>NC_080384.1:50716651-51916651 GCF_014773155.1 Arachis stenosperma
ACCGATTTCATCATGTAAAATCAATTTGGTTAATTAATTAATACTATATTTTTGGTTAACAAAAAAATTGGTTTGACTTTTGGATTAACCAAATCATGAACACCCCTAATTTTATTTTTATAATTCAATTAATCAACAAATATATAACAAAATATTCTTTATTTTTGCGTACTCCTTATGTACTCTTTCAATTTTAATAAAATCTTTTGCTAATTAGATATTTCATGATATAATTTTTTTTATTTTTATAAAAACAACTTTAGAGTTGGCAATTCTTAATGGCAACACTGAAAGATATTTCATGATATAGTTTTTTTTGTTTTTATAAAAACAACTTTAGAGTTGGCAATTCTTAATGGCAACGCTGAAAGAGATTGACAGCATTTATTAGTTGTTTTTTTCCTCTCTTTCCGATTGAATTTGTATTAAACCTTAAAAAAAATCATTACCGTCAACTATGAAATTATCTTTACCTTTTTCATTATAGAAATTTCGATATTATCTCATTGTTTTCGTATAGAACAATTCTTATGTCCAATATGATCCTGCTTAGATTTGTAAGATAAGAAAGTGAAAATATTCTCACTTGCTTAAATTTATATATTTTTTATAATTTTTACCTTAATAAATAAACATCATATATATATTTCTGTGTACTACTGTATACTTCCGTATTTATATTTTGATGGACATGTATACTAAAAATAAGCGCTGTTTAATTACATGTGACACTTTCTAAACCAAGTCTTGTTCCGACCAATCCCGGACAAGTCTATATATACAATTTCGATCATCACTTTGCGTTGCATTTAGTAAAGTTGTTAAGAAGCTCATACGTATTAGTGAAGCAGCTGGTAGGCAGGTAAAAGATTTAGACTGTATTTAATTGTTGTCTCAATATAAATAAGATATAAACATAAATATACAAGAGTATATAGACATAAAAAATTTGTGTTTGATAAATTAAACAGAGCAAAAAATTATAAAAAAATTAATGTTTCGAGTTAGAAATTTGTATCTCAACTTTTTAGAGAAATACAAAATATATTTTTTTTAATGGATGTTTATCTGTGACAGTATCTTTTATAATTCTGTCTCAATAAATAAGCTAGCACTATATATATACTCCCATGTACTCCTATGTACTCCCATATATATACCAAAAATTTAATTGCATGTGACACTTTTAAACCCCACCGATCTACGTACAAGTCCATATAAACTCCTCCATCTTCACTTTACATTGCATTTAATTTTATCTCAGTTAATTTAGATGTGTGAGGATAAAATTAGTAAAACATCTAACTAGGACAGCAGATATAAAAGATAGATATGTAGTGAAAAATAAAAAAATCCAAAAATATTATATATAAAATAGTAAAAAAAATCTATTTTAAAAAATTAATATTAAAAATATAATATATGATAAAGTTTAATAGATTTATTTTATCCATATAATTACTTTTATTTATGGTATAAAAACTTTGTTGATGTTATTTATAACTATTCAAAACTAATTCTATTTAATAAATTAAAACTTCTTTTATAGATTTAATAATAAATTAAAAAGCAATATATATTTTTTGTTTTTAATATTTACGATATTTTTTAAAAATATTTATAACGTTTAATTTTATTTTTAATATTTTCAATTCGTTCAATTTAACATTTTCAATTTATGACGCAGAAAAATTGGAATATTGATTTAGTGAAGTTGTTAAGAAGTTAATACGTATGAGTGAAACAAGGTAGACAGGTGAAACATTAAGGTTGTATTTGATTGTTGTCTCAATGTAAGACATAAACATTAGTATACAAAAGTATATAAACATAAGAAATTTGTGTATGGTAAGTAGATAGGACAAAAAATTATAAAAAAATTAATGTCTTAGGTTATAAATTTATGTCTCAACATCTTAGAGAGACAAAATACATATTTTTAATGGGTGTTTAGATATGACAATATCTTTTATAATTTTGTCTCATTAAATAAATCCCGTACATGTATTTCCATATACTTCAATGTACTCTAGTATCTATATTTTGATGAACATGTATATCAAAAATCTAATTGCATGTGACACTTTTGAAACCAAGTCTTGTTCCGACAAGTCTATATAAATAATTTCGATCATCACTTTGCATTGCATTTAATTTTATCTCATTTAATCTAGATATATGAGGTGAAAATCAGTAAAATATCTAACTAAGACAGTAGATCAGATAAAAGATAGATATGTGGTGAAAAATAAAAAAATCTATCTTTAAAGATTAATACTATAAATATAATATGTGATAAAGTTTAATAAATTTGTTTTATCCATATAGTTACTTTTGTTTGTGGGATAAAAACTTTGTTGATGTTATTTATAACCATTCAAAATTAAATCTACTTAATAAATCAAAACTTCTCTTATAGATTTAATAATAATAAAAAAAAGCAATATATACCTTTTGTTTTTAATATTTACGATATTTTTAAAAAATATTTATAACGCTTAATTTTATTTAATTTTATTTTTAATATTTTTAATTCATTTAATTTTATCTTTTAACATTTTCAATTTATGTCAAAAGAAATTGAAATGGTGATTTAGTGAAGTTGTTAAGAAGTTAATATAGTATGAGTGAAGCAGTGGACAATCAGGTGAAATCTTAAGGTTAGGCTTGGTTGTTGTCTCAATATAAATAAAATATAGATATAAATACATAAAAATACAGACATAAGAAATTTGTGTTTGGTAAGTTAGATAGGATAAAAAATTATAAAAAATTAATGTTTTAAGTTAAAAATTGGTGTCTCAGCATTTTAGAAAGATAAAAAGAGTGAAAGTTAAGATCAGAAAGAGAAAAATTGGATCGTTTTATTTTAAAAATTTCAAAATGAAATGAAAACAGAAAACTGAAAAAAATATTTTGTAGTTAACCTTATGCACTCCTTATGTACTCTTACTATAATTAATTACTATCAATATTAAACTAATAAAAAAATAACGCAAATTAAAATTGTATAAATCTAACCATTCTAACTTGAAAATATTAGTAAGAAAAGGAACTGGTACCATAATTTTGGTGAAAAAATCAGCAAATTCGTCTTTAGAACAAATTAGCATAAAATAAATGAGATCAGATAAATGTTTTTTACGAACTATGTAGCTGTGTAATTCAATGTGTTTGGTTTTTTTTATGAAAGATGGGATTATTAGTCCTATCAATGTTGACTAGTTGTCACAGTGATAAACTTTTGAAACGGCAAACCAATGAAATTCATGACAAAAGATAATCAACCAGCTTCATAAGTAACAACATTAAAAAACCTGTATTTAATAATGGTGGTTTGTTTCTTACTCTTCTAACTGACGAAAAAATTCTCAAGTATGAAACAGAAACGGAGCGACCCTAAACTTGACTGTTAATTTTAATGAATTAAATCGTGAACTAAATTTAAGTTCGCTTAACTTGGCTCACTAATTTCCACTCCTAATTGTTATTAGAATAGTTGCTGTCAGTAATAAACAACAACACGTCGTAGACAAATTAGAGTAAATAATAAGTAGTTCATGTGGTGTTAACGTAGCTGGTGTATTAATGTAGGACCATGCGTGAGGAATTGGTGAGAAAAATGTGATATATCAGGAAAGCATGCGGGATTATGATTAAAAATTTTTTGCTAATTAGATATTTCATGGTATGGTTGTATGTTTTGTTTATATATTTTGTTGCTTTTATAAAAACAACTTTGGAATTGCCAATTTTTAATGACAATGTTAAAAGAGATTGGTAGCATTTATTAGTTGTTTCTTTTCTCTCTTTCGGATTGAATTTATATTTAACCATAAAAGAATCATTACTATCAATTGTGAAATTATACTTACAACTATTAAATTTTCTATTTGTAAATGTAAAGGAGTTTGAAATTTAAATTGCAAATAGCAGAAAAATAAAATAAATATCTTATAAAAACATCATCAAAGATGCACATAATTGATTATGTAACTTCCTATGCCAATCAAAACATGCACTAACAAGTGAGAACTGACCAAGCCGATCGACTAATACCGGTCATTGATTGAGCAATGAGTAAGTCTAATTGGCTTTTTCCTTTTTTTTTTCATTATTACTATTATTGGAGGGAATCTTTTTGTTTTGTTGAACTCTTGTTATTCACATTGATAGAGAGACATACATTAATTATATGTCTACATTTTAATTTAATTTTTTTTTGTAAATTTTGGTGAGGACGTGGTGTCTATTTATTTATATGCTATTCTATATCTTAGCTATTTATGGTGGCTGTGTTATAAAAGTTTTGGACATTGCATGATCTTTGTTAGGTTTTCTTGCAATGAAAAAAAAAAGGGTTGATATAAATATGTAATGGCTTTAACATATTTGGCCTTAGAATTTTTCTGCATTTATTCATTGAACAACTTTGAAAGACAACTAGTTACACTATATGGCCAATTTCTACTTGAAATAAAATAAAAGTACGTAAATAAGTAAACTATTAAAATAATATCCAACTAACACTCTCTATTGTATGTGGATACTAGTCACTTTGGCCAATGCATTGTTAGATCTGATATGGATCAGTTGAATTGCATGCTTAATTGTATATATAGTAGTAGTTCAGAATTTGTTATAATTAGCATATAAAGAGAGTGAGTTGCAGTTATGCTTCTTGTTCTTTAGTTTATTACCTTTTTTTCGCGGGCATTTTATTTGTGTGATGAGTTGAAAGGTGACCTGCATTATAATTAGCATATAAAGAGAGTGAGTTGCAGTTCTGCTTCTTGTTCTTTAATTTATTACCGTTCTTTTCGCAGGCATTTTCTTTGTGTGATGAGTTGATAGGTGACCTGCAAATGGTTCCAAATTGGGGTCTAATAACCACCAACCTTATTAATAAACTGTGTCCGAGATTCTGCAAAACTGTGAATATGATTATGTTAGCATACTTGAGAGACAACCCTATAAAAGAATTGTGCGCCTTGCTCTTGCTCCATACCCTGCTACATCTCTTAGTTCTTGCAATCATAAAAAAACTATATCTCTATCTTTTCTTTCTACTCTTTCCAAAGTTGGTCCATGTAATTTTCCTTTCTTCTAAACAGAGTACCTTGTAGATGAGGGTACAGAATGCAATGCTACATCTGATTTACTATTGGAACGTTATCGTGAGCTTAGCATAGTTGATCTTTTGGTTCCTTCTCTGGTACTACTGATGATAGAACTCCTACAGAAATTACAGGTGTGACTTCTAGATGTTCCATCTCTTTAAGGTGGAATATTCATATTTGAAGTCTCCAACATGCATAACACACCAAACATGATTGATGAAAACTCTTCTACCGCCGCAACAACCACAGTTAGCCACCGGCAAGATGACTCACTTTATGACGACGAAGGCCGCCCAAAACGAACTGGTAATAATAATACAAATCAAAATAAACCAATCCATGCATGTTATTGTTACAATTTCTTCCTTTTCTTCTTTCTCTTTTTAGTCTTATAACCAGAGGTGAAAAAAAAAAAAAAGAATTCGAGTCTTTTAAGATTTTTTTATAAAATAAGTTCTATTTTATTCTGTTGACTTGTTGATACTAAACAGAAATTAGGATAAGAAGAAAGTGAAAAAGAGTGACTTATTTTATAAGAAAATCATAAAAGAATAATTGAAGTCGTCACTGATTATATACGAAGAGATTTAGTTTTAATGGAATTTTATCATAAGAAACTGTAAATAAGGTTCTTAACTTGCAGATTAATTATTCAAATGGATATAATTTTTTTTATGATATTTGAGGTGCAGGAACCTTGTGGATGACAAGCTCTTATATAATAAGAGCAGTGATTAGATCTGGAACTTATCATTAGTATGGTCGATAGCACAAATAGGTTGGATTGGTAGTCCTATTGTTATGATTTTCGTTCTCCTCATTTTATATACTTCACATTCTCTTTCTAACTGTTATAGTGCTAGGACCCATCACTGGCAAGAGGAACTACACTTACATGGAAGTAGTTGATAACATTTTAGGTAAGTACAAATAAAACTAAGTTATACAAAGATAAGACAAAATAACATTTTAAATAGGTCAATTTTTGTAATTACATGTTTAAAATAATTTTAATTATTACTATTTAAACATTATTAATTTGTCAAACTATGTCAATATTAATTCTTTTTATAATAGACCTTATTATTCAGAATCTTATAAAAAAGAAAAATGGCTAAACCAAAATAAATAAATAAATAATCAAAACAAAATAAGAATGAGAAGTGATCAAGGAAAAGATTAATATTTCAATAGAATTACAATGCCATAATCCTAATAACAATTAGTGAGTGAATGAACAATTAAAAAATACAACTAACAAGTAATTAACATAGAATGTTGGATGAAGGGACTTAGGCTACAAACTTGCACTGAATGGTTTATACGTATTAAGGTCAAATAAGACACCAACCATGGACTCCATAATAGACAAAAGCATACTTAAACTTTGCAAAACAATCCAACTCCCACTCCATTTTGGGATCTTCTTCTGTTTGATATACATTTCTACTGGAAAATAAATTAATAAGGGCCAATCGCTCCCAATATGTCATTAAAAAATAGAATCAACATTACTATAAAAGTGCTTACCACAACATACAATGATCTCCAAACTAGTCTAAATATGTTTAGATTGTATGAGAGTAAAGATGCGATTTAATTTTGTGTTCTTTTCTAATATTTTCCATTTTTTAGATGCGTGTTTTTCAACAAATGCAAAGAGGGATTGGGAATAAACTTGGTATGTCCCACAAGTTAAATGACTAATGCTAAATTTGCAATGTCAATGAACCAAAATAGTTTATTAAATGCTGAGTAAGTTTCCTGGTGCTGAATTTTCAAATGCATTATAACCTATGCACCCACAAAGGACATAGAATGTTGTGATTGTTGCAATACTCAAATTTGTAGTAATCTTTATTGTTCTTGCTTCAAATAGAGATTTCATGGTATCTTTCTTAGATGATGTATTATTATTATTATAATAATGATAATAATACACTGACTAAATAAGATATTATGAAATTTTCATTTGAAGAACAATAAAGATTGCTACAAATTTAAGTATTGCAACAACCACAGTATTCTATGTCTTTTGTGGGTGCACAGGTTATAATGCATTTGAAAATTCAGCACCAGGAAACTTACTCAGCATTTGATAAACTATTTTAACTCATTGACATTGCAAATTTAGCACTAATCATTCAACTAGTGGGAGTATATCAAATTTATTTCCAACCCCTCTTTGCATTTGTTGAAGAACAGACAACTGAAAAATGAAAAATAATTGAAAAAAGAACACAAAGATCAAATTTCATCTTTACCCTCACACAACATAAACATATTTAGACTAGTTTGGAGATCATTGTATGTTGTGGTAAGCACTTTTATAGCAATGTTGATTCTATTCTTTAATAACATATTGGAAGTGATTGGTCCTTAATAGTTTATTTTCCAATGAAGATGTATATTAAACAAAAGAGGATTCCAAAATGGATTGGGAGTCGGATTGTTTTGTAAAATTTAAGTATGTTTTGTCTGTTATTGGGGTCATGATTGGTGTCTTGCTTGACCTTGATACATATAAATCATTCGGTGCATGCTTGTAGCTAAGTTCCTTTACCCAACATTCTATGTTAATTACTTACTAGTTGTATTTTTCAATTGTTCATTCACTCACTAATTGTTATTATTATCGCACTATAATTCTATTGAAATATAATATTTTTTTGATCCCTTCTCATTCTTATTCTGTTTTGATTATTTATTTATTTTGATCTAGCCATTTTTTTCTTTAATAACATACTGAATAATAAGGTCTATTGTAAGAAAAATTAATATTGATATAGTTTGACAAATTAATAATATTTAAATAATAATAATCAAAATTACTTTTAAATATGTAATTATCAAAATTGGCCTACTTAAAATGTTATTTTGTCTTATTTTTGTATAATTTAGTTTTATTTGTACTTACCTAAAATATTGTCAACTACTTCCATGTAAGTGTAACTCCTCTTGTCAGTGATAGGATCTCCAGCAAGATAACAATTAGGAAGAAGATGTAAAGTATATAAAGTGAGGAGACCAAAGATCATAACAATAAGACCACCAATTCAACCTATTTGTGCTATCGACCATGCTAATCATAAATTCCAGATCCAATCATTGTTATTATATAAGAGTTTGTCATCCACACAGTTGCTGCACCTCAAATATCATAAAAAATTATAAAAAAAATTATATCCATTTGAATAATTAATTTGCAAATTAAGAACGTTATTTATAATTTTTTATGATAAAATTCTATTGAAATAAAATCTCTTCATATATAATTAATAACGGCTTTAATTATTCTTTTATGATTTTTTTATAAAATAAGTTACTTTTTTTCATTTCTTTTATCCTAATTTCTGTCCGATATCAAAAACTCAGCACAATAAAATAAAACTTATTTTATAAAAAATCATACAAAATTCGAATTCATTTTTTTTTCACCTCCCTTTATAAAACTAAAAAATAAAGAAAAGGAAGAGATTTTAACAATAACATGCATGGATTGGTTTAATTTGATTTGTATTATTATTACCGGTTCGTTTTGGGCGGCCATCGTCGTCATAAAGGGAGTCATCTTGATGGTGGCCAACGGTGATGGTTGCGGCGGCGGAAGAGTTTCATCAATCAGGTTTGGTGTGTTATGCGTTGGAAACTTCAAATATGACTACCAATCCAATCCGAAAGATAAGTCCTCTTCAGCAGTAATTCTGATAATAATTGAAAATGTTGAGTATCTTCCGTCCAAGCTCTAGCACCACCAGTTCGGTAGTCAACTTGGGGTCCCACGCCAGCGCCGCCGTTGCTCCCCCATTGCTCCGCCATCTCCAAGAGCCCCCGCCGGAACACAAGGGAGCACTCGGGCAGCTCTCCGAGGTCCGCAGGGAGCGAGTCGTCGTCCCCTATGGGCAGCACCACCGAGGTCGCCACATCCGCATCATCGTACGTAGCCAGAGAATATATATGGGGATGTCCACTTGTCCAGTACGGCGGGCAAAGACGTGGTGGGATCCCCTGAGATGTCACGGAACCAGCCAA
Source organism: Arachis stenosperma (assembly GCF_014773155.1). Classification (NCBI taxonomy): domain Eukaryota; kingdom Viridiplantae; phylum Streptophyta; class Magnoliopsida; order Fabales; family Fabaceae; genus Arachis; species Arachis stenosperma. Next base: position 50,725,804 of record NC_080384.1, read on the forward strand.
GATCATGAATGATGGAGTCTTGGCCCTCAAGATCCGGTTGGACCGGGTCCACAAGTAGGTTCTCGGAGGAGGGCTGGAGCTTCTTATTAGACCATCTATTGTGCAATGATTTGGAAGGGCAGTTCGGTACATAAGCATTCTCTCCTATCTTAAATGTAAGATTTGGAAAAGTGCTGCCAAGAATGTAATGTATGATGACTAGCTTGACAATTATATCAGTAACTATTTTTATAGTTTAACTTCGTGATTTTGAAGTCACCGAGAAACAACTCATCAATAGTTGCTCAAAAGCTAATACAAAATATTTTTGTTTTGAGATAAAACTATATCAATATTTTCTTTGGACAAAGAAAAAGAGCTTGCAGCATAAAAAATGTTGTAGGAAGATGGAGATGAAAAGGGGAGAAAGAGAGAGCGAGTGAGAATGAATTGAAGAAGATAATGAATGAAGTGTTTTCTAGAGATATATATAACAAAATAATTACAGGAGAGGGTGGCGAAATATATGAGTGCAGTGAGCTATAAAGATCGAAATAAATTATTAAATATTAGAAAGAAAAAAAAGAAAGTAACGGTTCTGCTACGTTACCAACAATATATCTGCCAACTTCTGTCAACTCTTATTTATAATTGTGTTTTATGAAAGTGTGTTCGTAGATGTGTCTAATAAAAATGTCTTTTTTATAATTGTGTTTAATAGAAGTGTCTTTATAGATATATTTTTTGGATGTGTCTTTTTATATATGTATTTAAAATATATTAATTACTAGACACATCTAGAACACACCTCCATGAAACACAAATATAAATAAGAGTTGGCAGAAGAGTTGGCAGAAGTTGGCAGATAATATGTTGGTACCCTATACTTTTCCTATTTTTAAAGATGGATTTTTTTATTATTTTATATATAATATTTTTAGATATATTTTTTTATTTTTCACCACATATTTACCTTTTATCTGATTTATTGTCCTAATTAGATGCTCTACTAATTTTTACCTCACATATCTAAATTAACTGAGATAAAATTTTAGAATTTTTTTAACAATAAACACTATTTATCTTAAATAATTGATACAGTTAATTTTAGATTGATTGCCTATATAAACAATTTTAGTGAAAGATATTTAAGTATTTTTTGTATAAACGTTCAAAGAATCTAAAAGTACGATTTAATTCAACTAAAATAATTGGCGTTAAATTTACCTAAATTTTAATATCTTTTAAATTGTTGAGTCAATAATTAATTTTGTACTTTATGATGATAAACATAATTAATTATTTTTTATTATAATTAATCATTATGATGAACATTATAAAAATCAATCAAAATGATATCAAATCAAGTTAGGAAAAAATATGCCAATTAAAATAACAAATAATGCACTCCAAAATCAGATCATATTCATAACAAGCTACTGTATTCAAACTTGAGGAATAAAGAAAGAAAGATCTTTTTCGTAATGCCAACAACCATAAGCATAATTGGTGCAACCACTAGTTTTGTAAAAAAGGAAATTATATCAACTTTGAAGAAAAGTATATCAATATCTATATTAAAAAACAAAGACAAAAAAAAAAGACAACCATTGAAGCCTATTCCTTTATCATATTGGATGTCTTTTTATTCTCTTGTGTTTAGAATTAAGATCAATTTGAAAGAAAAAAAAAACAAAAAGAAGAGTTCATACAAAAATCAAAATTCAATAATTGTTTGTGCTTGTATTCTAAAGTTGTCGGTTAGAGTATACTTAGTTTCTGTTAATTAGGTTGGGTTAATATGTAGATGATTTAATAAGTTTGAAATATTTTAGGTGGTTTATAAAAATGTGAGTCTATTAGCATTAGTGATTGTAATTCAATTTGATTATAATAAAAATTCAATTATTATTGTAATAGAGACTGAAAATACCTTATCATATCATGGTCGAACCAAGATATATCGAAGCGTTACTATTCTCCTACTTTTTTTTTTACCATTTTAATTTTGTTCTGCACTTACGAGATAAAACCATAAATTATTTTCTAAACCATATTTTTGTATAATTTATTTATTCAAATTTAAAAGCAGTTTTTTAATTCAATTTTTTTTCAACTCACAAAAAAAAATAAAACTAATCTGATTAATCGAATCATACAACCAAATTAATTAGTGAGAGATGGCAAACACCGACGAGATAAAATTAAACTTCATATATTTTTATTGCAAACCTATTTTATTCAATATTTAAGATTCTAGAAAGTGATTAAATAATAATTTCGTAACGCCATTACTCTATATTAGAAACTTTGGCTCAAACTTATCATGTGTTGATGAGTAGGACCAATAATGCTGCCCATAAATAACACAAATACATGTAGAGCAGTAGAGGCTAGAAATTAAAGTATGTTGTTTGAAAATGCGGAAAGTGAAAGAGTTTATTTTGAGATCAATAATTTGGAGAATGTGCAATCTTACTGGCTGCTTTTTGCTTCCATAATAAATTTAGACTAAAGATGGAGCCATATGAAAATGATAGAAGTCCCTTCCAAATCTACCACCTGAGGTAACCAAATCATTCTGTTACAAATATAACCAATATCTTTCTATTTTGAGCGCAGATTTTTGCCAGTAAAAAACGTATTCTCGTGGTGTTTGTTTTTTGAAAAAAAAGAAAGGAGCGGCAGTTTTATCAAATGACATCGAAATTTTTTATAATGAAAAATGTAAAGATAATTTCACATTTGATAGCAATGATTTTTTTTAATGGTTAAATACAAATTCAATCCAAAAGAGAGGAAAAGAAACAACCAAATGAATGCTACCAATCTCTTTTAGCATTGCCATTAAGAATTGGCAACTCCAAAGTTGTTTTTATAAAAACAAAACATACAACCATAAAATATTTAGTTAGCAAAAGATTTTTAATCTAGATTTCGCATGCACCAGCTTCGTTAACACCACATGAACCACTTATTATTTACTCTATTTTGTCTACGATGTATTGTTGTTTATTATTGTATGTTTTGCTTGTGTACTTTATTGTTTTTATAAAAACAACCTTGGGGCCAGAGGCGGATATAGGGGTACTAGCATGGACTATGGCCCCTAAACTTTCAAAACTTAAAATATATTTAATATAATATTTAAAAATTTTAATCATATATTTTCTAGTTCAATGATTAAAAGGAGGCATTTTTTACTTCAAAACATGGGTTCACATCCCTAGTTATGCATTTTAAATTTATTTTCTTTTGTTCTTTTAATTTTTTTTATAACTCTTCTATTTATTATTATATAAAAATACTTTAGTTTTTTAATAATTTCTAATTAAATGTAATAAGAAAATATATACATAAAAATAAATTAGATCAAATTTTATTTTTATAATATTAAAATTAAAATATATTAAGTGAATTAGTTATTAATATGAATATATCTTATATATTATATTCATTAATTTATTTTAAATACATATATTAAAAATATTAGAAAATAAATTTATATTATTTATGTTATATCTTTTATAATAAAGATAAAAATTTAATTTTTTTTGTAATTTTTCTGTCTATTATTATCTAAAAATACTTTAGTTTTTATAATAATTTCTAATTAAATGTAATAAAAAAATATATACATAAAAATAAATTAGATTAAATTTTATTTTTTATAATATTAAAATCAAAATATATTACGTGAATTATTTATTAATATGAATATATCTTATATATTATATTTATTAATTTATTTTAAATACATATATTAAAAATATTAGAAAAACAAATTTATATTATTTATGTTGTATCTTTTATAATAAAAATAAAAATTAGAATTTTATAAAAAAAATTTTGATATAAATAATTTTTTAGAAATTAATTTTAATTTAAAATAATATTAAAATATATAATTATTTTTTATTAAAATTTTTAGTTTTAATATGACACTTTTAATTTTTTTTATTTCCGGTCTCCTCTTTATAAGATTTTTAGATCTGTCACTGTTGGGGGCTGCTAATTCTTGATGGCAATATTAAAGAAGATTGTTAGTTTTTATTGGTTGTTTAAATCAAACTTGTATTTAATCATAAAAAAAAAAAAGAGAAAATCTTGAGAGCCAGAATTTTTATTAAAATTTGACCGATATTTAATCAGTAAAAATGAGTAATTTATATCATTGAATATAATCTTACACTATTAAAAATATTAATAAAAACTAATTAATGACTACAAATTATAAAAATTGTTAACTTTTTAACACTCCTCTAAAAAAATTATTGCTAATCGAAATATGCACTGAGAACTGGCCAAGCCAGTTGATTAATAGCGGTCATTGATTGAGCAATGAGCAAGTTTAATGGACTTTTTCCTTTTTCCATTATTACTGTTATTGGAGGGCATCTTTTTGTTTTTCGAAATTTTTTATTCACATTGATGGAGAGACATATATTAATTGACATGTGTTTTTCTTTTTCCATTATTAATTATTACTATTATTGGGGGCATCTTTTTGTTTTTTGAACTCTTGTTATAGAGAGACATATTAATTATATGTCTAAATTTTAATTTAATTTTTTTGTAAATTTTGGTGAGAACGTGGGGTTTATTTATTTATAAGATTTAGTTAATATAATCTCTAAAAACATATAATAAATTTATTATTAGTGAAAATTTTTAAATATTTTATTTAATAAATATAAAATAAATATATTAAAAACTTAAATTTTGCATATGTTTAATAAAAATTGTTTTATTTTATAATCTTAACCTGTGTTATAAAACTACAAAATAAATAAACTCTTAGTTATTTGCTATTCTATATCTTAGCTGTTTATGGTGGCTGAGTCATACAAGTGTTGGACCTTGCATATGGGTGTGTTTTTTACAATGAAAAAAAGAAAAAAAAAAAGGCTGATACGAATATGTAATAGCTTTAAGGTTATATTTGTTTATAGGGATAGGATATTAAGATAGAAACACAAAAATACTAAATTATGTTTGATAGATAAAATATGAATAAAAATATTGTGTTAAAAAATATTGAATTAATATATTTTGTGTTTATTTTGATAGGAATAATACAGAGACAGATACAACTTTTTTTATTTTTTTATTATTTTTTTAATTTTTTATAATTATATTTTTTATTATTATATTTTTCTTATCAACTTTTTTAAATAAAAAAATGAGAATAAATTAGATTTTTATAATTTGTTCTAATTTATCACAAAAAAAATACAAAAACATAAAATTTTGTGTTCTGTCTATTATGTTTTATTCTTAGTGTCTTATCTTATCTTATTTTTATAAACAAACGCAACTTAACATATTTTGTCTTGAAATTTTCCTGTACTTATTCATTGAACAACTTGAAAGACAGGTAGTTACATTACATGACCAATTTCTACTTGAAACAAAATAAAAATAAATGAGTAACCTGTTAAAATGGTATTTGAAAGTTCACATTGTTGACAAAAAAAAAATTGTCAAAAAAATGTTAAGGACAAAATACATAGTCTAATTATATATTACCATAAAATTAAAATATTTTTATTATTCATATTAAAATACATGTTAGGATGTATAAATATCTTGACCAAATATAAATTTTTCTATTTATCTTTCAATACATTTATTTTGACAAAAGGAAGGAACAATGTCAATAGCGATGTTATTTGAAGAATTTTACAAAGGAAATTTCTTACCATTTACTATTTAGAGAAACTAATTAGTAATAATTTGAAAGATATTTTTATGATGAGAAAATTTTTATGTAACATTACAAAAAATCGTCCATTATCGTTAAATTTATTGTCAGATTATTGTTAAAGTTCTGGTGATTATAATATTACTGTCAAATTTACCGTAAAAAAATGACACTAGTATAACGCTTGCTGATAAACTGTTTTCGTTGGAGTTTTTTAGTCCGACGGTATTTAGCGGCGGCTCTTCACGACCTCATGACGACGTACAATAACTCATTACCGGAAAAAAAATCTAACGGTAAAATTGGCACCAATACAAAACCATGCCTGCGTCTTTTTGCGACAAGTTAATTCACTCGAAAATCTGATAGAATTTTTTCTTTAAATTATTCACTATCATCATTGCCTTTTTTTCGACAATAAATCTGATGATAAAAAAAAATATTTTTTAAATTCATTCTACTAAGTTATGGTGTACCCTGATAACTAACATACCCAACAGTCAATTAACATGGAATCAATTAATATTTTATCTCAATTTAGTGATTTGTATACGATGTAAAATAAGAAATACACATAATGTAACGAAATAAAACGAAAGTTCGATAACATAATACATCTTACAGAGCTGTATATATTAACAATGATTTTATTCATAGTCATCATCTTCTTCCTATGCGAATTCATCATCCTCCTCTTCTGAGGTAATTTCCTAATCATCGAATTCGTCCTCTTCTCCATCGTCTGCGTTGACCTCGTATTCTTCTCCTTGATCATGTACCCGAATGTAGATGATGTCATCAGTCATAATATCCTACCTAAGTGTCATTGGAATACTAGTATCAACCACTATATTCAAAGGAATTTAGTCATGAATTTGAAAAGGTTCTTGATCGTCTGTCCCATCATCAGACTCGATATAACTTCTTGACTTAGTCTTAACCACAACAAACTAACTAGACTTGCATGACCTCGGATAAGACAAATAATATATATGCCGTGTACTTTTGGATAGAATAAAAGGATTGTAATGCATATCTTCTGGTCACATTTACTTTATTATGATTTAAAACATTCAGATTTAATTCTCATCTCTTATTTTTATTGTATAATAATTTTTAGTTTTAACCATTAAAATATGTTAGATTTGAGCTAAACTGAGTGAACTTTGCTTCTCTATTTAATATTATTTTATTGCATAATAATTCATGTTTATGATTTTCTTATAAAATAAGTCCTATTTTATTGTGTTGAGTTTTTAATACTAAACAGAAATTAGGATAAGAAGAAAAAAAATTCATCTATCTCAATTTAATTTTTTAATACAACAGTTAAAAAATTACTCTAATTATCCTATTTATACCTAAATTTATCAGGAGAAAAAAATTCATTCATTAAAATTTAAAAAAAATAGTTATAAAGCATAGAAATTTTTATACCTCTTAGTTTTAAAATTTTAATTTATAAATTTACTAAAATAAAATGATTCAAATCATAGTTAAATCTAAAGCAATAAAATAAAATAAAGTAAAATAAGTTTTTAATTAAATATTAATAAAATAATGTATATTTAACTCAATTTAACTAATTAAATCCGTTAAATGTAATTTAAAAATAATAAAATATTTGATTTTCTATAATCGTTATCCACTATCTTAATTAATTTTTTATACATATTTTAAATAAATAATTTTATTCTATACAAATAATTTTATTCTATTTATAAAATTCTTTTTAAATGTTATTCTTGTAATTGAACTAATTGACAAATAACCATTTTTATTTATCCAATAGAACTTTTGTTAAAAAAAAATGAATTTGAGCTTGGAAGAGACACTGGAGCGTCTATCTCTTTGCTAGCGGCTCTCAAATTTTCCAGATTTGTATGGAAATAACAAAATTAAAATAATATTTACTTAAATGAAACCGAATATCTTTTATAATAAAATAATCAATATTATACACAACATTCATATAGCTCAACAAATGTACATTGAAAATAACGGAATACAATTGTGTTAGATAGATATATGATATAATGATATATTAGGCTAAAAATAATTGAAGCCGTCATTGATTATATATAAAGAGATTTAATTTTAATAGAGTTTTATCACAAGAAGCTGTAAATAATGTTATTAACTTGCAGATTAATTATTTAAATGAATATAATTTTTTTTTTATATTTGAGATATATTATATTTGGTGCTGGACAAACTCTTATATAATAAGAGCAGTAATTGGATCTGAAACTTTATCATTAGGTGGTCAATAACACAAATAAGTTAGATTGGTGGCTCTATTGTTATGATCTTCGGTCTCCTCACTTTATATACTTCACATTTTCTTGCTAATTGTTACTGTGCTGGAACTCCATTAACAATATTTTAGATAAGTACAAATAAACTTAAGTTATACATGGTAGCTAAAATATGGTTTTCACATTTACAATCAGATCGTTTTCAATCTGATGATACATTTTGAAGAGATATAGATGATCTTATGTGTTTTTTATTCGTTTTGTTAATTGCAATTATACGTTCACATAATGTTAAAAATGACACATGCAACTTCAAAATGTATATTTAATTCGATATTTTTTTATGATAAATTTAATTGTATATGCATAATTTAAAGTGTTTAGTTTGGTTGTACATTAATTGAAACAATAATTATTTTGAGAACAATTACAAAAAATAACGGGTATTCTAAATTTGATGTTAATATAAATATTGATGTGACTAGATGATTTATTTAATGATTAATAAATATAGTGATGTTTTGTTGTTGTAGTTGTATTTAACAAACTTCTGTCTTCTTTAAAGTCGAGATTGTTATAAAATTATTGGAAAAAATGATAAATTCTCACCTAAAATAGAGTAATATTACTTACTTATAAAATAAATGATTCAGTGGTCATATTTCATTATAAAATATTTTGAAAAATAGAAAATTAACTTATGGTAGCAAGTATAATACTTTAAAAATTAAATATTTCGATATGCTATAATTATTTTGGAGGAAAAAAATTTTATTTTTTGATGGGATAATACATTATACAAATTTTTATAGAACTGCAATAGAATATACAATTGCAGCCGCTATTAGTATCATGTGAATTCAGTATATATATATAGTAATAGACTTTAAATGATAATTATAAAAAGAAGTTTATTTCAATGATTTAATGTTGATACACTATAGCAATGAGTGGTAAGTTGAAGTAATTTGAGACTTCTTTCTCTTAATGGATTTCAAATTGGAGGGTTGAGGTTTTTTTTATTTTCATAAAAAAAACTAATTTCTTATAGTAGACCAACTCTGTTAACCTGAAATCAACTAGTTATATTTCATTAAATTTTAAATAATTAACTTAATAATCCCAGTAATCAACATAGATTTAGTCAACAATAAGTTAATAAAAAAATTTTGAATTACAAAATTAATTAATGACTATTTAAATTTTATTTTTTAAAAAATACAAAATTAATTATTATTAATTGTAATTATTTAAAAATGACTAATTAGGAGTTATTTACCTATACTTTTCTTTAATTTAATTTGTATTTATTATTAGTAAATAATATGATATATATCTAATCTAATATTTTCATTTATATTAATGTACATAAAAATTAAACTCTTAAATAATACTAGTGAAATAAATAAATATAATATAGTTAAAAAAAATTATTATATTGTCTTGTTATTAAAGTTGCTTGAATCTTAGCATAAATTTTTAAAAATTATAAAAAACACAATTATATTTGAAATTGATTAAAATTTATTGGCTTTATTTGGCAAGGCAATCACAAAGACAAATTGTATACATTCCTCTCATGGAAAAAATTCATGCTATATTTCTGGTAACCGTTATATAATATGATTTCGGACAATTTAATTTGTATTTTTCAAGTTTCTAATTTTCATAAAATGAGATGGCTATCAATACTTGCTTTAGTTATGTCCTTCACCTATTTTTTAATTAGTGTAGCTCTTGAAATTGTTCAAGTTTTAGATCATGTTTAACTTATTTTTCTACTTAAATTTGTTTGATATAACTGATACTTTTTATTGAATACATAAATCATTATATGTATAGAAAGTATGTTAGTTATATCAAGCAAATTCAAATAAAAAATAAATTAAACATAATTAAAATTTGTAATTTCAAGAGTTAGATCAATTAAAAATTAGATTAAGGACATAATTAAAGCAAGTATTGAGAGTTATCCCATTTTATGAAAATTAGAAATTTAAAAAAATACAAGTTGAATTGTTCCAAACCATGTTATATAACGGTTACCAAAAATATGATATGGATTTTTTCCACGAGAAAAAATGTATGCAATCTGTCTCTGTGATTGTCCTGTCAACTAAAGCAAAAAAAAATTTAATCACTCTTAAATATAATTATTTTTTTATAATTTTTGAAAAGTTATGCTAAGATTCAAGCAATTTTAATAACAAGACAATACATGAATTTTATTTTAATTAAATTATATTTATTTACTTTACCAGTATTATTTAAGAATTTAATTTTTATGTACTATTAGTATAAATAAAAATACTTAATTAAATATATATCATATTATTTACTAACAATAAATACAAATTAAATTAAAAAAATATATATGTATACAATTCTTAATTATCCAACTTAAATAATTATAATTAATAATGATTAATTTTGTATTTTTAAAAAGTAAAATTTAAATAATTATTAATTAATGACCATTAATTAATGTAGAATGTAGTTTAAAAATTTTTATTGATTTGTTGTTGGCTAAATTTCTGTTAGTTACCGAAATTGCTAAGTTAATTATTTAAAATCTAATGAAATATGAATAGTTGACTTCAATTTAACGAGTTAGTTTATTATATAAAATTAATTTTTTGTTATGAAAGAAAAATAAAGCTCATCAACCTTCCAATTTTTATCCATAAATATTTGAAAATCTATTAAGGAAAAAATATGTCAAATTACTTCGACTTACCATTCGATTTACCACTCATTGATACACTACATCAATATTAAAATCATTGAAATGAACTTTCTTTATATAATTATCGTTCAAAATCTATTGCTGTATATATACATACACGTACACATTGACCAAATGAAATCAATTTCAAAATTTTAAAAATTTTAAAAATTTTAAAAATAAACGTGAGGGTTAACTAAACTCACATCATACTAATGGCGGTCATAATTATATACCCTATTGCAGTTCCATAAAAATTTGTATACTGTGTTATCCCACAAAAAATGATTTTTTTTTCCTTTAAAATAATTATAACATATCAAAATATTTAATTTTCAATGTATTATATTTGCTATCATAAGTTAGTTTCTATTTTTCAAAACAATTTATAGTTTTATATTTTTTAAAATATTTTATAATGAAATATGAAATCATAATACTTAATTACTTTATACATAAGTAATATTACTCTATTTTATGCGAGAATCTATCAATTTTTTTTCAATAATTTTGTAACAATTTTTACTTTAAAAGAAATAAAGTTTGTTAAATACACCTACAACAACAAAACATCATTATTCTTGTTAATCATTAAATAAACTAGGGAGTCACTCTGATAAAAATGTCTAAAACCTTTTTTAAGATATTTTTTAATAATTAAAATTTAAAACATATAATCAATTAAATTGTATTATTTTTATTAAAATTAAACAAGACAAATTAATTTGACCAAATAATAATGAATCAAATTTTGAATCGATCTAAGTTAATATTATTTTTTATAAAAAATAACTACAATACCTCTATTATAAAAAATGACTAAAATACTCTTATTATATATATTAATTTTGAAAATCCTAAATTCTAGCACTTTTTTTCTCTGTCCTCATAAGATTAGAATTTAAGAATATTTTAGTTATTTTTTATAATAGAAATATTGTAGTTATTTTTTATAAAAAAATATTAATTTATTAATTTTTTGGCTAAATTGATTTGCCTCGTCTAATTTTAATAAAAATAACACAATTTAATTAATTATATGTATTAAATTTTAATTTTTTAAAAATAATCTTAAAAAAGGCGTTTTTGACATCTCTATCTAAATGGCTCTCAATAAACTATTTAATCACAGCAAAATTTATACTAACATCAAATTTAGAACACCTGAAATCTTTTTGTAATTGTCCTCAACATAGACGTTGTTTTAATTCATGTACAACTAAAATAAACACCTTAAATTACACCTATATAATTAAATCTATCATAAGAAAATACTGAATTAAATATACATTTTTAAGTTGCATGTGTTATTTTTAATATTATGTTGTGAATATGTGATTGCAATTAACAAAAATAACAAAAAAAAACACATAAGATCATCTATATTTTCTCAAAATGCATCTTCAAATTGAAAAAGATCTACTTATAAATGTAAAACCATATTTTAGCTACTATATATATCAGTTTTGTTTGTACTTACCAAGAATGTTGTTAATGAGTCCCAGCACGACAGCAAAAAAATGTGAAGTATACAGAGTGAGAAGACCGAAGATCATAACAATAAGGCCACCAATCCAATCTATTTGTACTATCGACCATGCTAATGATAAAATTTTGGATCCAATCATTGCTGTTATTATATAAGAGTTTGTCTTGCAACAAATATAATATATATCAAATATCATAAAAAATTATATCCATTTAAATAATTAATCTGACAGTTAAGAACGATATTTACAGCTTTTTATGATAAAACTCCATCATTGAAATTAAACCTCTTCATCTATTTTTAATTAGTTAAAAGGTATTGATTATTCTAAAAAAATATAAAAGTTGGGAGATTAGAGATTTTTATTGTGTAAATATTTTTCTTGAAAAGCTCATTTATACTTTTTTCCAGCAGTCAAACAAGTTATCAGTTCAATTGTTGGATGTCAAATACCGATCATCTCTATATAACTGTTTTAGTTATCCTAAGAACAAAAGTTTTTCCATTTGGAGAAGTCTTGGAAAGGTTTGGAAAGTGTTAAAAGATGGATTTGCTTTGTGTATCGAGGATTTGAACCAGAATTTTTTGTTTTCTAGGTGAAAGAGAGGACGGTTATCTAACGAGATGGATTATGTTCACATTTCTGATTCGAATATCCGGATACAGGATATTTGATCGGTTTGTAGGTAGCATTTGAATACTCTTTATTCTCCTTTATCTTAAAATCTGAAAGGTAATATTCTCTTACAATACAAATGTGCAAACAGGTCCGGAAGTAGGTTCGTATTGGTTTGGGTTAGAAGAGGGATATTGTCATCGGATAGGTGCCCAAGATGTCTTTCTAGTCAGGAATCGGTTTTACATTGTATTCGAATTACCCAAAAGCTCAGCTTGTATGACATAGGTTGAATATTTCTTGTCATCCTTTGGATTTGAAGAACTGGTTCTTATATAATAGCAGAAAGCATCCGTTCAAGTTCTTTTCGAGACTTTGGTGGATATGACGAGTAAGGAATAATGACATCTTTAATACTCATAAAACTTGGCATCCGGAAAAAGTAATTTGTCTGGCATTAACTTCAGAAAAAGAGTTTAGAAATATTTTTGAATTACAACGTATGTTCATTCCCTCTACTCTAAATGGTTTTTGGAATCCTCCATCCATTGGTACTTTCAAGATTAATTGTGATGCTAATTATCTTGATTCGGGTGATAGTGTTGTTTTTGCTTGTGTTATTAGAGATTGTAATGGGAGTTAGCAAAAGGGGTGTTTGGGAATGATCGAGAATAATAGTATTTTTTAAGGGAAATTGTTTGCTATTTAGAGAGGATATCACTTAGCTTAGGATGTGGGTCAACGAGATGTTATTTGTGAGACGGATTGTGCAGAAGCATTTAATCTTGTTACTAATCACCAAGATAGTTTTGGGTTTATTGATCCATTGGTGCTCAAAATAAGAGATATCATGCATTGGAATTGGCGTGTTGACCTTCGTTTGATTATGAGAGATGTAAACACGGTGGCAGATACTATGACAAAGATGTCGATAAAATTACAACTTTCTCATGTGAAACTTTCTTTACCTTAAAAAGAGTTTAAGAATAATTTTAAACGAACTGTTTCTTCTATTTAAGCAAATCTTTTATTTTATTTTATTTTTATTTAATTTATTTCAATCACCAAAAAAATCTCTTCATATATAAATTATAATCAATGACGGTTTCAGTCATTCTTAGCCTAGTATATCATCATATCATGTATCTATCTAACACAATTGTATTTCATTATTTTCAATGTACATTTATTGAGCTATATGAATGTGTATAATATTTTTTTTTAATAAAAGATATTCGGTTTTATTTGAGTAAATATTGTTTTAATTTTGTTATTTCCATAAAAGTCTGAAATTGAGAGCCGCTAGCAAAGAGATAGACGCCCATGTGTCTCTTCCAAGCTCAAATTCATTTTTTTTTTTAACAAAAGTTCTATTGGACAAATGAAAACAGTCATTGGTCAACTAGTCCAATCATAAGAATAACATCTAAAAAATAAAAGAAGATTTTATAAATAGGATAAAATCATTTGATTAAAATACGTATCAAGAATTAATCAAAATAGTGAATAATGATTATGAAAAATCAAATATTTTATTATTTTTAAGTTGCATTAAAAGATCTAATTAAACAAGTTGAATTAAATATACATTACCTTATTAATATTATTTTATGTTTATTTTGTTTTATTTTATTTTTATTCTTTTAGGCCTAACAATGATTTGATTCATTTTATTTTAGTAAGCTTACAAGTTAGAATTTTAAAACTAAGAGGTATAAAAATCTCTAAATTTTATAATTATTTTTTTTAAATTTTGATGAATTAAATTTTAGTTTTTTTTTTAAAATTTGGGTGTAAACAGAATAATTAGAGTAATTCTCTTAACTATTGTATCAAAAAATTAAATTAAACTCTTTTAACACTATTTTTTTATGTTTAGTAATTTTTTTGCTCTAAAAGCAAACATAAATTTGCATCCTAAAAATCTATTCACTTGAAATAAGAAATTGTAACTTTTTTGTATTTACTTAACAGGTATTTATGTTTGCTGGTCATTATTAATTTTAATATTTTTTCTGTAAGAATTTTTTATTTGTTTCAAGTCATTTTAGATATTTTAATTTTTTTTATCATTTTTAGTATTTTCTTTTCTATTTTAATTTTTTATTATAATTTTGTTATAATATTATTATTGATTTTATTAAATAATACAAAGTAAATAAAAAACTGATCATATATGACAATAGAATCATAAATCATAAGTATGATGTACGTGCACTGATACGGACAGGGACAGGATACAACACGGGACACGCCGACACACGAATTTTAAAATCTTACATGACACGGAGACACGCATACATATAAAATATAAAATATCTTTTAGATGAATCATAATAATATTTTGATATTTTATTGATATTAAAATATAAATTAAAATTTTTATTATTTTTAATATTTTATTTTAATTATATCAAGTATTTAAATATTTTTTGTTTTAATAAATAATAATATATACTATATCTAAATTTATTTTAAGAATATATATTAAGAATAAGACTAGACATAAGTGATGGTATTTAGGTGTGCCCACGCGTGTCCGAAGAAGATTTTTTTTATTTTTTATTAAGACACGGTTGGACACATCAAACACCCATATCGGACGAGTGTCGGTGAGTATCGTGTCCAAAATATGTCCGACACACAGACACAATAACTTTTAAAGTGTCCGTGATATAATACTAACTAAGAGAATACTATCTATTTTACGGGAGTTAAATTCTAAAGTGATTCCTGAAATTCACAAAATGCACCGATTTAGTCTCTAACTTTCCAATTATACTAATTAAGTCCTCCATATTGAAAAAATACATCAACCCCCTCATATTTTCCGGTGATATTTCTTACCAGCAGAAGTGACGTGGACGTTGAAGTGTGTAACGGTTGTTGGTCGAGGTGTCAAATGAAAGTTTAAACTCCAATTTAGTCCCTAATTCCTTTTTAAACCCTAACTTGCAGCACTTCTTCGTCCTCATAATCATCATCTTCTTCTTCTTCCTTGCTCATTCTGTTACCCATTGCTTCTTCTTCATCATCATGTGGTAAATAATAATAATTTCTTCGCAGTTTTTTTTTTTTTTCCTTTCCCTTCGCAGGTTGCCCTTAATGTGCTTACTGAACAAAGCTCACTAACATTTGGGGATTTGGTTTTAAAGAACGACCTTAGTGCTATACGGAAAGATTCGCCCCTTCTTCTCACAAAGAATCTTATTCATAGGAGCTCATCCACACCGTACTTGTCACCTACCGGACGCGATATGCAGCAAAGGGACAAGAGTGGGATTATTGAGATATTGGGGCAGTCAAATCACCTTAATAGGATGAAAGATATGGTCAAAGACATTGTGAAGGCAATTAAGATGGGGCAGATCCAATTCCTGTTCATAGTGGGCTTGGGGGTGCTTACTATTTCCTGAATAGCCGTGGTGAGAATGCAACAATTGTGAAATCAACTGATGAGAAGCCTTTTGTCTCAAACAATCTGAAAGATTTTGTTGGTAAAGCTCTTGGACAACCAGGTCTGAAGCGCTCGGTTCGGGTGGGGAAAACAGGATTTAGGGAGGTTGCTGCTTATCTTCTTGACTATGAACATTTTGCAAATGTGCCTAGTTCCCACTGCCTTGGACATGAAGGAGAGGGAAGTTCTATGCGATCAACCACAAGAAGGCCAAGTCAGAGGCATGTCTAACCATCATCCAACCAGCAAAGCAATAGGTAGGAGAATGAGCAGGGAAGAAGAAGAAAAAGATTATGAGGACGAAAAAGTGATGCCCTATTTTTAAGTTAGGGTTTAAAAAGGGATCAAGGACTAAATTGGGGTTTAAACTTTCATTTGCCATCTCAACCAACTGTTACACACTCTAGCGTGGCACTCATTCATCACATCACTCCCGCCGGCAAGGAATATCACCGGAAAATATGAGGAGAACCACGTTGATACATTTTTTTTAATTTGGATGACTTAATTAGTGTAATTAAAAAGTTAGAGACTAAATCGATGCATTTTGTGAATTTCAGGAATTACTTTGAGATTTAACTCATTTTACGGTCATAAGTAATAAAGAGAACCCTTCTTACCCGGAAGCTTCATGGCCAAAATCCAAGGAAAAGCGCGCTGAGCATCATTCTTTAATTTGGTACAGAACAGAGAAGAAAGGGGAAATAAAAAATAAAACCAATATGAGAAAATTACATGTAGACCATATAACTTTTATTAATTCATTAATTAATAATAAGAGATTATAACATATATTGATATGTACCTCAGCTTTCCAACATGCTAGATCGGTATGACATATTGAAGTGTAGAGAATCGGATCTTGATCCGAACCTCCATTTTCTGAGGAGGATGAACAATAACTTGTTCCACCACAAAGGGTTCTCCAGGACCATAAGGAAATTAGTGGCATGCACATTCTTAATACCGCTGCATTGGATGTTCTTTCCTCTGGTCTCACTTGGCTTCAACTTCAATGAGTCATTCCCATTTGCATCAACCTCTGGACCTGCCATTTTTACTTTTCTTTCTTAAAAGGAGATGATTTTCTTCAATTTAATCTAATTAAGTGAATAGAATACTTCATATGCTTTAAGTGACTGATCTGCCACCTCTTTTTTCTCATCACCATCTTTAAATTCCGGTAAATACCGATAGTAGTCTCCTTTCCTGTATCAAATCCAAAACTCAAAAACAATACATAAACTGCCATAATCTAACACATAACCAAACATAACAACTTAAGAAACCACTCCACCACAAACAATTCTGCTTAAGTAGAAGTTTTGGCGAACTAATTTAGTTAAAATTTCAATTTTGATGTAAAGTGATTTACTTTGGTAGCTCCTCTAAGAGGTGGTTTCCACATAAAATAAAATATTTTCACTTCTGACAGAATCAATTCTAGAGGCATGGATTGATATCACAAACTAATAAGCAAACATACACGAAAACTAGCCAAAAAATTTTACACACACAAAAACAGTGGACTCAGCAACATTAGTGGATGGGATAAGATGCTCATCTAAGACAATCATAATGTCACTGCAAATTTTGGAGAGCTCCAACTCCACCTTGTGCATGTATTCCCTTATGCGCTTTGCATTTACCTCATTGCCCCTTGACTCTTCCTTCTGCTCTATCTTTGACAGGATCCTCCATGAAGCCCTCCTTGAACCCACCACGTTCTTGTACCCAAAAGAGAACAGGTTCCTCTCTTCCACACTCAGCTCAACGTCAAGCTTCGCTACCTTCTTCATGGCCTCCACAATAGTTTAGAGAAAGGGGGGAGTATATAAGGACAGGTGTTTCACAGCTAAACCGTGATTTCGTTTTTTTTCTTTTTTTTTTTCTAATAAAATATTATATTTTTATAAAATATGAGTAATTACCCAAATAAGTCTCTAATAATTTTAGAATAAGATATTTTAGTCTTCAAAAAAATTAATACACAGATTAATTCTCAAGATTTTACTCCAGCAGACAAATCAGTCCCAGTCCATTTTCCGGCAGATTAATTATCCAGATCAGTCCCAAAGATTTTAAAAACGGACATTTTACTCCAAAAAAAACTAATGTACAAATTAATTCCCAACGTTTTTCTCTATTAGACATAATAGTCCTCCGTTCAAAAATAAAATAAAATAAAATAATTATTATTAATTACAAAATAATATTGTACTATATTTTTTGTATTTTTAGACAAAAATAATGATAAATTTATTCATTAAATTATTATATATAGTCACTCAATAATAATAATAATAATAATAATAATAATAATAATAATAGAGATTATTTTACAAAAAATTTAAAGTTAAAACCATTTGATATTTTTGTATTTAATATAATCAAAAGATGTATTATTTTAAAAATATGTATTTAATATAAATTCAAATTAAAATCTTTTCTTTTAATACATATTTTTAATACAAACATATATATTTTTTTACATAGGACATCTTTTGATTATATTAAATACAAAAATATCAAATAGTTTTAACTTTGAATTTCTTGTAAAATAATCTTTAATAATTTTATTATTATTATTATTGAGTGATATATATATATATATATATATATATATATATATATATATATAAGAATTTAATGAATAAATTTATCATTATTTTTGTCCAAAAAATATAAAAAATATAATACAATATTATTTTATAATTAATAATAATTATTATTTTATTTTATTTTATTTTATTTTATTTTTGGACGGATGACTATTATGTCTAATAGAAAAAAACTCTAGGGATTGATTTGAATATTAGTTTTTTTTAGGAACTAAAATGTACGTTTTTAAAATCTTTGGGATTGATCTGGATAATTATTCTGTCGGAAAATGAACTGAAGGGAGTAAAATCTTAGACATTGATTTGTGTATTAATTTTTCTTAGGGACTAAAATGTCCGATTCTAAAATTCTTGCCACTGATTTGGGTCATAAAATATTAAATAGATACATTTTTGTGTACATCGGTACAATACGCATAAGATGATTGGCATTATTACTGCAAATAATGAGAAATGAACTTGGTTATTTTTCCTTTTGGAGTGGTCCCATTACCTTACCTTACCTTCCTTCATGCATGGGTGGAGTATAATGTGAGATAATCTCTCATGAAAACAAAAATCACCATTAGAATAAAATAGATAAGATATAAGATATGGTTATGGTGTAGTATGGTAGTATATGAGGTCAAAACAATACATGATTCCTTTAAATTTTTTGAAATATTAAATAAAAAATTATATTATATAAATTTTAAAAATATATATTTATATAGGTAATAATGATGGGTATCTTCACCTATATTTGTCATTTTCAAACTTCAACCAACCTGACTATCTCATCCAACACAGTTATGTCATTTTAAACTGAGAATGTCAATTTTTATGGACATGGTTGGTAAGCCTCACCTTCCTACCATAGTTTTTTTTTGCTTCAAAAAGCGTCTAGAGGCACTATATATATATATATTAGAGAAAAAATTAAAAAAATAAATATAAAAAAGAAATGAATATAACTTAAAAATAACGTGAAGAATCTGTGAGGTTTGGTGACCCATCTCATTTTTCTCCCTCATCCATGGATATTTTCCCACTCCACATAGCATACTCATGCTTTTCATGTTCTCTACCTAACTCCACATAGAATCATGCATTACATATTTACATGAACTTCCCTTATGTTAACATGCCGTATCACACTCTCTAACTAACTCTAATAGAATCACTAACAAAATATGCTAACTCACTTGCAACTAACTCCTGCTGACTCAGCTCAGTTCTTCTAGAACTTGATGATACTCTGGACTCTTCTCACATACTTCTTCAACCCTTACTCTGCCACCCACACTATCTTAATCAATGACAATTTCAATTATTCTTAGCCTAGTGCATCATCAATTCATCATATTATGTATCTATCTAATACAATTGTATTTCATTATTTTCAAACTACATCTATTGAGCTATATGAGTGTGTGCAATTTTTGTTTTTTTTAATAAAAGATATTCGTTTTTTATTTAAGTAAATATTGTTTTAATTTTTTTATTTTCATAAAATCCTGGAAAATTTGAGAGCCGATAGCAAACAGATAGACGCCCGAGTGTCTCTTCCAAACTCAAATTCAACTTTTTTTTTTAACAAAAGATTTCAACGGTAAAACGGATCTTATTATAAGAAAATCATAAAAAGACTCAATTTTGTTTTGTTCACCTCCGTTTATAAAACTAAAAAGAGAAAGAAAAAAAAAGAAAGAGATTGCAATAAATAATATGCATGGATTGGTTTAATTTAATTTGTATTATTATTATCTGTTCGTTTTGGAGGGCTGTTGTCATCGTAAAGTGAGTCATTTTAACAGTGTTTTGCCATTTTTTTTTGTTTTTAGTTTCATTAAAATGGGATGAAAGAAAGCAAATGGATTCCAAAAAAAAAAAAGAAAAAATTTAAAATAATTGGGATTTTTTGAAAATTGGATGCAGTAGAGAGACTTGAACCCTCACGATTTCTTAAGTCGATGGATTTTCCTCTTCTTATAAATTTCATTGCTAACGGTGAGTGTTGCGGCGGTAGAAGAGTTTTCATCAATCATGTTTGATTGTAATAATAAATTAATATAAATATGACTTTCCCGCCTTTGCAACTAGTAAGTTGCATTCAAAACTCACAAATGAAACATAATACAGTAGGAGTGTTATGGTTCAATTGATTTAGTTTTGGATTAAAAACTAATTGAATTGATCTATTTGATTTATATAGAATATCAATTAATTGATTTGTTGTTTGTGTAACAACCAAATCAAATCAAATTAAAGCGATTTGATTCGATCGGTTTTTCGATTTTTAAATATTAATTAATAGAAAATTAATCTTAGTAAAATAATGTTTAAAATAATCAATAAATTGAAATAACATTATATTACATTTGATTTCAACACAATTTTAACTCATTTTAACAATTAAATAAAAAACAAACACATTTGTTTAAGTCTAAAATTTTTATTTCAATACATTATTAAACTACTTTTTTAATTTGATTCGATTTTTGTCGAGCCAACTAAAAATCGAATCGAATCGATTGAAAAAAAACCAAAAAAACTAATTTTTTGATTTTTTATTCGATTGTTATAAATTTTAGTTTGATTTTGTGGTAAATTTTGATTCGATTCGATAATTTACACTCCTATAATGCAGTGCGAGAAAAGAGTTTGCTTCATTGAATTAAATAAGATCAATAATTACGGGGCTTAAAAAAAATCAAAGAATTAACACACGTGTCAAATTTAAATATATTATCTTCTTCTCAAGTAAATATTCAAATTTTAGAGCATCTAATTTTTTTATTAAGAGTTACTCTAATGACGATCCATTAAATTTCTTCACATGAATATTTTAATTTTAGTAAAGTGAGGGTAATTATACGGAACATATGTGTTATACAAAGTGTTTCTTTAATTAATGCAAGCACGTGGTTGTCTAGTACAAGAGTCAACTAGTCAGTAAATGGAAAAACAGAATTAAATAATAAAGTGGTTTAGTTTTTTTTTTCCCTTAACACTGATGCATTTCAAAAGAAATCGTAGATAATTATTTAATTAGTGTTCTAAATTTCAAATACACGTTATAATGATCTGAAAAAAAAATACACATGTTACATAGTTAATTATTTACTTATTATGCATGAAATAATAAATTAAGAGTAATACATTAAATTGTTTTTTAAATGTTTTTACTCGAAAAATTTAATTTTAAATAAATTTTAATTATTAAGTCAATTACTAACATTTTATTTCGTTAAGCATATTAGTTATCACGTAAAATTCTTTTAAAGAATTTGACAAATCAATTTTTAATAAATGACTAATTTGAAATAAAAATTAATTTTTTTGATAAAATAAAAATTTAAAGAATATATTGAAAACTAAAATATTTCAAAAAAATTTCTTAAATATCGATTTGAGTATTCCTCATAAATAAATTAGCATTTTTTTTATGACTAAGACTAATAATTTTATTCAAGTACGTATTCATGTGATGAATAATCTTAAATTCCAAATTAAACTAGTTAAGTAATTTTGTTGAATTAAAAAATATGTTCCATACAAGGAATAATCTTATACTACCAACTGATAGTGGACTAGTGAATTTGTGAACTTGCTTAATCTATGTCCATGAACATGAACAATATTACATTGTCAATTAAAAGTAAATTTAAATTCTCTGTTCAATTCACATACTAATCAAAATACAAATAAATTCGATTTAAATTAGTTAGAATCAAGTTTAGAATTATATTTTTAATTTGATTTTAGATTTTATAATGTTATTATATGAAAATTAAGTCCATATTAAGGATAATTTTTAGTGTTTGTTTTTTTAATTTATTCTTTTGATTTAAATTATCAATGACACAGGTTCTTTGAAAAATTAATAAAAAAATTCTATAATTATTCATCCTCTTATCTTTATCTTTTGGTTTTTATTTTTTTTAAATAAAAAAGTTTTAACACAATACAGTAGAACAACAAAAATACAGAAAAAAACTAAACAACAAAGAACAAATTAAAAAAAATCTCAATTCCTAGTTATTTTCAATACTACTATCAACTATCATTGAGATCAACTCCATACTATTCTTTATAACTCATAAGCGGCCTATTGATAATTTTCGTTTTCTCTTTTATTCTTAGATATGTTTTTTATTCCTGAAAACTTTTCATTTTATTATGTAATTATAGAAAAATAAATAAAAGAATACAAGAGAAAGTAAAAGAATGTGAACTTCTTTTACAGTAGAAGACAAGGTCACATGTTTATTGATGAATAATAAAAGTTTTACTTTTTATTTTATTTTAATTTAAATAAAAAATATTAAAATAAAAGGTTTTTTTTTTCATTTTGAATGTACTATTGAGTTCATTTTATTTTAGTTGTCATAAGAATTTATATCAATAATAGTTGTCATATGAATAAAAAATATAATAAAAATATAACATTAAAATGCTAAAAAAATAATATCAGAACATAAAAAATAATATAAAAATATTTATCATATAAATAAAAAATTCAATTAAAAAACATAAAAATAAAAAAATGAAACAAAGTACTAAAAGTAATAAAAAGATTAAAATATTTATTTTGACCGTGAATGAAATAAATATAAAAAATTTTGATAAAAAAAAATTAGAACAAAAAACATACACAAAGAACTGCAATAAAAATTATATGATTACTTACATCTTTTTATAAAAGAAAATAAACAATAAAATTAATAAAAATAAATAAATTTTTTACCTAATTTTTCAATGATAATCAGTCTTTTTGAACATGAACTCAGAAATTAAATTTTTTAACTTCAGGTAGATGTACGTTCAAATACACCCTAAGAAAAGTCACCAAAAAAAAATACAACCTAAGAAAAGTTGTTCATGACACACTCTAAGAAATTAAAAGTTATTCATTGGTTTACCAGAATAGAAAATATGATGACAAATCAACAAATGAAAAAGAAAGTTGTTCATACTATTATCCAAATGATCAAAGCTATGGCCCAAAGCAAGCTGATCTACCAACAATGGACTATATCATATCAAAGAAATCAGCCCAAAACTAACTAAGAAGCATTTAAGGAGATATGGTCAGTAAAGAAAAAATTATCACTAACTTTTCAAAGCTATCCCCTCCATTATTTATGATATTATCCTTATAAGGGGTAGTTATCATAACTTGAGAAAAAATCACCCATTACTTAGAAACAAGGATTCATGAGTGATAACCACCAAATCATCACTTTTTTTTATAAATATCCTATTAAATTTAAATATTTTTTAATTTTAAATTTTCATAAATCTACTTAAACTCTTACTAATTTAAATATCAAAATATTTATAAGTATTTTTAATTATTGTTTTAGAATTGGCATAAAGACACACCAAACATTCTCACTATTATCTTCAACTTCTCTTACAAAGTCCAATTTCTTATCATTTATTTTAAGTATGTTCGAAACAAAAAGAATGTATACTATTATCTTCTTTACAAAATTTTGCTAGACTAATTAAATTTTGATAATAATATTTGAATATTGATAATTTTATTAGAATAAAAAAATGAACAGGAATAATAATGCAAACAAATGGATAAAAAAATAGTTCTCACGCATAGCTAACAATATAAATTGGTATTGATGTAGCTTTTCTTTCTTTGATCCAAAATAATAATAATAATAATAAATATAAAAAAAAACAATTTATTCTTCTTCTGAGTTTTAATTAATGTAGCTTATCGCTTTATACTTTAAACTTTCAAATGAATTAGACTATTATTTCTATCTTAGAATATATGGAATATGAATCAAATTTTCTCACATCTCCTGGATGAAAAAACTAATTATTTGGTCAATAATTCAAAATTACAAGGGGGTCAAAACTCTACATATTTCTCTTTTGGTGGGAGGGGACGAGGGGTAGGTGTTGTCCTCGTTTTGGGCTCCAATTGCAAAATGCCCAAACTCAAATGAATAAAAGTCCCAAATACTATCAAAGTTGGTTGCCTTGTTACAAAAACCACTTGGTTGTAAATTGGTACCTCTTTAAATTACTAATTCAGCGCAGATTCACAAAGAAATGTTTGTACAAAAGTATGTATGATGAAATGTACCTTGACAAAAATAAAAATGTAACTCCTCTTGTTATAGATGCAATAACGTATTGGCTCGGAACAAACTCTTAAATAGAATTTAGATCTCTTGTCAATTAAGAAAAAGTATAGGTAGATAATAAAAATATTAAATAATGTGAACAATACATATATCAAATGTTCAATTCATTAGGTGTGCGAATACTTATCCTAATATTAAAATTTAAGTGGATAATTTAGAATGTAATATGCTTTTACTTTATTAGGCCAATTTTAGAACCAGTTATTCACATTATTCACAAATACCATTATCTACCTAGCAAAGTCTATCAATTAATTCTCGACTTATCGAGTTGAAAATTATTGTAGAAAATCCAAAAAAAAATTGCAACTTATGCTTGCATATATGCAAATTATCTTCTACCTTCCAACTAACTTGAATTAGTCTAGCGAATAACTCATTAATTCACTTAATCGAGTATTGGATATTTAAATTTGACCTTATACATATAACAATCTATTTATCAACAACAAATCTTTAATATTAACTAATTAAAAATTAATTTTTTGTACTTATTTTATATCCAAACAGTTCTTCGTCAATTATATACTTATTGATATTTAATTTTGATATAATCTAATGGTAATTTAATGGTTAAATCGATAAAATATATATCATATAAAAAAAAAGTTATAAACATCATAAATCATCACTTCACTTAAATTGATATCTATATCATTTCATCTTATGATGGAAGAGATTTTCCTTCTTTTTTTATAATTCTTTTAAGGATTATTCTTCAGATTGAATTGGCACGCTTACACGTGAATGTACTTACAACAATATTCCGAGCCAG
Source organism: Arachis stenosperma (assembly GCF_014773155.1). Classification (NCBI taxonomy): domain Eukaryota; kingdom Viridiplantae; phylum Streptophyta; class Magnoliopsida; order Fabales; family Fabaceae; genus Arachis; species Arachis stenosperma. The sequence goes on from NC_080384.1 coordinate 50,751,583, forward strand.
GAAGAACAATATAGCTGACACCAGTAGTGCAGGTACTCATAAGTTGTGTCTTTATCCTTTAGGAGTCACGTGATCATGCAAAAGCTTCACTTCACATACTTTTATTTTATATTATTCTAATCCGTAAATATTATTATTTTATATTAGTATTTAATCAGTAGTAATTTATACTTATATTTATAAAAATTTATATGTAAAAAATATATAATTTTTATTTATATTTAATAAAATTTATATATATAAATTAATATAATTTATATTTATATTTATTATAATTTATATATATATAAATTAATAAAATTTATATATTAAAAATAATTTAATATTTATATTAATTAAATATTAATTAAAATTATTTCTGTTTACGTTATGGTTGCTTCAATCCTGAGTTGAATCTCACTTTGGCCCCTGAAATTTTCGAGGTGCCTCAATTTGGACCCCAAAATTTATAGTTACCCAATTAAAACCCTCAAATATTGAATCGTGACCCACGTTTGTCCTTGTCGATAGTTCCGTTAACGGAACGCTGATGTGGCATGTTAAGTCGCCAGCGTGTGTATCCATGTGTCACGCAACTTGCCAGGGTGGATTCTTGATGAGTGAATGATGTGGCAAAATTTGAATCAACTCAATTTAACCCCTCCATAGATGATAAAACCCTGCAATGTCATCAGCTTTTATGTGGGAGCAGCTTCTCTTTGTGTGACCTTTTGTCCCACAGTAAGCACAAGAAAACTCCTTGTACTTTCTAGGTAGCTTTATTGCATCTCTCTTACTCTTCTTACTTCCTGAAGGCTCTTCATCTGCATCCTCCTACCTTGAGTGAACGCAGGGAATTTCGTGGTCGGGGAGAACGTGGGGGCTTTCGTGGCAGAGGTGATCGTGGTGGGTTTAGTGGCAGAGGTAGATCAGATGGGGAATGTTCTGGTGGCAGATGGGGATCAGAGAGAGGAGATCGTGGTGGGTTTGGTGGTTCTGGTGGCAGATGGGAAGCAGGGAGAGGAGATCGTGGTGGGTTTGGTGGCAGAGATAGATCAGATAGGGAAGGTTCTGGTGGCAGATGGGGATCAGAGAGAGGAGATCGTGGTGGGTTTGGTGGTTCTGGTGGTAGATGGGGAGCAGGGAGAGGAGATCGTGGTGGGTTTGGTGGCAGAGGTAGATCAAATGAAAAAGGTTCTGGTGGCAGATGGGGATCAGAGAGAGGATTTGGGGGCCGAGGCCGTGGAAGGAGTGACCAATCTAGAGGTTGGAGTAGTAGAAGGGATTCTGGTGGGGATGGTTCTTCTGACTGGAAGGAGGGAGATACTGTAGAAGGATGGAAGAATAGTAACAGATCTGGGGCATGGAACCGGGAAGGTGGTGACAAGGATGGGCAGAGCTGAAGTCAAGGAGGTGGAAGTACTAAGCAATGGTCGAGCTGGAGCTCAGGTAGTGGAGGGGCAGCTGGTGGCAGTTGGAATAGCAATGAGTCTAAAGATGGCGCTGGTTGTACTTCCCAAGGAGGCAACAATTCTGGTTGAAAAAAGTCTACTGTTGAAGAGACCAATGTTCAGGAGGGTGGCTGGAATAAGGGACCCAACTCCAGTAATCAAGGCAATTGTTGGAAGTTCAATTCTCGCTCAGGGAGTGAAACCGATGCCACATCTATGGAGGGGTTAAATTGAGTTGATTCAAATTTTGCCACATCATTCACTCATCAAGAATCCACCCTGACAAGTTGCGTGACACATGGATACACACGCTGGTGACTTAACATGCCACATCAGCGTTCCGTTAACGGAACTATCGACAAGGACAAACGTGGGTCACGATTCAATATTTGAGGGTTTTAATTGGGTAACTATAAATTTTGGGGTCCAAATTGAGGCACCTCGAAAATTTCAGGGGCCAAAATGAGATTCAACTCCTTCAATCCTCGCTAATAATTTGGGATATCTAATGTTTTATTATTTTTTTAAATTTATACATGGATAAAAAGATGGTAATTTTTTTTTAAAATGGGTCTGACGATTAATTACAATAATATGGCCTACAATTTTTTTTGCAGGATGCGAAAAACATCTATTTAGAGTGACCTATAATTCGTGACTGATTTTTTTATATAAAAATTATTATTATACTATTTTTAGTTATAAAAAAATGATGTATTTTAATTTAGTATTGAGATAGTTATAAATTAGAGAGTAAATTTTATATTTTAAAAAATTCAAAAATTTAAAGTTCACAAATCGAATTATAAGTTGAGATTTAAAAATTTTAAAAAATTAAAAATTCACAAATTGAAGTATAAGTTTTATATTTTAAACATTTTAAAAAATGAAAATTTACAAATCAAACCCTCTCATTTATAATTTTTATATAAAAAAAATACACACAAAGTTCACACATTAAAAAATATTACTATAAATCCAATATCAAAATTAAAAATCTCCCAATTTGTAGACTACCAAAACAGTCTTTTTACCACAAATGTTTGCACAAATTGCAAAAAGTTTTTCTTTTTGGGCCCCATTTCGCAGGTTGCGAGAAACCCTTAAGTAATGACCAATATTTTTTTATATTTTGCAAGTTTCTTAAAATTTTTAACAAGACCTTGGCCAGGGAAGAATCTACTCTTGAAGTAGTGGGGGCAAGTGCCTCCTATAAAAATTTGAAATTTTTTTGGTAGTTCTTAATAATATAGGTTTAATTGTCTCCATTACAAAATTAATTTTGTCCCCACAACAAAACTAATATAGGTTATTAACAATTTTTAATTTGCAGATATTTTCATGTTTGAAATAAGACTGAATAACAATTTTAGTCTTTTAATTGGTTGAAAAAAATAAAAAATTTAATTCTAAGATCATACATTAGGTGCTGTGATATTGGACTTATTGAAATCCTTCAAAATTTTAAAATCTTAAATATAAAATTATCTTTAGTAATTTGTTGGTTAGATAATTTAAAAAGTAACTATATTTTACAAATTATAATATTATAGTATAATTATAAAAATTATCATACTATATATATTTATCCCATTGTCAAAATTTGATTCGTCACGGCTATAAATACGACTAAGTGCAAATATTTTTCCAACATTGTGATCTCATTGTGGGTGTTGGTGTGAAAGCAGAAAACTGTAAAAGAAAGGGGACACTGTTTTATATATTTTATTAAGATATTGTAATTTCAATTTTATTTCCTTAGAAATGATTAATTATTTATTTATATTAATGTTCGTAACTGAAAATAAACTTGGCGACGAGGAGCCCAACAATGGCCAGCAACAAAAAGAGCAACGGGAGTTCGGCCCAATTCTTTAAAGAGAAATTTTTGGATGTAGTAAATTTTAGTATTTTTTTAATTATTTGATTTATAAAAATATTAAATTATTTTTAATAAATAAATTTATTAATTTATATATACAAATTTTAAAAAATATAAATATAAATTGTATTAATTTACAGGAATGGAACTAGAGCAATTATTTAAAGAGGACCAATGTAAAAATATAATTTAAAAAAAATAAAATTAAGAGAGACTAATATAAAAAAATTTAATTCTAATATATTATCAGTGTAAAGTAATTTATACGTGTATCTAATTAAGTAACGTCAAATCAGTAAAAATAATTATTTTTTACATTAATTATATGAATAGTCATACAAAAAATAAATATAATTATAATTTTATATATTAAAAATTTTAATTTGAAGGGACTATTACTTTTTTTTTAACATTAGTCTTTGTCTTTATTAATTTATATGTGTAAAATTTTATAATATAGATGTGAATTATATAATTTTTATGTATATAAAATTTTTATAAATATAAATATAAATTATTACTGATTAAATATATTGATAAAAAATAATAATATTTATTATCGATATAACGTTGTTGAATATCCCAAAAACATCACACTAACAACGAAATATAGTCCCAATTTTCAAACTCCATCGTCGCCTATACTAACTGGCTACCGTGTAATAATAAAATGAACGCCACCTCTGAAAACAACATAAATATCAACAACGCTAAGACTAAAAAAATTCATTTGTGTTATGAAATTTTTTTAATTTAAATTAATAAAAAAATATATAAATAATTATATTTTTAATATACAAATTTTTAAATTTATATAAATTAAATTATTTTTTGTGATTAATAAAAATTTAACTTTAAATTTTTAAATTATAAAAATTTTAATATTATATTACAATATTAATTTTTTAAACTTAAAATAATAAAATAAAATACATAATAATTATATTTTTAACAATTTATAAAAAATATATATTAAAAGTTAATCTAAAAACATAAATAACATTACTATTTACCTAATTGTCCATATGTGATAATAAATACCATAGCTTTCATGTTCCAATTACCACTATATCACATGTCATTACCGAAGATTCAAGAATGAAATTTGAAAAGTTTAATCTATATAGAATGCAGCAGAGAGCCAGAGATATTGAAATCTCACGTGAACATATATGGCACCCCACACAATAAATTTTAAATTTCAAATAAAGCCTCTGAACAAATTAAATATTAAATAAATATGTTGATTCATGCATGTCCCCAACCCCACTCAACAAAGGCATCGATCAATTCAACTATATATACCCAACACTCTCATTTCATTCACTCACAACAGAGAACAAGTTAATTAATTAATTTGGATTAGCATTAGAACCATGGAGAGGAAACCATCATCACTTGGGTTCTTCTTCTTCCTTCTCATTGTTATCTTTGCTGCTCGTAAGATCTATCACTTTCTCTCTTCAAACAATTTAATATCTTCTTATTATCTTGTATATCATGGAGTCTACCACCATTATTGTTATTATTTTGGTAGTTACTATGATAAAAAGTCTTTTCAAAATTAAAATAATATTTTTTATTTTTAAAAATATTTTTAAATAATACACAAAATTACTTAGCACTATGTTATTATTACAAGTTTGTAGAACTAATACTTGAAAAAGAATTTCACATCAGCATCTATATGTCTCAAAAAAAAATCTTATAACATAATAGTTAGAGAAATTTTTGGGAGTGATGAGCAAGTTTTAGTATTTTTTACTGTTATTTAACCAATACAAATATTAAATAATTTTTAAAAAATGTAGATATAAATTATATTAATTTATATGCATAAATTTTGATAAATATAAATATAAATTATATGTTTTTTATATGTAAAATTTTTATAAATATAAATATAAATTATTACTAATAACTAAATACTGATTAAAAATAATAATATTTATTGATTATATATCATTGTTCGTGGCTCAAATATAATAATTATTGTGTTGTAGAAATGGTGGTGCATACAGAGGGAAGGGTGTGCCAGTCAAAGAGCCACATGTTCAAGGGTGGATGCTGGGGTGACCACAACTGTGCTCTAGTTTGCCGGAACGAGGGCTTTTCCGGTGGCCGCTGCCGCGGGTTTCGCCGCCGCTGCTTTTGCACTAAGCTTTGTTAATTAATTACTTCAACCGGTTATGGAATATAATATAATAATAATTTGGATGCAAATAAACTTGTTAATTAGTTGTTCTACTCATCCTTTTGAAGGAAGGGTAGCTAGCTAGCTTGCTCTGTATGATGTGCATGTCTTTCAGTTAATTATTGAAGCAAATAATTAATCAGTGGCAGCTATATGATTTTAATTTTGCTAGTCGCTTCCAAATTTAATTAATATTCACAGCCTTTGTTTTATGAATATTAAAATAATGGTACTATTGCATAGTTGGAGGTAATTTTTTTTCCCGAAAATTAAAAATAAATTTTCTTTTTTTGGATTATATTATTAAATATGTGTATTCTTATGTATTATTTTTTACATTATTGAAATGATTAACAAAAAATAAAAAATAAAATTAAACAAAAATAGTCTATTGTATTATAAAATATAAATATATATTAAGACTTAGTTGGTAAATGTTTTACTTTTTAAAAGTAGTTTATAAAAATTGTCTTTTAAAAGGCAGTTATTTAAAAATTATTAGGGGTGACAAACAGACAAAGCGGGTTGGTCCGCTCCCAATCTATCCCGTTTCGCTTAGGCCCGCATCATAAATGGGACGGGCCGGCCCGTCCTACCAACTAAAGCATATTCAAAATGTTAGTCTATCCCGCTTTATGGCGGATTGGCAAGCCGGCGTCTAGTCTGCTTGACTTTTTTTTAAAAATAAAATTCATTCAAATTAACCAAAAAATAATAATTAAAAAATTAAATACAAATAAAAAATAATCAAATTATAATATAATTTTTTCACTTTTTTTTAATTTTTAACTTTAATAAAACTGTTTAAAATAATATTTGTCAATAGAATCATCTTTATTTTAAAAAATAAGTCACATAATTTGAGATATATACAAAATTGTAAAATAAAATAAACAAAGTTAATAACTAAAATAAGAATAAAAATAAAAAATATTTAGAAATTATATAATTATTAATTTTATATTAGTAATCACTCTTTTATTTAATAAAAAAGAAAACAAAATTTTGGCCTCGCGGGCCAGCCCGCCCCTACCAAAACCCGCAAATTTGGTAGTGCGAATTTTTTTAATTTAACGGGTTTCAAATCCTTGCCCAACCCGTATTTTTTAGCGGGTTCGACTTGTTTTGTTACTCCTGAAACTTACAATACTTATGTTAGGTAAAATCAAATTAAAAATGGATTTCGATAAGCACAAGCACTATAATTGTATTTGGTAAATTAGTTTTTAAAAATAAAAAGATCATAATAGACATATATATAATAAAGAATAATTACTTTTTTTGGTGCTAATAATTAATAAGGATAATTTTAAATATTTATTATTATATATAATAATATTAGATTTTTAAATTTTGATAAGTATAAGTTAATTTTAAAAAATTTGTCTTTAGGTGCTTTTAATTTTTAAAAACTGCAAATATAAGTACATAAATTTTTAATTTACTAAACACAAAACAAGATGTTTGTGCTTTTTTTAAAAAACATAAGTTCATCTCCAAAATACTTTATCAAATCAAGCCTTAATATATAATGTACAAAAAATTGCATATATTATAATGATAATAAGAAGAGTTATAAAATTCTTCTTTTATAATATGTGGTAGTGAACTTTAAAAATAATGAATTATCTCAAAAAGTATATGATTATAAATGAAGTATTATGAATAGGGAGATTCTATGATACTGATGATGGTTATAAGCATCACATGTTTACATGTGATGTCATGTCAAAATACTAACGCGTGGAGCTAAAGATAAATGTGAATATGAGACTACGAGATCTGTGAAGTGATTCTATTGTTTCCATTTTGATTGATTTGTAGAAAATAAATAATTAGAAGATAATCACCAATTTATAGATGATTAGGTAATGGACCAACTCTCCTTCATGTGGTGGGTTGTTTGATGTTGGTTAAAAGTAAATGAAAAAATAAAGAAGGTCTCAAAAAATAAAATAAAATAAAATAAGTTCTGAAAAAATCTCAAGTGGCTAGCTGAAAAATACGAACTAATGAGAACCACTGCACTTCAAACCACTGCTTCCTCTCATTTTTAATTAATTTTTCTTTCTCTTTTTTTTTTAAATAAAATATCTAAATACACTAAAAAAATACTTCAAAAATTACACTATAAACCACCATCTACTCAAAAATATCAACAAACAAATATAATTTATATTTTAAAATTTGAATAATTTATTTATGAAAAATATTCATGAAAATAAATAAAAATAAACATAACTTCTTAAAATTGATTATATTTTATGATAAAATATATAAAAAAAATATTATATAAAGGTATTAGAAAATATATGAGTTATATTTAAAAAGAGACCAACTTCACAAAACTTTTGTTATTATTGTTGTTTATTTTTATTTGTTTTTTATTTTTAAATAATTATATTAAATTATACACAAATTTTAAATTTTTTTATAAATGAGTCTTTAAATTTAATATTAATCTATATATTATCTAATTAATTTATAAACAATATAATATTTTTAAATTTATAATATATAGTATAATTGATTTACGAATCTTAATCTAATTACTATAACTCTATTAGTAAACCCTAACCAAAAACCAAAAATTCTATTTCTACCACCATACTTTAAAAAATACTTTTTCTATTCTGGAAAATCAATGATCAATGATTTCATCTAAAACAAAAACTAATTGTCATCTCACATTTCATGATATGCCTATTAAATTAAACTAAACCGAACTCTCTTACTAACTTTTATATTTTCATCATAATCATGAATCAATATAACAATAATAATTCCCTTCATGCCACATTCATTGGTAATGATAAATAAAACAAAAACCCAATAAATTATCCTTTATGGCCCTTATATACATTTCAAAATATGAGTTCCTAAGCCCACAAATCAATGGCCCATTAGCCTAACACCTAATTATAAAACTAATTCATGTATAATTAATACTTTTCCTATTCCACTGTGTCTCACAACCATTTCTACCCCCACGTGTCATTTTTTAGTATTGCCAAGCATACTATACTGAAAACATGTATAAGCACGGTAGAATTTTCCTTATGAATAATCTCAAGTTATCTTTCAAATGTTTATGAAAATCATTTTGAAAATTTATGAAATTTGATTATCATAAAAAAAAATTGATGTACTGAAACAAAGGACTAAAATTTATAATTTCTATGCACCCATAAATATTAAGAGTAAGTGAAGAGATCAAATGATTCGAGAACATCGCTCTTAGTAAGGTCTTGTATCCACAAGGACATATAGGATTAATCCTCAAAATTAGGAATCGATTTACACTCTATTTATATTATAAGCCTCTCATTTCGATCATATATAACTCGATTTAAAAAATATATATTTTTATTTAAATATAATATTTTATCTTTTCATATTTCATAATATATATTAAATATTATTTATGTATTATAAATAAATTAAATTACTAACTTGGTGAATATTCGTGGTGCAGATAATGCTGCCTGTCCTAGATACATGCCAATACGTGTATGCACCAAATTAATATAAAAACAAAAATCATTATATATATAGAAGATAGTAATTAATAATCTGTGATTAAAAAATCTCACATTATTTTACAATATATTAAATAAATTTTAAATAATGTAAAGGACTTATAAATCTATTTATATATAGTGTTAAAATCTTTTATTAAAATTATTATAAAATTATATATCTAAAATATTTAAATTAGAGAGATACATAAAAAATAAAAAATATGTTTTTTTCTTTTTATTTGTCATATTCTAAATGTTGTTTTAGATAATAATAATAATAATAATAATAATAATAATAATAATAATAATAATAATTAAATTTTAGACAATTTAGTGATAGAATATCATGTCATAAAAGTGTTTATCTAAAAAATTTTAAAGTGATAGAAAAAGTTAATAATTATATCTCAAATTAAAAAAAAAACGTCTCATGTTATAATTTAATTTTAATTATTTTTCAACTAATTTATTATTCATTTAAAATATCTACCAATATTCAGCTATTTTTCCAATTACTTTTTTCCTCCAATTAACCAAATTGCCATTTGAGTTAGATAGAGATATTATATAGAGAATAATACACTTTAATATTTTCTCACACATTTTAAAAGTGTTCTTGGATGGTAGTTCAAGTAGTTTTCTCATACTTTTTATTTAACTCTGAAATTATTTGGACTATCATCCAAAAATATTTTTAAAGTGTGTGAGGAAATATTAAAATATATTATTCTCTATATAATATCTGATAAAAACTCAATTGTAGTCGATTTTATATGAAGTTGATAGTTAAGAATCGTTAGATAAAAATTTAGTCAAATCAATCAAATTATTTAATAATTTTCAATTATCAACTTCAAGATTTAGTCAAATCAATCAAATTATTTAATAATTTTCAATTATCAACTTCACGTAAAATCGACTGTATATGAATTTCTACCGTAATATCTCTATCTAACTCATGTTATTTGTGTTAGGAATTGAATAAAGTTAGCATCACCGACCCACGCTAGCTTTACCCACTCTTGCATTGTGATGTGTTCTCAATTCTGATCCTACTTTCAGAATTCCAAACAAATATTTTTCTTTTTTCACCCTATGAGCATCAGTGCATGTAAGCTCTGTATTCGATGAAAATTTCAATTTAAATAATGTAAAGAGATATATTATTTCCTTTTACATAAATTACCCAAAATACACTTCAAATATTCAACCACACAAGAGAATAATAATAATAATAATAATAATAATAATAATAATAATAATAATAATAATAATAATAATAATAGATAAAAAAATTGAAAAATTAGTATTAGTTTGATAAAAATGTCTAAATATAAGAGACATTCTTTCAAAAGGCTCTAAAATTCGATTGTAACTTATTATGTTGCAAGTATATATATAATTTGAATTTAAACTTTATTTATTGCACCTTATTTATATGTTGTCTTTTTAAATTTGTTTAAAATAAGTTACTTAACAATGAAATACTGGAAGATTATTTTAGTGCTGTATCTAGATATTTGTACAACAATTTTCGTCATTTATTTATACATACTTCCAACCGAAAAGAAATTAAAGTGAAGAAATTACAAAGATGAGTAGATACCTCGAAACAAAAGGCATTTTGACTATTACCTTAAATAATAATTTTATTTTGTTTTTATTTTTAAATGAAATTTATTAAATAAAAAATTACTTATATATCTATATTATATTGCATTTTGCTGACCAGTCTAATTTTGCATACTCTGACTACTATTAAGACATAGTATCATAATTTTATATTTAAAAAATTTAGAATTTAATTTTTGATAAAAAAACATAAGATAAATAAAAAATAAAAAAATTTATACAAAAAAATTCAAACTGATCTAGAAGAAATTCTTACTTAAAGAAACATATTATTGATATAACTCTTTATATTACTTTCTCTCATTAGCTTAATTTTTAAGAAAAGTAGTATTATGATACTATGCAAAATTGAATTATTGTATGTAAAATTGCCATATAATACACAAAAACATAAACTCTTCTGTTATTACATAAATTAATAACTAAAATTTTTTATTTAAATTATTAAATAATCATGAATATTTAAAAATATATATTAAAATATATTGTTAAATTAATAAATTAAAAAATAGATTAATAATTAAAATTAATAGACAAAAAGAATAAATTTTAATTATCTTCTGACAAAAAAAAAAAAACCCTGTTACTTTGTCTTGTATGTATTGAAAGTTTGAAACAGAAATGATTGTCATCATAAAAACTAAAAAGTTAAACCAAACCCCATAGAATGACGCTCCCCCTTCACGTGAACACTGAGTAGAGATTCTCTATATGTCACTGTACCCAAGTAAATCAAAGTACATGTAACTCATACCATATACACTACTTAATTTAATTTATTTTATTTTATTTTTAATATATATTTTATATTACTTAATATAATTGTATAAATATATGAATCCATGACCCCGCAACCTACTTGTTCATTTTTTCTTATATATACAAGAAATCAGATTAACATACATACTCTTATTAGCTTGTATCAAATTTATTTTGAGTGTTTAGGTCCAAAGAATCATGGAGAGGACACGATTTGGGCTTTTCTTCTTCCTTCTCTTTCTCCTTGCTTCTCGTAAGCCTCTCTAATAATTTATTATTTTTTTTCTTTTCATGTTAGTTGTGTATACATATGTAAATTAATTAATTGATTAATTATTAGTAATATAATGTAATTAATTATCAATTAATGTGGCGTGTGTAGAGATGGTGGTGCAAAGCGAGGGAAGGCACTGCGAGTCAAAGAGCCACCGGTTTAAAGGAATGTGCGTTCACGAACGCAACTGTGCTTCGGTTTGTAACTTAGAAGGTTTCTCCGGCGAAAAGTGCCGCGGCTTCCGTCGACGCTGCTTCTGCACCAGGCATTGCTAACACGGTTTAAACCTAAGATCTGAGATTTTATATTATTTGAGTCAGCTCGTTAGTAGTCGTAGTAATGTTAAGTAATAAAATATGTACTAATTAATTGGTACATGCAATCTATGCATGCATGGTGCTAATTAATTAATTAATTAATTACAAGTACCAACTATGTATGTTTTATTTCTGTGGTTTCATTATATTTATTTCGCCTATTTCTAGCTAGGATAAATTTAATTTGTAACGAATAATCTTGTTCTTCTTTGTCGTGTTGTGTTGTGTATTTCACTATTTCCTTTAGTTATATGTTGGTTGATTTTAGGAGTCTCACAAATTTAAACCATTAAAATTATTTTGTTGTTGGTATAAAAGTAAAATTAATAATGTTTAATGGTTTTATTTTTTTTAATTATATGAAGTATTTAAGCTCTTTTTATTTGTATAATAATCATCAATACATACAATTTATAAACAGCGCATGCCAACCATATATGATTAAATATATTTACATGTGGATCTATTTAGGTGTACTTAGAGGTATTTTGAAAAAATTCAATAAACCTTTATCCATTGAGACTATCTGGACTTCCATTGCGAGCTTCCTTTTTAAGATTATTTTGGGCCTTAACGAATGCGTCATTTCGGTAATGGGCCGAACTACTTTAACTTTTCAGTCCAATTTAAGCCCAAGTTTTTTACCAGACATAAAAAAGGCTTGTTGTGTATGTTGTTCTATTTTTGAAGGATCCGTTGACCAAACAGAACACTTCCTCACCAAAATAAAAAAGACAAGAACACTTCTATAGCATTAAAGAAAATCTTATTCTTAATCAAGTTAGGTTGGTTTAGTGATTAGTTTATTAATCTACTTAAATAAGTGTCGGGGTTCGAATCCCGCCAAAAACATCTACCATGCTATGTCAAAGAGTATTTTCTTAATAAAAGATTAAAGTTGTTCTTTTTATAGTAGAAAAACAAATAAATAAACTAAACACATATATAATATAATATATATTTTCTTAAAAAATTTAATTGCAATCTCTACTCTTTATGAAAGAAATGTCTTAAATCAACAAGAATGTTTAGTAGTTCTTTTCTTCATCACCTTTTAACAAGGATTGGTGAAGCATATTTTTTGCGTCAGTGTTTAACAGAATTACTATTTTAAAAATTTTGTGTAATGTTAGAGATTTTTTTTAAAATAAAAAAAAATTAGAAACCATTTTAATTTTCAGCCAAAACCCTGATGAATAAAATTGTACTTGAGCAAAAATCACTTATTTTATATTGCAATGGATTTCTTAGGTCATTTTACCAGGGGAAAATTTACAAATAATTTGTCAAGAATTCTCTCTCCTAAAAGCATAAATTGTTAGATAAAAACAAACAAATAGTTATATATCTCACACAAGATTTTTTTTTTATCTAGAAGCGTAAATTATATATATATATATATATATATGGATTTATTTTTGTTTTTTATATACTAAAATTATATAATATCTTTAGTTAAAAGAATATGGCAATAATAATGATTAAATTCTAAACTTTTTGGTAATAAAAGTTTTGATATAATGTTGAGAATTATTTTTTAAAAAAAAATTATTTTATTAGATAAAAATATATGAATAGTTATATATTGAACAACTCATCTATAATCAATAAATTATCAAATAGAGAATGATTATATATATCTAGCTACTCCCAAAATATTAGTTCAATTTAGGCCTTAAATAACACAAATATTTGTATAATAAAATACCGAATTCCGCTTTATAACAATTTATTGTTCAACAACAAATTATTAAATAAAACTTAAATTTGTGATAAATTACTTAGTTCTTAATTTGTCGGATTAAAGAATACTGTAAAAAAAAAATATTTTTGGAGTATATAAATTTTATCCATCGAATTTTTATTTTTTCTGTTTGTTTGTCCTTTTTTTGTCAGTAGGTCAAGAACACCAAAAACTATACTATATATTTTTCAACACTCTGATTTTAACAAGTTGGAATCCGATTCTGCATATCTATTTCGGTGGTTAAAAAGATTTTACAAAAGATATATATTTATATAAAAACATATCCATTCTTTGAAGAAACGAGAATGAATATATGACATGTCCGAATTAGGCACTTTAATTAAAAGACATGAACACACAACACATTCATGGATTGGTTGTCAACGTGGAAGAAAGTTTCAACGAAATTATGATGCTCTCTTAATCATTTTAGAATTATTATTATTATTATTTATTATTAATATTATTATGGAATATATGCCACATGCCTTTGAACTGTTTGAGAATTTATATTGCTACCATCACTTTATAATGATTTTTTTATTATTTTCGGTGTTCCCTAATCTAATCTTCATCACGTGGACCCACATCAGAAAATCTCTCGTTCAGTGGTGACAAATTAATAGACTCATGGTTACAGTCAAAATGCCACAAGATAAGAATAATTCCAAATTTCCAATTGCACAAAACATTTTATTTTATTTTATTTTAGTATTTTGGGTATAACTCCATAACCTTTTTAATAACAACTGAAGCTAGCTAGCTAGGATAACAAGGGTTGGTTTTTAGGGTTAAAATAGTTATTCATGGATAATTATATATATATATATATATATATATATATATATATATATAGAAATATTATAATTAATAATACTTGAAATGAATTCAACACCAATTATTTATTTACAATATGTTATCAGAGTACTCAACGAATGTTTATAAATTATTTATGAATTGAAAGAACTCATATATATATATATATATATATATATATATATATATATATATATTGCCTACTGTATTTTTATAATTCGTCACAAATCTAAAGTCTAATTTTTAATTGCTGCATATACAAAATAGAATTTGAATATCCGACACTTATTTAAATAAATAAGTGACACTCGACCAACTCAATTTGATTAAAAATTAAAAAAATATATTTTTTACTACTTATCAGAGTTGGTTTAATTGGTAACTACCAAACCCATATATCAACGAATAACGATTTAATTTTGGCAATTGATACAAAAAATTTTGGAAAAAATATTATTGATTTTATCTCTAATGTTTAATTATATTTTAAAAAATTCTCCTAATAATTTTTTTGCATTAATATATTATATTTAAGTATTTTATTTTATTTATATTTTTTTATTTCTCATCATATTTTTTCAGATAAAAAACTTATTTGTTACAAATCTTATCAATGAATTGATTTATATACAAAACATAATTTAAATTTAAATATTTGTTTTAATAGACAAATAGACTAATCACTCGATCAATTTAAATTGATTTTTCATTCTATTACGTTTATTTAACATAATTTCAAACTTAGGAAAAAGGATGATACTAAGTGAATTACATGAAATATTTTAAGTGTAAATACTTTATCCAAACCTAATTGATTGGGTGATTCTCATATATCCACCAACATACCTAATTTTTTTTCCTTCTTAAAAATAGAAATAATAATGAAGCTAGGTAGAGAACATGAAAAGCATGAGAGTATGTTATAGAGTGTGGAGTGGGGCAAACAAAACGAATGGACCAGCTCATTCCAAATAGATCATGAGGTGGGAAAATATCCATGGATGAGGGAGAAAAATGAGGTGGGTCACCAAACCTCACAGATTCTTCACGTTATTTTTAAGTTATATTAATTCTTTTTATATTTATTTTTTTAATTTTTTTCTCTATATATATATATATATATATATATATATAGTGCTTCTAGAAGCAAAAAAAAAAAAAAAAAAACTATGGTAGGAAGGTGAGGCTTACCAACCATGTCCATAAAAATTGACATGCTCAGCTTAAAATGACATAACTGTGTTGGATGAGATAGAGAGGTTGGTTGAAGTTTGAAAATGACAAATATAGGTGAAGATACCCATCATCATTACCTATATAAATATATTTATTTTTTTAATTTTATATAAAATATTTCTAAAAATTTAAAGGAATCATGTATTATTGTTGTGACCTCATATACTACCATACTACACCATAACCATATCTTATATCTTATCTATTTTATTCTAATGGTGATTTTTGTTTTCATGAGAGATTATCTCACATTATACTCCACCCATGAAGGAAGGTAAGGTAAGGTAATGGGACCACTCCAAAAGGAAAAATAACCAAATTCATTTCTCATTATTTGCAGTAATAATACCAATCATCTTATGTATATTGTACTGATGTACACAAAAATAATGTATGTATTTAATATTTTATAAACATTTAACTTTTTATCTTACCAATATAAATAAATTTAATTATTTATTTTTATGGCAGGATTTATTATTTTATTATAATAATTTTGGTTATTCTTGTGATAAATTATTTAGTTAAAAAAATATGTATGTAAAATTAATATATATATATATATATATATATATTAAATATATAGTATTTTTTTGGTGCAATAAGAAAAGAAAAAAAAAGAAAAAAATAACAATTTGTGCTAGAGAATTCAGTTCGAAAAATAAACTCCATTAGATAACCAATATCTAACCGCTAATTATTGGCCAACTTGTCATTAATTGGTAATCCTAATTTTTTAAATTATTATTAATTAGTAATTATTTAAACTTGATTGATTAAAAATTATTTATCTATATGTTTTTCTCAAAAAAATACATAAATAATTAGAGATTTTTTGGGCACTTCTAGTCAACCAGTGACTATCACAATTACACAAAACACAACCATAATTCGTCCTTCTTAAATCATGAAAAACGCTTCTAGCTTAGCACAGTTAACTTTCACAAAATCCATATTATGAGGTATCCACTTAAGCCACCATGGTTTATTTTAGTTTATGCAGAATATTTTTATAATAATAATATGAAAAAAAAACTCTTCTATTATAGCTAGCCCCATACACTTGTATTTTTGTAAGTGTTTTCTAAATCTAAAGATTATGGCCTTTTGGTTTATTTTATTTAGTGGTATTCATGCAAGGTGATTTCTCTAGTGGTAGGTTTGGTAGGATCTCTTGTAATTTTTTAAATGTATTATTATTTGGTTTGTTTGTCCTTTCAAAATTATTGAAGTTTTTGGTATATCAAATTTTATGAGATTATATATAGAATAGCATGATACAAGATTGCCATGTTTTGAGATGGAACTTAATTAGTCAAATTGTTAACTTTAAGTAATATTTTATTTATTTATATATAATTTGGCTAGTGGGTGGGGGAAAATTAGAAGAAAAGGATAGTACTATTGATGATGAGCACTAGTGCTAATATAATCCCAACCATGGATGGTTGGGGAAGTTAGTTACTCATATCCAACTTGAATTGACATGAGCAAGTGGAGTGAGTTGAGAATGCTTCTAGAATCCTTTAATTTATTTGGGGACCAACATTATGTATCATATAATATAATATAATAAATAAAACAGGTAGTTAGAACTTATATTAGAAGAACAGCACTTAAGAAGATTTGAAAGTTACAGACATGTTTGTTTTGGAAACAATTTTCCGTTTCTATTTTTATTTTAAAATTTATTTATTTATTTTTGTTACAAAGAAAACAAAAATGTAAAAGGAAATTAATTAAATACAAATCAAATCGCCATAAATATTTAAAACCTATACAACAAAAATTCAGCAAAGTCCAAGGGTGAGTTTTTTTTTTTTTTTTGGAAAGTGGTGAAGTAGTTTGGTATGCATTGCCTAATTTTAATTAATACTTCTCAATCAATGAATCATATGAATGTGGGCATAAGAAGCTTTTTGCTCTGGTAGGTCCTTTATTTTTTCTAAATTTATTATTTACAATTTGGTCCTTACACTATAGTTTTTTATACAAAAAGTAATAAGGTGCGTGCGGCTTTAAGCCTTAAGGTCATATTCGACTTATAATTGTGTGATAATTGATGCTTTAACGGATTAATTAACATTAATAGTCGAGCACAATACATACTAATATTAACGTGCTATTTAGATAAAGACAACTAAAATATTTTTTAGTAATTAAAATTTATTACATATTATCAACTAAATCGTATTATTTTGTTAAAATTAAACCGTACAAATCGATTTAACTAAAAAATTCGATAAATCAAACTTTAAACAGATATAAATTAATATTTTTTTTATAAAAAATATTACAATATTTCTATTATAGAAAATAACTAAAATATTTCTATTATATATATAATAAGAAAAATTTTGTTATTTTTTTTAATAAGAGTATTGTAATTATTTTCTGTAAAAAAATATTAATTTAAATCAATTCAAAATTTAGTTTATTAATTTTTTATTATATTAATTTGTCTAGTCTAATTTTAACCAAAATAATATAGTTTAATTAATTATATATGTTGAATTTTAATTATTAAAAATATCTTTATTTTAGAAACATTTTAATTTTTAAGCATTTTTATCTAAATGGTGATATTATTGTTTCCAACTTTCTTTTTTTTTTCTTCTTCATTTAATAACTACCGTGAATAACACACTTTGTTCAACAGGAGAATTATATAACAGTACACCCCGTTTCCAAAATAAATAAAAATTTAATTAGGAAGCCAATTTTATCATTTTTAAAAAGTCAAAATCTCATTTCTTTATTTCTTTCAAAATTATTTTATAAAAAATATCAGCCACAATCTACTTTAACCTACAACAATCAATTTATTTCTTGGTGAGTTGTTTTATGCTTTTCATAATAAGTTTCAAAAAATGATTTCTTTCATCTGTGTGTGACTTTCCTTTTACTAAATGCAAGGAAATTAAACCAAATTAGCTAAAAGTTTGAACCAGTTTTATCTTAAGGAAATAGAGTTTAAATTTTCTAAAGGGAGATAAAATGCAAGTAATTAATGAGAAGAAAAACAACATATTTCAATTTTGTTCAGATGGAAAATTGTTAATTTTTTTGGAAATTTGAATTAATTTTAAAATGCAACAACTGGTTTTAAAAAATTAAATCAATTTAATTTCACGTTTATATTTATTATTGGAAAGCAGCATTTTGTACAGTGAGAACTGAGAAGAACACCCAATATAATACAAATTTGTATATGGGTCAGTGGGACACACACTTTTGATTCCATCATATCTGTAGAGCAAGACAGAGGCACATGTAAAATAAATTAAATTATATCATATCATATAATATAATATGATGAAGAACAATGTTTTATAATTAAAAATTACTATACTATTTCAGATAAATTAAAATTAAAAGTATTTATTTATTAAAAGTTCAAGCTTTTTTGTTCTATTAATAATTAAAAACATTTACCCAGATTTATATCTTATACAACCACATAGTAAATCTATGAATTAATCGTTTTTATTTATATGAAAATACATACTTAAATATTAATGTAACAATATATAACATAATTAACTTCATTTATTAATTAATATAATAAAAGAACTAAACGACATTTTATTTGTATACACATCATATATATAATTAGCAAATGAATTAACGAATTATTAAATTTTATAATTATTATTCGATATTTAAGATATAATCACTAATTTAATTTAGTTAGTTTTCAAAAGATCATCACTTAGACCATTATTTAATCCTCAAAAGATATTAATTATTCTTTATATAATTATATTCATCATTCATGAAATAACTTCCCTTTTAATGAAGTTTTATTAGCAAATACATATATTAAGAAGTTACTAAACCGGAACAAGTATTAATTAATATTTTACCGCTGCGTGACTATATTTGTCTGTTATAATAATATTTTTTTATTTATTTTTAAATTTCTTTCAATTTTTTCATTATATCAATATAAAAAGATAAAAAATGGATACTCGCAAAAAAATAGAGATTTGTGAGAAATAAAAATGAGATAATATTCTTTCACTACAAAAATTAAGACAAAAACAGAAAATAAAAAGATATCTCCCGACTGCCATCCTTAATAGAGATAAGGAAAAGGAGAATTAATAAGGGGAGAGGGGTAGAGGTGATAAATAAAAGAATATAGGATGAAAATGCAAAAAGGAAGAAAGCACATGAAAAGTAGAGCTACCTACCAAATCCAGCACTAACTTAAATTGTAACCACTCGTCTTTCTCTACCAACTCGGTCAAATAATTATACACCTCCTCCCATTTTATATATTCATTCCCCTTTCTCTCTTCCACTTTCCATCATGGGTAGATCTCCTTGTTGTGAGAAAGAACACACAAACAAAGGAGCTTGGACCAAAGAGGAAGATGAACGCCTCATCAACTACATCAAGATTCATGGTGAAGGTTGTTGGAGATCTCTTCCCAAAGCTGCTGGTAATTATTAATTATTATATAATTCATTTAATTAAATATAAATAATTATATCTCTAACTCTGTACTTCTTACGTGTCTTCAGGTTTATTGAGATGTGGAAAGAGTTGCAGATTGAGATGGATAAATTACCTGAGGCCTGATCTAAAGAGAGGAAACTTCACTGAAGAAGAAGATGAACTCATCATCAACCTTCATAGCTTACTTGGAAACAAGTATGAACAAACACACACTACTATTTCATTGCATTTCATTTCTTTACAATTATCTCAAATATTTTCAATATAATTAGCTACTAATAATACCATCATATTAATTACTCTCATGTTTTATATAAATGTCACATCATATATAGAACCAAAAAAATATTAATATTCTAATAATTTTATTCGTTAATTTTAATAACTTCAATCATATGAAATTAAAGATTAACAGTTAAAATTTTTTTCATAATATATATGTACATATATATACTTGTTTTTTATATTATTATTTTTTTTTGAAATTCAGGTGGTCTTTAATAGCTGCAAGGTTACCCGGAAGGACAGATAACGAAATAAAAAATTATTGGAACACTCACATCAAAAGAAAACTCTACAGCCGGGGAATTGATCCTCAAACTCACCGGCCGCTTAATGCGACCGGAATCACAGCCACAGCCACAGTCGCAACCACAAACAATAAGAAAAGCAAGGAAAAAAACGATAGCATTATTTTAAGCACCAACATTATTAATGACAACAATAATAACAAGTTTCAATTGGTGAGTGAATTGGTTTGTGAAGATTCATCAAATAGTAGCAGTGGTGTTACCACCATTGAAGAACAAACATACCCTCTTCATAATCATCAAAATAGTAATAATAATAATCATCATCATCGCCAACTCAACTTGGATCTTTCCATTGGTCTTCCCTCTCAACAAAATAACCAAGCTTCTTCAAATTCCATGAACCAAGAAAACAACAAGAAGTTGAAGCAAGAACAAGAAGAAGCGCATGGTGTTTTCTATCATCATCAATGGTATGGCAATAGTGATAATAATAATAATAGTAAGAGTGTGTGCTTGTGTTATGGTCTAGGGTTTCAAAGTAACAATAACAAAGTGTGTAGCTGCAAAGGTGCCATTGTTGGTGGTACGGCGGTTACTACAACCGCCGCAGATAATAGCTTGTATAGATTTTATAGACCTATGAATATATAGTTTTATTTATTTATTTATTTATTATTAGAGCTAATATTATTTGATTCGGAGCTTTTAACTTTTAAGTGTAATATGTTTGTGACTGTTCTGAATTTCTTAATTAGTTGATTAATATGGAAATATATAGTGGTGGAAAGAAAACGGGCAAACTTTTGATAAATTTATATATATATATGAATGTATAAAAATATTTTTTTTATGCTAAAATAAGTCATTATATATTTATAGGTGTATTTTATTATATTAATAATTATTTTTGTGATTGATTAATTTTGGTATATACCTAGCGTGATTGATGAATTTTAACTTAATTTTGTTTCAAATGTTTAAAATCTTTCATATTTTTATCGTTTTAATTTATGATTTATCTATTTTTGTCACGATATTAATTTATTGAGAAAATATTTATATTATCATTTCACCAAAAATCACTACTTGATCAAGGGCTTTTTGTTTATCATTTGTTGTTAACTAAAATAAAATATAGCTTTCTTATTTAGAAAGTAAAATTGAATTCTTATTAATAAAAACATGGTGTGTACAATTCGAGTAGAATATTTTGAACTTCTTGCATGCTTCCATATATCTTTAAATAATTAAGTTAGAATTATATATTTTATTTGAATTATGTGATATTTAATACTGCTTAATTAATTATTTATATATCTAAAATAACCCTCTAATTAAACTTTAGTGGGTAGGAATGTGAGTTGTTAGGCATTAACTATGTTTGGTAAATTACAGTAAGTTTAAGAAGATATGTATATGCTCAATTATTAACACACAGCAGTTACTGGTCCTGAATATAGCGAACCCTTATGATAATAAATAATATGATAAATTATCTAATATATTAACATATATTATTGATGTTAGAGAGTTTAGGTAGGAGACACATATGCAGATTTTGAATGCACAAACCTACCACTTACAGTGTCACAAGAAGAACAAGACAATATGGGAACACTGGACTACATGACAAATAAACTTTCTTTATAAGGTTAGAATAAATTATTCAAAATATTTTTGAATTATTAAAATTGTTGATAAAAATGTTTTTTAAATTTGATAAGGATAAAAATATTCTTAAAATATTTTAAAACATGATCGAAAAATGCAAATTTTTTAGTAAGTGACTAATGACTTTTTTATTTAGCAAATTATTTGTGTATTTCATCTGAATTTTTGTAAGAATATTAAGATAATTATTTAAATTAAAGTACATGAAAAAATTATATCAAAATCCAATTATTATGTTTTCTTCATCTTTTAGAAACATTTTTTGCCATTGACAAAAAGAAAATTTACTTGGTATAACACCAAATTTAAAGATACAAAATAATTTTTTTACTACAAGAGAAACGGAATTTAGCGACAATTTTTATAAGGATTAGTGGTGTAAAACGAGTTATCAGCGCTTCGAGATACATTACCGTTGGGGTATGAAAATTTAATTTTGCGGTGGTTTTACTGAACTACTGGCACAATAGTAACGAAATCTCTTAAATAGTATTAGTTGATTTAGCGACAGTTTAGAACCGCCGTTATTTAACCTTAATAATATATTTAAAAATTTTGTATTTTTATCAGAAATTTGATAATCTAAAAGCTTTTTTTATTAGGTTTACCCTTAATTAAAGTTATTATTAATTATTGATCTGTATACGATATGCTAATTTTATAATTTAAAACTCTTTTACAATTTAATTTAAAAATAACTATATTAATAACTACTTCTAAAACAAAAAAAGAGAAGTACAATAATATATGTCATTACTCATTACGAAAAAGATATATCATTTATCCGTTATAACTCCACTTGATCTATTATTTATAATAAGTTATAACTCGATTGGTATTTATTGTATATGATGGGTTATAATTTGCCTTTGATTATGGTTTATTTTTAGTTTGTAACCGTCGACATTATTAGTCATGATTACTAACTTATTGAAATACTAATCATAATATCAATATCATTTCTAATTTAATTGTTATATAAGTCATTATTTATCTCTATTTATTATCTCATTCCCGAATATTAAAAATATTATAAATACAAAAATTAATAACTAAATTAGTCATCGTATATTTATTTATATGTTATATATTATACATATATATAAAAATTCACAATCAATCAACCACCGTATAGGAATGCATATTTGGTGATTCATAAATTTTTTTATTTTATTATTTGTTCCTGCGTAAAAAGAGTTTTTCGAGGTATAGCCTGTTCTATTAGTACTTGAACTTGCTTTCCTTAGAACTAAGAGAGATGAACTTGTAAGGACGATGGTGTTGGGCACCTGCAAAGGGACTCCCACGCTCAAGTTAGTAAGAATATAAGATAAATATGAATTATTCAGAATGAATAACGTACCTCTTTCATGTCAGGAGTGAATATATTTATAGAATTATTGTGCTACAAGCGGTTACTTAATGGATCTAATATTGTGGAGTTATTTGGGTGATAACTGCTCTTTAGTGCTCTTCTTTAGAGAGATTTACGAAAAAATTCCTGTACTCATCTGAGTTGGCACGTAGTTATTTAATTTTATAGGATAAATTCGTTAGAAAAGTAAAATATGTACTCTTCACGTATTCCTGATATAATACGTGTGTATTTAATTTTAACCGGATTCTAATTTATAATTTTACCTGAGTTGAATTATAGCCCACGAACGGATTATTACTATAAAATAATTTGATTATTTGTTTATTGGAGGTTAGATTATCTCATTGTGACAAGTTTATTTTAATGGTTAATTATTAGAAAAATATGTAAATTAATATGAATAAATATACACATGCTTTTTAGTGTATATATATAATCTTTTGTGAATATATAAATGTCTTATTTTATATATTTTTAATATGAATTTTGTATTTTAATATGTATTTTATATTAATAATTAATTTGATAACAGATTTTAGTGTAAATATATATTGTTGAAAACAAATATATAACAAGATGATATATACTAGTAGAAATTAAAAAAAAGTGTTATTTTATCTGGTATAGTTGTATTTTATCTTATTTGTTATTTTAGTTTTTAATTAAATTCGTTCTTTAAAAATTTTAAGTTAGTTATTTTAATTATTCTGTTACTTGTATTCGTTAATTGCATTAAAATTTATTAATATGACACATTAAATAATGTTACAATACATACTTAGTAATCTTATAATTTCTTCTCTTTGCTTGAAAGGCTATATTGAGGCATAGCATTGAGTATTGGACCTGGAGGTTTCTGTTTTTGTATGGCAGCCCACTGTTTCTCCTTCGTTTTAAAGAGGGTTAAGCACGATTTTGTCTTTTAACGTAGAGGTCGAAAATTTATTTTATTTTTTTTGTCTTTTTTCTGCTATAAAATAGTCTCAAAGCTTTAACTTAATTTTAAAATCGTCTTTCAAACAAAAATACCATCTTCCGCTCTTCCCCAAAATCAACCAAAAAGCAGAATAGAAGCTAAAGCTGAAGCTGAACCAGAACCCACCACCACCATCATCATCATTAGAAGAACAATAGATAATGACATTGTAAGAAGAAATATGAGAAGAACAACAACAATAATAAATAATAGAATCATAAGAAGAAACATCAGAATTCAGAATCCACCACCACTCCCCTCCCACCCACTACCACTCCATCACCATCTGCATCTTCCTCTTTCATTAACAAAATTTAGATGCAATTATAATAATAAAAAATCCCCAAATTCATCTTTAATTACAAGAACAAAAAATCCATAAATATAATTACCAAAACAAACGACGAGACGAGGTGCGACGGCGAGGCGATGACGTCAGCAAAGGTGGGGAGAAAGAGCAGAAACGGCTCGCGGCGCGCGACGTCCACCCTCATGGTGAGATCCAACGGCGAGGACTGAACGGCGAGGAATAAGAGCGGTGGCGACTTCCCCTTTCTCTTAATCAGTGTTTTTTTTTCTTTTTTTTTTATTTTTTATTTAATTTTTTTAGTTAAGAGTATTTTCGAAATAAAAATAAAAAATTTAGTTAAAAGAACGATTTTAAAATTAAGTTAAATTTTTGGGATTATTTTATAGCAAAAAAAAAAGTCGAAGACAAAATAAATTTTCAATCTCTACTTTAGATATCAAAATCGTACTTAACCCTTCTAAATATCTTTTGGTTTAGCTATATATAAAGCATTATAAAATTATATGTCTCTTAATATGCTGCATTTGAGTTCAAACTTTGACAAATATTCTAAACATTGAATATAAGCCTTTTAGTATTATGTAGATAAATATGTATTGATACTTAAAATTAGAACTCGTCCAATCCATCTTAAAAAAACTTTGTATAATAACGGTAATGTACAATAGATAATATGCTACATTATAGAGTAATATGAGTTGGGGTTTTTCTCTCTGTTTTAGTGGTATTTATCTTGGGTCTATTACTTTTGTAATATAGTATCATGTCCATCCCCTCTCTCTATCTCTCTCTGGATTCTATTTTTAAATTTATTTAGATTATTTAAAAATAATAAAAAATGAGAATTTTGAATAAGAGATTCTATTTTCTAATTAATACTAAGTGATGATTATTGCTAATTATTGATTTATTGTTAATTATTTTTAAAAAATTCATGCAATTGATGAAGATTTTCATTAAATTTGTTGTTAATTTTTTGAGAGAAAACAGTTTTGGTTAGAATTTAAAATTTTTTAAATGAGAAAGTTGATAAAATAGTATAATGAATGATTAATTATCATTAATTTTATAATTTCTATAAAATATATATTACACTATTTTAATTTAAGAGTAATTAACTTCACATTTTATCATTTTGTCAACTTTTTTACTTCAGAGGATATTAATCGTTTGAGCTAAGAGATTGATAGTAATAACGAATAAGGAGTGTGGTTAAAAATACAAGAAGCACGTTTAATTTTTTTGAACGCAAGAATTTTTTGTTTGAAAAACTTTTTTCTCTAAATACAAAAAGAATTTTGGATTTTAATTCCTGTTCACCAAAAATAACAAATTCTAACTTTTGCGTTCAATTATTAAATTAAAAAATTAATTAATTTTTTTCAATTTTATCATTTAATCTCATTTGTAATAAAATATACTAATAAACAATCATCAGAATTCTTGAATTTTTTTATGGCTATGCCTTAGAAATAAATAATTTTTTAATATCATTGTTAATTTTCTTTGTTAAGTTTTGATTTTTTATCAATTTTTTATTTTTTTTCATAATATAGATATTTTTGTTTATATTTTTTTATATTTATTGATGTATATTATTGTATTTTTAATAGAATTTTTAGTATTTATTGTTTATATAATTTTATATAATTTTTACTATGCATTCTTAAATTAGTATATATTTTATTTACTATTGTTATTTTTTGTAGTATAAATTATTGATTTTAGTAAAAAAAATTAATTAAATATAAAAAAAGTGCTAAAGAAGAGTATTAAAAAATTATGATTAAGAGAATACTAAATTTCAACATATAAATGTAAGTTGTTTTAAAAAAAATAATTAAGTAGTATTAAAATAATCAAATCTGCTACACATCCAAACAGGTCCAACACCAATAAAAATCGCTTTCATAGTACACGCGCTCAAAATTTTCCGAACAAATACCATTACTCTTCGTGCTCTTATTGCCGCTTTTTCTTTTTCTTCTTCTTTCAGATTCATGCACCGCAAGTTCTTCTTCTTCCCTCCTTCTTCTCCTCCTCTTCCTCCTTCTCATTTCTCTTTGATGCGGTGTCTTCTTCTTCTTCTTTTCTTTTTTCGTTATCTTTTTTTTTTGTTATCGTCATCACTAACAACACCAATATTTTGCTAATATCTTTATTGATTCTAATTCTCTGTGGTGACATCATTAAATAATTTTGGAACCGAAAATATTATCAAAACAAAACCATTATATAATACCAAATGAACAAAAAATTGTTCATTATATAAATTCGAATTCAGAAACACCTGCATCTCGAATGAACCGAAAATATTATTAAAAAAATCGTTGTATAATACCAAATGAACCAAAAATAGTGTTCATAAACAACTGGATTTAGCAATTGCATTCCATTCCATTCAACTCAAAATTGAATAATCCAAACCTCGTCCACTTGATTTCGATTCAGAAGAAAAATCCAAATCGCTCTCATTCAACTTATTTAAACTTGAATCATTTATTGTTTTGATACGCTATTGAAATCTGAAAACGAAGAAGAAATCTAAAATCTGAAAACTAAAAACGAAGAAGAAAACAAAAAAATATAAATGCAATACAGATCAAAGTCTGAAAACGAAAAAAATCAGAAAAATCATAATAGAGAAAAACTACGAAAAGCTTTACGTTAAAGAAGAGAAGTTCTATGTTGAGAAAGAAGAACGAAGAAAAACTTTACATCAAAAAAGAGAAGCTTTACGTTAAGAAAGGAGTTTTACGTTAAAAGATGACAAGCGCATAAAGCAAAAACAATTTTATTGACTTGGTTAAAGAAAATACATAAATACAAAGTATTAATCTAAAACAATATAATTTTAAATGATATAAATTTTATGTTTTTTCTAATAATTTTTATTTAAATATAAATTTAAATAATAAAATTCAAATAATATTTATTTTATTATAATTTATTTTAATATAAAATTAATAAATATAAATAAAATTAACACCAACTTATTTTTTATCAAAATCAAATTTATAAAATTAATTTAATATAAACTCTCGTTTACAGATTTAATCATACACTAAATAATAACTACTAACAAAATAAGACTACTAACAAGATAGAAAGCTATTTGGTAGAAGGTAGGACTCACAAGAAAGAGAAGAGAACGGTAAATAATGCCATAGTTTATAAGAAAATAGATTTTTTTATTTTTTAAAAATAAAATGTAATTTTTTATTATTAATTTTATAAATAAAATAAAAAATATAAAAATATATTAAAAAGTTAAATATCATATTTTTATTTTTTAATTAAAAAAATTGAAAGAACTCATTTTCGATTTATAGCGATTTGGTAGGTAGAGATGTTGGGTACGTATGCTGCCACAACCACCTTTTTGTCTTTTCTCATAAGTTCCCCTCTTCCCTCTTTGTTTCATTCCTCCAGTTACTCCATTCATTATTCTATTTATTTTTTCGGACTTCTTATTAATACAACTGTTTTAACAGTATTTATTAATGACATCAAAAATAGAAAACTTATACTGGTTATTAAATATATTACTTTCTATTAAAAAATTATTATTTTTAAATATTATTTTCATTAGATTTAAATGTTAGATTTATAAATATATACTTGGCTAATTAATTTATAAATACCTCAATAGATAAACATTTGCCATACTATGTAATTAGTGATGATGAAGATAAGGATGTGAAGGTTTGGGAAAAAAGGGTAGATAATAATTAAGGAAAAAAAAAAAGTAGTGGGAGTTAACGTTAATGGCACCTAATTCCTAATTCTTTCGCTTTCAACAATGTGACAATTCTTGTTTCAACAGTTCCACGCTACATCATATACACTCATACTATCTCTCTCTCTACGATTATTGTAGTTTGGTCTTATCTCTCCCACTCTATTTTATTGTTATTACATGTGTTTTTGCTTCATCATCATTCAATCCATCACTCTTTTTTTATCAATTCTTGTCCTTTCCCAGCCGAAATAATAATGCATAGTGAAATCATCATCAT
Organism: Arachis stenosperma; assembly: GCF_014773155.1. Lineage (NCBI taxonomy): Eukaryota > Viridiplantae > Streptophyta > Magnoliopsida > Fabales > Fabaceae > Arachis > Arachis stenosperma. The sequence goes on from NC_080384.1 coordinate 50,780,743, forward strand.
AACCATCACATATGTTATTGGTGAAAACTCAACTCCAGTTGACTTTATATGAAGTTGATAATTGAAAATTGTTAGATAAAAATTTAGTCTAATCAATCAAACCATCTAACCACTCTCAATTATCAACTTCACGTGAAGTTGAATATATCTGAGTTTCTTATTACTACTAGTCTACTACTACAACTATTTATTCATCTTATTCACTACTAATCTTATTAGATATATATTTATTTATATATTTTTTAATTTAAATTTAAAAGAATTATAATATAAGGTTAAAATATTATAACTTAAAGCTAAAGATTTTAAAATTTGATTAATAAAAAAATTTCAGTATAATATTAATAAAAAAATTTATACAAATCTAAAAGAAATTCTTATATGATGAGAAAGGTCAGACTATTAGAAATCGATATAATTATTTATATATTTTTTGTTCAAGTAAAATTTTTTTTAAAATAATTTCATGATGAATTTTATCTTCAAAACTATATATATATATTCAAAGAGAGAGGGAGTAATTTATTTTATTTACTTAGCTAGTGATGATCATGAGTCAATAATGTATAAACACTTATAATTATTTAATGAGTATATATGGAAGAACTAAATTAAGGATAACGTTGTAAACATTTTGTGATTCGTTGCGTGTGGAATGGTTTGATTAGAAACTACACATGATTTTGATGGTTATCCATTTCATTCAAAAGTAGTTTAAATTGATCGATGAGTAAGAATTCTTTTTAAATTTAAATAAATTTTTATATAGATTTTTTTTCTTTTATTGGTATTATGCTAATAATTTTTTTGTGTGGATCAATAATAATAATCAAATTTTAAATTTTTAAATTATAAAAATTTTAATAATATATATTATAATACTACTTTTTAAAAAAATTTAAACTAATAAAAAATTACATAAATAATTATATCTCTAGTATCAATACCCAATTTAAATAAAGAGAACTCATCAATCATTATAATATATCGTTAAATTTTGTTAGAAGGATCGGATGACATTGTTATGTGTGAATAAATATGTTATATGCATCTTTTTTGAAATCTATACTTTGCTTCTTCATATTATAAAACTATTTTTATTATAATAACATTTATAATAAATTAATAATACATATACATGATATGAAGATATTAAAAGAATATTATAGTTGTCTATTATATATGGTTGGACATGTAGTGATGATGTAGGAGTTTCCACTTTCCAGAACCTGGAATTTATGTGCTTAATCACATGTTGCACACAACATTATATTTGACTCTAAAATTAATTAATTAATTAGTTGTCTGTGTAACACATGTTATACATTGCTCCACCTTTTGAGTTTGACCACAACATTATATAATTCGGAATACCGAATTCTACCCAAAAATTAGGTTGATATTGTCCTTTTTCCTCAATATAAAAATAATCAGAAGTCGGTGTATATAATTTTACATTAAAATTTTTTTCCCTTTTATATATAATATTATTGGTTCAAATGAAAAGTGTTTTTAATTTTGTACATTTGAAATAATAAACATATTTTAGACATCAATCTTGCTGAATAATGAATTGTATTTTAAATTTATTAACTATTTAAAATAAAAAAATTATTTAATTAATTTTAAATTTAATTTTTAAAATTATTTTTTTTAATTTATTATTTAAGTTATCCCAAAAAATTGTTATTCTCCAATACTTTCTCTCTAGACATAGTTGATGCTTGATGGTCATTTATTATCTTTCATTTTTCAACATCATCAATTGCAACACAAAATCGGCATTCCATGTCTATCTCTAATACGTGTCATGTATAGAGACAATAGTTGGTTGAAATTTGTACTCATAAATTTTATTTTATTTTATTTTTTATTTTTTATATATATATATTTTTTGGTGTGTGTTATGGTTCAAATACCATTACTTATTTATAGACTTGTTAGTGATGATATATGTACCATATTATATAATAATAATCTCTTTCAAATATTCTATAAAAGATTGAGGAATTTTCAATAATGATTGAACAAATGGTTGACATTTAAAGTTTGGATAATACACTATGATAAAAAAAAATAAAAATAAAAATAATTTCTTTTAGTAAAAAAAGTTTATATTATGAAAAAAAATTATCACATATAATAACATATTCTTTATAAATTTAATAAATATTTTTACCCTTTATCTAATTATACTCTTTACTAAAAAAACTTCCTTAAGATTTATATGAAATAGAACAATTAATCCTTCATAAACAAATTCTATATATAGATACAACTTACAAGACTTAAAGATAAAAGAAATAATATATGTAACTCTATGCTATACGTACAAATTAAAGCCTGCAAACATAAAATACAATCACAACTAAACAGTATATATATTACACAAAAATTGTTTGAAATCCTTATGCTTATACTTTATAGTCATGGTTGACTTCCAAAGGTTAAAATTATAAACATTTTTTAAATTAAACAAAAAATATAATCAAAATAAATAAGACTCGTTGGACTCAATTTACATAGAGTGAATTAGATCTAAACCATATTTTTAGTGTTTTGTCATTTTCACTCAATATCATTTTTGTTACGGATTCAAGTCATATTTAAGATAAATCCAATCTAAACTGAAGTTATATTTTACAATTAAAATATATATTTTATGTTAAAATTAATAATAAAATATTATATTTTTATATTTCAATTAATACTTTTATAATGTTTGGTATTTTTTGTTTAAAATAATTTATTTTAGTATAAACATTATATAATATTTATTAAATTCAATCTTACAAATAAAATTTTATTATTAATTTGTTATATAAAATTTTGAGAAAAGGATAAATAGGTCCTTAATTTTTTGTCCTGCGGACATTTTTGTCCCTGACCATTGAAAAATACTTTTAAGTCCCTAACCTTCACAAAACTTGGACAAATCAGTCAAAGTTTTAATAGGCATTTGGACGGAAGGACTGATCCGTCAAAGTTTTGTGAAAGTCAGGGACTTAAAAGTATTTTTCAATGGTCAGGGACAAAAATATCTGCGGGGCAAAAGATCAGGAACCTATTTGTCATTTTCTCTAAAATTTTTAAATTACATATTCTAATTATGTATCAAATCAATCAGGTTTAACATTATTTATTTCGGATTAATTTAAGGTCAAATTTAAAATTTTAAAATGGACTTTATAAAGTACTTAAATTAAGTCTAGATCTAAACTCTGGTCTGTGTACACAATTAAAATAAATTATCATTTTGATCACTAAAAAAAGTTAATTTTTGACAAAGCAGGTTTAAAAAGAAGACCTTTCTTCAAATATGGATTATTATTGTATTAAAAGTTAAATTTTTTATAAAATGCATTAAAGTGTGTTTTATTTATTTAGTTACACTTTAAAAAAAATAATATTTTTATAACATATCAAAATTAAATCCTACAATTTATTATTTAATGATAAAAAATATCTTTACATAAAGACAATTAAAAATTTTTATAGTAATATCTATCATATTAATAAGCTTTTAGCATTTTGGTTTTCTTTTTTTTTAATTAAAAAAAGTCGTAATAATAAGTTTTTTGAAGGAAAGACAGAATCAGTTCCTTGCAAGTTGCAGCAATTGAACACCGACCGTTTTTTTACATTCTGTCTATTAATAACGTGGCTAATTTTCCTGTTTAAAATGTCATTATTCTCTTTATAAGCCACTACTGTGAATGTTCTAAAAAGTTTGGAAAATATGAATAAAGTTCTAGCCAATATAATAATATGTGAGCCAAAAAAAAAAAGTGTCACTCTTAAAGTTTTATAATTGAGAATTCAATTATATTCCTAATGCATCAAAAATTTTGTAAATGCACACTTTTTAAAACTTTTTATGTATTATTCTCTTGGAAAAAAAAAGTAATACTTAGGAGTTCTAATTAATGACTGATATTCGTTCTCTTATTCTTAAATGAGTAAAATTTAAATAAATATTTTATTTTATAAAAAATAAAAAAATCTAAAACTATTTATTTAGAAATTTAGGAGAATAATTAAGAGGATAATATGTTATGATTCTTAATTATTTTTTTTAAATATACTAATATACTATTTTAACTTATTGAATTCTTCAGTTTACAATACATAAATTTTCTCAAAGTATATATCATCTTTATAAATTTAAAAAATTAGGATTAAATGAGCTCCTTAGTAAACTTACTCCCTAAATCACCTTAGATAATAATAATAATTAAAAAAACCACCGAGTATATTTAATTATGAGTGGTACTATTGCATGTACAAATCGTTTTGTAACAAAATTCAATTAAGTCCAACGAAAAAATTATATGCATACACATTATTATTTCTTTTTTACAGTTTTTGTAACACACAAATTTTTGTTGGAGAACACAAAAATTTATTAACATGGTACACAAATTTTTGAAGACACCCAAAATTTTACACATAATATAAACTTATCGATATAACATATAAATTTTTACTCATAATACATATATTTTTGCACAAAGTATAAATTTTTGTTGCGAATGTATTTTGTTAGTTGGGTGAGTCAATATTTTAGATATGTGTAGTCCTTCAAAAATTTTAATGTTGCACATCAAAAATTCTATACTATACAACAAGATTTTTGTGTTGTTCAAAAAAAATTATGTGTTGTACGTATTTCATTGGTTATGTGTCAATATTTTGGGCATGTGGTCTTTAAAAAAATTTTATGCTGTATACTAAAATTTGTGTTGTGCATCAAAATTTATGTGTTATATATTAAAATTTTTATGCTCTAATTTTCAGATTATTTATAAGAGAAGAAGATGAAGACGATGATAATGATAATAAGAGAGGATAAAGAGGAAAAAAAAGAAGAAACTAAAGAAGAAGAAGATAATGGTGGTGACGATAGCAGTGATGATAGTGACGACGACAACGACATTAAAAAAGAAAGAATAACCATAAGAAGAAGAAGTGACATGCAAATATATCTTTATTTTTTAACAACTTAGTTAAATTTAGGTACTTAAAAAACTTAGACACCTAACATTTTTATTTAATTATTATTACAGAATTGATTGCTACTATATTTTTTCGGCATGAAATATACAATGTAGCACACAATTTAATTAAGGATATGATTAACTTCATTATCCATGTATGATTCCATAGGAACAAATTAAGGGCACTCTTTTTTTTTTTTTTTTTCTATTCTTTATTTTATTTTATTTTATTTGAAAATGTATAAAACATGTGGTTGAGGAGGTGAGCTGAAAAAAAGAATAAAGTAATGTCTACTGAAGTCAACAAGATGAAAAATTCTATTATCAAATCCATAAACTATATATTGGTACCATTTATATGCTGATGACGTTTGATTTATATTAGAAGAACAAAAGTACTTATTCTACTTATCAGTTCTTTTTTTTTTCTTTTTTCAATTAGATGTGATTAAATCTCTTCAATTCGAAATAATACAGGTTGTCTTACCTATAAATAAATAAATAAATAACATCAGAATATTTAAACTTTTTGTCTCTCTGATCTTAAGAATGCGGTTTGTCGTCTATTATAAGATCTTTATTCTTCCCTTGACTTATTATATTCCTGCCACACTTAAAACTTTTTTTTCTTTAGTTTTTTGTTTGATATCTTTATTGTTTATAAGAGAAAAATACAATTTTACCTATTTGAATTTCAATGACTTATTATATTTAGTAAATTTTGAGAATATAAGTAGTATAAACACAATCTATTTTGTATCAAATAATTTAATATATATATATATATATTATTCAATTAAATAGTTAATACAATAAAATACTTAATTAAATTTAAATATTTATTATTAAAATAATAATTATAATATTGTGAGATACATTTTTTATAATTTAATTTAAATTCAAACAAATTAATATATATTTTTATTGGATAAAAATTAATAAATCTTATTTATTAAATTATATATATAAATTGTGCATATAGACAGGGACGGACCCAGGGTATATAGGAGGGGGGCACTTGCCCCACTAAAATAACAAAAAAATAATAATTCTATATATATATATATATATTTTTAATATAATTATATTTTTTGCAACACAAAAATTTATAAAATTTTGTGTTGAGATTTATGTTAAAAATAATTTTTTATTAAATTAAATATGTAATAATATTTATTTTGTTAAATTTGATTTAATATAAAAATAAAAATAAGTAAATAAATTAACCCAATAAAAAATTAATGAATAGTACTAATATAATTTTTAAAACTAATTAATTAGTTAATTACTAAACTAAAATTCAATTTTCTAAATATAAGTAAATTATTAATTTTTTTTCAAAAATTAGTTGAAATAAGAAAAAATAATATCTATCTACTAGTAATTAATATTCTTTATTTTAAAATTATATAATACTTTTTAATTTTATCTCTTAAATAATCTTACTTGCAACAATTATTTTAAATTAAAAAGTATTTTATGTCATAAATATTATAATAAATAAACTTTCTAATCCAATGAATGGTAATTAATATTTGAAAATTATAATGAGTAGTAGAACAATTATTTAAAAATATAGAAGTTAATTTTGATATGTTAAAATATGTATATTATTTTACATAATCATTTAATTATATTTATTCTTTTAGATAACTATTTAGGTGATAAATGTAAAAAATTATATTTTTTAATTATAATACATAATTAAATAGATATATAAAATCTTTAATCTGACAGTATATCAAAATTAAATTAAAAAATATATAAAAATATAATTATTTAAAAAAAATTATAAATTAAGTTTTTATTATTTTATATAAACATACTTTTTATATATAGTTTTTTTTGGTATTTACTATTTATATATAAATCTAATTTCAAATTATAAATATTAGTGTATCAATAAGTGCTAACATGCCAACTAATTTACTCTTTTTCTTATTGAATGTATAAAAATAAATAAAAGTAAAGTTAGTTAGAATGACAAGTTATTTAAAATTTAATTAAGATGTTTTAAGTTTAAAATGACAAGTTAGTTAATTAGATATTTTTGCCTTCTTAAGTTTTTCTGGATCCGTCACTGCATATAGAGATATGACAAGTGAACTGATTTACTGTACTCATTGCAGAACTGATTTACTGTACTCATTGCAAGACATATATGATAACCACTAGACCAAGATTTTGCATGCCAAATTACTTTTTTTAATAAAAAATATCTTACAATTTTTTTTTAAAAGTCCAATCCAAATGCACCCTTTATTTTATTCTACATTGATTTGAGTCCTGATCTTAATAAGTTCAAATACAAGAACCAAAAACAGTTATCAGCATTAGAGTGCTTTAATCTTTAATACAATAATTCTAATCAACCAGATAAGTAAACTAGTTACTACATTGATTTTCTTTTGTTATTCACATCCACTTTGCAAAGTACTAATAACATGCTCCAATTACAAGGTCTTACTATATATCTGTCCAATTAAACTTTCATTAATCTTGCAACACAAAAATCACCATCATGATAACAAAATTAGTCATGAACTAGAACATATTTTTTTATATATAAAAAAAAGAAAAAAAGAAAAAATGCATGAACTTTGTTATTACATTTTATGCAGATAAAAAAAAAAAACCAGTTAACACCCCAAAGTAAACCTTGCCAAAGAAGATACCAAAACAATAAGATATGAACCATTTTAACCTGAAAAGTCATACATATATAAAATGCATTTGGATTTCCCAATTGCACTTTACAAAAATTAAGCAATTAATTTCTTTAAAAAGAAAAATAAATAAATAAAACTCTCCAACAAGAAATTAAGAGCCAGAAGCTCCTGAAGACTCTGCAGCATCCTCTAATCTCAAAGTTATGGCCACTTCTTCAATCATTTTACCCTTATCTGCTGAACCTTCCACAGCCTTATTCAACCTTTTCAACCATATATCATAGTCTACAGGGTATGGTGTTCCGCAAAGGCTATCGACATAGTCGGCGAAAGCTTTCAATAGAGCCGAAACCTCGCCGAGATATTGCTGGATCACTCTCTTCTCCCAGCTTCTCTCCCTCCATTGTAATGCAGATTCAATGGAATCTTGTTGCTGCATGGTTCCTCCACAAATAAAATAAAGGAGGTAAACAATGCTTTCAGCATCTGAAGAAGGACACAGCTTCCCATGCTGAAGTGCATGAGATGATGAGAATTGCAAGTTTATGGCAGGGCTGTCCCTATCTTCTAAGACAGCACGGCCCCACGAAACAGGAATAAACATAACTTGGTTTCTAGTCCCTTGTCTTTCGATGACACGTATTATGTTCTCGGGGCAGATATCGCCATGCTGGACATTAGCCATGGCTGCACTTCTTAGAGCAGCTAGGCAGTCCCGGCATAGGCGAATCGCTTCTTCGGCCGAAAATGACCCCTCATTAGCAATTACAGATGAAAGCAGCTCCCCTACTGGAGATGTCACTAGTATTGGAGCTCCACACCAAGGATGATCACACCTTCCTCCAGGGCTCTCTTTCGTGCATGGACCGGAATGTAGAATCCTACCGGAGGCAATGATTTCCGGTAAATATTTGCTCAAGATTCCTTGGTTTCGCAAGATGTTTAGAACTTTCGTTTGGCGTTGAACTTGGTACCAGAGGCTCATATCCTCCCATGAAGGTTCAAGTCTAGAAGGATGTGAACCAACATATAAAGTCAACAACTGTGAGGGATGATCAAGACACATTGCACTATACAGATAATAGTTCCCTCCGACGAGCGATTCGTGAATTTGGAAACTTTTCTGTCCTTGTTGGGGATCATCCAAGATCAATATGTCATTATGCTTGAGCTTTAGGCGCCATGCTCTCTTTTCAGAAGATAACTCATCTGGGTCATATTCAACAATCTCAGTTCCTCCTTGATAAGGAACCAGTGCATTTTCAGCTTCAACAATGCAGCATTCTGCCCTGCGTTTCTGAAGCCGGAGACTATGATCGGAGATCAATGAAGCAACTGACTTTCGTGGCGGTCCACTCCACTGAGCAATGGAGTAGAATGTTGCTAATAGTACCTGCAGGGTCCCTATATCCCCCCAGTTTGCATTTCCCAATCGGTTCCATATCGGTTCCACACGGGTGAGACTAATTTCAGCATGTGTTTTGAACCATTCAGCCACAGATAGATATGGATTGCTGGAGTTCAGCAAATCAAGTTTGCCAAGGTCACCGCTGAACTTCATCACTGCTCCACACTTGGAATCTAGAATTAGAAGGAAGACAGAGTCACTATTGACTGAACTAATCTTACTCAAGCTCCGAGAAACAAGAATATGGAACCCATAAAGGAGAGCTTCACAAATAGTGCCGGCCGATACTTTGAAAACATTGTCCAATAATGTTTCTGGCTTGAATAAGGCAAACTCTACTACTTGATCCCATTTAGTCTTTAGTTCATTCTCACTTTTAGATATCAAAGCTAAACCGCGCAGTTCCCTCGCCCTGCTCCTCGATATTGCCTTTTCGACACTACAGAACTTTGAACCAACATAAGAAGGGCAGGACACACATATTGGCAAGGGTCCACTTCTATGCCAAAATGTGCGCCAGAGGCCGATGATAACAGCATGAAGGAAATCTTCTGCTGCAAGATACTGATCTTCTAGAAGGTCATCACAATCATCGGAGAAGACCGGCATTCGGACTAGCTGCTGAAATGGAACTCCCTCCAATGCTATATCAAGCTTGTGCAACTCATCAGTTGTGAAAGGTGAACTAAATCTTTGCCTCCCATCTGCCGAATCGCCATTTAGATTCTCCGAGATCCACTCCTCAAGATACTGTGTAAATAACTCGAGGTCAACCAGTTTCCTTCCATAGTCCTTGAGCCCCTTTAACACTCTTCTGGAAATAGGAGCAAACTTCGCCAATCCCGATGCACCAGAGACGGTGCTGGCAGAAATAACTGCAACATAGCAAACCTAACCGTGTTATAAGAAATACTAACAACTATATATTTGACTAATATGGGACAAAACCTGCATGCTTGTACATGGTAAAGCTACTTCTAGATTCATTTCAAGAAAGACTAAGTTAATAAAGCCTCAAAAGAAGAGAGATTCCAACGAAAACAATCCATACAGTACATAAGAAATGTTACAGAAGGTTGCTAGAATCACACAAGAAATTCTGGATAGTATATGCACTATTACCAAGCTTTTGTAACACTTAGTTAGCTCCTTAAATATCAATAGATCAATTTTCATGAAGATATTAAAACAAGTTCATATGAAACTTTATCAGAGAACACAAACAAGACACAAAATCTCCAGTTCTGAAGAAAGTTTAAAGAAGATACAAACCGGAGCTAGACTTCCTGAAACTTCCATCAACACTTTTCGCTGGAGACGAGTCCAATCCATTTTGCAGAAAACCTGAGTTGCGTGATCAATAAGGTTAAGCATTACTGGATTAGATAAATCTGTAAAAACAAATATTTTCTGATATTATAACTAATTTAGCATCCTAAAAAAGTTATATGTAAATTATATAAAAAAAATTATATCTCCGAAGTTGAAGAAACAAAAGTATTCAAAGGGCATATGTAATCTTTCCAATTTTCCTTCAAATATAACCCTCAATATATTCCTTTTTCTGTTAAGGAAACAGGTGAGGATACCGAGGTAGCCATTGTGGTGGGAGAGCCTATGGCCCTATAAACCCGAAACCGGAATTCATACTTCCAAAGTGTAACTATAGATTAGATCCTAACTGAGGAAAACATAACATGAATCAATTTATTCAATCTTATGTCCAGCGACTCCTCGCATTTCACAGCCAGATTACAATTGTTGAGGGTTTAGCAGACCAAACTCATCGGTTATCAGACGAGGTGCTTTTCTCTCCTATTGTTCTGTTTTCCCTATTTGACCTACATTTTGTAATTGGCATCTAAAAGCTTCTTGTTCATTTTTTTTTTTTTCTGGTCTTTTCCATTGGTATCCAAACTATTACTCGAAATCTGATGTAATTCAGCTGTAGGAATTGCGATCGCCTCTTCAAATACAGGTTTCTTATCATCTCTACATCTCAAACTCAAAAAATATATTCATCACAAAACAATTCTAGAAAGGTCATCACACCAAGACACACCCTCCCATCTCCTAACAATTCTAACCCACAGAAGGACAAACTTAAGGACCAAAATCCAAATTGCAAGTTCATAAAATCACACCCAAAGTGATTCCAGATAATGCATGACAAATGAAGCATTCATGTAACAGAGGACATAAGATGTTCACATCAAAACATCTACCAGCATTGCCTCTAACTCCTAACTGGTGCCGCGATCATTATCGATATGTGCCACCAAAAATTAACAATGATTACCACAAAGAATAAACTACAACCAAAGAATGGAAGTTTGAACACCAACTTAGCTAAGTTTGGAAATTGAAAGAACAATAGATGATGTCAATCAGCAAATCACTCAAAAAACATTGTTTAAGCTTGTTTCATCACAAATCCAATCAAGAAGAGGTATACACTACATAGTAGAAACCATAAACAGCTGAAATTGTTATCATTTCAGCATAAATAAACTCCCTTTAGTAAATCACAAAAAAGTGAAAAACCTCTAAATTAAACCCCAACAGAGAATTAACAATTAGCAATACCATACAAATCAATTAGTCAATCTCAAATTTTGCCACATTTCCCCCTAAAACAGAAAATGGGGGTAGGAACACATAAGATAAAAGAGGCATATATATACCAAAAAGAACCCAAAAACAGAAAAAAAAAAAGCTTAAAATTTTAAAAAAAGAAAATTAAAAAAAAAAACACTATAAAGCCATAAGTTGAACTCACCTAATTGCATTGCGATTCTGAAAAAAAACACACAACTCAAAAGCTGAAAACACTCTCAAGGACCCAAGATTTCTAAGATCCCCAGAAAACCTTCAAAAGCCAAAAACAACAAAATCAACATCCTTCAAGCCACACGAGGCAATGGCTGTCGTGGAAGGTGACAATGAAATCCAAAAGAAGAAGGAAAACGTGTGAAAGTGAGAATGGAGAACGTGAGAGATGATAATGAGGTTGTCATCTTGTTGAAACTGAAGAAACAAGAAAGACAGAAACTTTAACGTTTTTTTGAATACCCTTTGAGAAGAAAACAAAGAAAAGTGGGAACTTTGCTATTGGGTAAGTGTGAGTGTGTTGTTATGGGATGTTGCAAGTTTGAAGCATGAGAACTTTTTCTGAGTGTTGGGAGATTCAGACAAAGAAAGAAAGAAAGAAAAGAAAAATGAGTGTGCTGTTGTGGCTTTGAAGACAAGTAGGAACGACAAAGATTGATTGGGAAGCAGTAAATTAAAAATAAAATAAAATAAAAATGAAAATCTTTTTTATTTATTTTCTCTTTTCTCTTTAGATTTAGACAAATATTTATACAAAATTATTATATACACAAAAAATTAATTATTAAATCAATCTTTTGAAATGTGTACAAATATATATATATTTATTTTAATATATATTTTATATGCATATAGTATAATTAATATTTATATATATTTAGAATTTATTATTTTTTTATTATAAAAATTTATTTTAAATGATACGTATATTCAATTATATAATATTATATTAATAAAAATAATTATTTTTTATATTAACTGCATAAATAATTATCCAAGAGAACAAATATAATCTTACAATTATGTAAAACGTTTTACATAAACTCTTATCATAAATAAAATGTATTAATTGAAAAATATAGTCTATATACTCTATATTTTGTTGACAAAAATAATAACTCTTAAGTAAATATAAAAAAAAAAAAAAAAAGCTGCGGAAAACCAATGACCATGTCTGACCGGCTGACCGAAGGGGTGTTTCATGGGCAGTTGGTCCTCTCAATAGAAAATGACGTGTCTATGCATCTTACTATGTTCTGGCGCGTTGATTCCAATCCCTCACGGGTCATTTGACTTTCAACAAATGACTCTTACCACTTTCTTTAATTAACTTCCATTTTCTCTTTGGAAAATGGAAAGGATGTGTGACTTCATTTATTGAATTTAGTTTTAATAAAGCATCGGTATAAAGAAAAAGTATACAATTATTTAATTAAATTTATTTGGTTAGATAATTTTTTAAATAACAAATTTAAAATTTAATTAATTTTTATGGTTTGACAATATATAATTGATTATAATTATTAATGTATAGAAGAGTTTATATAGTTAGTCTATAAATATTAAATTTTTATTTATTTTTACTTAGAAAAATTATTTGAAATTTAAATGTTTTTAATTATTTTTTAAATGTTTTAATGAATATGTTCTTTTATATTTTCAAAATTAAAATATATATTTAAATTTTTTTATTTAAAAATATGAGGATTAATTAGAACTTTTAAATTTTAATTATAATACTCTATGTTCTATTATCCTCTCTAAAAATTAAGGATTTTTTTAAAAAAAAAAATACTAGGTACATAAATTATTTTTGTAATTAAACTAAGTTTTTCTTCTTATACATCTTCTTTTTCTCTTTTTTTCCTCAAATAAATTTTTAAATAATCAATCCTTAAATTAATTATTTGACTAATTTAATTGAATTTAGCTATTTAAATAACTTACTCATGTAAACATATTCTTCTCTAAATATATATTCTCTTTCTTTTTAAATAATTTTAGGGTTAATAGTTAAATTAGTCCTTAAAAAATAAAACATTTTTTAAATTCGTCTCTAAAATTTTGTTTAATCAAATTGGTCCTTCAAATATTACAAATTAATTATATTTATTCTTCAGTTACTCCACTCACAATTTTCATCAACGATTGATGATATGAAATGCTAACTAATAGCATATATGATACATAACATGTACAATTAGACGTTAACTAAATATTTTTTTATGAAAATCTATTAATTTAGTCACTATGTCATATCAGGAATAGAATTTTTGTAATTGAGAAAAATAATTAAATTAATAAATTTTCATAAATATATTTAATCAATATCCAATTAGACATATCAAGTATTATATATGTTATCAATTAACGTTTTACAATATCAATCTTTAAAAAAAAATTGTTAATAAAGTAACTGGAAGACAAATATAATTAATTCGTAATTTTTAAATGACTAATTTAATTAAAAAAATTTAAAAAATGAATTTAAAAAATGTCTTATTTTTAAAAAACTAATTTGATTATTAACTCTAATTATACAATTGAAGTATTGAACAAAGTAAAATGTTTTAAAACTAATGTACATAGACAAAAATTAATAAAGTAGCTAACTTGTTTATTACCATGACTTCCACTTTCCTATTTAGAGGATCAACTTAAATATGCACATACCCTCTCTATTATTATTGTATATAATAACCAGAAATAAATATACAAAGATCAGAAGAAAGAATTTCAGTGGAATAATTATTAGTACTATTTAGTATTTGTATTAAGTTAAGTCGTTAAAGGTAGGTGTGGCACAGATTCTCCTTTTGGAGCGTTAAGCGTTGAAGTTGATTATGAAATTTGGTAGCATGTTATGCTAATTGCTATCTCTATTATATGTGAATTTTATAATGAGTGTCTTGGTTGATCTGTCAGTTATTTTTTACGCTGCATTTTTGGGAATATTTATAGGTTATGGACCCTCTTCTTCCAAGGCAAGAAAAGACCAAAACTTTTTGGGTGGGTGCTTAGACCTAGAATATTATTATATTTCTTATTCCATAGTCTTTGCATTATTATTATACTTCCTTCTTTTTAAAATAAATATTTTTTTCTTTAGTTTTATCCTTTTATTAAATGAAATATCATTTTTAAATTTTAAAAATTTATTAGTTAATTTATATTTTTTAAATTCTTCAAGTATTTATTAAAAAGAGAATATTAATAGATATTATAATTAAATTAATTTTTAAGATTAAATTAAATTTATTTCATTTTTAATATAGTATTTGTTTAAAAAAAATATTATTGAACTATCTTCATTACATACACAATTCCAAATTTAACAAAAAAATGTATTAAGTCACATATTCTCTTAAATTAAAAGCATATTATTGTGGTTTATTTAGTTTTATGTTTTGTTGTTTGTATATTTTATTTTGTTATGTTGAATATTTTCTACTCCATATAAGCTTTTTATTAAGAAGTAATTTAAATATTAATTATATTTAATTTGTATACATGTGTATGTATTATGTAAGATTATAAGTAGATAATAATTATATACTCATACAATCATCATCACTAAATGTATATTCAGTGACATTTATTAATATCAATTACACTACATAAAAAATAAAATAAAATAAAATAAAATAATATTTTTTTTGTATTTTTTGGATAAAAAATAATAAATTTATTAATTAGATTCTTATATACGTATTTATAATATAAAAATGGCTTTTGCATAAAAAAAAGTATATATATATATATATATATATATATATAGTTACTTAATAATAATTATAATAATAATAATAGTAGTAGTAGCAATATTGTTCAATAAAGTTAGAGATTATTTTACGAGAAATTTAAAGTTGAAACTATTTGATTTTTTTATATTTAATATTATTTAATTTGATGTGAAGAGATAGGTAGAAATTAAGTATCAAATTTATTCTTCTATTTTTACTTAAATATCAATTTGATCATTAAATTATCAATTGACTTAAAAAGTTAACTGAATTTTGACTTTATAATTAGCCTAACTTAACATATACATTCATGTGACACAAACATATTATTTTTCTTTAATTTATAATGTACGTAAAAATTATGTTAACAAAAAAAGTGTGCCAAATTTGCAACATTGCCAACAAGAATCGGACAATGTCCTATTTTAAAAAAATATATTTATATTAAAAGAAAATATTTTAATTTAAAATTTAAAATATTATTATTCACTTTAATTATTTGTTTTTAACAAAAATAATATATCAATATATTAGTATCATCATTCACATACACAAAGTTAATCTAATAATAATAAAGATTGACATATAATAAAAGTAAAACAAATATTTTATCTTATTAAGATATAAATTTAAAATAACTCTCCTACAAGTTATTAACTTATTAAGTCTCATCTACTAAAAATAGAATTTTCATTTTAAATGAAAAATACTATGTTTAGTTATTAGTATGATTTTATCTTTTTTTACCATAAAATAATAAAAGGTTATATATTTTATAAAATAATTTATTCTATTATTTGATTTATCATGCAATATTTAATTTATTAAATATATATCATAAAATTTAAACTAAAAGTTATCACGTTATTTATTTTATCATGAAATTTTAATTAAATAAATTAAACACATATTTCTCATTTAAAATAGGGCTTCAATATATTCTTAAAAAATACCATTTATTATTATTAAAAAATAACCCAACATTCATTTCAATATTTAATTGAAAAATACCAAATCTCCATTTTAATGGCCATTTGAATAATAAAAAAAAAGTAAAGCTAAACAAGTCCTGTGTTGATATGTGAATGGTGAATAAAAAGCCAGGAAAATTACCTTCCTTTTTATAAAGATTTATATATACAAGTTGTCATTGAATCTGAAGATATGTCTAAATTTTAATAGGTTGAATAATGTTATGTATAATAATATTGTGTAAAAAAAGTTCACTATAATTTACCCATTTTTACGTTCTTCTTGAACTTGAATTATGGTACATACGGTCAAAAATTCGATGAATGAAATAATATTTTGTTTTTAACTAAATTCGATTCGTCTAGTAATTAGTTTATTAGTTTGCTTAAATAAGGATTGGGGTTCAAATTTTGCTTTATGCATGCAACAATTTATTAGTCAGCAATAAATTCTTAAATAGAGTTTAGTATTACAGCAAATTAGTCTTTAGTCTGTTGGATTAAAAGATACCGTAAAAAATATATATATTTTTTGTTTGTTGTTATTTTAGTGAATGGTTTTTTAATGTAATCACGTTAGCCACAAAGTTAATGTGGACCTTGATAGTCCACTTTTTTGCCAAAGGCCAATGAAGATATGATGTTGGAAAAACAATTATAATGGCGTGCAAAGTTGCCCACCATGCCCTACCTGCCCTCTAGCTCGTAGCGGAAAATATTTTTTTTTATATTATTATTATTTACCAATATAAAAAAATTAATTATCAAATTAATTATTATAAATTTATATATATTTAATTTTATATTTTTCATATCATGGAAAAATAATTAATTTTTTTATAGAATCATAATTAAATATTTTTATAATATTAATTATGTATTATTATATAACAGTTAATTAATGACTGATTTTTTATGTTTATAAATCATCATTATATTTTTATTATATTTTTTTTATGTTTGTATGGTACAAAAATATGCACAAATTGATTGACTTCTTTCTTAATGATTCATTAATATTTAGAGTTTGATATTTTTTTTTTAATTTTGGGATAATTCTCCTTTTCATCAACTAGTCGTTTTTTTAATTCGTGCAACAGCTGTCTATTAAGAAGGAAAATTTTTTCTTATTTAATTTACATTGTGCAATTGCTTCTTGTGATTAAGATCTGATTTGGAGAGTTTTTTTTTTTGTGTTGTATTGATAGTGTAGAATAATCTTTTCTATCATAGTTCAATTTCATCTATAATAATATTCCCATTAATGTAGATGATTTGGCATTATTCTAGGTTATTTGATTAATTATCCTTGATTAATTTTTACATTGTTCATCATGAAGATTATAATAGGAAGTGTTCAACCACCCTCGTTGTGAAATCAGATATGCTTTGATTTTAGATAGTTTTGCATTGGCACCCTCAAAATAAGGGGTACTTAGTCTTTTCTGTTGTTGGAATTTTGGTTTTCTCTAATTTGCGATTTTTGTCTCTCCTCTTTCACCAAAAAAAAAAAAAAAAAAAAACCTTGTCTCGATAATCTCTCTTTTGATGACAAATATGATTAAACATAATTAAAAAGAGAGTGTATGAATAATTTGTCTCAAAATTCAGCAAACTCTTTCCTATTTATGATTATCTATTAATCAAGTTTAATAGCTTAAAACTGTGAAACTTAATCATTTACAAAAACACCAAACATATGCCAAAGAAATATTAGAAATAGTTTGAGATGTATGACCATTAAGTATCAAAGCAATATGATAAAATATATCGGAGCAACAAACAAACATATATAAAGTATATATCAGATCTTAATCAAGAGAGATATCAAAAATTAAAATAATAAATTAATAAGTTCATAAGATCATAAAATACATAAATCAAATAATAGCTTAGTTTAATCTTTATTTTTTTTCCTTTTTTATCATTAAAGAGGAAAATAAAAAAAATTTCAAACATAGTGAAAAAACTATGAAAGATTTAGAGACATTTATAATTGATGTAAGATTAAAATCTATCTATTCTATTATATAAAAATTGGGTTTTTGCACTTAATGATAGAGCTGATGTGGCATGCTCCGGAGAGTATTTTTCGATTTAATTATTTTAACTCATTCAATACAATTTATTGCAATGACTTAATTATTTCAACTAATTGATTTGATTAAATATTTAAATATGAATATAATTTATTATAATATGTATTACTTAATTAATTATACTACAATAATTGTAATTCATTATATTAGTGAATTGGATTTTTCATTTATGAAGTCTAAAATAAAATAAATAATTTATTATTTATTCTAATTAAATTCATTAAATTTAATTATATATTATATATGAATTAACGTTAATTTATAAATTATTTTATATTATAATATTCAATCAAATAAATTATAAATTACTTTAAATTATATATGCACCGAAAAATAGATTTAAATGTGGTTTATATAGTATAGATAGTATTTAATTAAGAACAGTACATTTTTAAGTGTTTTAATATGACTTAATTATATCAGCTAATTAATTTGATTAGATATTTAAATATTAATATAATTTATTATCGTATATAATACTTGATTAATTATACTACATTAATTGTAATTCCTTATATTAGTTAATTGGTTTATTCATTTATAAAGTCTGAAATAAAATAAATAATTTATTGTTTATTTTAATTAAATTCATTAAATTTAATTATATTATATATAAATTAAAGATAATTTATAAATCACCTTATTTCCTTAGCTTTTTATATTCTGTAGATTGTTAAATTTTAAGTTTTATATTTTCGTAAGTAAAAGTAATATAAAGCAAAACTTTCTTCATTCTAAACAGAATTATTCTATATATTATTAACTAATATCATTAGATTTGATTTATTAAAAATATAAAATAATTTTATATAACAAATTATTAATTAAACTCATTCTAAAACATAAGCAAAATAAATTAATTTTCTAGATGGCCCAATATAGATCCATGATTTATACAACAATCAAACAAAGCATAGAACTTGTGAATTGTAATAAAAAGGGAATAAAAAAGTAGGGTCCACACCATGTTCGCTTGCTTGCCTCCATTGCATCTTAACAAAACATGGGCCTACAGAGACTAATCCCAATTCTAAGTTGGACAGATAGAAAACCTATACAGATCTCATACAATTAATTTCAACCCGCACCCAAAGTTCTCTTTTAGTATTTTTGGGTCTTCTCTCTCCCAGCAAGCAAGCATATATGCCACCAATGGAGACAGCGTTTTGGCACTAGCAATTTCAGAACAGCGAAGATGAGAAGATTGATTGCTCATACGGCGACGGGATGATGATAGGACTGTGCCGGCGAGGAGGTCGACGACTATCGAAGATGCTAATGTGAGCAGAAAGGTTAGATAGCGGACCGATAAGAGGAGACTTTCACTAATGTTGTTGTCGTTTAGATCGCTGTCGCACCGGGACGCTCCCTATCTATAACTGATGGAGGTAAGCTGCTGCAAGAAAGGCATAGATTCAGATCTTGTTTTCATACCCTTTTTTTACTCAGTACATTTTGATTTGCCAATATTTATGATGTAGAATAAGTGTTTTATTTTCAATTCAAATTTTTTTTCGTTTTTTAAATCATCAAGACAAATTTTTTCTTCTTTTGGATTATGGATGATATGTGATTTTGGATGCACTTCGATTTTAAAATGATTTACTCAAAAATGTACCTCTTCTTAGTTGCTAAAAAATCCTAAGAGATGTGGTCCTACAATTTTACCATACATACTTGTTAGAATTTACGTTTGCTCTTATTTTTTCATTAGAGAAAAATAGTTAGGCGATATGATTTGTTGGAGATGATTGCACCGCCAAAAAAATGTTGGAAGATTCATGTCAGAGTAATAAGACTTTGGTCTTTACCGAGATTCAAAGATCCCAAATTCATTAGCTCCATTAAAATGGTGTTGATGGATGAGCAGGTATTTCTAATTTTATTCATACATACAATTGTTTCTTTGTTTTCATACACTTAGTGTCATATTTCTATGATCCTCACCTCATAATTGTCATAATTTTAACCTCAACAGTTTATACTTTTCTTGAGACTATTCATTTAAAAATAGAACAAGAACAAAATTCAATTATGTGTTTTCCTGCAATAAAACATAAGCTTTTCATCATAAAAAAAATTCTATAGTCAAAAACGGATTTAATATATAGCTCATGTTGTATTCAGCCAATAAAGAGAGGGATTGGGAAACTTTTAACAAGATTTTCATAGACAGTTATATAAAATTATAAATTTTAGCTTGCAAGCAAAGACATGCACTAATGCCAAGATACATAATCACTAAATAATGTGGATTAGATATAAGAGTTTATGCCAAAAAAGAAATTTGAGTCACTCTTACTTTCACATCTCAAAAAAGCATAATGTATATCTTTGATAAGAAATAATAAGCACATCACAATAAAATTGAAAATCATATTATTCTTTACTTTTTTTATTATTCTCATCTAGAATACTTAAATTTTCTCCTCGTGTATGGGTGACAACTAACAAGAGAGGTTTGTATTAGAAAAATTTGTGCCAACATCTCCAAGTAGTGTTGACTGTTGGGAACCAAACAGTATAATCTCCACTGATTTAACATTCAAAATTTTAGACTAAATCAATCACATTAAACAAAGATGTATATGAAGGGGAAAAATAGAGAAAAATAATAAGAGCATGACTAACACATATGCATCATTGTCGTTAATCTTAATCCTCTTCTACATAACACTTAATTCTCATGCATAATTTCCATTGTCGTTAATCTTAATCCTCTTCTACATAATACTTAATTCTCATGCATAATTGCCATCACAAATTTTTTCTTTTAAATACCTATGGTTAAAAAAATAAATCAAAAATTTTCTCAACCTGTTTTTCATATGAGTTGCGTGAAAAAAAAAAGTCAAGTACAAAAATTTTATGCTCAAATGAAAGTCACTAAACAATAAAATTAGTCATTTTAAATTGAATATTTTAATTATTGTGTTAATATATAATTAAATTTTTGTGTAAAAGATAATTATAGTATACATTAAAGTATTAAATATTTAAATCCATTATATGTATATTCTTCCTTTTGGTGAATATAAATTCGTTAGTTAATACTTAATACTTAATATTTTGGAATTAAATCATATTTTTAATTTATTCAGTTATTTTTGTTGCAAAAAAATATTTCATATAAATTTTGTTTGTTTATTTAGTTGAACTTTATTGATACCGTGTGTAGAAAGTGAATAATAAAATAATTTGTTTTGTGAAAAAATAGAGAATAACTATGCATGCTTTTGTAGGTAAGGATCTGATATATGTGTTTGAATCATTGATATCGGAGGGAGCTATGTATGTTTTTACATTCTTTGGAGTTAGCAACAATTGTGGATTTTACCGCATAACATCACATCATTTTTTATTATTTTTTCAAAAAAAAAACTACTGTCTTGTCCTCTTTCTGTGATGCAATACCATTATATGGTATTAAGTTGGTCCCTTTTAGAAAAATTATGGGATACTCTCCTCAACATCATTTTTTGGTTGGTAAGTGTATGATTTATGACAAGTACATAAGTTAATTTTTCTTTTGTTTTTATGACAAAATATCACTAAGACGGGTGATTTGTGTACAATCTTCTATTTGATATTTATTTTAGACGTTGCTCGAGTTATGACCGGTGTAGAGGGCGAGAGAAAATATGTGAATGATAGCAAACTTATTGACATATCGGTCATTCATATTGAGAATAACGGGTACATTTTTTCGATATCCTTACTCCGCACTTAATATGTTTATATAAATAATTTTTTTATTTTTTAAATAATTTATATTTTCTCTGTCGTTTAAAGCTTAATATTACTGTTCTTGGAGAGATAGTGGACCGGATCAAGGGTCTTGTGGCAGCGGGTGAGCAACAGCTACTGGTAGTTATTTTTTAATTTGCAAGAGTAAAGAATTTTCGAGGTTTGTGAGGATTTGACCACTATCGAATGGTTATATTTTATTGTAACTATTTCTACAAATTATTGGGATGCAATTCAATAGGTATCTTTAGTTTTAAAATTTTATGGTGTGATGTTATATATAATAGTAATTTTTTTGTTTTTAAATTTTAGAGTGTGATACTACATGTCGTGGAAGTAAAATTATAAGTACTGTATTTTGTGTTTTAATACTTTTGATCTTGTGAAATTACAAGTGAAATTATAAAAAACACTAATAACAATTCCAGTAAATGGTTGGCGTTCTAAAAATTAAAATTTGAAATGATAAAAAATATTATTATATACACGTGGATAAATTGTATCACCAGTTTTTTATTTTTTTATTATAAATTATATGTTGAATTACTCAACAATTAATTAATCAATATATAATTTCAAATTATATTTTTTTATTATATAATACTTTTTATTATTTTATATTTACAATAAATATTTTTTGTATAGCTCATTGCTAAAACAGAAAATTTTATTAATTAATTAGGTTCACAAAAATTCAAAATATTTCGTCAATTAAAAAAAAATAGATCAGCAACATCTTGCAGAATCCTCCTATACCTTTAGTTGCAGCATATTGTCTAGTGCTATTTCAAACTTCTATATCATATGAAATGTTATTTTTTCGATGGCTATAATTTTTTTTTTTTCATTATCTCCGAAAATTACAATCCACTATCATATTCACTTAGGTTGATGAAGAATATAATGTAGACTTTTGATGAAGTGTCTTGAACATCTATTATCAAAATACTAAATGTTTTTGTTCCTTTTTGAATGTAAGGCAAGTTTATAATACTTTCAAGAAGTTTTAGATATTTAAACGAACTTTGATTCTTTGATGTTAATTTTTCTTAATTTCCAAGAGCATTATAATCATAAACAATATTATAAAAAAATTACTAACTAACTTTTTGTAAATAAAATATCGAGGTGAAGAATGTCCATCTCTATTATAATTTGAACAAATATTACTTCTTGCTAGAATTTGTGAATGATAAGGAGGATTCTTGGTTTTGAAAGAGGTGGTCTTGTGATTTTTATTAAAAACAAATTCAGCCTTTTTTGTTTTAGTAGAAAAGGGTTGAAAATCATTTTTTAAAATTGGGTTTCTCTCTTCCACAAATTGAAGACCTGATTTTATAAAAAGAGGCATTTAATTAGATAGAATTTTGTTCAAATTTTTAAAACTTTAAGCAAACTTTGTTAAATTAATGTTTAAGTTCTTAATTTTCTCACAATTTTTTATTTTCGGCAAGAACATCATTTATAGTAGTAGCCAAATTTCTCATTTTTAAATCTTCTATTTCTGTTTTTGAAAACTCATTTTCGTGTTTCAAATCGTTAAAGGATTTAGCTTTGCTTAATTATTCCTTGAGTTTGCCATTCTCCAATTTCGAAACTTCATTTCCTTTTTACATTTACTATATTTTTTAAAAAATTTTGCAGATTTTTTAATTAAATATTCAATAATAAAATGTAATTGGTCAATTATAAGTTTAGTAAAATCTACCTCATCATAATTGATTTGATCTGTCATGAGACAAATTTAGACTTTATGATCAAAATCATCTTTCTCAGTATCATTTTTGAGATCCTCCCATGATGCTATTAGCACCTTATTCTTCTCCCTTTTGTTGGTGTCTTTTCTTTTTTATGGATAGTCAAATTGATAATGGTCGGATTCTTTGCAGTAATAACAGATAATCTTAGTGTGGTCTCTTTTAAAATCCTTTGAAGAAGATTCTTTTTGTTTTTCACTTTATCTCATTATTCTCTTAAACCTTCTAGCGAAGGAAATGAGCTCATCATCAGAGAGAATATCTTCTGATTCTTCATTTTGGATGAGATCTTGGATTTTAGTGCAAGATCCTTTTTCTTTGGTTCATGATGAGTTGTTTCATATATCAACGATTTTTCTCTCATCATCGTAAGAGATTTTTTTCATATCATTGCCTTCAGCAATCACTATGCTCTTGGTTTCCATTCTTTGGTGAGACTTCTTAGAATCTTTCTCACAAGCTCTTCTTGAGTGTGTTTTTTCTCCATAACATCAAGATTATTAATGATTACAAAGAGTGAAAAGACAAGGATAAAATAGACTTTTTTCTTTACTTTCAAATAAGTCATAAAGAGCATTTAATGCTCTCAGCACGGATATCAAAATGACTCCCCTAGTAATGATTGGGGGCATCTCACGCACACTAAAGGCGTGGATCTCGTCAACAGAACCAGAGGCAGAGGAGAACCATTACCCGGGAAGATACGAGTAATTTGAACGTACCAACCATGAGCCTCACGGCTTGTCATGTTGGGGCACTGTTCAGGCCCAACCCAATAAGGGACAGGGGTCCATTCTACAGACTACCAACCCGACAAGTCCTCGACCCGTACACAAAAAAGTGACCCACGCGTCACTTTACCTATCAATAAAGACCTGAACAGTTGGCAGAAGTTTTCAGACGGACCAGCTCAAGTCAAAGGGCCCACTCGAATACAAGGTATAAATGGGGAGGGACTTACCCCTTCCCAGAGGTACGTCACCTTTACCCTAATTGGTCGCCTCATCATACGGACGCTTACCTTAGTATGGGAATATTCTTATAGGTGGCCCTATCCGTCGATCCACTGACGATCAGGACAACACCTCTTCTCGTAGAGATCGCGCCCAAATCCAAAATCCTTCCTACTCAACCCGTTGCTCACAATTCGATATCCATCTGACCCCTCATTCTAACGAGCAACCGAACAATTTTAAAATAAATAAAAAAAACAATATAACACATTAACTTAAATAAGATATTATAATAGAGTAAAGAACTAAATGTTTTGTCCAATAGTTAATTTGTTTATTATTTTTATCTGTAATAATTAGGACTTTTATATATGTTATTTAATATACAAATTTTGGCAAAAATTTAAAATTTAAAAAATAATCAATTATATAAAGAGAAATTTTATATAGCCGGTCCCAAGCCCGGATAAAGGAGGAGGGTTGTGTTAGGTTTTCGGCAACCAACATAAAAATATAGCCGAACCCCCATGACATGAATCAAAGATATTATTGCGCTAAAGCTAGGTCGTTGTCCGGAAGTAACGCGCCGTATGGCTCGAGTACGGTGTCAAAGTAAGAGCCGCTGCATCGGTGCCTAGATGTAGTGTTAAATGAGCAAGAGTTCTCGCATTTTCGTGAACGAACGAGGGTAAATAAGCTAGTTCACAAAGTAAAAGGTAATGCTCGAAGTGACAAAATGTTGAGATATGGGAAATGGAACATAGGCACTCTAACAGGAAAGTCCATGGAGATGGTGGATACCATGACAAGGAGGAAGATTAACATTATATGCCTACAAGAAATGAAATGCGTTGGTGCAAAGGATAGGGAGTTGGATACTTCTGGTTTCAAACTTTGGTATACAGGAGAGGTGAAGAATAGGAATAGGGTTGGAATAATTGTGGATAAGCAGTGGAAGAAGGACGCAGTGGATGTCAAGAGGGTGGGAGATCGGATAATCTCTATCAAACTTGTAGTGGAGGGAGGTACTTTCCATGTGATTAGCGTCTATGCACCGCAAGTGGGTTCGGACGAACAACACAAGATAAGGTTTTGGGAGGATTTAGAGAGTTTGGTTCAAGGCATACCTTTGGGAGATAAGATTTTCTTAG
This sequence comes from Arachis stenosperma, assembly GCF_014773155.1. NCBI lineage: Eukaryota > Viridiplantae > Streptophyta > Magnoliopsida > Fabales > Fabaceae > Arachis > Arachis stenosperma. Next base: position 50,806,848 of record NC_080384.1, read on the forward strand.
GAGGAGATTTAAATGGCCATGTTGGGATAGAAGTGACTGGATATGGGAGTATTCACGGAGGTCATGGTTTCGGGGTGATCAATACTGAGGGTAAAACTATTTTAGACTTTTCCTCAACCTTTGATATTCTCATTGCAAATACATGTTTTAAAAAGAGAAACGAACATCTTATAACTTATAAGAGTGGCATGACAAGCTCTCAAATCGACTTCTTCTTGTTGAGGAGAGTTGACCGAAAATTTTGCATTAATTGTAAAATTATCTCGGGAGAGAGTTTGACAACACAACATAGGGTGCTTGTCATGGATTTTCGCGTTGAGCAAAAGTTGATGAAAAGACATCATACGAAGAACCCAAGGACGAGGTGGTGGCGGATGAAAGGTAAGGAACAAAGAAGCTTCCTAAGACGGGTAGGAGAAGAGGCAAAGTGGGAAGGGAATGAAAGTGCGAAAGAGATGTGGAGGGAGATAGCAGAAGTTATCAGAAGAACAGCAAAAGAAAGTTTTTGTGAATCTAAAGGAATAGAACAAAGAGACAAGGAGTCCTGGTGGTGAAATGCGAGTATACAAGAAAAGATATAGATAAAAAGGGAATGCTTTAAAGAGTGGTCTTTATGCCACAATGCAGATAATTGGGAAAAATATAAGGCAGCTAAGAAAGAGACAAAAGTGGCTGTAAGTGAAGCAAGAACAAGAGCATATGAGGGTCTCTACCAGTCTTTGGGCACGAAAGAAGTAGAAAAAGGTATATATAGAATCTCAAAGAGCCGAAAAAGAAGAACGAGAGATTTGGATCAGGTTAAGTGCATAAAGGATAAGGATAGAAAGGTGTTGGCTCAAGAGGAGAAGATTAATAAAAGGTGGAAGAGCTACTTCTACGAGTTATTTAATGAGGGACAGAAGACTTTTCCGAGCCTTGGTCGATTATGCACAAGGGAAGAAGATCAAAACTTTGACTACTATCGAAGTATTCGATACTTCGAGGTAAAAGAGGCTCTAAAGCAGATGAAAATGGCAGGGCAGTAGGACCTGATAATATCCCGATTGAGGTTTGGAAGGGTCTTGGAGAAAAAGGCATCAACTGATTAACCAAGCTTTTTAATGAGATTTTAAGGTCAAAGAAGATGCCTGATGAGTGGAGAAAAAACACCTTGGTACCTATCTACAAGAATAAGGGGATATACAAAGTTGCGGAAACTATAGAGGGATTAAGCTTATGAGTCATACGATGAAGTTATGGGAAAGGGTGATAGAACGGAGGTTGAGAAAAGAGACACAAGTAACAGAAAACCAATTTGGATTTATGCCAGGAAGATCTACCACTGAAGCGATATACCTATTAAAAAGGATGATGGAGAGGTATCGTAGTAATAAAAGGGATCTACATATGGTGTTTATTGATTTGGAAAAAGCGTATGATAGGATACCAAGGGAGGTCTTATGGAAGGTTTTAGAAAAGAGGATAGTAAGGATCGCATATATTCGGGCAATTAAAGACATGTATGATGGGGCCACAACTAGTGTGAAGACTCAAGGTGGTGTGACAGAGGAATTCCCTATTGGTATAGGATTACACCAGGGATCATCCTTAAGTCCATACCTTTTCACATTAGTCTTGGAAGTACTCACAGAGCACATCCAGAGCCTGTGCCATGGTGTATGCTTTTTGCCAATGATATCATCCTTATGGGAGAGTTAAGGGAAGACCTAAATAAGAAGTTGGAGTTATGGAGAGAAGCTTTAGAAATGTATGGTCTGCGCATAAGCTGTAGCAAGACGGAATATATGGAATGTAAGTTCAGTTTGAGAAAGGAAACCCCCAATATAGAGGTGAAGATTGGAGAAAACATCCTACGAAAAGTTAAAAGTTTTAATTATCTTAGGTGCATCATACAGGATAATGGAGAGATTGAACAGGATGTAAATCATAGGATCCAAGCAGGTTGGTCAAAATGACGGAGTGCATCTGGTTTTATATGCGACAAAAAAGTGCCTTTAAAACTTAAAGGTAAATTCTATCGCATCGCTATAAGACCGACTATGCTGTATGGTACGGAGTGTTGGGCGGCTAAATGGGAGCACGAATATAAGCTGAGTGTGGCAGAGATGAAGATGTTGAGATGGATGAGTGGTCATACGCGATTGGATAAAATAAGGAATGAAGATATAAGGGAGAGAGTTGGAGTAGCACCCATTGTGGAAAAGATGGTTGAATCGCGTCTCAGGTGGTTTGGACATGTGAGAAGAAGACCGATAGAACATCCAGTCAGGAAGGTGGATGAGATGGAAGATGGACAAAGGGCGAAAGGCATAGAAAAACCTAAGAAGACCATCCAGGAGGTGGTCAAACGAGATCTACATGTAAACGGTCTCTCTGTAGACATGATACATGATAGAGCACAATGACGTCGTTTGATTCATGTAGCCGACTCCACTTAGTGGGACAAGACTTTGTTGTTGTTGTTTATATAAAGAGAAATTTTACATAGGATCTATTGGCTCCTCATACTTTCCATTTTACATAAATAGAATACTCCTTACTTAAAAGGAAAACTAATTAGTGTTACCATAATTATTAGAACTGAACGGTTAATTGAGATCGAATTATCGGGTTACTAATTTAACCAATATATCATTAATTTATTCGATTGGTCTGGTCATAATTAAAATAAAATATAAAATTATAAATAAAATTAAAATCAATAATTAAAATATGTCTTTATATATATATATATATATATATATATATATATATATATATTATAACAATTAAGTATTAATTTATAAATATAATTAATAATACAAAAATAGATAATAAATTAGTTACTAGTATAAAATATTTTCTTAATTTAAATGAATAAAAAATAACAAAGGATAATAGTATAATACCATCGTTAAAATTAAATAGTATAATTTTTTCATATTCACTTAAGAGTTGAAGAGTTCAAATCTTTTTTTTTTTTGGTAAAAAAAAATACAATGGATAAATCAAATACAAAAAGTGATCTCAAAGTCAGCTTCATAGGATAAATTTGGAGGTTGACCACATTTTCCTCAACAAACTAAACCAAATTTAAATCTATTTTTACAACAGTAAATTCATCTCATTGAAATTTTTTTTAACAATAAATTTAAAGTTTAATTATTCTATTGGTCCTATAGTTTCGCACAATTTTTAATTAGGTTTCTGTACTTTTTTTCTTTTTAATTAAGTCCTTACACCAATTTTTTTTAATTGCATCTCTACATTTTTTTTTCTGTACCAATTTTTTTTAATTGAGTCCCTATAAAATTAAGTCAATTATTGTTAAGAGTGACCTAATTAAAAAAAATTGGTGCAGGGACGACCCAATTAAAAAGAAAAAGGTATAGGGACCTAATTAAAAATTTCGCAAAACTATAAGGACCAACGGAGTAATTAAACCTAAATTTAACTATGAGAATTTTCAGCAACAAAAAAGTTTAGCTAAGTAATTATTCAATAAGATAGAAACAACTCAAATTCAACCACAAACAAATTTAATTAAGATAAATGATTATTTTGGTAAGACAATAGCAAATTTAAAATTTAAATTTCTGCGTCACATTCAACTTTCGGTAACAAAATCGGGAATACATGAATTTCATGAATTACAACAATAAAATTAAAATACAAAAAACAAAAAACAAAAATATTTGTGACAGACATAGAACAACTACCAACCAGCCCCTGTTGTTGCTTCTGCTTTATCATTATGAGTGTCTTTAACTTGACAATTTGATTTAATTTAATGCATTATTCTTGTTGTATGATTCCATTAACTAATTTATTACTTTACTTTATTTGATTTGCACTTGAAGCCGTTTGATTACTACTTCACATCATGGTTAATTGGTTAGGTTTGGTTAAAGATTTAATTTCTATTCTTTTTCTAACGAAATAAATGTAAAATTCTCAGTATATTTGGATAATTGGATAATAGAGAACGTTGTTGACATGACATAGTTGTTATCTTCCATTGTCTTCTTTATACTCTATTCTTTGATGATTAGAAAATATTTTAACTAAAACAGAATTCATATTATGTATGGATCAGACTCAAACATTATTCCCAAGTCATGTTGTATGAAGTTATATAGTCCTTTGAAGTTAAGTTTAGATTGATGTGATAACTTATAAAAGAGTGTAAGGTGGAATTGAAGAAAGAAGAATCAAATGCATAATCCCATAAGAAAACAAAACATTATTCTTATCTATGGTGAAGCTATCTAAAGTATTAAAAAATATTTTCCATCTCACTCTTTTTGTTTATATGATGCTATTAATAAAACTTTTTTTATTAATGTTATAAACCAGAATAAGCGACTTTTGTTAGCTGAGAAAAAAATTTAGAAATAAATTCTATATTTAAAACCCTATTTCCAAAACATAGGCTATATAATGTTAAAAATCATTGGAACCACTACAAGAAAAAGGCGCATTTGTAACAAAAAATATTGTTACAAAACGTCGAAATTTTGAAACAAAAGTTTTTTGTAACAAAAAAAAGGGTCCATTGCAGTAAGTTCCGTTACAAAAAGTTTTTGTAACGAAAAAATGGAACTGTTATAATTCAATACCATATTTTGTAACAATTTTTTCTGATACAAAAAACCAAAAGCCGTTACAAAAGTGGTAACAAATTTTGATCTTGAAGGTATTTATCGTGCCAGTCAATTTTTTTCCTATCAAAAAATTTTGTTACAAAATATAACATGATTTTGTAACATTTTTTTTCTTTAATTATGAAAGTAAATTAATTATTTTGTAACTTTTTTATTACAAATTACATGCATAATTTATTAAATTATTTTTTAAATTAACTAATATATTAACGATTTTAATAAGCAATTTTACATGTATATAATATGCAAAAACATACATAAGTCAAACAAGATCCTTTTAGCTAAAATTGTCTTGAAACAAAATAACATTAGCTAGTGAGTACATTGATTAGTTCAATCAAAACATAAAAGTTCTAACATAAAAGTTCAACCAAAACATAAAAGTTCTAACATAGATTAATGTCTCTATGCATCAAAACATTCTTGAGCTCTCAAGGTAGAAACAAAAAAGTTAGAAACAAAAAAGTTAGAAACAAGATATAACACTAATTATAATTTTTACACTAAGTTTTATCCAAAATGTTTAGAAAAATTTCGGCAAAACCTCCCCTAAAATTTGGATATCTCCACCGTCCACGGTTCCAACAAACACAACCAATTCACAACTTATTTCTCAGCCAATACACAACCAAATTTATCAAACCAAATAATAGGACATTTGTGATTTCTCAACCATGACACAAGTAAAATGTGATAAATAGATCCATATACAAATTAAACTATACTAATAATATAGGAATCATCTAGGAAAATATATTAAAACCATAAGCAATTTTATGAGTACCTTTAGGGTCTATTAGCATTTGAAACCCATGCGCAACAACATCCAACAATTTCTTCAGTACGTGTTCTGAAATTTCAGTTTCCAGGCACATTCTTAAAAAACAATTAATTCTAATGCATATCTGGTTTAAAAATTAAGAAAAGCTAATATAATACCAAAGCTGCATGGTGGTATGCCACTTACCTATGAACCATATTATAGCAGCAAGAAAGAAAATGGATGTTAAACAAAGTGCTGTTTTCCTCCAGTTATTAATATGATCCTGTGCAGAAAAACTGTTTTGTTTAGAATAAAAACAAATGTTAAAACAGGAACAAATACAGGCAAAAGGTTGGAACAGCCAACAATGTAAAGCAGGTCAGTAAATCATGAGTATGGCTGCATCAAAATGTAAAACATAAGGCAGCACAGTTCTTGTTACTAGTTTTGTCAACTTCTTTTCCATATATGTTAATTCAAGAGGGATGTTGAAAGTTGCCTAAACAAACTAAGATGTGAAACCCTTTTACATCAAAGGGAGAGATGAGAAAGAGAGAACAATTTGGCTAAGTGAGGTGTAACTAAAAGTAACCTGCAGGATGCCAACAATATCAGGAAAAATGAGGTGTAACCTGCAGGATGCCAACAAGTGGTGAGGAAGGCACATCACCAAAGATATGGATTGAAACTGTAGATATTGCCATGGACAGCGCCCTCAAAATTGGTTTTACACAATGAAGAGAAACATAATTTATAGGAGCTTACAAAAGGGGACACAAATTTAAGACTAGAGTTTTATGTTATATATCATTATCGGGTTCTTATGAACATGCAGTAGCATGCAAGAAGATGAAATACCAACCATCTGCATCTAGAACAGCTATAATATTACCTATGTCGCAAAAATCAGCAGTTCATCAATAGAAAAGAGTACTATGAAACCAGATAAGCTCCTAAAATAGAATGCAATCAAGCAGAAGATAGCACCTAAAAATGTTGCTCCAGAAAGAAGTTGTCATGAAGAAAGGGAACCAAAGAAGAAAAGAAACAAAATATGATAAAAGATCATGAAGAGTAGAACTTCCAAATGAAAGATGTATGTAAAATTCATGATAAAGATTCAACTCAAATGAAAGAGTAGAACTTAACCAAAATCTTAGCAATATTGACCCCAAAACACATAGAGTATGTTTTATTTATAAAATTCCAGTTCTCTTATGATATGTTCACCCAAAAATTCTGCTCCATGTAGTTTCCAATTATCACAATTTATCCTTATACTTTTAGAGTAACTGTTTTTATCTCTAAATTCAGATTTCATAAAAAGGTCAATTTAATAACAAGCTTCAATCTTTTAACAGTTCTCAAACGTAATTCTAATTAATCATGAACCAACATTAACAACTACCAAAACCAATTCCAACCAGTCACAAGTCAATTTCACGGCCATTCCGACATGTAAGAATACCAAAATCAACAGCAAACGCTTATTCTCAATAATCAAAATACAGCCACAACTCAAACCATCATTACAATAATCCCAAACCAAATACTCAGTTCATCAAATATCGATACAACAACTTTTCAAATTTCAATTTAACAAGTATTATCAAATGAATCACCATTCACAACCACATTTCTACCAATTCAGCAATATCACATAAGATCAGAATTTTCAACAAATTCATCAAAATCAGAAAACCAATATCAGTCACAACATTAACCAAAATTAACCTTGTCAAATTAATTACTCACAATAACAAAACCCAGCAACATTTACAGCCATAACCTAAACTCAATAAACTAATTAAAACACTAGAATATCATCTCAATACCAAACTTAATCCGAATTTCACAACCTCAAACCAAGCTTATTCCTATCAATTAATCGTATTCATGAATTATTTGCAATTACTCACTAAACCTCATTGGCATTCATAAGTTAAAACTGTTAATTTTAAAATAAATCTCCTACCTCAAAGTCGAAACTCACAAAAATTGACAAACATAGCAGCTCTGATAGAAGTTCCAACACTCAGTTTCATTACCTGGGCAGCAACCAAAGTGGTTCTGGGCAGTTCCAATATTGGTTTCCGGTGGCAGAGGGCTCCGATAACAACGAAACCTGAAGCAGAGGCTGAACAGAGCAGCACAGAGTAGTTCAGCAGCAGTTTCTTCTGTCAATAGCTACTTCCCGGGCAAGCTTCAATGGTGACAATGGCAGCGTCCTCCTCCAACCGCGGCATGATGAGACGCGGCAGCAACAGAGTGTGACAACGGCGGGGCTGCAACTCAGTAGCGGCGACGCGGTGGCAGCTCGTGAGGATGGCGACGGTAACCTGCGGCACTGACGGCGACAAGGCTGGTCGCGGGCTTCTCTTTGTGCGTCTCTCTCTTCGCGATTCTGTCCCCTCGACGACGGCTTGTGGACGGATCGGCACTAACGCAAGCTTGTGGGTCCATGGACGGGACGGCGCCGTGAAGCAGCTCGACAGCGAGCTCCAGGGCGGCGACGGTGACGGCAGACAGCATCTCTTCTCTCTCGGACGCAGCCTCTCTCCTCTCCACCCTTCACGCTTGACGGCGACGGTGACGGCGGCGAGGCCCCAGACAGCGCCGTCTCCCTTCTCTTCCCTCTCTTTCTCAAATCTCTTCCTCTCTGTTTCCCCATTTCTTCAGTTTGTATGCGTTTGTTATGTTGAAGGAAGGTGAGGCTGCGGCGGAAATGGATCCTCTCCAGTGCAATTTCTCACCTTTGATTTTAATAGTGGGACCAAAAATAAATAAGAGAGAGAAAATAATGAATAGTTAGATTAAACACTGCACACCATCCAGTTTTTTATTCACTGGAGAGGATCCACTCCCGGCTGCGGCTGTAAGGGTTAGGAATTGGGAAATTAGTGTTCTGAGTTAATTTTGGGAATTAGGGTTAAAAATTAGGGATTTTATAAAATAATATGAATATATATAAATAAATATTTTGATAAAATTGGAGGATAGAATAATTTTAAAATCAAATATATTCTATTAAAAATATTTAGAAATATTATTTATCAACATATTACTAAGTTCAATCAATTATTTTTAATTTAAATTATAAAATAAATATATTAATCACATTTTTATAAAATATAATTTAAACTCAATTTTAATTATTCAAATTAAATGATGGCTCCGACGGCTCCGCGACGCAACCTCTTCTCTCTTCCTCGCGAGTTCGTCTCTCTCCTGATGCTCTTGTCGACGACAACGAGACAATGGTAAGACATGATGGCAAGCTGAACGCGATGACACGACATCAAATCCCGCGGGCCATCTCTTCCGTTCTCTTGGAGGCGCAGAAACGAAGTTGAATGAGGCTTAGAACCTCAGAGTAAAGGAGTGATAAATTATGGTTTTTCTTTTTGTACAGCTTTACATTTTTTTTATACATTTTGTCTTTTGATTTCTTAGTTTTTTCTATCTTTTATATTTAATTATTATTGTTTATATTTATGATTTAATTAAATTTTTGTAAGTTTTACAAATTAATTTTTAGTTAACATTAAAAATTTTATTATTAATAAAATTTATATATTAATTTTTTAAAAAATATAAAATAATATCTATAAATTTTAAAAATTAATTAGTATAAACAATATTTAAAAAAATTTAATTTTTGAAACAAAATAAAATTATTCTAAAAAGAATTATATAAATAATTTTTTTTACTCTTAAAGTGTTTAACAGTTTAAAATAAATATTTTTGTTATAAAATATACTTATATTTTGTGACAAACAAATAATTTGTTATAAACAATGTTAAATTTTGTGACAAATTAATTTTTTGTTACTAAACAATTAGAGTTTTTGAAATAAAAAGATATTTTGTTACAAAATATTTCGAATTTTTGCAACTACTTTATTCTTTGTTGCAAAATATTATAATATTTTGTAACAAAACACCAATTCGTTACAAAAACTAACATAATTTGTAACAAAAAAAAGCAAGTTGTTATAAAATATTAGCATGTTTTGTAACAACTTGTAATGTTGTTACAAAACATTATTCTTCTGTAACAATTACCAATTATTATTACAAAAAATCATTTTTTGTTAATAATTTTAAATTTGATACAAATTTTTTGTTATAAATGTTTCATTTTCTTGTAGTGAACTGTGGAAAAGATGGGAAATATGTGCCAAATGAGAAAAAAAAAAAGTCAAAAAACATCCGAGTAAAGTAATACTATGTAAAAATCAGAACTCAACATATTCAAAGAGTGATCACTTATATTATAGGAACATATAACATATAATATATTTATTAAGTAGTTGATTCATGTATAGTGCAAGAATAAAATTAGTAGTAGGTATAACAAGAACATATGTTTGTGGTGTCATGAATCATTGTAATCTTCTTACTAGTTGGGTCAAAATGTAACACAAACTAAAAAAAAAAAAATTTACAATAAAAATGATTTATTTAAAGGCAGTTACTATATTTTTTCTCATTTTTTATTTTACTAAAACCATATTCAAAATAAGATGATAAATCAAAACAAGAATATATATATATATACCTGTGATCATGATGGACTGAAATGATAAATAATAGTAATAACATATATATATATCAACTAATTTAAAAAGCAATGTTTTCGGTAAAGCAAAGACATTATATGGTTTAAAGACATATAATCATCATTATTATTATGATTGGAATCTCCAAGGGTGAAAGTTGTTGAATCTAAAGATTCTACCAATCTAGGTATCCAAACAGCCTCTCTTACTTGCTTCAATGTTTGTATCTGCGATAAGCTTTCACCCATGCATAAGATATCAATCTACACTCAACAAAATTCAAGTTTATTTAGAATTAACTAACTAACATCAATTAATTAGACATTGTCTAATAAAACATCAATTTAATTTTGATGCACCGTGAGTGCAAAATAATAATTTTACACGTACATTCAATTACATAAAGTTATATAGTAAAAATAACTACTTTTTATATTAACAATGTGAATGATCATTTAAAAAGATAAATATAATTATACAATTGTACAAAATGCATTACACTATCAATGCATCAAAATTAAACTCATATATAAAACATATTTACAATATGTAATTGAAATATAAGAAAGATTTGACATATAACCTTCTTTTCTAAAATATGTTTTATTTTATTCAATTCATAAAACAAACTACTATTTGTAATGTTTGAATCTAAAATTTTTAGTTAGAATGAAAAAATATTTATCATCTTAATTAATCTCATTTATTATTATTATTTAAAAGGTAGATCAATAGATGCTAATATGTTTATTAATACACTAGCATATACATAGACAAGGACCCCATGCATGAAATTTGGTTAATTGACTTCATAATGGAACTAACATTTCAAAGTTTTATTTGAAGATTTTAAAACTTGGTTAATTTAATTGCAGCGATTAAAATATAAAAAATTGAATTATTATTGGGAATTAAATTTTATTATAAATTTATTTATTTCAAAATTTTAATCTGTTAGAAAAAAAACATATAAATTATTAGTATAATTCGACCTAATAAGCTCAACTACAATCAAACGAACCGAGTATACCTATAGAAAAGTTTATATCTAAGAAAATTGACTCGATTCTGTTTTACAGAGTTACACAACTATCTATTGTGAAAAAATCATTTCTTATTTGAACTAATAATTTATTAACACGATAAAAATTAGATTAAAAAAAGAGAAAAATACAAAAAGAAATTGATTAAATTTAATTACAAAAAAAACTTAGGCACATAACATTTCTTAAAATCTAATTCCACCACAGCTTAACAAATTCATTTTCCTTTAATTAGTTTATATTCTAGATCGTTTGCTTTGATTTATGTATTGTTTCTCGGTTTCTTATTAGATCCATTGCTCAATTATAAGAAGGAAAAAAATGCAATTACCATGGATGGATGTTGAAATCTAGATTTTAGACATATATAGTCATGTTCCTAACTCATCAGCATTTCCATTTGTTATAACTTTTTCATCACCCGATCGAGAAATACTTCACTTCAAACTTCGAGGCTTAAAAAAAAAGTAGACGAAACATTTCAATTTAAACCTTACCCTTCATATATATCCTAATATGGCATATCATTAACTATAATAAGCACTTGCTATGAAACTATATATATGAAAGATATAGTTATTGTTAATTATAATCATTCCGAAAAAAGATATATTTTTATATTACATCTAATTTTTTAGATAACTATTATAAAATGTAATTATTTTTATTATCATATTAATTATACGTAATTAGATAAACTCATAAACATATAAAACTGATTTATGAATTAAAAAATATTTATTATATATAGAATAATATTAAAAAACTTTTTTTTTATGTTAAAGTCAATCAATTTTTTTAAATTTATTTGATTTATTTTAAATTCTTAAACTTCCCCCCGGGGCTTACTCTCTCTTTCTCCTTCCCTTAGTTTAACCAGTAATTAACTCAACTAACAAAACATGAAAGAAAATTAAACACTTTTTTTTTTCCTCATGCTTCATTTGAACAAGTCTAGCTAGCTAGTAATATCTCATCCAAGTGATTTCCGTATATATACTCATCCAAGTGATTTTCATATATAATTATGCTATGTGGGTATAAAAATCAATTATTAAAATTAGCTACCAATATAAAATATATATTAAAATATAAATATATATTAAAAATAAATTAAATTATATATATATTTATACATAAATATATTAATAATTAATTTTAATATATAAATAATATTTTTAATATATATATATATTAAAAATATTATTAATATATATTAACATCAACTATTAATATATTTTTAATATTTATATATAAATATATTAATAACTAATTTTAATATACTCGTAACATAATCCTATTAATATAGGGGCTCTCATGCCATATAATAACCACATCTATGAGCTGAGAGAGGCTATACTCATAAAGAGTTTCGTATTTTCACTGATAGACTTCTTTATTATCAAGTGAAAAGTGATGATATATATATACATGAAATTAATACATTTCTCACCTTCTTTAATGAAGGTCATTATTAATCATGTGTAAAAGTATCTAGTATATATATTCATAAGAAAGAACTTTATTGTTCTCAAAACTTAATAATAAATTGTGTAAATAGTATATATTAGTATAAATTAAATATGGCAAGTAATAAATTAAAGTACTAGTACTACTATACTACTCTGTCATGAGTGACCTATGCTCGGCGCTATATGTACACTACCAGTACTATAAAGTATTTAATTAATTAAACCCTATTTTTTCAAGGATTATTGTGTAGTTATGAAGTATATATTATATTATTATGATAATTAAGAAAATAACATTTAGAGTTCATTATTATTTTTTATGTTAACCTTTAAAATTAAAATATCACTCAATAAGGGGTCATAATACTTTATGAACCCTATAATTTTGTGACCTACCTTAATTATTATTACAGAAAATTTCTCAACACTTGAATCTGACAATGCATGCTAGAAGATAGATCGATATATCATATGATCACATAACATGACACATGTAATGATGAGAAATTGTCATTTCATCACTGACCAAATGCATGCATGCTTTTGCTTTTTGTTAATTAATAATCAAAGTAATAATTAAAAATGGAATTTAATTAATTAATTAAATTAAATAAGAGTAAGGGAGAAAAAGTTCTACCTCAGCTTCGTTGGAGAGACCAAGTTTTCTAACAAGATATTTTTTAACCATGAAGACCGTCATGTTTTCGTCCCTTTTCCAACACAAGCATATATAAAAATTATTAAAAAGAAAAGTTGATAAAAATAAATAATTAAAAAAGGAAAATAATAAAGCCAAGGTTAGCTTTTTTTACCCCCTCATTTCAATGGACAGCATAATTATTGATTAGCAATGTGGAAAAATTGTGATGATGATGGATGTGATAAGTTATGCATGCTAACTTACACCATTATTATCATTACCTGATTCTAATGTACGCCTTTGGTATCTGAGGCAAAGCTTCTCCTCTTCTGACATAGTTGAAAGTTGAAACACCATCCATATATATTCAAATAATTAATATAACTAACACTCTAATAATACTAATAATCAAGTGTAATTTCTTATATATATATATATATATATATATTATTTAGTATCTTATGTGATGAGACCAGGAATACAGAATATACAAGTGAAAACATTGAACAATATATGAGTAATAATTATATATATTCACAAATTAATCAAATTCTATTGAGTGTGACTCGTAGTAATTCTTTATTAAAAAATAACTCTGATGATCAATGAGTAATTAAATAAAATAAAATAGTTTATTCAAAAAAAATTTATTAATTTTATTTTTCAGTTATTTAATCTTCATATTTTATTAAATTTTATATTAGTCAAATTAGTAGACATTTATATAAATTAAAGTAACATCTATCTTATTAGAAATTTAGAATCCTACACTCAATATATACACATATAAATAATTTTTATATATTAATAATAACAAAATAACAATGCTACATGATGTATAAATATTATTTTTTATCAACTTTAATAAATTTTGAATTCTAAACCTAATAGATAGTATAAAAATAAAATACTAACTCAAACTATTAGCTAGAATTGATAAAAAATATTGAGCCAAATATTTCTCAAAAAAAAAACACTAAATATACAATATATCTAGAAAAATTAAAATTGAACCGAAACATCTATATCAAATATTGGAAAAGTATTTTTTTCTTTTTTAATGAGAACCAAAACAATATATATATATATATATATATATATATATATATATATATATATATATATATATATATAAGAATATAAAGAGAGTAGGGTGTGATTGAAGATTGATGAACTCTTGTAGCAAGGTAGCAACTACCAAAAATAACTAGTATAAATAAGATGGAAACGAGTAGTGCAATAAATAAGAAATTAATTGTTTTATTTAGTACTTATCTCTTAATTGATGATGATGAGTTGAATTAGATTGAAGAGTATTTAAAGAAAAACATTCACTCACCGGTTGGTAGATGAACGTAGCGTAAACCACAATCCACACTTGTTGTAATGATGAAAATCACCACCACCACCACAAGTTGAATCAATTTGCCATGATGATCCATTTTCATCATCATCATCATTATTAGTAGGTTCAATCATCATCTTCTCCTCCATAGATCCTAATAACATTGAATCTTGTTGAAACCCTAACCCTAACCCTAATTTCAGCATTTCTTGTTGATGATGATGATGTTCACCATGGCTTCCTATATGGGATGATGAGGAATCAGAACATAATAAGACTTGTGGATTATTGTTTGATCCATGATGATGATGATGATGAACTACTTGATTATTGAATGATGATGTGTTGATGATGTCATCATTTCTTCCTAGCCCCAACCCTAACTTGAGCCAATTTTCTTCTTCTTGTTGTTGTACATGTCTTTGAGAGTTATGTTCCTTTTCTTGCTCCACAAAATTGTTGGTATTTTTGAAGTGGTTATGGGGGTGGGAGTGAGAAGAGGAAGCCATGGAAGAAGGAATTGAAAGGTATATAGCTATGGCTACTAATAACTATTTTACCTTATAAAGCAACCTTGGCTTGTTTGGTGAAAGATTAAAAAAAGGGTTGTGGTTAGGTTTGGTCCTTTTATGGAACCGGATGCTTTTCCACTCTTCTCTCATCTCAACTTCTCAACCCACCATTGCACACATACTTTTTTTTCTTTTTTGAGTATATCGGTATATTAATATTTTAATAATTTTTTAATCGTTAATCTTCTTAATTATAAAAAATATATAATATATATAAATAAAATTAACGGTTAAAATTTACTGAAACATTGATATATCAATATATTTAAAATTTTTTTAATAATATATCTACTACTACTCATACTCTTTGCTATATATGCACAATTAACAAAGAAGATTAATAATAAGAGTTTGGTGTATATACCTTTTCCCGTATTTTTATCTTATTATTTGGATTTAGCATTAGGACTCATATTAAAATTATTACTTTTAAAAGTTTACATCATTAAAAAATTATTTAATAATTTGCACATACAATCTTAACTAAAATTTTTTCTTCTATATATTTTCTTAGTTCGTTAGAGTAGTATAAGGTAATTTCAAATTAATTAATTAATTAATCTTGTATATATTTATGACTATATATGCACACACTGAATAAATAAAAAATAATATTAATTTACTCATATCAAATGAGAAATAATAAATTGCTACTAAATTTGTATTTATAAAATGTTAGAACACTAATAAATTTATTTATGAATAAATGAAATTAATTTTCTATTCATAAAAAAATATTATTTTTATTTATAAAAATTTAGAATATTAACAAATTTAATGACGACTGAAATTAATATTTACAACTTTTGTCAATAAACTAAACTAATTTTTACATTCGCAAAATTAATTTCGTATATTTATGAATAAATTTTTATTAACATTTTGAATTTTAGACATAATAATTTATTCTATTTTTTTACCTGATAATTTTTTGAAAACCTTGAGTTGTTACAGCAAAAAATAAAACATTTTACAACATATTAATTGTACGTCAAAAATCAATTATCAATTCGATTATTTGTATAAAAATATATTTTAAAATATAAAATATATATTAAAAATAAATTAAATAATATATATATATTTATTTATACGTATAACTGATTTTTAATGCGTAGGTAATATTTTTGAACATTATTATACATCTTTCCCTCGTAACATATATAGTAAATTTCTCAGCAAAATCCTTTAAAGAGTTGAAAGTAAAATTTGCATTGTTTTTATTGCTTTTTTATGTCAGTAAGTGTAAATTATTGGATATTAGTTGATTGAGAAGCCAAATAATTCCTAATTTTATAAGTCATCTTTATTCAATAAATAGAAGATTGACCACAAAATTTATGATATATTTATGATATATATGTTAGTTGTCTTTAAAAATCAAACTTGAGACATAATATATATTTAATCATTTTAAAGAATTATTGTTTATATTCAATCTTATAATTTATTTTAAGATTATTTTAATTATGACATTAAATTAAATATTAATATATCTTACTAAATATTAATCAATAATTTTTATATTTTTTATTTGACTATTAAATACATGTTAAAGCTCTTTTATTAAAAAATATTAATAATTACTTCATGTGTTTTAAATTAAACATTTAAAGTGGTTCTTAGGAGATTTTAAATTGAATCTTTTAAAATTAATTTAAATATATACTTTATTATCTATTGTGTTTAAATTAATATAAGTTAACTTTGAATTTTTTTTTTTGAGCTAAATATATTATTCTTCCTTTGTTATTTCAGGAGCTGCCATATTTACTTGGGTTTCGGGTTGCGCTGCTCCTCGGGATTCAAAAATAAAAGAAACAGAGAATAAATTTAGATGAATGTCATGGGGTTTAAAAAGTGGTATTTATTTATTAAAAAAAATAAAAAATTAATATTTAATTTAAAATATAAAGTAAATAACTTTTAAAAAATTAAAATTTATTATAAAAATTAAATTAGTAAGAAATTAAATACTAATTCATAAATATTAAATTAGATAAAATTTAAATACTAATTTATAAATACTATAAAATTAATCATAAAATAAAAAATTTTGTTATTTTGTGTCTTAAGAATATATATTATTAAATATTCATAAAAAGATATTTTAATATTATTTATTATAAAAATATTTTTTATATTTTTAAAATATAAAATAATAAATAATATTAAAATAGTTTTTTTGTATGTTTAATATATATTTTTAAAACATAACCTAACAAAATTTTAAAATAAAAAAAATTCAACAAAATTAATTTAATAATTATTTTATTAAATTATTTAAATAAATATTAAAAATTTAAATTTTATTTTATAAATATAATAATTTAATTCAATTTATAATTAATTAATTTTTGATCTGTCGAATTAAGAAATATTTAGCGCACATGAAAGGAGAGGAAAGGAAGGCGGGTGGGGAAGGTGAGATATGAATAAATAGGAGGTAATGTGGTTCTTTTCCAAGGCAGCAGGAGGCAGAGAGGTGTGTGCTGCATGCTTCTTTTCTTCTTGTCTCGTCACCGTGTGCCCTGATTGGCAGATAGCTTCTGCCACCACTCCTACCTCTTCACGCAAACGAATATTATTCTCTCTTCTCTTTTTTCATCTGCCTCTTCCCTTTTCGCTACTACTTTTGTAATTTTGTACGGACCAACTGCTTTTCCTTTCGAGAACCTTCTTTCTCTCGTGTTTACCGAGGCGGTTAAAATATCAAAACCAAATTGGGAATGGATAACTTACATGCTGAATGGATTATAATTCGATTATTAATTAAATAATTATATAAGATTTAATTTAATTTTTTATTTTTATAATAAATATTTTTTATATTAAATTACTTATTATTTTTAAATTTTAATAATTTGTCGATTAATCTATATTCGTTATATTCTTTAAGTATTTATAAAAATATAAAAATAATAATCATAAAAATAAAAAATATTCTGACTATTAAAATACTCTTAGATTTATTAGATAAAGACCAATTACTTTATTCGATTTAAACGAACGAATTTTTCTAGTTATAAAACATTAAATGGGCTTAGTAATTTTATATTTCAGATAACTTAAGACCCAATTCAACCCAGCTAACACGTTTAATCCTGATTAAAAAAAAAGCTGTGAATTAGTGTACTGATACTAATTTAAACAAAAAAGGGGGTTTATATGGAATTTTTTTTTCTTTGGAAAATTAACCTGTTTTCCACTTTTTTAATTAAATAAATTTGAGGAAGCCCGTATGATTTGTCGAGCTGATGTTAAATGAAATCAAACTTAAAATTAAAAATCTAAAATCACTTGATATAGGACATGTCGGTTTAAATGAATTAGGCCGGTAGATTGAAAAGGTTCTAGTACTTGCCATTTTCATTCTCTTTTAGACTTTGTTTGGATATAGAAAAAAAAAAAGAAAAAAAAATAAAAAATAATAAAAAAATAAAGTTATTTATCATTTTTTTATTTTTAATATGAAAAAGAGTATAGGATGATACAGTGTTATGAAAAATAGATGTGCTTTTCTAGCATATGGTGTCAGAAAGGCTGAAATTGGACTGAAAAATTTAGAGCAAGGAACTCGGACGATCGGGTATCTACAAAAAAAATATTTTTTAATAAAACTCGGAAGGTCCGTTTTGATTCTTAAAAAAAAAGTCTAAAAAACGGAGGGTCCATTTTCATTTTAAGAAAAAATTAAAAAAATCAAAATTCTAAACGGAGGTCCGTTTTCAGTTTAAGAAAAAAAAACCGTAAACAGAGAGTTCGATTTGATTTAAAAAAAAAAAACTAATCGAATGGTTCGATTTGTGGTCAACGAATTTTTTAACGAAGAATTCAGACAGTCCGATTTCTCCTTGCCATTGTTCAAAAAAACATGTTCCACACCTGTGTCTAACACCTGTATACACCATAACCAAGTACAACGCACACACTCCTCCAATATAAAAAAATGAGTCATTATTTATGTGTTGTTTAAATGAAGAGAAAATAGATGAAAAGAAAATAGGAAGAAAATTTTCTTTTGTTTGGATGGGAAAAAAAAGTAAAAAAAAAAGAAAATTATAATAGTATAAAATTATATTAATACCCTTATAATAAAATAAAATAAAATAAAAATATTTTTATTTATTTATATTTTATCGCATTTTATAAATATTTAAAATATTATAATTTTATATATTTAATTTGAATTATTTATTTAATACATATATAATATTTAAATATTAATCTTTATTATAATAATATATTAAAACTATTAAAATTAAATTTATATTAATAATTATTATTAATAATATAACTATGGTAATATTGTAAATACACAAAAAATAATCTTTCTCTCCTTGTTTTCTTGCTTGTTGTGAATGATCCACAAAAAAATTTTCCTTTCTTTCCATTTTTTTTGGATCCAAACAAAAGAAAATAACATTTTTTATTTATTTTTATTCCATCTTTTTTTTTTCTCTTATTTTTCCTTAAACCAAACATAGTGTTAAGCCTTTACACTTTGTTTGGATGTTAGAAAGAAAATGGAAGGAAAAAAATAGAAAGAAAGAAAATAAGAGAAAAAAAATAGAAGGAAAAATTGAGTTATTTGTATGTTGTTTAGATGAAAAGAAAATAGAGTGAAAATTTTCTTTTGTTTAGATGGAAATAAAAGTGAGAAGAAAGAAAATCATAATAGTATAAAATTATTGTTGGGTGTGACTAAGGGTAGAAATAGGTCAAGCAGCTGAGTCTATAACTTGGCTTATTATAAAATAGACACAAATTCAGACTTTTATAAAGGTCTTAATATGTTAATAAGCCAAGTTCAGACTCGTTAATTAGCTTTATTGATCTGTCATATCTGGACCTGTTAACACATAATTGCATATATAAATAATTTTTTATTATTAATAAAATTATGAGATATTTTAAATTTATTATATTTAATTATAAATATTTTTGTATATTTTAAATACTTTAAAATTTAAAATTCTTATAAATATTAAATATGACATATTACAATAAATATTTTATAAAAAATAGTTTTTTCTTAAATAATATTTGTATTTTAAAAAAAAATTATCAGAATTTTTAACAGATTTTAAGTCAAGCCAAGTTGAATAACAGGCTTAATACTTTAAAAAAAGTCTATAGCAGACTGAAGAGCAGACTTAGACCAATTAACTACATAATAGATCAAGTCTGTTAAGAGTAAAGTTTGGCCTGACCTGACCTATTTCCACTCCTAAGTGTGACTAATTTTTTGAAAGAAAAATAAAAAATTATAATTTAAATTTTCTAATTTTTATCTTATATGAATTTATTATTATAATTTAAAAATAATAAGTTTTTACTTTTTATATTTTAACATCTTTGTTTAGAAAAATTGATCCAAGTTTTTTACTTACAAACCTTCAATTTTGTTAAATGTATTTGAATCAAGAGAAAAGAAAACAAAAACTGAAAAGAGAGAAAATTAAAAATATGTAAATATAAGATATAACCTTATTATATGACAAAATATAAATATTACATATATTTGTATTTTAATTTAATTTCAAAAGTTATATAAATTAATTTTATAATAAATACTAATTTAGTTTTTAATTTTACTCTCTTGTATTTAATATAATTAGTTTATTTACTTATTTATTTATTTATTTTATTACTACTTATAAAAGTCATGAAAAATATTTATCAAATGAAAAATAAAGAACATAAATAATAGGGTAAAATACCTAAACAAACTAAATGAAAACCAATATTACATGATAGTCTTAAATGATATAATGTTATATTCATGTTCGATTTTGACAATAAAATTATATATATCGAAGTATATCAACTCAATTTAACCTTCCTCCATGTAAATCGAATTTAATGAATTAGATTTATCCATCCTCTATGTAAATCAAATTAATATAGTTCGATTTAGCCCTATAATATATAAATTAAATTTAATCAATTTAATTTAGCACTAGAACACATAAATCGATATTAATGGATTCAATTTACGTGAATAGGGTTTTGCATGGTTAAATCGAATCAAATATATTTGATTTACTGCATGTGGTGTTACATATATATAGTTGAGTTAAATATCAAAGTAGTTCTTGAATTTGCACTCAAGTCTCAAAGTAATCCTTGAAGTTAATAACTACTCAAATTCGTTTTCAAAATTGTCCTCTGAGACTCATAGTAGTCCCTAAAATAATTTCCGTCCATCCTTACCATTGGAGACCATTGAAACGACATCGTTTTGTATTTATTAAAAAAACGAGTCTCCCTTTCCCCTTCACATCCAAATTGTATTCATTCGCAAATTCCTCTCTATTGTTTAATTGTAACACACTAACGCTAAAGATTCAAGTACAATAATTGAATCAAATTAGTTAAGCTTGTGATGATCATTGAAAAAAAACAGCACATGCAAGATTCACATGAATAAAACAAAATTCACCTCATCATTTAATGGAGCCTGAGAACCAAAAACATTATAGAAGACTGAAAGTGCATAATTTTGTTCCTTGTTTAATGGGAGAGAAGGCAATACGGCCTTACAGAAGAAAACCATAACTTACATCTGATAGGAAGATAGGCTATGACTGTAACCTTTCTCTCTTCTGCTACCTCATCTCAGAAGAGGACGACAATTCTTTCCATCTTTCATGATCTCTCTGTGAATTAACAAATTATTATTTTGTTTCTTCTGAATTGCTTAAATAGTTATAAAGTACTGATTTTTATTGACAGTGATTATGAAAAAAAAAGGAAAGGAGAACTGGAGATGGGTTGGAGAAGGAAAAAAGGGAGCGTGGAAGAGAAAAAGAGAGGAAACTGGAGAAGGGAAAAGGGACCATGGAAGAAAAAAGGAAAGGAGAACTGAAAATGGGAAAGGGGTTGGAAAAAGGGAAATGGAGTATAGAAGAGAAAGGGAAAAAAGGATTGAGGAAGGGGGTGTTTTTCTTTAAAAAAAAAATAAAACGATGTCGTTTTTTGTGTTCCGATGAATGGAAAACACCTTGGGGATTAGTATCAGTTCTGGAGTACAAATTTGGGGATAAAATTGAATAACTATTAATTTCAAGAACCACTTTGAGGCTCGATTATAACTTCAGGGACCACTCTAAGGCTATATAAATAGGAGCTGAACGTAAAATCCTCATCATAGTGGGATTCAAAATGGCTAATGATGATAGTTTTTACACTATAGAGAGTCGATTAAAAAAAATGCGATCGGGAATAAAATTTACTAATAAGGATCCGTTGAATGTCTTCAACAAACCTTCTAAGAGTTTCATTGTGTTTCAAAATACTATAATCCAAAAACTGTGACTGTATGACATCAAACGGGTGAAAAAATTATTCTATAGAATTTTAATTTTTGTTTTACGTATGGTGTGAAGTACAATTCTTTCGTCATAAATAGTAACGAAGATTCGCAAGTTATGTTCCACTGTCATCATCAGTTTTTTGAGGAAATGACCCCCGAGCTATTGACCAAGCTTGTAGACGTGCTATGTAGTTCGGGAGGATTGAACCAAAATCCTCACTCTACTGTAATGCCTGCTGCATCTAGTTCAATGCCTGTTGGTTCTTCATCATCTCTGCCTGTGATTGAACCTGAAGCATTTTTCTCCGTCCTTTGCAGCTGATCTAAACCCATGTGTGACGGAGAAATAGGTGATAATCAACTCTTCGATGAGCTTACTATTGCGTTGGCAGGTACTCTTGTTATGATCCTGATTTTCGAGGAGGGTGGAGCACCAGATGGTGTTGAAGATGTACTGTGTGATAATGATGATGATGACGTAGAGCCCGACACGATTGCTAATGATAGTAATGATGATATATCGATGAGTATTCCAGTTGAGGGTGATGGAGCGTCTAGTTCAAGAACTCATCAGTATCCACCGTACTTTTCAACTTTAAATTTGGAGGCCATCATACAGCATGGGTTACCTGGAGTAACTTATGGATTTGGGGTCAGATATACACAGGATATAGGAGGTCTAGCTAAGTTCTAAGTTGGCCAACAGTTTCAGAAAAAAGAGGAGGTCGTCTTAAGCGTAAGGACTTATAGCATCCGCTGTGGGATCGAGTACAGAGTATTGGAATCTAATATTTGCAAGTACCATGGGAAGTGCAAGGATTTTGGCAACGATTGCACATGGTTGATTCGGATCACTCTCCGCCAATGAAAGGGTATTTGGGAGGTAAGACAGTACAATGGACCTCAGACTTGTTTGGCCACGTCGATACTAATGATCATAGGATACTTGATTATCATGTTATTCGGCTTTCATACTCCCTACGGTTAGAGCTGATGCTGCCGTGTCGATCAAGGTATTGTAGAATGCAAAAGAGGCACATTTTAGATTCATACCGACTTATAAGACGGTTTGGTTTGCTAAGTAGAAGGTCGTTGCATAGATTTACAGAGATTGAAAAGAGTCGTTAATGAGCTGCCGAGATGGATACTGGGTGTGCAGATAACGATGTCAGGTAGTGTTGCAGTGTTGAAGACGAGTCCTATGCAAGTTGGTGGGCAAGTCGACAAGTCATCAGGATATTTCCATCGGCTTTTTTGGACATCTCCCCGTGTATCGAGGCCTTCAGGCATTGTAAGTCATTGGTTAGTATTGACACTACAAGGAAAACGCTAAGTATCGTCAGAAACAATCAGACAGTATAAACCTCGCTGGTAAATATTTACTATTTAAATTTTTTCGTCCGATGGTAATTAATGTCGGAAATGGCGACGGATTATCGTCTCAGAAAACCAATTGGTTACCGGCAAATTCATCCAACGACATTATTAGCGCTAAAAAATGTTGTTTCGCGCACTATTATCGTCGGATTATTCTTACAGTAATTCCGACAGTAATGTCAATTTTTATCTTTTTTTAATTTGAAATAAATGGTCAAATTTAATTTTAAACTTAAATCTTTTTCACACAGTTAGTAGTCCATTCATAAATAATGAAAAAATTTTATTTAAAATAAATAATGAAATGTTCAAATAAATTAAAAGTTAAGTACATCAAATAAATACAATGAAACAATAAAATAAAAAACTAAAAACTACAGATCTAGGTAGTCGTTGTCGTCGGTACCATGGCCCTAGTTGGCGGCGCAGAAGGTGGTGATATCCCTATGCTACCAGCAGGAGAGTTGCCACCCACAGTAGAACCGCTGCCACTTGCAGGACTGCTGCCACCAGCAGGGTTGATACCAGCGGTATCTAGGCCTGGTACACCTCCATCTGAGCCTCTATACACTGCATCCGCTCAAGAGACTCCCTCCACTCCAGTATGAGCTCATCTATAGACGTCACGTAGGTGAGAATCTACTGATACCTCTCCCGATAATCATTAACCTCCTAAGCTTGCTGCTTTAGAGCTCATGCACTTACAGCTCCAAATCCACGCCTTCCTTGGGCTCGATGACTCGATTGGTGGCAGAGCCTGACGACGATTTGAATGTGGATGTGCGGAGACTGCTGGCGAAGAACGACCTCATCTCGTATATGCGGTTCTTGTTTGGTGCTAAGGCGGTCTCGTGCCAAATCGCATCGGGATTGACGACAACAGTTGCAAAGCCATCTACGGTATCCTCCCCACCTTGCTGAGACTGCTGAGTTGTGGCCTTTAGTCTTTGTATGTAGGACTCCTGTGTAATTAACACAAGTTATTGTGATTAGTACGCCACATATATACATTTAATCTCTAATAATTTTATAGTAGAAGATAATTAGATGTATATTTACTCACATAATGGTCCTGAGATTGCTGATCAGCAAATATCTCTTTGTTCTCCTTGAGCATGTGGGTGTACTTGAACATCTCTGCCAACGTTGCCTCACTATCCAACAACTTCAACTACACATGTTGCATTGAAACAATATGATTAGGATGTCGAGTATTGGTATGCAAAAGAATATAACTAAGTTATTAACAAAATTAAAGTCACTTTACATACCAGCTTGTCCTTCGTCTTCATGAAGATTGCTGAGCCGCCGGTACACTCGGACGACCTAGCGATGCCCTATTAGCTCTGTTGGTGAGACTCCGATACCGGAATTTCTCATCGGTCTCCCAAGGAATAAACACCTTCTTTTTGTCCGGTCGGAGCCACTGCGTCCGGTGGTCCCGCTCCTGATGAACATCATCCAGCATCTGCTGGAGCCGCCGACCTATTTTATGGTGGAATATCTTCCTGATGGTAAGGTTGTGTTCAGCGTCCCACATAAAGTGTAGCTACAACAAAGAAACTTTAAAATTAGTTAAGTAAGATAGAAGATATAAACTAGATAAAAAGGTTTGAACATAAAAAGTATTAATTACCGCCCATTTTTGAAACCGTCGCTCTTTGGTCTCAGCGGGGATCTTTGTGTAGTTGGGCCTGGGATGGTCGTACATCAGCTTGATGACATTGGTCATCTCCTAAGTACACGCGTTGTTATTGGTGCAAACCTAACAACCCACAAACAATAATTATTGAAACTTAAAAACAAAAGCCAGCCAACCAAATCAACCTAAATCCACTAAAAAAGAATCTATTTTTAGGAACTTTCAGCAACAACCATAATCATTGAAACAGAAAACACTAAACACGCAACCAAATTTACCTAAATCCACTAAACAGGAATCAATTAGCAGGATCTTTTATCAACAAAATTAATCATAATTTTTGAAACTTAAAAATATAAGCCAGCCAACCAAATCAACCTAAATCCACTAAGAAGGGATCTATTTTCAGGAACTTTCAGTAACATTCATAATCATTGAAACAGGAAACACTAAACAGACAACCAAAATAAACCTAAATCCACTATACAAGAATCAATTAGCAGGAACTTTCATCAATAAATTTAATCATAATCATTGAAACTTAAAAACACAAGTCAACCAACCAAATCAACATAAATCCACTAAAAAGGAATCTATTTCCAGGAACTTTCAGCAACAACCATAATCATTGAAACATGAAACACTAAACAGGCAACCAAATAAATCTAAATCCACTTGACATGAATCAATTATTAGGAACTTTTAGCAACAACGTTAATCATAATCATTGAAACTTAAAAACCCTAACCAGCATTTAAACCTACATCTGCTAAACTAGAATAAATTTTCAGGTACTTTTAGTGATAACCAATAAACACGAAGTCACGAAATACATGAGACTCAAATTGATATTTACCCCCATGTCGCCATCAGGTCAAATCTTCAACCGTACAATGAGAGGTGATAGTGGGGCATCAGTTGCTGACTCACTGCCATGGTTGGAATCCGGGACTACAGCATCTGTCACTGGAGGCGGCGTCAACATGGATGCGGGATGCTGAGCAGTAGGAGGCGGCGTCATTGCCGTAGAAGAAGGAGCGTAGTTGGGGTTAGGGACGATAATGAACGGTTGGTCCGCCAAATCTGCAACTTGTGGCGTCATCGAGGTAGTCAGAGTCGAGGGAGAGGAGGCCAAAATCCCGGGATTACTAGAAAAATCCTCCCTCTATCTCGGCCACGGCTAAGACCACGACTAGCAACCTGATTTGTAGCACCTCTACCTATCGATATATCTACAAATATCTCATTATCAAACAATTTCTCAGTAAAAGAGTCATCAACACAATAATTAATACAATTAGATAATTCCAAACACTTCAACAATTCAAAATTAAAAACTAAATCCACTAAGATTAGAAAACTAAACTGAACAAACTTTAAAACTGATTGAAAATTAAAATTAAAATTCTAATCAAATCTAAACTGAATTAAACTAAAATTAAACAAATCAAATTCCATAAGGTTCAGTGTATCAAACTTGCAATATTAAGTAACAAACCTCAAACGTTCAAAATTCAAAAACGTCGGTCAATGGGAAAACAAATAAATTTCATCATTGCAAATAGTCAAAACAAGAGGAGAACAAGTAATGATTTCAAGAGATTGACCAAAATTTTTAATAAAAAGCTTTTTGAGGTATATTTACAAACATTGGCCATCCAAAGTCATAAACAACATAACTTAGCATTAACAAATAATCTTTGCAACACCAATTCGCAAAATTCAACATCAATGACACCAAAAAAAAGTCAACATCATTGATCACAAATTCATTATATAGTAATCTAATTAATTCAAAATAGCAAAACAACAAAACAACATTTAACACAATGAATGAGCACAATAAAAAAATTAACCAAATACACTCAGCAACAATTTGTCCATTAATTAAACCAGCAAACTGAGAATAATTTCAAACACTTTCAGCAACAATTTAGAACCTGTGAATCTAAACTAAACTATCCTAACTACCTAAATCTACTAAAATAAAAATTAAACTAGCTAAACTAATTAAACCAATCTAATGGACTAAAACTAACTAACAGGATTTGAAAAGAAAAAAGTCCAAATAAAGAACCTTGAATGTAGGGTGTAGAAGGAAATAGAGAAGGAGGGAGGAAGGCAACGACACAAAATTGTTACCGACGCTAGAGGTGGCGGTCGTGAAATGCCAGAGCAGGGAGCTGCAGGCTATGGGCTGAGAAGGGCGAAAGGATAAGGAGAAAATGATCGCGGTGACGTTGAGAGAGAAGGGAAGAAGGAGAAGAAGGCAACATTGGCAGTGGGGGTTGATGGCGACGAAGAGGGTGGCGACGGCGGTGGTCTCTGTGGCGGCGGCTGGAGCGCAAGAGGGAAAGGGATGGTGGTGATGTTGGTGAGGGTTCGAATGAAGGGGAAAGGGTGCATGATTTGAATTTACGCCATCTTTACCATCAGAAAATTTCGACGGTAAACTATTGCGGGTTACCAAAACGCATTGTTTCACTAAATCGAATCAACTTGATTCGATTTATATGTAAATAGCATAAATCGAGTCAATTTGATTTGATTTATATAGAAATGTTCAGGACAAGGTGTGCAACCAAATCTAATTTAGAACATCTGTGTAATTTTGAACTCCATTCATTTTATTAGCGTAAATGACCTTTTTTATTGGAATATTATCTGTTCAGTTTGACTTGGTTCAGATTATTCCTACTAGAATTAAAAATCAAACCAAACTAAAAAAATTGCAAAATATTAATCTTTTAATTTTTTTATTTTGATCTATTTTATTTTATTTGTTCAATTAATCGATTTTGGTCTAATTGAATCGATCTTGAAAATCCGTGTATTTACAATTTTAATTTAGAGAAAGTGTTGGGGACAATGCTAATTGTGAATAACGTAAACAACGGGTCAAAAAAGAATGTTAAATTGAATTCAAAAATTAGATTTTAATTTAATTAGGAATAATCATATTTTTAAATTTGAATAATTAGGATTAGGCAACCTAACTTCTTCTAAATACACTTTCACACTACGTTCCGTTTTTTCTCATCCCACCGTCACACCGCATCCTGTCTCTGCCTCCACAGTTCTCCGTCGCTGCCAGAGAGAGTTCTGATGCGAGGTGCACGTTAAAAAGAAACATCCAGTATAGTTTATGACTATATGGATAGGAAAGAAATATTCGGTGTATATAAAAAGAAACATCTAGTATCTTATATACATGGAAAGAAACATCCATGGTATATAAAAAGAAGCATACAGTTTTATTTTCTCTGTAACATAAACCCCGAACTATATACTAACCTACTATATACCAATGGAGTGAACGAACACCTGCGACGCGCGGTGGAAGACAAGGAATACTCGATGGCGCGATGTGGAGGCTTGGCCAGAGATGCAGCATCAGAACAATTGCAGAACGAAAATTTCGACGCGTCGAGGTAGAAGAAGAGGTGCACATTTCGCGGGCTTCAACAGCGGATAAAGAGTGGCGCGGCGTGGAGGGAGAGGTAGCGATGTAGCGTCGAGCAGCGACGACAAACCATGTAGATGGAGCGGCAGCGGCGCAAAGAAGTTTCGTGACTGGTGACGGTGGACGACAGTACAGGGGGAGATAGCGCTGGGAAAGATGAAATTAGGGTTTAGTGCAGGTAAACGGTAAAAGTGAAAATAAGGATGGGTAATTAGGTTGAGATTATTGGACCTGAGAGTGTAGCTCATTATTTATATTATTCGTAATTTTTGTTATCTCCCTAGCAGAATTCTTTAATTTAAGGTTATATATAGGACCATTTATGTGAACAAAATTTTTGAAAATCTTAAAAAGTAAAAAAATTTTACAAACTTAAATGTTCAATCCAAAATCTGTTGAGATCAAATTGGAATCTAAAATAAATTAAAATGCTAAAATGTTAAGAATCAAAGAATTTGTGCAAGGTTAATTTAGAACAAGAAACAAGCAATGCAGCTTTACTAGTTAAGTTACTAAAATCATCGTAGTAACCGCAGTAATCAGTAATCAGTAATCAGCCCCAAAAAAGCTGGGAACTGAGGACACTTTTCTCTAACTTTCTTCGAAAACCTCAAAACCCCGAACTTATCTTTTCCCCAAATCTCAGTTTCCTCTAATTCCCTTCAGATCTGAACTCAAAAACCCTAATCATCCTTCGATCTTACGATTCGATTCCTCAGCTGCCGTAACCGTTTATTCTTCGGCTGCGGCGCAATGTCGAGCTTCCACGTCGGCGGCAAGGTGGTTGACCGCGTCGATTTGATGCGGAAGAAACAACTGCCGTGGCGACTCGACGTTTGGCCCTTCGCTGTTCTCTACGGCGTATGGCTCGCCTCGATCCTCCCGAGCCTGGACTTCGTCGACGCCGCCATCGTTTTCGGCGGCCTCGTTGCTCTCCATATCCTCGTTTGGCTTTTCACCGGTTGGTCCGTTGATTTCAAGTGTTTTGCACATTTCAGCAAGGTACGGCACGCGCGTGTTCTAGACGCTGTTGCTTTGCGTTGATGATCAGCGGAGTTTTTTTTATATCTTTTTCTTTGTGTGTTTTTGCATTCAGGTCAGAGATATTCACCAAGCTGATTCTTGCAAGATAACGCCGGCGAAGTTTTCCGGTTCCAAAGAGGTCGTGCCGCTCAGGTTTCGGAAAATTGTAAGCTTGCGGTTTAGGATCAATTTATTTTTTGTTTGAAATGGATGTACTTGTTATTATCTGAAGTAGTGTTTGCTAGACTTGCCTTTAAGTGTTTGACTGCGTTTTGAGTGATTGGGGATGAATTGAACTGCAGTTGTTAGACCTGATTTTGCGGTTTTGTTTTGTGATGAGAAGTGAGGTATACATTGGGATGTGCATTTCTTGGTGTTGTTGACTTGAATGAGGACAGTGTTACTGGATGGAAGACTTAAAGGTATATTTGGAATTCGACTGTGTGATAATTGAACACTGTTCGTGTCCTTATATTTGGACTATAGGATGGATGGGAGTGACTGTTTCTCTTCTTCTGGATATCTGTATTGCTTTATCTGGGAATTTGTGTTTATCGATACAAAATAATGAACTGGAGAATTTGGATGGTAGTTTGGTGAGTTGTGGAGTTTGTATGTGGAATTTACCTTGTAAGCTGGTTGGTTTTGAGTGAACTGGGATGGAAAATGGTTGGGTGCAAACTTGAATGAGAATGCAGGTCCCCAGGGGAAAAAGGGGGGAGGGGTTTGATTTATTTTATGTATTTTGGCATGTGGCTGTAGTGCAGGTATGGTTACTACTTACTAGAAGTCTAGAACTAATACAAGTTGTATACATCCAGGGATTTATTGCAACTCCTCATATGCTGATATATAGGTTTTGAGAGGTGTAGAAGACAGAGCTTTGATAAGTGTTATGCATTAACCAGATGCTTATGTTTTGTAAAGGAAGGCCAGAATTTTCAATGTCAGTTTTTTCTGTTACCTTGTTTACAGCATGGGTGATCATCTTAGATTCTTTATGATGTTGGGATGATGGTTATTTTAGAGGGTGTGCCTTGATCCTGGCATACGGTTGTTACATTGTGAATTAGAGGTCATGGGTTCAAATCCTAAAAGTAGCCTCTCCGACTTGTGAGGGTAGGGTCACGTATATCTACATTGGATCCCTCCCTCCCCACCCCACACAAAACGGCCATGCAAACCAAAAAAAATTCGAAGTGTTTTTAAGCAATTGATAGGGAATCACGATTTTCAGGTTTGAAAAGAATAGACAATCCTATTTGTGCAATTGTAGCTTAGTTTGTTTGACACATGCTTGTTATTGCATATCGGTATTTAGTGATCTTTGTTGTGCACTATTGTGAATTCTTACTTTGATAATTCTCCATATATCTAAAGTAGAATGCACCTTGAATATGCACGAGGTACTTGGTTGTCTTATTCTCTTTTTTCTTTGTTTCTTAAGGAACCAGCAGGTTAGCTTTTTTGGGTAAGAAAGGAATAAGTAGATGTGCCTATATGTACATATTTGCTTACCTTATATCTGAAATGCGTGTTTTGATATCATATTTGTATTTGCTAATTGTAGTTGTGCCCACTTGTGATTCCTTACTTTGATATTTCTCAACATGTCTAAAGCAGACTGCACTGTGAATATGCAATGCATCCTTTTGCTTGATATTTAAAATCAGCTTGTTGCATGCTAGCTCTGCTTACTAGTTTTGAGGTGTGCATGCTCTGAATCCATCTATCTGTTGCCTCCTGGACTTTCAGATGGAGTTTTTATTTTGTTTTACCCGTTTCATCTTTTAGATGCTCTTGGTTTGGTTGCCTACAAGGTTAAGTGTTTGCATCAATGCATCTGTAGCCTGCAGGTTCTTCATCGGCGACGGATCTGGAGGAGATTTACTTTGAGTTTAGAAAACAGTGTTTTGTATTTTCAAATGAGAAGGGAACATTTTGCAAACTTTCTTATCCTACAAAGGAAACATTTGGACATTATCTCAAGTGTAGTGGGCATGGCTCTGAAGCTAAAATCCTTGCTGCTACAGAGAAATGGGGGCGGAATGTGTGAGTTTCCTTTTACTTTGTCCTTTATTATAAATTGGCAAGTATGCTTTTTGTCCCTAACGTTTGTAATTTTTTTCAAAAGTACTCCTAACGTTTAATTTCATTTAATTTTGTTCCTAACTTTTTTGATTCATTCAATTTTGTCCCTAATGTTTTTGATTTGTTTCAAAACTACCCCATACGTTTTCAATTTTGTTCCTAATATTTTAGATGGATTCAACGTCCATGGGTAATTTTGATGCAAATAAAAAACATTTGTGTCAAAATTGAGTGCAATTAAACGTTAGGGGTATTTTTGAAGAAAATCACAAACGTTAGGGACATAAAACATACTTTACCCTTGTAAATTTCATTTGCATCTACTGCCCCGCATAACAATTTGTGGTGCTGAACTTAACTACAATTGATGCAATGGCCTACTTTTGACAATCTTGATTACTTTTTACTTTTTAATCCGTGCTCTAATCATTTTGTTTATTAGTATTGCCCTCTATAATGTCTGCATATCGATATTGCAGATTTGATTATCCTCAGCCAACCTTTCAGAAATTGATGAAAGAGCATTGCATGGAGCCTTTTTTTGTTTTTCAGGTATTCGTTCTGTATTGCTTTATTTCTTCATTTCTCTTTTATGTCTATATTTTCCTTGCTAACTCTTAACTAGTTTCTGCTTCTATCTTGATCAGGTTTTCTGTGTGGGTCTCTGGTGTTTGGATGAATATTGGTATTACAGTTTGTTCACTCTATTTATGCTGTTTATGTTTGAATCAACCATGGCAAAGAGTCGGTTGAAGACTCTTACTGAGTTAAGGCGTGTTAGAGTGGATAGTCAGATCCTTATGGTCCATCGTGGTGGCAAGTATGTTGTCTCATTTTGTAAACTCAATATTTAGTTTCAATGGAGTAAATTTTATTTTTCCTTACATATTGTGTGGATTATAGGTGGGTTAAACTCTCTGGTACGGATCTTTTGCCTGGGGATGTTGTCTCTATAGGACGCTCTTCTGGTCAGAATGGCGAGGAGAAGTCTGTACCTGCAGACATGCTTATATTGGCTGGAAATGCAATTGTGAATGAAGCTATTCTGACAGGCGAGTCTACTCCTCAATGGAAGGTGTTTCTCTTTTCTGATCTACTCTCTATGGATATATGATATTTAAAAATATAAAGTCATTTGTTGGGGTTGGTGATTATATTTTTTTTAACTGAGTAGATGACCCCTTACCTGTTTGGCAAATTGGAACATCTATTTCTTTCCTGGTTTAGACATTGTTGCCTGCTGTAGTAGTAATTTGTTGACGGCCCCTTGGAAATGGCATACAATTCTGCTGGTTATATATCCTGTTTGATAGACAATTATGAAAATTCAGTTTTAACATGTATGCTGAGCAACTTGTTTAGATGGATATTACTGGTATGATGTGGTTTGTTGCCCAGCCTCCTTTGCAAACTGCTAAGCTCTAATTGAGTTTTAACTTTTAAGCTGATCAACTTGTTTAGATGGATATTACTGATATGATAGAAAATTTTGCTCAATATGTGGTTTCTTGTCCAGCCTTCTGTGCAAACTAATTGAGAAACCTGTAAGCTGAGTAACTTCTTTAGTCGGATGTTTCTGATATGATCAAATATTCTGCTCAATATGTAGTTTGTTGGCCAGTGTCCTATGCGACCTGCTGTGTCTGATTGGATCGCCCCTGTTTTCATGTCCATTTTTCTATATATAACAGTGTTGATCCTATGCAGTTTATGATTTTGTTCTTTCATAATTTTGAATATCTATGCATGTCCAGCTGTCCATGTTTACTTGTGACAATGTATCTGACTATGAGGATTCATTATTGTCCCCGGCCCAAACGTTCCCATGAAAGAGAGAGTGCTGGATCATACATTGTTCATGGATGATTCTCATTTAGATTTGAACATCCTTGTAGGTTTCAATCACGGGAAGGGGAAACGAGGAGAAGTTGTCAATAAGGCGAGATAAAAGTCATGTCTTATTTGGTGGAACCAAAATACTGCAGCACACTCCAGATAAGGTGATTTCAGGCTAGGAAATTTATACATTTTCGATTGATGTGAAGGTGGTTATTCTCATGCTTTCTGATCTTGTTTCTTTTTGGCAAATCTTGCTGGATTCAGACTTTCCCTCTGAAAACGCCTGATGGTGGCTGCCTGGCTGTTGTGCTTAGAACGGGGTTCGAAACTAGTCAAGGAAAGTTGATGCGAACAATCTTATTCTCCACAGAAAGGGTAAATTGATGCAGTTTATTTTGCCCAAGCTTGTAACCCCAGTGCCTTTTTTTATGAATTGATGTATTTTCTTGGCTTTCTAAATTTTATATCACAGGTTACTGCCAATAGCTGGGAAAGTGGACTGTTCATCTTATTCTTGGTTGTATTTGCTCTGATTGCTGCTGGTTATGTGCTTATCAAGGTTTCCCCCTCTCCTCTTCACTTCTTATACGAGAACTGAAAGGTCACAGTTGACATGGCTTGGTCTGAATAGTGAATTGTGATGTTAATTGTATGGTGCAGGGATTAGAGGATCCCACAAGAAGCAAGTACAAACTTATACTAAGTTGTTCACTTATTGTTACTTCTGTGATTCCGCCCGAGTTACCGATGGAGTTATCAATTGCTGTAAATACTTCCTTGATTGCATTGGCGCGACGTGGGATTTTTTGCACAGAGCCTTTCCGAATACCATTTGCTGGGAAGGTACCTGGAGTATTGCCACTATTTTTTCTGCTCTTGTACATCCTTTCCTTGTTATATGTGGCTTATATATTCACAGTGGTACTTGTTGAATTTTTGAACTTGCCAATAGGTTGATATATGTTGTTTTGACAAGACTGGGACACTGACATCTGATGACATGGTATGCTATCAGCGGTGGTATTTACCTAGCAATTGAGACCATACTCTGTTCCATAACTTTTCTCCCCACTATGATGTAGGAATTTTCTGGAGTTGTTGGTTTGAATGGAACCACGGATTTGGAATCTGACATGAGTAGAGTGCCAGTGCGAACTGTGGAAATCCTGGCTTCTTGCCATGCTTTGGTATTTGTTGATAATAAGCTGGTATGCATCTCTCTCTCTCTCTCTCTCTCTCTCTCTGTCTGTTCTAGTGCTTAGTAAAATACAGTAGCTTGTCACATTTCAGAGAGAGAGTGTGTTTGTATATATAATGTAGATTTTTGTAAGTAAACTTGATCATTATTAGTTTTTTTTAACGTTATCTTTCATAATTCTGGATAGAGAGCTAGCAGGACTTGTATATATGTTTATTTATCCTTTCTATTGTTTTTTGTTTACTATGTTCAACATTCCTATGCATTCCTTAATGTTCCACAGGTTGGTGATCCTCTTGAGAAGGCTGCACTTAAGGGAATTGATTGGAGTTATAAATCTGATGAGAAGGCTATTCCAAAAAAGTAAGTTAAATCTATTTTTGCTGTTCAATTCTGCATGTCCTCTCTATGATTTAGATAAATAATTTTTCAGTTCAGTTGTCTTTTTAATTCATGTGAGATTTATGACATAGAAACTTTTTATGATTGGGTTGATACAGTTACGATAGAACAATGACATAGTTTTTTTTTTCTTTGACTGGAATGACATATAGTTATTGTAAAAGATTATGTGATTGTGTGATTATGTTACAAATAGCCTTTATGATATCTTTTGGTTTATATTCATGTTTTCTCAGATTTTGTGCTTTTCCTTTGTAACTTTTGCAGCTCTCTATACATTGTGTTTGATTTGTCATGATATGTTTTCAAATTGTAGGGGTAGTGGCCAACCTGTCCAAATTGTTCAGCGGTACCATTTTGCATCTCACTTAAAACGAATGGCTGTTATTGTTCGCATTCAGGAGGAGTTTTTTGCCTTTGTGAAGGTTTGCTGGTTGCTTATCGTCCTGTTTTAATATCTGTAATATTCTATTCATGCATGTTACATAATCAAATCCTTTCGATTTAAGTTGGGGCACGTCTCTTTTGATTCTAGAATAGGATGATGATAATACCCACTGTTGTTTCTTTAGTTCTTTTGTTGTTTTCTTGGGTCAAAGTGTTGGTTGCCAGTTAAATATAACATGTTTCACTATTTTCGGTTATTGCAATATTTTTGTTTTATATATGCTGATACTATTGTAAAAAAGTTATTGTAAAAAAATTCACATAAATCTTTGGCCATCCTGTCTTGATTGAATTATATTTACATGTATTAGCGCTTATTATATGTTTATTTTAAAATTAAACCCTACTATTTGATTACAAAACGCTCATTTTCTATTGTTTCTCTCTTTTGCTACCTGAACTTATAACTAATCCATTCATGTTGAATGCTGCAGTAAGTGTTGGTAAATAATAGTTAATGTCATCACTGCAATTATTTATCTTGTTTTGGTGGAATGGGGTTTGGCAGTTGGGTCTATTGATTTTGGCTGACCAGTAAACTTAACCTGATTTATGTAGAGCTTTTATGGATGTGGCATTCTACAATGAAGTATGTGTAGGAACTGGTGCCAGTGCCATTCAAAATCCTGGAGTCTTTTCATTCTGATTTCCAAGTTTTTTTGTTCCTTTATTTTTTCCCTATTACTCTTTATTGCTTGGTTGGTCAACAATGAACCTTACTGTGCATGCATCTTTATGTTATGGAAGATGTTTAAACTCTAGGAACTAGTGTGCTTTGGCCTTTAACGAATCCATCTAATGAAGTCATTATGGACTTTCAGGGTGCCCCAGAAATTATTCAAGATAGGCTCATTGACGTACCACCATCATATGTTGAAACCTACAAGAAGTATACGCGTCAGGGGTCTCGTGTTCTTGCTTTGGCCTACAAGTCTCTTCCTGACATGACAGTATGAATCTCATGGGTTCACTCTTTTGACATATATCCAACTTTCTTTTTTGTTTCATGTTAATAAGTGTATTGGACATTCCTTTTTCCCCATTCTGCTTCTCCTCCGCTCTCCCTTTGTTTTCCTTCATCATTAGCTACCACCTTTATGCTTTCAACTGTTGCTAACTATATCTTTAATTCTTGAAGGTCAGTGAAGCTAGAGGCTTGGATAGGGATGGAGTAGAGAGTGGACTTACTTTTGCTGGTTTTGTGGTAATTAATCTACCTCCTCCTCATATTCATTAATCATTATCGTCAATGCACATAATTTTTCTTGTTGACATGATACTAAGTTGGTATCAAGTTATTTTCAGGTATTTAATTGTCCTATAAGGTCAGATTCGGCCATTGTTTTATCCGAACTGAAAGGGTCTTCACATGACTTGGTAAGTAGGCTTTGATTCATCAACTTCTCTTGGAAAAACGCTAGTTCATTCTTGGCTGTGAAAGACTTCCTTGTAGACAACCTAAAAGCTCAAGTATCTAGTGGGAGTCAGCTTCCCTTCTTGAAAATTCGCTATTTTGTTTTATGGTGTCAATATCTGTGTCAGAGGTGCTTCGGATTATTGATTGATTTGTATATGATCAACAAATTTGGAATTGAGCACATTCAGGCCAGTAGAATCCATTATTTAACTTTCTTGTAGTAAGGCTCTATCAATAACACCTTAAAAGGACAGAATCATACACATGAATATATCAAGGTGGATGGGCACACCAAGTTCAGTAAGAATAATAAGATTAGAGATTAGATCATTAAAGAGAATGAAGTGTTTATAATAGAACATCATAACATTGTTTTATCCGTGTAATTAACCATAAGTGAGATAAAACTGGGGTTTGTGGATACAAGGTTGGGGTAGCTCGTATAAAATAGAAGACATTAATAATGCGAAGTCAATAACAGATGATGTGGAAATGTGAAACTGTTCATGGGTAGAGGGAAACCATTAAAGATGTGATGTTGAACCATTAGGAATTAGTCTTTTAGCAGGACCAAATCCTTGTTAATTTTTTTATTGTTCAAGTAACTTGCATCAAAATAACTTTGTTGCGCTCTCCCCCTCCCCTTTTTCTTTTTTGTGTTTCTGTGTGTGTATAACCCATTGAGGAATAGTAGAAATTTGAACTCCAAAAATTTTTAGTACAAAAGTTTTATGATTAGAGTTCAATCAAGAATGGAAATACTGCCACTCAATTACTTAAATAAACACTCATACATTTTTATTGGGGTATTGTCTTTTGGTTAGCTTGCCTGCTTTTTTTAATAATACTTGAGGATTTTGGTAAGCAATGTTTGATCTATTGTATTCTATTGATTTATGTTAACCACCTCTGAACCCCCTTCTTTTTTGGGTGGGGCAGATGGATAGCTTGGTATGCTATATTTAGGAGCTTCTTGGTCCTTACTTAACTGTAACAACTAACCAAAGACATCTTTCTCTACGGAATTGATAGGTGATGATTACTGGTGACCAAGCTCTGACAGCTTGCCATGTTGCCAGCCAAGTTCATATTATATCAAAACCTACATTAATCCTTGGCCCAGCAAGTGATGGTGTGGGATATAAATGGATGTCCCCTGATGAGACTGCAAATATTCCCTACAGGTACTTTTCTCATTTTTCCTGGTTGCACTATCTTCTCTCTGATTTTTTGTTGCGTTGTTTTTAACTTCTATAATTTGCTTTCTTAGTTAGTTTTCTGTGTTTTGTGATAAAGGTATATTATATCCGTCTCTCTGCCAAATAATTAAACTCTAGTTCTTGGACCCTACCGTTTCCAAGCTTATTTTAGAAGTCATGCGTATCTCATATTCTAAAACGATCACATATTAATTGATTTCAGCGAGAAAGAGGTTGAGTCTTTATCGGAAACTCATGATCTGTGTGTTGGAGGTGATTGCTTTGAAATGTTGCAACAGTCATCAGCTCATCTTCGAGTTATTCCTTATGTGAAGGTTCTGATCTATTTTTAATGACTAAACATTAGAGCTGAGTTTTTGGTACTGCAATTATCATGAGTCATGACATTGTTGAATTGTTATTTCAGGTGTTTGCTAGAGTTGCACCTGAACAGAAAGAACTTATCCTGACCACTTACAAGACAGTGGGACGGATAACTTTGATGTGTGGGGATGGAACCAATGATGTTGGGGCATTGAAACAGGTTATTGGTGTTTATAGCTTTTTCCCCCCCATGATTTTGCTAAGAAAAATGACAAGAGAAAATATAGAAAGCACTGAAAATAAAAACAAAAACCAATCAGGCCCTAAGTTTTCAGTCTGTTGACAAATTACAACTTCTGCATCTACCAAGAAATCAAGCATATTCAAAAACCTCATATGGAAGTAACTGCAACTATTTTTGGATATCTAAATGAGATTGCTTTCTTTTAATAAATCTCTTGCATTAAGACAATATGTCTGCATGGTTTGTTTTGGATTTAAAACAGCTTATAATCACAAGTTTTTTTAGATGGATTTTGAAAGTAAGTGATTATGACCGCTCTGATATTTTTCTTAGTTAGTCAAATATATGTTTGCATCGACATTCTATATATTATCATTGGTTGTAACCTGTGATACTAATAGTCTCATACTCGCATCATAATAGCTCTTTAGTAACTTGCAAGTATCTTTTACCAAGAAGCTGAATAACTCAAGTCTAACTTATAATTTAGGCCCATGTAGGAGTTGCTCTTCTAAATGTGATGCCTCCAACTCAAAGTGGAAACTCCTCTAAAGAGTCAGCTGGGGAAGAAGGTTCAAAATCTGTCAAAACGAAGAAATCCAGGCCTGCACTAGAAGCGCCTGGAAAGAGTGGAGAAGGCACTTCAAAAGCCACAGTTGTTTCAAAATCAGATCCTATCAACCGTCATCAGGCAGCTGTTGATATGCAACGACAGAAGCTCAAGAAGATGTTTGAAGAGCTTAACGAGGAAGATGGCCGTGCCCCCGTTGTCAAGCTTGGTGATGCGTCAATGGCATCCCCTTTCACTGCAAAGCATGCATCTGTTGCTCCCACCACTGACATAATTCGTCAAGGTCGGAGTACCCTGGTGACAACCCTCCAGATGTTTAAAATTTTGGGCCTCAACTGCCTTGCTACTGCATACGTGTTGAGTGTCATGTATCTGGATGGTGTCAAACTAGGTGATGTGCAGGCCACAATAAGTGGTGTCTTCACTGCTGCGTTTTTCCTCTTTATCTCCCATGCCCGCCCTCTTCCCACCCTCTCAGCTGAACGTCCCCACCCCAATATCTTCTGTGCTTATGTTTTCCTTTCCCTTATGGGGCAATTTGCCATTCACTTATTATTCTTGATCTCATCTGTGAAAGAGGCTGAAAAATACATGCCAGATGAATGCATCGAACCAGATGCAGATTTTCATCCCAACTTGGTCAACACTGTTTCATACATGGTCAGCATGATGCTTCAGGTTGCTACTTTTGCCGTGAACTACATGGGCCATCCCTTCAACCAGAGTATCTCAGAAAACAAGCCGTTCCGGTACGCTCTTATAGCAGCCGTAGGTTTCTTTACAGCGATTACATCTGATCTCTTCAGGGACTTAAATGACTGGTTGAAGTTGGTGCCACTGCCAGTGGGATTGAGGGACAAACTATTAATATGGGCACTTCTAATGTTTTTGATATGCTACTCATGGGAGAGACTATTGAGATGGGCCTTCCCTGGCAAGATCCCTGCATGGAAGAAGCGCCAAAGGCACGCGGTATCTAACTTTGAAAAGAAAAAAGAGGTCTAAGTGGTGGAGAGATGTGATAAAAGAATACGGTTACCATGGGCAATGCAGTGATGGTTAGGTCAGAGACTTGAGCTAGTTAGGAGAAATACTTGGCACGATGAATTTTGTTAGTCTCATAGTTATTTTCCCATTTGATGGACGGAGAGATTATCTAATGTCAAAATCATTTTTGGGAGAAAGGTATGGATTTTAGAGCTCGTGCCCTCCCTAGTTATCTCAGATGTTTTGCTTAGTACAGGAGTTTTTTATTGTTTAAATGCTACTATTCATTTTACCAAACACAGGAACGAACTTAAACTAATTTTCCTTTGCAACTTCTTACCAAGTTAAACGAGTTTATTTGAATATTTGGATCAATGATAAGAACGTGTTTAATTGCATTTGTTAAGTATGGTGTTAGAGATTTACTTCTAGCTTGGTGGAAATTACAAGACCTATTTTGAAATATGTGAACATGAGAATTCGATTATATAGACATTTGTATAAACATTTTTTATTTTGGGTGTTATAAAGAGAGAAATAAAGCAAAGTAACTAGGCAAAGTATTTGACCAGGTTGTGTTAATAATTGCTGAAGAACCCCTGGTCCTATATAAGTATATAATAATGTCTACATTACTGGTTTACAACATCTACAATTCTACCTGCAAAAGATGAGGAACACTGTTGAGAGGAATGCTCCGTCCTCACATTTGAGCAGAGATTCCGTGCCAATAGGAATTTGGAAAGAAAAATACCATTTGGATTCTCAAAAGGATTTAATTTTAATTTTTGGCAAAATAATTTTGAAAGGAAAGTAATGATATTTTAGTTTTTCAAAAACAATCTCAATTTGACAAATTGCACTAATCACTAATTATAGAGATATTCAAAATAGGAGTTTAGGGATTATATTTTGAGGCGATTTTTTTGTAGAACTGCTTTGAAAAATAATTTTATGTCAGAGTGAATGTTTTTTTGTTAGTTTTTATGTGAGTCGTAAAAAAAAAAGGTTGAAAATAAGATGCAAAGATCAATTTTTGTATGTATCTTCTAAATCTTTTTTTATATATTTTAATAAAAAATTGGAAGTCATGTCACTTATGAAAAAAAGTGATGTATTTTGTCACAACAATTTTTGGATGACAAAATGTCATTTTTTAAGGGATTATTTCATAAAATATAGAATCTTTTGTAGATAAAAATATAGTTTACTTGGATCAAAACATGCTCAATTCACATATATGATGAGATTACGTGAATAATATTAAATTGACTAATTTTAGGATTTGTTTGGGTGAGTTTTTAAAAAAAGATTTTTTTTTAGAGTTATCTTTTTTTAAAAAAATTTATAGAAAAGTAAAAATAATTTTATGTTTGGATATCTTATACAAAAATATCTTTTTATTTATCAATTATATGTTTAGATATAATGATATAAAAGTACTTATTTATTTATTTATTATATAAAAAATATCTTTTTTTAAAAAAAAATCTTTTAAAAGAAATATAAATTACAATTTTTTAAAAAAGATATATTTTTTTATTTTTGTAATATTTTTACTTTTACTATTAAAAATTTATCAAATATATTAAAAAATAAATTGTTTTTATCAAAATAATAATGCACAAATAAACATTTAATGTGTTAAGAATGTTATTAGGTCAATTTATCATTTATTGAGTTAAAAGTTAAAACAGGCTAACCCAACCCACGTGTTATAATTCGTATATACATTTACTCATAAAACTTGTGGTATTAAACTTTATTATGTATAATAAAAAGTACATAACTCGTAATTTTACATAAGAAATAAACAATTTTATTGTTTTTGTCATGCAAAAGTAATTATATAATAATTATTGAATGTACATTTCCTATATATAATAATTATTATATTATTTTATATAAATTCTTAATCAAATACCAAGTAATAATTATTTATAACTAATTTTAGTCAGGATAATAATAATGAAATCCACGTTGAAAATTTGAAATAGAATAAACTCAACTCTACGGATCCTCCCGAAATGTGAAAAAGGAGAGAGAGCACCGCAGGCGAATGCGGCACCGTTTCGCAATTTTGGCGAAGGAAAAGGGCTTTTACTATA
Organism: Arachis stenosperma; assembly: GCF_014773155.1. Taxonomy (NCBI): domain Eukaryota; kingdom Viridiplantae; phylum Streptophyta; class Magnoliopsida; order Fabales; family Fabaceae; genus Arachis; species Arachis stenosperma. Next base: position 50,849,539 of record NC_080384.1, read on the forward strand.
AATAAAATAAAATTTTCTGCGGAAACGCCACACGCCATTAACAAGAGTCCAAAGCAAGTGGACCCCACACTCAGTGCTGATTAATGATTTCAAGCTTTTGTGGGGTTTTGGCGGTTAGGGTTTAGTTTCGGTATTTATTTAAAAGGGAGCCAGAGAGAGTGAGAGAGAGTGCGAAAAAAAAAAAAAGAAAAGAAAAAAGAGTAAGTGTGAAAACTCTCTGAAAAGTGAAAACCCCAAAAAACCCACAAGAAAAAAAAAAAACCTTAAAAACAATGACACAATAAAGAGAAAGAGGATTCGTTTTCTCCAAACGTTATTATTTGTAGCAGCGGCTGCAACAACAATTGGGGTTTCTTTCGTTTCGTTTCGTTTACTTGGACACTGTCACTCTCTCTCTCTCTCTCTCTCTCTGAGCTTCAATGTTTCGTTGATGCACCGATTGGTAGGGTTTCTCTTTCTCATCTTTCGTTTTCTATTTTGATTTCACGTTGTGTGATTTCGATTGTTAGGTTTTCTTTTGGTTTTAAACATCTGATTTTCGTGATTGGGAGTTTGGATTTGGGGGTTTTCGGTGTTCCGATGCAGTTAACTCGTTGCATTGTGTTTGAATCCGAAATTCTATTTTCCTACTTTTTCTTTTCAAGTTCTTTTTTTTATGTGGATTTGTGTTCTGACTTCTGAGATTTGATGTTGCTGCCAATGTGTTTTGGACTTTTGTGTAGGTAAATTTTGTTTCTTAAACTTTAGAACTTAGGGTGGGGTTTTGCTGAACCCTTGAATTTTTTACCGTTTGATTTGGTTGTTAGGGAATGTGTGCTAGATTGGGATGGAGTTGATAGATCTTGAGTTAGGGTTTGTTCACCTGCTCTTTTGGTTTCGGATGCGTAATTTAACAGTTATGGAAGCTGGTTGGGGCAACCTTGTGTGTCAAGAAACCTGTTGTTCTTCTTCAGTGGAAAGTTAGTGTTACTTAAGGTATGGGCTACTGGGTATGCTTTGCTTTCCGGGGTTTCTTTGTTTTAAGGTTTGTGAATTGTGAGCATGATTTATATTGCTAGCGAAAAATTGTTGTGAGGATCGACTTAAATGAAAACCTGTCATTGTTAAATGCTGGTTGTTGATCAGGTTTTTTTAATCATCACTGTTGACCGTTTTTATGACTTTATGTTGATAAAATTCCCTTTTATTTGTTTGCCGCTCGTCATATCCGGTGCTGTCAGGTTATTAGATGGTCAACATTGATGCCTATCGATCATTATGGAATGAGGTCATTATGGGGGTGATGATGAGACGATCTGATCCCACTTCCCATATGTCTCGTATAGAATCTCAGGGCTAAAACTTCTCTTTTGGCCGAGGTGATTAATTTACAAAAATTATCGTCCTGATTGGTCAAATTTGTTTTTCCTTTGTTTATTTGTGCTCTCCCCCCCCCCCCCCCCCCCCCCCTCCCCCTTCTCTCTCCCCTCTCCTCCTCTCCGTCTCCCAAAACGCCAAAATCCCTTGTATGCTTGCACATGTTGAATAGTAAGGACACTTCCTTGCATTAACATTAGGGATTTCAACATGGACGAACACTCACTCAATCCTTTCTCTGAATTAAACATTTATGTGCATATGCAGTGTACAGAACTTCCGAGGGGCCTAACAGAACAATTGAGATAGTTTAACGGATACCTAGTGAGATGGCACAGTGGGGTGTTCGTCATCGATTGCCATTCATAGGTCAGCACGAGGATGAGGGATATGAAAGTCAGCTTCCCGACTTCCCTAAGGAAGAGGAATCTAATGATGAAGAAGGAGAAGAAAAAATCATTAATACTGAGTCGTTATTTTTGTCAGAAACTAAGAAGAGGAAGCGAATTAGCCTTAGTCAGCTCAGAGAGGTAAAAGAGGAGCCATGTGGGAGGCAAAGTAGTCGCAAGCTTAAGACAAAAAAGCCTGACAGTAAGGATAGATGGTCAACTGAGAGGTAAAAGAAGACAATAATCTTTTCTGTTGTGTGCTTTTATTAGCAAGATATATTAAGTTTTGATGCAGTTATGTAACTCAGGTATAAATTGGCTGAGCAAAGTATGTGGGAGGTGTTAAAGGCTGAAGGTGCAACTTTTGAAAAGCCAATAACCCGACCTGCATTAAGAATGGCAGCACGTAAGCACATTGGTGATACTGGACTCTTGGACCACTTATTGAAGCACATTGATGGTAAAGTGGCACCTGGAGGTACTGAGCGCTTCCGAAGATGGTTCAACACCAAAGGAATCATGGAGTATTGGTTGGAAAGTGCTGACTTGGATGATGTCCGCCAGCTGGCAGGGGTGCAGGATCCTTACTGGATACCACCGCTAGCAATTAGGGCTGGCGGTGCCCCTTCTCAGAAGACTGATTCGTCTGATGAATTGAAACTACTTAAAATGGAAATGGCCCAACTGAAGAAGTATAGAACTTGGAAACTGAAATCCCAAAATATTTTTCTCTAGTTGCTATTATATTTTCTTTAATGATTTTATTTGCACAACAGAGATATGCAGCAGCTCATTGCCAAGCAGCAACTGAAAAGTGAAGTTAGTCTCATGGAGGTAAATATTTAATAATTTAAAAGCTCTTTGATTTGCATCTCTCATATCACGTTGTGTAGTTCTTATTGAACATCATTTTCAGGAGTCTCACAAGGAATTGGTGAAGTGGAGATCTGGTATTGATCATCACCTTACTGAAATCATGGCATCTCTGAAGGGTGTGCAGGTAACTAATTGTGTATCACCTCCAGTTTTCAGCCTGTTTAATAGGATTCAATGAGAAACATGCATGTTGAACTTCTGTCATATTTGAGTTTTACATTTTTGCAATTTGATGAATTCATATATATTCAGGGCAAGTATGGTGAATTTGCAATTTGGAAAACTAAAGTTGAGCAACAGTTTGCCGAAATAACAAATAAATTGAGTGATCTCAAAGCATCAAGGGAATGTGTTCCCCCTAGTTCTCCTTCAGACAGGTGGAAAGATTGGATAGAAAATACTAACCTACCGGAAGATGAATTTGCAACTTGGATTGGAAGTTCTGAGCTGCTTAATGTTCCACCAGAGATGGTACTTGATGACCCCAACACATCCCTCCCGACGCACTTACTTAGCGAAGGATTGGTTAACAAGCGGAGGTAATACTTTTTTAGTCAATTTTTATAAATAATGAAACAAGCCTCTTTATTTGAATTCAAACTCCAGTCCCCTCCCACTCTCACCTTGCCCAACTTTGGGTGGGAAAAAAATTGAACTGAACCAAAGTGTTTTTTCTACCTATGTATTCCTCATTTTCTGGCTTCCAAAACATTAGTGATTTGCTGGAGGTGGTGCCTTTCAAACAAGAAGATCCTCCTAATGTGACCCCTGACTCGTCTACGACTGTTAATTCTAAGTCAGACCATGACAACTCAATGATGATGTTTCAGGTGATAGTCCGTACATTCTGCTAAAATATTAAATAAATTTTTGAATTTTTTTTCAGTAGCATATATATTCATGATTATTTTATAATCTTCCCCCTCAGGAGATGTACATGGATATATTCAAATGGAAAGAACAAATTGATAAGCAGATGATGGAGTTATCAAACACTGTATACGGTATGCTGGCAATGAAGTAGACATCATTTTCAAAGCCTAGGATAGGATTATAACCACCTCGTCCATATGTTTTTTTCCTCCACTGTGAAAAATGGTAGAGTTTAGAAATTGTACAGCATTAACAATCTGATCCTGAAAAATCTTTGCTAAACCTCCAAAGTTAATAGAAGAGGTTCTAGGTCTCACTCTCACATGCTTAACGAGCTGCAAATCATTGAAATTTTATTGGCATTTTGCATTAGGGTAATCAATCTAGATAGGGTACTCATTGGAGCTTCTATTTTAATGTTACTGTTTTCTTATTGACTTGATTAATGATTATGCCAATTTCTTTAGTTTAGTTTAGGGTTTACCGTATTTAACTAATTAGCTACTACAACGATCTTTCTTCAAAACTTGTACTTCAGATATTTGAGGGACAAGTTGTCTCATATTTATATATACAGTTTCTATAGTATCGCTGATCACATATTTGTACTCTTAATTTTAATTTGCCCATAATTCTTTGCTCAACTCCCCTGCTTCTATCAATAGAATGAGTGATGGAAGAAAGTTTGTTTCTGCATTTTAAAAAATTAAAGGTAAATGAAAATTTTGTTATTATTGAAAAATGTTTGAATTAATGTTTAAGTTTAAAATTAAAAAATAAATATGGTTCTTACATAACTAGCCTTTCTGCCAGGAATTGTCAACATCAGTTTACATTTTTATTAACTATTCCCCTAATCCCTTCCCCATTTTTTCAACATTGGAAGTTGTGTTTGTGTTGTGTCACGATCTTTTGAAGGTATTTGCTTAGACGACGCTTGAAGAAGGAAGGTTTTTTTTTTCCTTCTCCTGTATTTAGATTTCCATTCCCTCTCATTTAATCTAATTATATAATAAATAATCAGTTTGAGATAATTTTTGTTCCATTTTTCTCCATAGCTATTTTTCTCTGATGTTAATGTAATCATTATTGGCAATAATCTAATTAAGGCACAACATGGACGTATCGTTGGAATTATTAGTTATTGTTATTATTATTATTGGGATCTAGCTATCATGTCTTCTTAAGGCATAAATTAAGATTATTATTAGTATAAAAATTTACATATTAGATGATTTGATATATTTTGACTAAATATAAAAAATAAATATAAAAAAAAATTGTATGTGAACAAATTTTAAATATTTTTTTAATAGATGTACAATAATTGTATTGAAAATTAAATTTTGTACAATTTTTTATAATAAATTTTTTTATTAGTAGTTTTAATATTATTAACTAGACTCATTATTATTATTGGACATCTAGACAAGACTTAACGACGTTGACAAATGCATAGGAGATTAATGTATTCATATTTCCTATGTTGAAGCTCCATCAGAAATTGAAGCAATAAAGCCAATAAGATTGAGAGAGAAGCAAAGAACAGTAGCATAGAAGCTTTCAAATAGACATTTTTTTTATGTGATATATTCAAGTTTTTTTTATAATTATATTTAATTAAGTTGGTCTAAACTCAATAAATAAATTTTATTAGTGGAACTTGAATACACATTTTAATTATGTGAAACGGTTTTTGTGTTCTCCTTCTCCTTTGGGGGCTAATATGAGTAAGGTCTAATTTGGGTAGAGAGTTTAATTAAATTTTTTTAAAAAAAATCGTATAAATAATAAATATTTATATTTTTAAAAGAAATGTGATAAAACGTTTTTTATTATGAGAGAAGTCATTTTTTTAATTTCTCTATAAGCTCTTAAATAGCTTCTTAGAAATAGGGGTGGCAACGGGACCCGTGCTGTCGTACAACAATTCGCATAGAATTTGTCCCGCTTCTACTCACAGATAGTAAAACGTTGAACTCTTATCCGTCCTACCCCTACCTGCCCCTATAATTATTAAAATCTAATAAATAAAATTAAATTTCAAAATTTATATAACCATTATCACATAAATAACATAAATTAAAGTAAAAATTTAAATATAATATAATATTATTAATTATTTACTAATTATTTTACATATATTATACATATTATATATTAAAATTATATATATTATATATATAGCGGGGTGGGTATTACCTAAATCTGACCTCGTCCCGTCCCGCTAAAAATCTGCCCCGCTCCATCTCGAACAGGGTAGGGGTGGGGTGGGTACTCGCAGGTTCGGATGGTATTGCCATCCCTACTTAAAAAATTACAATTTAATTTTAAAAATTGCATCAGATATTAATACTCCTACTTTTCATAAGTCAAAAGTTTAAAAGAGTTACTTTTAAAGCTTTCCAAATGAGTCTTAACTATTGTAAATTTTATGAATTGAGTCAACTGTAATTTTAAAAGTCAATTTGAAATCCAACCTTAAATTTCAGAGATCAAATTGAATATTAACTCTATTATAATTACAATTAATAATTTTAAGCTAAAAAATAGTTTACAAGCGAAAGCATTATTTTGAAGTAAGGATTATAAATACAAGCTTATGTTTTTGAATTGTAATAATTCTATTGATTTTAACAGTTGATCATAAGTATAAAATATTAAATAGTATAAACAATTATTTTGTACTTATTTTTGTAATTATATTATTTAAGAATTTTTTTTATATATTCCAAATTAAAAGATTACTTAGCTAAAGTTCCTAACTTAATTTCATTGAGTGGGTAGTTTATTTATTTCTTAAGTAAGTTTTAAGAGATTCAAAATATACACTAGAACTAAATTTAAAAAATTATTCTTTACATTGAACTATAGTCTAATTTTCGATCTTCAGAGAGAAAATACTACAATATTATGGTGAAGGTAATTATGCATTGAAAAAAATAGAGTTAAGTGCATTTTGAAAATTAACATGTTATTAAAAATAATAAAAATAAAAAATAAAATATTTTAACTTCAAAATACTAAAATTTAAAATATTATATAAAATATCTTTTTTTCCCCCTTCGAATAAAGAGAAACAAAACACAGCATAATAATAATAATAATAATAATAATAATAATAATAATAATAATAATAATAATACGTTAAAAGATTATTGAAACTTTTTTTGGTGCTATTATTGAAACTTACAAAAAAAGCTTCACCGTCTTCTCTTTCTTTCTTCGCTTCCTTGCTGCACCGATTGGTAGGGTTCTTACTTTTATGTTCGTTGCCACTATTTTTTCTTCGATTCACGTTTCGTGCCTTACTGTATTAGGTTTTTAGATGCGTTTATTCCAATAAATTTGGGGGATATCCGTGTTCCGATGCAATGAACTTGTTGCATTTTGTGTGAATCGGCTACATTTTCTTATTCCTTCTTTTTTCAGCTGCATAAGCTTTTGTTGCATTGCATTTCTTTGTTTTCCTGTGAAGATTAACCTTGTTTTAATCATTAGTCCGTCCTGCTGATTTTTTCTTATCAGTTTAATGTTTGATTTGGTTGTTGTTGATGCCTGAGAGACTTTGGTAGAGTGAGAGATATTGATTTTAGGGTTTGTTACCTTGTTTTGCGTTTTGCTTAAGTGCGTGATCTTGTTCTGTGTGTTTTGGTGGTGTTACTTAAGGTATGGGATGTATGCTTTGCTTTATTTACTGTTTTCTTCGTTGAAATGTACTTTGGTTGGCGAGAATGATTTGTAAATATACTGAAAATGGCTGTGTCCGTTTCAATTTTGTTGAAGGTAGCAGATCCTATTTTGTTGACTCAATCATGTTAAAATGCTCATGCTTGATCCGGTTTTTTTTAGTTGAACAATGCTTATCATGTTTGCGTCATGTTTCATTCTCACCATTCACTTATCTATTGTGTTTGAAATTTTTATTTATTATGAGCAAGCATTTTGATGACTGATGAGTGTTGAGTGATGTCTACTATTATGACATCTTTTAATTTAACGTTCTTAGTTGTACGAATATTTTAGCCAATATGTCAAGTTGGTGGCCATCTATTTGTGTACTATTGTTTTGTTATGAACAAAATTTTGGTATTTCAGTGTTTTCTCTAATGTCCATAATGTATACACACAGAATAGTACTGATACTTGCGCTTAAGAACTAAGATTAGGGAATTGGAGTTGTAACTGAGGAACCTTTTGGAATAGAACTATTTCCACCCTTAAGAAATCTCCCCTAAATTGGAATCTTTTGGAATCTTAAGAACTATTTGGTTTAACGCATAATATTTTTGGATATAATACAAAACAATGAGTTATTGTGGTCATCATTTGGTACTAGCCAAATTTATTTAACTCGTAAGAAATGATGCCATGTTGCAGTATCTTAGATTCATAACATGAAATCTTAAATTAAATTAACCTATATCACCTGATGTATTACTGAACAGAACTTTTAGGTTTGTTTAATTATTATTATGGTTCTAATCCTAATGCAGATTTACTGATCTCAAGATCCATATTTTTAGCAATATACTGATCTGGCGAAGGATGGTTTAATTGATAGCTGTTAAGATGGAACGATTGGGTGTTCGTCATCGAATGATGTTCACTGGTCAGCATGAGGATGAGGGATATGAAAGTCAAAGTTCTCTTGATACTTGCGAGGATGAGTTACTGAATGATGAAGAAGAAGAAGAAATTATTAACAATAAAATTTTGCCAGAAATTAAGAAAAGGAAGCGACTTAGCCTTAGTGAGCTTAGGGAGGTGAAGGAGTCATGTCAGAGGCAAAGTATTAGCAAGCTTAAGACTCACAACTATGAAAGTAAGAATAGATGGACATCTCAGAGGTATGAAAATATGGTATTATTTTTATTGTGTTCAATAACAATGTATACTAAGTTAATGCAGTTATGTAATTTAGGTATAAAGTGGCTGAGCTAAGAATGTGGGAGATTTTAAAGGCTGAAGGTGCTACTTTTGAACATCCAATAACTCGACCTGCATTAAGAATGGCTGCTCGAAAGCACATTAGTGATACTGGACTGTTAGACCACTTGCTGAAACACATTGACGGTAAAGTGGCACCTGGTGGGACTGAGCGGTTCCGTAGGTGCTTCAATACCAACAGAATCATTGAGTATTGGTTGGAGAGTGCTGACTTTGGAAGGCTGTACCTCCTCTTCGGCTTCTAATTCATCTGATGAACTGAAACTTCTTAAAATAGAAATGGCCCAACTGAAGAAGTATAAAACTTGGAAACTTAATTTTAAAATACTTTTGCATGTTAGCTACTTTATTTTCGTTAGTGATTTTTATTGTTGCAGATGTATGCAGGAGCTCATTGCTGAGCAGCAACAAAAAACTGAAACCAGTTTGATACAGGTAAATGTTGAATAATTTGGTGTCCAATGATTTACTCTTTTATAAATCACTTCATGGTGTTACGTTGCTTATGTGTTGTGATTCAGTTTCAAGAGATTCGCAAGGGATTTGTGAAGTGGAAAGTTGTGATTGATCGTCATGTAAAGGAAATCATGGCTTCTCTGAAGGATGTCCAGGTAACTAATTGCATAGTTGGTTGCGCTATCACACAAGGAGACAGATTTTTCCTTATTTATTTTTTATCTTTCTTCGTTGCTCATAACATAATATTATTAAGGTTTATGAAGTTCATGTTGAACATATACACTCCTCAATACTCTAAAGCAAGAGGGACTTGCTTTTACATTCAATTTCTTTATGAGGAGTTGAGTTTTTCCTTTGCATGCTACTTTTTTTTTTTTTTTGCTCAACTAATATTTTATTGTGAGATTTGTAACACAAGCGACTCTTATCTATCCTGTATTAATTAATTATTTATATTTTTGTGTTTCAATTTTTTTCTTTTAAAAAATAATTTTACCAATAGTGACATTAATTTAAAATTATTTATCGTATGTTAATTAAGACTCTCAACTTACTTCAGCTAAACATGTTTAAGTACTTTAGATCCATTAAGATTTAATGGGCCTCGTGTTTTGTTCAGTGAGTTCAATTTTGGATTGTTTGTCCATGTGATTTCTGCCTTACTGCAGTGTTGTGTATTGTATTGAAAGGGCAAGTATGGTGATTTAGTGGTTTGGAAAACTAAAGTTGAGCAACAGCTAGCAGAAATAACAAATAAATTGAACGATCTCAAAGACTCAAAGGAATGTCCAACTTTTCATCCTCAAGAAATCTGGAAAGATTGGATAGGGAGTTCCAATCTAGACCATATTCATGGAGACAAATTTGCTCCTTGGATTAGGAGTTCTGGGGTGCTTAATGTTCAACAAGAGGTCATACATGAAGATCCTAACTCTACCCTGCCAATCCAGCAGCTTAGTGAAGATCTAACCTACGCAAAGAGGTAACAATGAAGTCAAACTCTTAAAATCCGTTCCCCGAGTCCTCGCCCTCTTTCAAGTTGGAAAATTTATCCAACCAAAAGACATGTTCTTGTGCTTTCGATAATTTTTTTCCCTCTCAAAATGGTAGTAATTTGATGGAATTGATTCACAGGAAACAAGATCAACCAAATGTGACCCCTGATTCATCTACTACTGTTAACTCGAAGTCAGAGCTTGACAACTCGTTGGTGATGTTTCAGGTGATGTTGATAGTGTGTACATGCCACTTTAATAATGTTTATAAATGGTTTTTCAGCAGAATATTTTCATTTTTTATCATCTTTTCTCACAGGAGATGTATAAGGATATATTCAAATGGAGAGAAAGAATTGAGCAGCAGCTATTGGAGGTCTCAAATGCTATATTTAGTCTGCTGGCAATGAAATAGAGATCAATTCCATCTATGAAAGCTAAGGTAGGATTATAAGAGCATAGTTATTCTTTGTTGAACTTAAAGTTGTTATAGTTTAGAAATTGTACGGCTTTAAGAGTCTGATTCCACAAATATTTTGCTAACCACTTACCTTCAAAGAGGTTCTGATGTTCACATTTTTGTTGTAAAATCGGTTATAGTATGTAGATCTTCTGTCTTCAGTGTGGTTACCAATCAAATTGGCTATTTTCTTCGCCTACTTAATATTATGATAAATAAATTGTGTGACAACAAACAACGACAAAATCTTATACCACTAGTTGAGTCGGCTATATGGATTAGAAGACAGCATTGAATTTTATCTTGTAAAAATCAAAATACGTGCATAATTTTTCGTATATCACACCACGACAATTGATCGAAGTTCTAAAATTAGATTTTTTTTGTGGGACTTGTAAAATGAGATGTTTAATATCAACTTTTAGAAATGAACCCTATACCCCTACGGATGTTGTCATCGGAAAGGATATGTAGCTATCATTATTCGTAATTTTCAGTCCTTCGCATGAGTGAGTCTAAAATATTTCGAAATTCATTTCTTTCTTTTTAAAGTTCTTCAACCATTCCTTACAACTCTCCATGTCTGCTAGGATTTGTTGAGGTGAGAGTGAAAATTTCAATGGCCAGCTTTTAGTTAAATAACCTATTTTGATAATTTTATCAGAATTTCTTCTAGAGTAGTATTTGGATTATACTATTCAAAAAGAACATTTTATGGTATATAAGACATTTTCTATCCTCTCACTTTTTTATCAATCATTTTTAATACTAAACATAAAAAGGTGTATAAAACAGTTGTATACAGATGGACTTGAGAAAAAGGCATATGGCTTCGACGGGATTTAAGATCTTCATAAATCATGTGTCAATCTTTCTCGTGTTGAGTTTTGCTAGTGAACAAACCATATTAGTATCTACTAGTATATTTATGTTTTTCTGAGAGTTAAACTTAACTCTAACCAAACCACGCATTGATTGAACGTTTAGTACCATATATCCCAGCAGCAGCTATTCTTGCAATCTAATGTGAAAAATACAAGTCTTAGGGCTTGTTTGGATGGAAAGATGGAGATAGAAAGGAAAGAAAAGAAAGGAAAGAATTTGAATGTATTTTTATTTTTTCTTGAGTTGTTTAGATGAAAGAAAAATGAAAAAAAAGAAAAGAAAAGAAAGAATAATTTTCTTTGTTTGGTTAGAAAGAAAATTAGGAAGAAAGAAGAATAAATTATTAGTAAATAATATTTTTGTCCTTATATTTATAAAAATGGTATTTTATGTATATGATTTAGGAAAGGACAAATATGGAATAATGTTTTTGAGTTTCATTTTCCTCTTAGTTTTCCGTCCATAGTTGGGAGGAAAAATTTTGAGTGGAACCCACTCTTAATTTTAAACTGTTTTAATTTTCCACTCAAAATTTCATTCCAAACAAACAAGGAAAAATAAACGTTTTCTCTCTCATTTCCTTCCTTTTATTTTCTTTCCCTTGATTTTCAGTCCAAACAAACAATACCTACGTGTCTTACTGTCTTTGTTATATAGAACAAAAATTCGAAGAAACGTTGGCAAATATGTCTATAAAGAGAAGAGGGGTTGCTGCTGAAAACTGGATGTTACTAATGAATATATGTATTTGCTCTAAGCTTTGCTATGTTTTTATTATGCGGTTTCTGTTTCGGACCTTACCAAGCTCTTGCTTGGTTTTTATCTCCACTATGTATGAGTTTCTATCGTGTATAGTACTTATGTCCCTAATTCTTCATATGTATGGATGTTTGGTCAGGCAGAGGAAAGAGTAAGGATGAATGCATGATAACGAGGATTCTAAAATATAATGCATGGCAAATTGGCAACAATGTATACCTTGATCTTTAGATTATAAGTGTGCACTCTTTAGTTCATTTTCTCAAATTGCAGATTTTGTGTGTATTGCAACCTTCACCAACTGAATATCAAAAACACGTCTTTACTGTTTATTAAAAATCATCTACATTGAGTATTATAACTCTCTTCATGTAATTTAGTGATAAAGATAATCATGCTATTACAACATGTAACATTGTTACAATAAGAAGATATGAATTTTGCATCTATAAACATCACAAAACATAACGCTTCTCTCACTTTTAAATAGAACATACATGATATGATACATAGGCACACCTTGATTACTTTCAGCATATATCATCCAAATCAAGGATTCTATAATCAAGCTTTAGAGTTTAGACTACTTCTGTTGATGGGTTAGCCTCTAATCTTAGGAATACCAATGAAACCTTAGAAACAACTTATTTATTTGATCATGTTTCCACTAGTATTTTAGGTAGGCGTTGAATTCGATTGGAGTTTGATCTTCACTTCTTCATGGAAAGCCTGAAGATCCCTAAACTCTTCTGTATCAGAGAAGCTCTGAGCCTGAGAATATAAATAATAAATTAAAAAACTTTAGAGGATGAGCAACATGCTGGAAAAGCATATTTCTATATGTAACATGAAAGCGGGCAGAGCCCATAAACTAAAAAATGTTGTCCAGTTTCTATTTTCAGGTTTCAAAGGGCTTGTTTGTATTTGTAATGCCATTGGATCTTGCAACATACAACTGAAACTGCGAAACCATGGCTTATATGTGGTAAAGAAGAACTTGATATTAACTTCAGAATAAGCATCTTGCCTGTTTGATGATGTTCTTCAGATGCATGTCAGCTGTATATAACTCTTTAGTTCTGCCGGCAGATGAGGAAATTTCCATGTACACCTTGCAAAGTTCCAAGGATGCTATTGCAAACTTCTTGAAGCGATCTCTGTCTTTCCAAGTATCAGATCCCTAAGAAAACATAATATTATGATAAAATTGAATTTCACCATAGTTGTAGCGATACAAATGCACAGATTCTTTGATACCGGACATAGGTATATAACTCTTACTCTTGCGTAAAGGTGGAACTATCTAACCAACCATGTGAGACATACCTGGAGTGATCTAACTTGCTTTAAAAGGGCTTCAGAACACATAATGAGATCTCCATTCATTCTATGCCATTTTGCATATAAGCCCCAGATATCAGGTCCATATCCACTCCCACTTTTAACTATCTGCATCAGAGAATTAAATATTAAACTGAACATTTCTGTGTGCTAACTATCCCCTGCATCAACTTTTGAACATTCATAGGAAACATTATTACAGTTCAATACTATTTATAATAAGCAGATGATCCACTTTTCCCATGTCCCCATCTGGAGGTGTTGGCAGTGCATATTGGCCACACTCTTCGTTGAGTAAAAGGAATCTACATAAACAGAAGATTAATATAATCGTATACCTGCTGTAGAACTCTTCCAAGTAACAACATCAATTGCTCAGTTTCACGTGATCTTCCATCATCAGAAGCTTGTGATTGCTCTTGAAGTTCTAATTGAGAATCATCTAACTGAAGTTTATCTGTACTATGTGTAATATCAGTTGCAACAGAAGGCACCGAATTACTTATTGAGCGCCTCTTTTCAACCTCCGTTCTGATCCTTTCTAGTAGTTCTGTATCTACTCTTTTATTGTTGGACATTTCCAAAACCATCTGCACACCTTCCAGAGCCTAAAAGAATTCTTAAAACTTGATGAGTGACAAAGAACAAAAGATAATGGAACAGCAGAGAAAACAAATCTCATCTTTCATACTTCTTGTTACATAGAAGACGATATCCATATGTAATGAAAACTAATACTGGTTTTGATCAACAGAAGAATATGGGAAAGCAGCAAATACCTGACTGATATTGCCAACATCAATAGCAACATGACTATAGTTCTCCCAGAGTTGCCAGCTGTTCCGTCTGTCATCAAGTATCATTATGTTACTATGAACCCCAAATTTTAATGATTGTGAACTAATACACATGCTATGCTGTATACACACAACCGGGTATACGAGCATATTTTTTCCAGAAATATCTTTAAAGCAGTTTAATAAAAGGGATGAATATAATACTTGAATTTCAAGGCTTCTTTAAATGCAATGAAGGCCTCCTTGTTCTTTTTCTTGATCATATGCCTGCATGTAAAGTGAAATGCATAATAAGTAAACTCTAGAAGAAAAATAATTAATGAACCACTTTTGAATCTCTCTCTTTTTTTTTTCTGAAAAAGAGTTCTGTTCGTACAGATCACAACAATGAAACCATGGTAAAAAGCAGTTTGAAAATGAAAAATTACTACAATGTCAAACTCACTTCGGAACAGTTAGATTGACTTTGTATATATTAGTTAGGTAGCTCAAACTATAAGGATGCAAAAAGGAAAAGATACTTATGCACATGTTGTAAATGCGAGCGCATTTGCTGGAAAACAAGTCATGAAACAAACTAAGAGTTAACTCGGATTCAGAAAACATTTTCTATTTTCATTTTATGTTTCCAATTAATGATAAAAATGCACATTTTTCTTTCATTTTGCTTTATATGTTTAAGATTTTTGAAAGAGAATACTGAGAATTAATAATTATTATTTATTCCTTCACAAACTACTAAATAAGACACCGAAGGGGAAAAAAAAGGCACTCAAACTAAACAGGCTTAAGCTGTTTTATAATTTGTAAATATGACAAGAAAGCTAGAATTCCATACAAGCAAGCAATGTTATTCCAAGCTTCCCCATTTTCAGGATCAAGTTGAACCGCACGGGTAAATGCATCCAGAGCTTTTTCAATATCCCGTGCCTGTAAAATTTCATGGTTAGTTTAAAGTACATGAGATACCAAAAATGTTTTTTTTTTCTTGTTTCTTTTGTTTTGGGTGGGGGAGGAGGGAACAAGCCTAGTCAGCATAACAAATGCATGTGAGTAGTTTTGTTCCCATCCTAACAGGCCAAACAGGTGATGCCACAGATATACAATTGCATACACAACCATACACAGTTATGCAAGTGCTACTGTGCTAATCTGTGCACACATGCAACTAATTGTCAAATTATCCAAAGCTAGCCTAATACTAGTAGATTGTCGCCACATGTCAATGGAGGCAATAGCCACTACAATTATTAGTATTTCATTCACCTTCAATGCAGCAGCCCCAAATGCGAACCAACCATCTGGAAACATAGAGTTCATTGACATTGCAGACTCCCTGAAATTAGTGAACAAAAGCACGTCACACTAAATAGCAATGTTGTCAAAACACCAAAAACTATAAATATAATAATAGTTGACAAAGGCAAGGATCATAGGGAAAAGCTTCAGGTTACAGCACACACCACAAAATTTTAGATGTCTCGTAGTCTCCTCTATTGTATGCGCTGCGAGCCAGAGAACGCTATCGATCAAAGAATAACGAAATTTGTTAAAAAGATAATAATCTTAGTTTAAAATTTTCTAATATGGCATAAGAAAGTTTGTAGAGCACACAGGCAGCAACGAGCAAAAGAATGTAAACACAGGAGCACCTTAGCTCTAGCAGACCTACTATTTGAAACTTCCAGAGCCTTTTCGTAACAGGTGTCATTATTCGTAATGTCACCCAATGAACACCTAGAAATTAGAAATTGTTAGCACTAGCTGAAATAAATTATGCATAAAATCTTGTATAGTGCCAGCTAGCATGTCACCCATCATGATTGATTCATGATTGAATCGAATAAAAAACTCAATAACAAGATGAGCCAAATAATCTTTAACAAATATCTTCGGACCAACAAAAAGTACAGGCCATATGTAATCTAAATACAAGTCAGTACTCCATTAAAGCTTCCTATTTTGGGATATCTAAAAATTATGGGTGAGCAACTTCTGTTATAATAAGACTTCCTTTTCATAAATAGACGAACCAAAAAAAAAAAGACACAATGAGTGGGGAGAGCGGGGGAGAGCGCAGCGAGGGTGACAGGGTGAGAGTCTTGGAAGGAAAGGGTATCGATGATCATGGAGTGAAAGGTTAGAATGTTTTGGAGGAAGGTGGAGGGTCTGGAATCACGAAGGATGGGAGGCGAGAAGCAGTACTGGGTATGGGAAATGGAGAGAAGATTCTGAAGGACAAAGAGGCTTTCAAGGTCTCTTTTCGAGACAAAGTGGTGGGTGACTCCTCAGCTAGGGTTTCTCATGTGGTGGATTCTCTTGATGCAGACAAAATAGCAGTCATCACAGACGGGGAGATCCCTAGTGTGGAATTCACTGTAGAGGCGAGAGAGATCCTTTCCACACCTTATCGGGATGCCATTATCATTAAGGTCCTTGGCAAAACTCAGTTACACAGCCATTACTCACAAGCTGAGGGGAGTTTGGAGGACCAAAGGCGGCTATGAGGTGTTGGATGTGGGTTACGGCTATTTTTTCATCAAGTTCGACTTGTGGGAGGATAGAGAGTGACTTTTGCTTGGGGGGCCTTGGATGATCAGAGGGAACTACGTGGCGGCTAAGCCATGATGCTCTTCTTTCAAACTGTGTGAAGATACCTTTGGTTCTACTCTAGTATGGATAAGAATTACAGAGCTTAATATCTGGTACTACAGTAAGAAGGCTATTTTAAACATAGCAAAAACGGTGGGGAAACCTATGAAGGTTGATTTGGCCACCAAATCTGCAGAGCGTGGTAAATATGCACGAGCATGCAAATCAATCTTGGACGGCCAGTGAAGCGGAAGATTATGATCGATGGCTTTGAGTATAACATTGAGTATGAGAACTTGCATCTTATTTGTGGAAGATGCAATTGTTTTGGGCATGTGGCCAAAGATTGTGGCAAAGACGATGAGACTGGTATGGTGGCATCACCAACGGAGGTTGAGGGTGAAAAGATGGCATTGTTCCACATTCTACTACACCGTTTATCAAAGTAAGTTATAAGAGGAGGAGACCTCCTTCGCTACAGGGTTCACCGATTGATTCTGATGGAGGGATTAAGCATGCCCAAGACAAGAATGGCTGCAGTGCAAATGTGGAGGGGGAAACCAAGATGGGTGACAGAGGACCCTCAATGTGAGAGGCTAGCATCGACGTTCCATCATCAAGCCTGGTTTTTATGGATAGTGATTCTCTGAACTTGATCAGCTGGAACGTGAGAGGAGCCTCTAACAGGATGGCTCGAGTACACTGCAAGGAATTGGTAAGAAGGTTTAATCCTACTTTTGTTATTCTTGTTGAAACCCATGTTGTCTTTAGTACTATGAAATTGTTTTGGGAAAATTTGGGGTTTACTCCGGTGGGAATTGTGGAAGCCAATGGACACAAAGGGGGTATTTGGTTTTTATCCTCGGATGGCAAAGCTAAATGTCGAGTGATTGTGACCATGGAACAATGTCTGTCTGTTGCAATTGATAGGGGTGGAAAAACCTGGATTTGTAGTGCAGTTTACGGTAGTCCCCAACCTGCAAACCGTGGTGAATTATGGGAACATCTTTCTGTTCTTGGAACGACTATCTAGGATCCTTGGCTTGTAGTTGGGGATTTTAATGAAATTTTACATCCTCAATAAGTGAAACGGGGGCTTCTATAATGCTTCTCACAGGAGCTATTTTTCTCATGTCCTAGATAATTGTAATTTGTTTGATCTGGCAACAGGAAGGAATTTTACTTGGTTTAGGAGGGTTCAGGGGAATAGGGAGGTGGCCAAGAAGCTAGACAGAGCTTATAGTAATACCAGTTGGAGGATTATGTTTCCTGAAGCATTTACAGAAGTACTTAGTCGGTTGCACTCGGATCACTGCCCTTTGCTCATCATGTGCTTTGGAATTCCAGCCAAGAAGGGTAGTAGACCTTTTAGGTTCCAAGCTGCCTGGGCCACTCATCCTTCTTATAAGAGTGTTTTTCATGCCTGGAATGACAACAATTCTCACTTACAAGGAAAATTTATGAAGGTGCAACAGTCTTCTCTTGATTTCAACTCTCGTGTTTTTGGGAATATTTTTATCAAGAAGAGGGATCTTGAAAGCAAGCTCAATGACCTCCAAAGAAGGCTAGAAATATGTGATGATGTTGCTTGTAAAGAGGAGGAACGAAGATGCAGGGAGGACAGCCCAGGAAAAATTGCCCTGGTTTCAGAAGTCTCGAGAACAATGGGTGAGATATGGCGACAGAAACACGAAGTTTTTTCATATCCAGACTATTATTAGAAGGAAGGCAAATAAGATACATGGTCTATTTGTGAGTGACGGGTCTTGGTCCTCTGATCCAGCTCTTCTTCAACAAGAAGCGTTGGCTTTTCTTGTAAATCTCTTCTGTTCAATTGATCCGGTGGAGGTACGTTGTATGGGTGAGTTTCCAAAGCATTCTCTTAGTCAAGAAGCTTGTGAGAACCTGACCCGACCTGTTTCATTATTGGAGGTTAAAGCAGCAGTAGATTCCATGAGCCCTCTCAAATCCCCATGGCCGGACAAATTCCAAGCTTTCTTTTTTAAGGAATATTAGAAAGTTGTGGGGCACGATGTGTGGAGCTTAGTGCAGAGGGTTTTTCAGGGTGACCTGTTTAATCCCCCCGTGTTAGAAACTCTTATAGTGCCTATCCCTAAGATGGACTCCCCAAGTAGAATGAAGGACTTTCGACCTATCAGTCTTTGCAACGTCATCCATAAAATTGTGACTAAAGTGCTAGTAGGTCACCTGAGACCTTTGTTATCTGATATTATAAGTCCGAATCAGGGTGGTTTCATTCCCGGGAGAGGAGCCCCTGACAACATTATTGTGGCACAAGAGGTGCTTCACTTCTTGAAGAAAACTAAGTCGAGGAAGGGTGCTATGGCTTTCAAGATTGATCTAGAAAAAGCAATAAAGCATATGACAGGGTAGACGGGCAGTTTCTAGATTAGGTTGTTTTGGTTTCCCTACCTCTATTCGGAGGCTCATTATGAATTGTGTTCAAGCATCATCCCTATCGATTCTTTGGAATGGTAGTAGGTTAGAAGGTTTTCAACCCAAACGTGGGCTCCGTCAAGGGGCCCCGATGTCCCCTTATCTTTTTGTTCTTTGTATGGAGATGTTAGCCTGCTCTATTTCTTTCCCAGTGGACTCAGGAGATTGGGACCCGATTGCTATTTCTCCGAGGGGTCCTCATATTTCACATTTTATGTTTACGGACGACCTTTTTCTCTTCTGTAAAGCAAGCAGAACTCAAGTCCAACAGATCATGCATTCTTTGAATCTGTTCTGCAAGGCCTCGGGCATGAAAGTGAACATTGCGAAGTCCAGGGTAGTTTGTTCTAAGAGTGTACCGAATAGTAGTAGAGACATGCTGGCTGGTGTGTCATCTATCAGATTTGCCAATAATTTAGGTAAATATTTGAGGGTTAATCTTAGCCATCTGAGGGCGACTAGAGCGGTTTGCCTGGAGTCGGTGGAGAAAATAAAGAACAGATTGGCTAGTTGGAAAGGTCGACTCCTTAATAGAGCCGGCAGACTTTGTCTTATAAAATATGTGGCATCTTCTCTTCCCATTTACCAAATGCAGGTATCCCCAACAAGGTGTGCTCTAAGATTGATGCTATCATGTGTAATTTCTTGTGGAAAGGGAAGACGGATGAGCAATGCTCGAGTTTGGTGGGGTGGAATACGGTTACTACACCCAAGAGGTATGAGGGTCTAGGAATTCGAAATGCTCATTGTGTTAATATTGCCCTCCTTGGTAAATTGGTTTGGCAACTCTTTCATGGGAGGGACAAACTTTGGGTGCGCATTATGTTAGCTAAATATGTGCATGGAACGTTGAGTTTGGACCTTGTGCGTCCTTCGCAAACTTCAGGTATATGGCGTGACATCACAAAGGCAGCTGGTAGACTGAGTGATGGCTATGTTTGGAGTACTGGCCCTTTAACTCAATCCTTTTGGTATCATCCCTGGAGACCTTCCGGGAGTCTTGCTCATGAGGTCCCTTTTGTTCATATTTCAGACACTTGTCTCTCTTTAGGCGACATGTGGTTTGGGGGTGGATGGCACTTGGATGGTCTTTGTACGATTCTTCCGGAGGTTCTTAAGCTTGATCTTTCAAATTTTAACCCAACCGTGCAGGAAGGGAACACAGCTACCTGGGTTTGGAATGCTAATGCTACCAAGGTCTACTCCACAAAGGATGGCTATGAATGGCTTCTAAAAAGAAAGGTTGCCTGAGACCCTAATGAGAATTGGTTGTGGCTTTGGCATATGAGTATTCCTGAAAAAGTCAAGGGTTTGATTTGCCTGTGCTTGCATGGTGCCATCCCCACGGACAGCTTCCAATTCAGAAGAGGTATGACACCACCTGATCTTTGTCCTAGATTCAATGAAGCTCTAGAAACTATTGAGCACTGCCTCAGATTTTGTGATAAAGTAAAGCCAATTTGGGAAAGTTTGAATGTAGGATTGAGGAGATGGGATGCCTTGGTGGATTTTAGAAGTTGGCTTCATTTAAATCTCCAGAACAGCGAAGCAATCTTTGCGGAGCAGGCTTATGGTGGATTTGGAGGGATAGGAACAATGAAGTTTTCAATCTAAATGACGGTTGGAGCAAGGAAAAGGTTCTCATGCTTGCTCGACATTCAGCATCTAAATACGTCTTGGCTAAGGGGCTTAATCAGGTGACTACGCATACCTCTTTTATTGATTCTTGGTGCCCTCCGCCAACAAATGTTAAAATAAATTGTGATGCTAGTCTCTTTGAGCAAAGATCAACTTGCTGGTTTTGGGTGCGTGGTGCGGGATAGTATCTGTAATTGGTTGTTGGGATGTTCAGCTAGCATCGGGCTGTTCAGCTAGCATTCCTGTGGGTCCTATCCTTTGGTGTGAGCTCTTTGCAATTTGGAGGGGGTCTTTGTTTGACATGGTAAAATGGATACAAGGAGGTCATTTGCAAAACAGATTGTTTGGAGGCTTATTTGTGAATCAATAATAACCGAATTGTGTTGAGAAGGGAAGATAATGATATTCTTTTCAAGATCTATGAGATGCTAGAGCGCAATTGGGTGGTGCATGTTCAATTGATTCAGCGGACAGCGAACTTCGCAGCTGATCTTCTTGCGAAGACGGCGGCTAAACATTATCAATCTTATGCTGAGTTTTATCTCCCTTGTAGTGTTGTAGAAGAGACCATTAGGATGGAGATGGTTTCTCCCTTAGTTGTTCTTTGTGTTCCATTTATCAGTCACCAAAAAAAAATAGACGAACCAAAAAGGCGATTGTTATTTTTTGCTGATATTTGAAATAAGTTATACAAAGTCCATCAGCAAGTAATAGCAAACATTATATTTTAGTGGATCAAATTGTCTAGGCAATGACATACGAAAGATGAAAATAAAATAAGCCGAGAAACATACCATAATCTGGGGTCACTGGGTCGTTCTGAAAGACGTTTCTTGATGAGTTCAACAGCTGTGGCTTTCTTCTCCAATAAGCTGAGTTCCAAATCAAGTATAAAATGAGATTTCACTGCTTTGATGAGTGAATTGTAAGAGAACACAATTCATTCAACTTTTTCATCTCAGCTATCATACCTGTAGCAGTATATAAGATTATCCCATAATTCTAAATCTTCAAATACCTTCACTGCCTCCCCTATTAAACCACAGCGAACCAAAAGCTCACCATATTCCCTAAATTGGTAGGAAGGAAACATTAGAGATTGAGAATTATCTAACTTTTGATTATATAAGAAAGGAAATTGGTTTTTCTTTTTTTTGGGGGGGGGGGGGGGGGGGGGGGGGGGGCAAATTCAGTTCTCTTTTTATCTGAAGAACCTAAAGAGCAAAAGATCATACTTCCTTAATGCAGAAATACTGGGCATATAAACATCGTAACTAAGAGGAATTCTTTCTGCTACAACTGGAGAACATTCATAAATACGTTGCACCTGCAAAAGATGATGTATATATTTATCAACTGCTGCAGCTATATGAATCTAAGCCACAATGAACACATCAAGACAATTCACATGTTGAAACATTAGCACCAACAAAATAGAAAGGATGCTTACATAAATATGGATTCTTTCAATGCAAAATACCGAAAGAAACTTAATTGGCTGAGGTTTTCAATTCAAGGTAGTAAAGTACAGATTGAATGGCCCAATTTTGGTCAGCATAAAATGCAAGCATAGTATCTTCTTTAGTAGCAAAAAATTATAACATTGTCACCTCTAATTAAAAACGCATACAAGAGACAGATATGTCAGAAAAATTATATACACTTAGAGATCCCATATTGACATGTCAATCAACATAACTCGTACCAAATTCTCCATCATCAGTAAAGCACGCTCCTTTGTTCGACTTCGAGATGATTCCCATCGTATACGCAAGATATCGCAGAAACATCGTATCTGATGCAAACAAGAAAATTATCAAACAAATAATTTTTGGATAATACAAAATAAGAAGAAGATTGAAAGAAGAAATCTAAAAGCCTTTCGCTCTGAAAAATTCCTTCTAGGTACATTGAAAAGCCTCATTTTTAAAAAAAAAAATGAAGAAAAAACTAGGTTTTCACTCAGGACTACCTGAAATTTTATATTTAAAATATAAAAAAATCTGAATCCCCAAGGGAATATGAGAACACACTGACAGCATACTTACAATGAAATAAAACAAATGCTGGGAATCAATCGCCTCAATGTAAGGAGCCATATCCCATCCTGAAACACATTTCACAAGCCAGAAATTAAGTGAATTAATGTGTTTTATGAACTAGGTTATTTAGTATCTAAAATAGTTTATAGTAAAAAAAAAATCTTATCAACACAATAGCTATTTCATAGCAATTATCACCCCCTTCCCTCTTGCGCGCACCCACAATGAAAATTTATTCATTTGAGAAATAGCTCAAGAAAAAGGGGGCTTAGATAAAGACCTATAGACAGGTAAAGCCATTAATGTTCAACATTATCTAATCCAATTTCCATTCTTTATTTCACTTCTTAACCTTAGCCAAACACCATATATAGGCTAGAAGACCTCTTTATCCCCCAAAGCAGAGGTATTTTCAAGGCAACTTACGCTGCAATTCATCATGTCTGGAGCTCTTCTCAATTAGAAGGCAATATGCCAGAATTACAGCCTGTTGTGTTGCTGTCAAACTGGGAGTAGTCTGAGCACCATTTTCTATTCCTTGTGACCCAGTTTTAGTGTCATCGTAATTTCCTATCAATTTTGGTGTCATAAGTATGTCAGATGCATCACCAGAGCTGGAATCTCTTCTTTGTGTGCCATTACCCATCAAAGAGTGGTTATCCGCATTGTTTGATGAGCATGTGTTTGTGACGAGTACCATTTGTGCCTTTGGTTCTACCTATGCCCAAGAACTACATATTAGAAGGCATGCTCAGTCAAGCAAAATAATTGTGCAATTTACTAAGTTTACCTGATGTACAGTACGGAAACCCAGCACCCCAGTAACTGAAAGCTGAAGCCCAGCTGCCATCTCAGCTGACTCAAAATGTGTCCTGATGCAAGAAGGTACTTCAGCATAGAAAGATATCAAAGGAGAATCAAAAGTACCAGTTATTTAAACATTCAAATAGTATTCCCGAGGAAAATTTGATAACATAATTGTTTTCTAACATTATAAGAATCATGTTAATTTGAATATTTCAAACCCATTGCATTTCCAACCCATATTTTACTTCATGGAAAGTCCTTAAAAGTGAATAAAAATGTGAAAGAGGTCAAGGGGGTCAAACATATTGGGTTAGAACTTCCTGTTCGAAGTTGACAAGAACGAACAAATGCATGTCACCAAACCAATAAAATCAATATTCACTTCTATTAGATAGACTACTGCATTACACACAGAGATCGATCTTAAAATGTTCTCAAGTCCTTGCACTATATACAAGTACATAATGCAAGCCTTGAAAGTAACTTGGACTGAAGTGGACCTTCCATTCCCATCAAAAACAGCCAAACAAATTATACTAAGAATATTTGTCAACCTAATCATGCCAAAGAAAGAATTGACTATCAACCATATTAATAAAAACAATAATTAAAAAAGAATAAAACGTCAGAGTAACTAACCTGCAAGGATCTACTCGTCCATAGGCATATTCCATGATTCCAGCCTCTAAATGAAACATGGAGACAATATCTAAGCATTCTCTATCACGTAAATTAGCATCCCAATAACTTCTAACACCTTCTGAAGTGCCAAATTGTTGCAAAGCCTCACCCAAGTATACATGCAAAAGATCAAACAAAGAAGAAGATCGCTCATTCAAAATTCTCTGCTGAAGAAGCAAAACCCTTGCAAGCCACCATGAAAGGCTTCTAATCTCACATGCAGAAGATATGGCTCCTTGAAATGACAAATCTTTCATCCGCATAAGCAACATCTTAGAAAAAACTATGTACTACAAAACAATAGATGTGCAAAACTAAAATTAGAAAACAGAAAGAGAGAAGATGGAGAAGGAGAGAAAGAAAAAGGGAGGGGGATGGAGATGGCCTACAATTCTGATGGAATCAACCTATTTCAAATTCAACTACGATTAGAAGTTACTTTGTTAATCATTCAGCAACTCAAAAATTCAAATATTGCTCATTCAGTACCTACCACATTGATTTTGTTCCAGCACCCAAACAAAAAAGTTATTGCCAAATTATCAGCTTTTAAGTTTTAACAGCATAACATTTGTTCTTGCTACGCCAGAGTAGCAATTCACTCCAATGGCAAACAATACTAATGTCAACAAGAGATTTTGATGCTACAACTATCTCTCGCTCAACTAAAATATCTCCGTATTTCATTAAACAAAGCCATTTTTGTGATTAATATACAATGTAATCATGTATGCAATGTATGGAACAGTGACTTCTAATGCTTAAAATGTACCTGAAGATTGGAGAACTTTCCAAGCAAGTCAGAACCAGCAGCCATAACCTGATTGCGAGCCCAATTGTCCCACTCTGCGAATTCACCATTGCCGCCACCTTCCATAGGCAACGGGCATCGCGGTAAACCTTTCATAGGCCTAAATCCAAATCCAAATTCCAACTCATATTCAGCTAACACTTCTCAGCTAAATTAGAAAGAAACGCAAAAAAAAAAAAAAAAAATCAGTAGCATTTGAAAATTTGCGTACCCGGTGAAGTTGCATTGAGTGAACCCTAGAAATGCCGCGACAGCGATGCACAGCACGAGAATCGCCATGTAAGCCTTGTCGGAGTCGCCGACCGAGTCGTCCGCGAGGAAGAACTCGGCGCGGTGGAGCAACTCGGAGTAGAATCGTTCTGCCGAGTCAACTGTGTTGACAGGGTCCGGAAGGGGCGAGTCATTGGCGAGTCCGAAGACGAGTCTGGAAGCGTCGGAGGTGAGAGCTTGGTGATAGGAACCGGACTCGATGGAAGAAAGGAGGTGGTTGATGAGAGTGTGGAGATGGTGATCGGACGGCGGGGATTGAATGGGGGAATTGGAGGGCGGAGGAGGAGTGAGGGTGCAGCGGATGAGGCGGAGTTCGTAGGCGCGAAAGTGCAGAAGCTGAGGTTCAAGAGTGGACATGTTTTTTGGGGATTCAGACGCCGGTGGTTTCCACCTTCAGGGGTTTAGGGTTTTTACATATTAAATTAAACTAAATGTTTATATTAATATTAAGTTATTAACATTAAGGTAATGTTTGGTGAAGAGACAGAGACGAAAACATTGAGACTGAGAGACAGAAATTTAGAGAGAGTGATTGAAATAAATCTCAGTATTCTGTTTGGTGCAAAATGGGAGATAAAAATTGAAACAAGAATGAAACTCTAATTTAATTTGCACAAAGGATAAAATTGGAATTAATTAATTAAAATGAAAGTATTTTAGGTATAAAATGTTATTAAAGTTTCAGTTTCTATCTCTAAAAATTTCAATCTCCTATGTCCATATTTTTTGGAGATACTGAAATACTGAAATTTTAGAGAGAGAGATAAAAATTTAAAATTTTAATACCAATCTCTAAACTAACAAACACGATCTTTCAATCTCTGTTTCAATACCTCAAAACAAAAACTACTAAGTACCAGTTTATTCCAACATGACCTCACATAGGATCTTCGACAAACACACCTACAAATTGGGTAAACTATGGGGTTTTTTTTCCCTCTAAATATTCAATTTTGGGCAAAAAAATATTTATAAAAAAACATTATAATCTTTTAAAATTGATCTCAATTTGATAAAATGTTATTTTTTTATAAATGACAAACATTTTTTATATATTTGATTTTGATCTAATATTAAAAAATCTTAAAAAATATTTAAAATTAAATAAATAATAAAAATTTGATTGTTAGATTTTTTTAAATATTTTAAAATTTGTCATTTATGTAAAAGAAATTAGAAAAAATTCACTTAATATTTATATTTGGTTTATTTTGTCGATATTATTTTTGAAAAGTAAATGTAATTTTCTTTCAAATTTATTTTATCAAAAGTATTTCTTTTAAACTAAAATGATTTTTTTGTCTAACAAAGAATAGAAAAATAAAAAGAAAACAGTAAGTTCTTCAACTGAAAAATTAAAAGTTTTCTTAAATCCTTCTTGGATTAGCCTTTTGATATCTTCAATAGGAGTATTCCATTCTTTATAAGGCTGATTATGCCTTGCAGCTTCTTTGACTAAAGAGTCAACAACAATATTAATAGAACGGAGCACTGAATTAAGAGAAGCACACCAATCTCTAATTATCATATGTTAAATTTTTTCTACAATATCTTTACTACGAAAGCATTTGTAGCTTGTATAAGAAGAATAGTCTTGAGACAATTCATTTTATAAATGTCATCACAAAAATCCATCTTCCAAATCAAAGTTAAACACGGTCAAATAGTAAAAAACTCCCGTCTAAGAATTGAACTAAATAAAAAAGGACCAGCACAACATTTTATACATTTGCCAACTAAGGTTTTAATGATACAATTAAAATTCGTTGAACCAATATCTTCCATAAAATTAACATTACAATTTATTTTAAACTTATTTATTGGTAGAACTATCCAATCAATTAATAAAAAAAGAGGGGCACCAACTTTTTAAACATGAACTGATTTGTTAAAATCTTGTCAAGAATTATATACAAGTATTTGAAGCTTAGTTGGAGACCAAGGTTGATCAGAATTGAAAATGTCATTGTTGCGACTTCGCCAAATTTACCACACAACAGATAAGAAAATGAAATCATCTTTCTGAACATTTAAAGTAAACCAATCCTGCAAGTTATAGTTAAAAAAAAAGATTGAGAAGAAAAGCCGATCCTATGCCACATATTTTTAGCCATACTGCAATCACGCAAACAATGGAAAATAGATTTCACTCCATTGTAGCAACGAGGACAAATATTAGAATTAGCAAGATCTCTTTTAGTTCAGAGAGACGCAATAGGCAAAGCCTCATGAAGAGCAAGCCACACAAGAAATTTGATCTTCTCCAAAATCTTTAATTTTCATACCCACTACTAATTATTGTTATGCTACCAATTAAACATTTTCTGTGCAATCCAGTCATACCCATTTTTAACTGTATAAAAGTTAGAATGTCTCTAGATCCAACCAACTTGTGATCCACATTAAACAATAGAATTGTATCTATCGAGTCCAATTAACACATTATCCGAAAAAAAGAATAACACTTTTCTAAATACCTCCTGCCATTCTTCTAAACATCTTGCATCTTAAACTTCAAATCATTAATATGAACATAAGAAATATTAACTGCCAAAGGGTCTTTTGATTTCCATTAATTGTCATTTGTCGAACTAAAAAGATTGGTCTAACAGTCCAATACACTAAGAATATCCTTCTTTAAGCCATCCGTTAACTTTTTCAATGATAGTTTAGTCTATGCAAATTTATATAATTTGTTTGTTTGTAAAAAACTATACTAAAATTTATCTAACAAGTAATATTCCACATCTAAATTATTTTATAAATCAAATTTAATATCTAACTATCTTGATAGTTATTATCAATTTCAGATAATAATAATAATAATAATAATAATAATAATAATAATAATAATAATAATAATATGATTTTTGTCCTTCTAATAAAATTGCGTAATTAAAAATGACCCATTTATTTACAAAAAAAAATGAAGAACAGATAAATTTTTATTGTTTAGCATTGAGGGAAGTTAATTAACATTACATAAATAGCTTTCTGTCGTCACTATCTATTTATCTCTATGTTCCAAAGACTAATTCCTCTAATCTCTAAGTCATATTATTAAACCTATTTCTATTTTTATTATTTAAGAAAATTTATCAATACGATTAAGTATCTTTTTAATTTATTCTTTAAACAATCTTTTATTACACTAATTTAAAAAAAATAAATAAATACATCCAAATAGATTTAATATTTTTTTAATTTAAAATACAAATTTAAAAAATAATTTAAGTAAAACTAAAATTCAACAATTCAATTTTAAACCTTTTAAACTCTAACACATCCTAAAACACCACTTAAATATCTCAAAATAGATATTTCAAATACAAAGTCAGATACTTCTTCGATTTGTCGACAATCTTACCATCTTAGATCATTTTAAAGGCACCAACGGCAAAAGTGTCAAAATCGGGGACAAGCAATGAGACATAGGCCTTGATCGCCTCCTCAGTAGCAATTATGGCATCTTGGACATCCTTTATGATTTCTTTGTTCTTTTTCTTTATATTAGTGGCATCCAGGAGAACAGAATTTGCCGATCTCATGGCCACAGCCAACTCTTCTCCAGCTACTCCCCTAAGCGTCGTTGAGTTGTTTAGAGAGGGAAAGATCCTGATCAACGAGGCGACCGATCCCTTCGCTTGTTTTCTTAAGCCTCTTTTCGATTTTGTTCAGCTTGGTCCCCATAGTTTCCTCCTTAGCCTTCAACTTAGAAATCCCATGCTGGACCATCCTGTATTTCCCCTCTAGAACCTGGCACAGGGCCAAGACCGGCTCCACCATCCACGCAATGGTGGCAACTCGGAGAAGGCTCCAATACGTCCACCTCGCTTGGGCAGCCAGGTCTCCGTCACGGAATAAGGTTTCGGTACCCAGCAGCAGTTGGGAGTCAATGAAGCTACCAGCGTCAAAGTTTTTTTCCATCACGTGAGAGCTTGCCCCGGACTGGAGCTGGAGTAGCAGGGGAGTCGGAGGCATCGTCGTCCCCATCAGGGAAAAAAGGGTCATCAAATGGCTAAGGGAAGTGTTCCCAGCAGCCATCCCAACTGCAAAAGAAAAAGAAAGCTAGGTTACGAGGTCATTAGTAAAGTTGCAGTATATAAATCGGGAAAACTAATGGAAGAATAATAGCAGGAGAAATGCCTTACTTACCTACACAATCTTGACCAGTTTCCTGGTCACCCATTAGGAGATGAGGATCAAGAGGGTTATAACCAAATATCGCCAGCAAAATGTCGACGATCTACTGGTTTTGCCGACCTATGCCCTTATAGGTTACCTTAATCATATAATTGGATCCGGCGCCAAAGTTCCAGTAAGTTGGAACGTGCCTCCCCTTCAAGGGTGAGCCAAAAAGGGTGCTGACCTCGAGCCGGCGTCACCTTGAAAAAAGTTTCTTTAAAACAATGAAAAGAATCTTCGAAGAATCCAAAGATTCTTCAGTTTTGAACCGTCTGCAAGGAGAGGCATCCTTTCTTGTATTTATCCTCTTGGGAAGGATTCACGAGAAGAAAGAAGAAGAGAAAGACTTCTACAGTAGTCGGGAGTTCTAAATACTCACAAACTATCTCAAAATACTAGATGGCAGCCCAACTGTTCGGGTGAAGTTGAGATGGAACAACGTCACATCTATTCAAGAGGGTCAGAATAAAGGGGGAGAAGGGCATCTAGACCCCTGAAGTGGTGAACATGGCTTTGTACACCCACATCCAGTCAAGGACGCAAAGAGCGTCAATGTTGAGTTGACAAACGCGTTCCTGGACCCCGGGACTAAGAGCTCATAGTTTACCTCCTCGGGACCACCTCCGCATAGTGCTCCCGATTCACGGAGCTCTTGCAGCTCTTTCGCAGTTAACCTGGAAGAGGTATTGGTGACATCGGTTGTATACCATGCGTAACGATTCACAGGAGATCGCATCGCCATATCTACAGTAGGGACACCACTTAAGTTAAATCGTAAGGTCGGAGGCAGGTCTTAGGCTAAACATAAGTTATTCTACACTAAACCATTATAGCCTAAATCATGGAAAAGACACCTATGACACCCCCCTAAAAGCTATCTAACAAAACCAAGTTTGACCCTAGAGGTAACCAAAACAAGAAAACCAACATGATAATGACGGAAGGTAAAGCAAAGTAATACAAACAAATGGCTACTTACCAATAAAGATGAATGTAGAGGGTGAATGAAAACAGGGAGTGGTGAGTGCATGGATAGAGTAAAATCCAAGAGAGAGGATAATCACAGCAAGACGCAATGAAGCAAATGGTGGTGACAATGAAGGAAAATGAAGGATGATGGGTAGTTACAGGAATAGGGAAAGAAGAAAATGAAGTGATGCTATGAAGACGGGATAGTAACCGCTACTAGGGAAAGAGAAGCGTAAAAGGTCAGGGGTATAATAGACTTTTCCATGACCTTTCAAATCAATTAAAGGCCATTTAAGGAGGAAGGACTTAAATATCTCATTTTGTAAGTTTTAAGGACTGATCTATCTTGTAGTTTTTAAATTTAGGAACTACCGGTTTAATAAACAAATATCCGCGAGACTGATGTGGTCACTCAAGAGAGTTTGAGGACTACTTTGATATAGTTTGTCCTTTATATTTGAACCCTGAATCCAAGAGTATCAAGTCCACTATTTAGCCAATAAGGAGGCTTAAATGATTTGCAGTTTGAATTCTGATTGTGTCAAGTCTCTTCTTTAACATATTCAGGTTTTCTCTATTGTGTTATCCATTTTGAAAATGAATGTTCCTTCCATGTATATCTTATGAACAATATTTTGCATGACAAAGTTTCACTTTGATTCCCTTGCCTTTCTGGTTGTCTGGGTTGCTGTTTGACAATTTTTTTCACATTCGATGTCATTTTTCTAGGTGGCGACATTTCGAGGAAAAAGAAGTTACTTAAGAAACAGGTACTGCCCGATTGATATAAGTTGATAGTTTCAGTTATCAATCAAGATAGCATTATGCATTCAGCTTAAATAGTATTTATTCCTGTATCAAAGAAAATGATTTTGCTTGCATCAACAGGGAAACATGAAACTGGTTTCATAGCAAGCTGATGTTAGTGTTATTTTTGAAGATTGTTCATAATGGTATCATTCTCTTTCTGCTGTCAGGCTGAAGGAAAGAAAAGGATGAAGTCCATTGGTAAAGTTGATGTGCCTCAAGAGGCTTTCATGGCGGTTTTGAAATTGGAAAATGAGGTGATATGATCACGTATACATGTAACGTAAGTTGCAGCATTATCTGAAATTTGTAAATATAAAGTGAAAATTCAAAACCTTGATGTATTACTGCTTTGGTATAATGGTCCAAGTATTGTCCTTCAATGATTTTAAGCTGCATACAGTGCAAGATTTTGTGATTTTGACTCGGTTCCTTTAAGGGAGGAAAAAAAGAAAAAAGTTGAAACGTAGCACAAATATTCTGTCAGGTAGTGTTGATCATATTAAGATTTATCGTGTTTGTATGCTAGACACGCACACATATGCGTTTTCTTTATTCAATCATGTCTTAATAAAAATTAAAAAAATATGTTTGAATATAGCTAAATTTCAGGTCAATTTACCTAATTAAATAAATCTATTGAATCCTTTACCCATATACACAAAACACAAACTTGTTACGTGCATGTGCAATTTGTGTTATTAGGTAAACCATGGGAGCCAACCATGGTTTCTACTCTCTACATAAACTGTGGCTGGCAGGGACGGATTACTTGTGGAAAACAATGGCCGTAAACTGTGGCTGAGTCCCACGGATTAGGAAGAGAAACTAGCAGGCATAAACAATGGTTGCCTACCACGGTTTATGAAGAGGAGGCATTCAAAGGTAAACCCCCTTGCTTCCCACGGTTTATGTGTTTAGTAGTATAAATACATAATCCGTTGATGCTCATGACGGATCATTTGGGAGGAAACAAACATTTTGCAGCTTCTTATTGGTTGAGAGAGTTTGAGAGAGAGAGAGTTGTAGGTTTTGGTGAAGTTTGGGTGGTGGAGGCATGGAGGATGAAGCTTGCTTGTACCGACTAAATGGCGTTGCTCACGTGGCTGGATCTATCGACAATGAGGTTAGTTATTATTATTATTATTATTATTATTATTATTATTATTATTATTATTATTATTATTATTATTATTATTATTATTATAACTATTATTATCTTATAATTATTATTGTAGTAAAATTATTTTATTAATTTTATTTTCATTGTTATTATGAATTGATAGTAATGATAGTGTCATTGTTACTATCATTATTTTTGTTACTTTTATAATAATAGTAGTTATCATTATTACTTTTATTTTTATTAGTACTGTGAGCTGTTAGTATTAAAAATATTGTTATTGTTAGTAGAGTTATTCATGTTCGTATTGTTATTATTCCTATTACTTCGTGATTGTTTTAACTATCATTAAAGAAAATAGAAAACCAATGTCGGTATATAATAATTTTTTCTAAATTATGTTTGATGTTATTAGTACTGCTCGTATGTTGAGGGATTTTGTTACCTACATTTTGCAGCCTACTAGGGTTATTAGTGGCGTGAGGAGAGAACAAAATATGCATTTACACAAGCGGATCATACCGTATCTAGAGACCGCGGGCTTGTATCATTTGGCTAGGCTGAACAGTCACTGATTCTGGGTTGATGAGCCTCTACTTAGCGCATTTATTGAGCGGTGGCATCCTGAGACCCACACCTTCCACATGTCATTTGGTGAGTGCACTATCACTTTGCAAGAAGTGGCATGTCAGCTTGGTTTGCCGATCGATGGGGAGCCTGTTAGTGGGTGCCTGACTGACTTTGAGAGTCTGATGGAACATGGAAGACCGGCATGGGTCTGGTTTCGCGCGTTATTTGGGGAGTTACCTCCGCAGAATAAAGTAAAGCAGATGACAGTGTGCTACACATGGTTCCATGAGAGGTTCCGGGTTCTCCCAGCAGATGCTAGTGAGGAGACCGTGCGTATATATGCGCGTGCTTATATTCTGATGTTGTTGTCCTCTCAGCTGTTTGCGGACAAGAACGCAAACCGGCTCCACCTTCGTTGGTTGCCTTATTTGGCATCGTTGGACGAGTTGGGGAGATATAGCTAGGGCTCGGCGGCACTGGCCTGGTTGTATAGATGTCTCTGTCGTAGGACAAACTGAAATGTTGTTAACTTGGCCGGACCACTTCAGCTTCTACAGTCTTGGATTTTCTAGAGGTTTCCCACTTTGAGGCCTAGTGGGTTTGATGGATTCGGATTTCCGCTTGCATCCAGGTACGATTTTATATTTTTGTTTCATAACTTGTTCAACATCATATGTTCTTTTTTGTTAGTACATGATTTCAATTAAAATTGTAGGTGGGCTACATATCTACCGAGAAATGATGCAGTGGGTGAAAGAGTCGTGTCTGCACACCTTTCGTTGGATCGATTGCGTGTCCACGATGTGAGTTATTTAGTTATTGCTCTTACTTGGACTGGTTTAGATTAAATTTTATGGTCTGACATAACTATTTTTTTCCGATACAGTTTGTGTGGGAGCCTTATTCCTCTGCTGAGGTTGCTGCTGTTATTCATCCGGAGATACTAGTTGACGAGCACCGTAGGCTATGGACGGCCATCACTAGCCTGATATATTTTGCTGCGATTGAGTGGCATCAGGTGGATAGGGTGCTACCTCAGTTCGGCGGTGTTCATCATCTTCCTCAGCCAGCTCTGAACATATATTGGCTACATGCCAAGGATGGCAGGGGTAGGGACCGATGGTTCCCCAAATATTTTCAGAAGTGGCATGAGCATTGGGAGAACCGGCTTTATTCAGTTATACCGGTCGATCGAGTCCTTGACCCCAGTCCATCAGCTGAGTACTTGGACTGGTGGTGCCGTGTGGCCCACAGATTTCTATCCCCAGATGTTGCATTTCAGGATCCGATACCCATTGTATTGACTGAGGAGGCTCGTCACAGAGGGTCGTCCCAAGCCCCCTCCAGGGTGCAGGTTTACGACAGACCAGATAATAGGCGAGTCGATCGACGTCGCCATATAGGCACCCATACCACGGATTGAGAGTGGCGATGGCTGGCCGACCATTTAGAAGAGGACCAACCCGCTGCTGATGATGGAGATGTGGTGGATTATCGTGTTCCTCATCGTAGAGCCAAACGACAGGCTCCCCGGGATGGTCGTGGACGGGCTCGAGGTGGAGGACCTTCCGTTGAGGATGAGGGTACTCAACACGGTGTTCGTGATGATGTAGGTGGTTCGGCTTCAGGGATGGATCAGCCCACCTACGACATGGGCAGTAGCTCTCAGCTGTTTGGGAGTTTCGAGCCACAGGCATTTGCTGAGTTTACTACCGCGGCTGTCGGGATAGACATCGATGATCCTATTAGTCAGTCAGAGTTCTTTAGGGATATAGCAGACATGCTCAGGGATGACGATGCGACCCATTATAGGCCACAGATGCCCGAGGTTCATTCCGAGTTTGCTGATCAGCAGCCACCTATTCCCGCTGTTCAGCCTCAATTGGCCGTTGACCTCAACGAGCCTGCAGCATCTCCTTCTGACCCATGGTTCGCGTTAGGAGGGACCCAGCTTCAGCATTCAGTGCCGCTCCCCGAGAGACAGCAGCACCAGAGGCGGCCCAGAGACCAAGGAGGGTGAGGCATCCTCCTTCGTGTGGGACCAGAGGTCACCTGCTTGTTCATTTGGATGATGACAACAGTGACACAATTGAGGATTCTGATTAGTTTTGTCTTATATTCACGACCTGTCGTCCTATGTTGGTTTATGTACTTAGAATGATGTTTAGGGTTATATGTTTCGGACTTGTGTGAAATGTTACTGCTATTTCGTCACAATGACCACAAATATATAGAATTTCACTCCTCATAAACCGTTGCAACTCACAAAGGTTTATGTACATTCGAACTCCTTTATAAACCGTTGCTGGCCGCAAGGGTTTATGTACATTTTCCTTCCTCAATAAACCGTGGTAGCTTGCCACGGTTTATGTTGATTCTCATTCACAACAAATCCGTCCCTGTCAGCCACGGTTTATGTAGAGAGTAGAAACCGTGGTTGTCTCCCACGGTTTACCTAATAACACAAATTGCACATGCACGTAACAAGTTTGTGTTTTGTATATATGAGTAATAGATTCAATAGATTTATTTAATTAGGTAAATTGCCCTAAATTTCATTATGTATTAGTTGTGTCCAATCTTATTTTTTATTTATATTTTTAAAATGAGTTTAGAAATGATATATTATCATTTATTAATACAAAATTATTTTATATAATTAAAAAAGACATTAAAAATAATTAAAATATTATTACAATTCATCTAAAAATATTTTATATTTTATATGTATACATATTATGTTTCATATCTTATAAAAATTTAAAATTTATGTGTGCATGATTTATATCTATATTAGTGTTTGTACTTCAAAAATAAAAAGATAATTACTCTAAACTCTAGCGTTT
The DNA here is from genome assembly GCF_014773155.1 of Arachis stenosperma. NCBI lineage: Eukaryota > Viridiplantae > Streptophyta > Magnoliopsida > Fabales > Fabaceae > Arachis > Arachis stenosperma. Next base: position 50,885,477 of record NC_080384.1, read on the forward strand.
ATTCGAAAAAAATCCCAGCATTTAAAATAATTATTTTTACATACAACTTGATGTTCAAAAAAAAAAAATCAATTATACTACTCTAAAAATATTTGGTTATTCTAACATAATGAAGTTAATTATTTTACTTTAAAATGTTTACTTATTTATTGGCCAACTAATTTGTTAAAAAAATATATGTAATATATGTATAACATATATAATAATATAAAGAGTAAACTACCATTTGTACTCACGAAAGTTGAATACGCTGACATATGTACCCATAGAAAAAAAAAATTACCATTTGTACTCATAAAAAATTATTTTTACAGGCAAAATTATCCAAATCCTAAAAAATCATCTAAAATCCCTAAATTACCCTTCTCTCCACACTATCATCTCTTTCCTCCCTCCTCTCTCTCAATGTTTTCAGCCACCCAATCCCAGCATCAACCACAAATCACTTCTCACCCTTCTCATCATCGTTTCACCCTTCTCCGCTAGCAACGTCGCGAACCTCCGCCAGCCCAGGAGCACCGCGCCAGCTTCTCCTCGCCACCGCGCCAGCTTTTCGGCCTTGAAATTCAGCTGAGACGCTTCAAATCCGGAAAGCCACCGCATCAGATTTAGTAGCTTCCTCTCCTTCACGTCCTCCGGAAGCCCTGGGTTGAATATCGTTCGAACCTAACCCAATACACAAATCACTTTCCCATTTTTCAAGCAAGAAAGTTGTAAGAAGGTGAAAAGGAGAGCTACCTCTTCGGCGGGGTGGGGAGGAGTAAGGGGAGCAGGTGCGGAGGCAGGAGATGGCGGAGGGGGAGGAGCGGCAGCCGCAGGGGGTCATTACTGGTGATAGGGGTGGATGCCAGTGCCAGCCATGGCTATGATGAGATTCAGATAGAGAGAGAAAGGAGAGAGAGAAACTCTATTCTGTAACGAGATAGTGATCTTGAATCTGAGAAATTGACAATTTTTTGTGAATGTTCTAAGAAATTAAGATTTTATTTTGAATCTATATATGTTCTATTCTTCAATTTGATCTAAGTTTTTTATTTTTGTGATTTTGAAGAGGATAATGGCTGGGATATGTTGATGTTGGCTTCATGGTGGACTTGCACCGTGAAGGTGCTTTTCTTCTCCGGAGAAGCGACAACAAGTGTTGCTGTGACTGTGAGGATGAAAGAGAGGAGGGTGTGGCAAGGAGCCATTGGAGCAGCAATGGGGACTGACTGAAAAGTAATGGTGAGAGTGTGTTAGAAAGGGAAAGAGGGGTGGTGGGTGGGTGAAGAGGGTGGTGGTGGAATTTGAGATTAGAAAGGGAAAGATGGGTGATGGTTGGGTGAAGAGGGTTAGGGTTAGAAAGGTGATTGGGTGAAGGAGGTGGTGTAGTGGTGAAGATAAGGGTAATTTAGGAATTTTAGATAATTTCTTAGGGTTTGGATAATTTTGCCTGTAAAAACAATTTTTTATGGGTACAAATGGTAATTTCTTTTTTCTATAGGTACATATGTCAGCGTATTCAACTTTCGTGGGTACAAATGATAGTTTACTCTAATATAAATACATAATGATTAATTTTTAGTATTCATAGAGCAATTTTATTTTACACTTTTCATTCAATCAGATTGTAATAGGATGTATGATTACACGAGGGGTGTTAGATTAAAAAGCAAAATCAATATAGTCTAATTTAAACTATTGCCACTTGGATTAATGGTACTATCATGTTTCAAAAATTTTTTAAAGATTTTATTGATAAAAGATAATAGTAACTTTAAGTTGATGAAATCTTTTTAGATTTATCCATAATTTAACATCTTAAGAAGAAGTAGTAGTATCGATAATCTAATTTAAAATTCTAAGAAAAAGATTTAACTTAAAATCCTAACAAGAAGAAGAACTATTCATAATGTAATTTAAAATTCTAATAAGAAGAAGATCTAAAATGGTGTTTAAAAAAAAAGGGTGCTTATTTATCTAAAATATTATAAATTAATAATTAATTTAAAAGATATAAAAATAAATAATTTTAAAAAATTAATATTTATTATAAAAGATAAGTTAAGCAAAGTTTAGAGAATTTCTCAGAAATATAATAGAATTGGTCAATTAAAAATTCTAATAAAAAGATTAAAATAATGCTAAAAAGATAGTGTTTATTTATCTAAAAAGATTATAAGATAATATCTAATTTAAAAAATATAAAAATAATATATTTTTAAAAAATTAAATATTAAAAAAGATAAATTAAGCAAAATTTAAAGAACTCCTCGTAGATACTATAAAATTGGCCATATTGAAAATTCTAAGCAGAAGAAGAAGTACCCATAGTCTAATTTGGAATCCTAAAAAGAAGAAGAAGAAGTAGTTAATCCAAGAATGAGTGAAGAAGAATTTGATCCTTTCTCAATTATGAAACTGTTGGAGGTGCCTCTTCCGGACGCAGAGCTGTTTGCCGCAGACGTGGGACCATCTCAGTTTCAGTCGCCCTCATCCTCCAATGTGCCTCTTCCGGAGTTTCCAATTGGCAATCAACAGCCTCAGCCTCAGCCTCAGCCTCTGCCTCTGCCTCTGCCTCTGTCTCTGCCTCTGCCTCAGGCTCTGCCTCTACCGGAGTTTGCAGCCAATGTGCCTCAACCGCAGTTTGCCGTTGACCTGTGTGGCTATCAACAACCTCAGGCACAGCCTGAGACAGTATGGAGTGGGGATGAGAACAAAGAGTTCGACATGGGAGCACCTCAGTTTCAATCACTGCTTCCATTGACAGAGGCAGAACTACCGTTTGCCGCCGACATGGGAGCACATCAGTTTCAGTGGCCCTCTGAGTTTCAGTCTCTGCCTCTTCATCATCCGGTCTGGACTGGGGACGAAAGAAACCACATTCTTGCCGCCAATGTGGGTGGTAATCAACAGCCTCAGCTTCAGCCTCTGCTGGAGTTTGCCGCCAACGTGGGTGGTAATCAACAGCCTCAGCTTCCGCTTCCGTCGCAGCTTGCCACCAATGTGCCTCCGCTGCAGTTTGCCCCCAATGTCGGTGGTAATCAACAGCCTCAGCCTCAGCCTCAGCTTTTTCCCGTCAATGTGCCTCTGCATGAGTTTCCCGCTGACGTGTGTGGCTATCAACAACCTCAGGCACAGCCTGAGCCCGTCTGGAGTGAGGATGAGAACAAAGAGTTTGAGTTGTTCCTTGCTGAATGTCTTCCGGAAGCTCTACAGAACCGGTGGAATGATGTGGCTGCTTCTCTCCCCGGCAAGACCCCCGCGCAGATACAGGAACACTTCCAGAAGCTCATCACCGACATCAATCTTATCCATAAATATTATATCAATCTGCATCACACCTCCATCGCACCTGCTGCACCTCCCACCACATTGGAACGCAATCCACTCTCCCTCCCCAGAACAAGTGAACAAAACCAACCTGCCAACACCAACATAATCGAACACCAACCTTTAACTAAGACTACTGAAAGAAAGAAAACAGTTCATTGGACTCAACAAGAGAAAGAGTATGTATTATTCTATTGCTTTTTCCTCCTCTTTTATTTATTATTATACGAGTATAATATCCTTTTTTGGACTCAGAAACCAAAAACACCTCAATAAACCAAATGCATATCAATATTATCTAACTGTCTCAAATCAAAAAATGTAACTTGAACGTTCCAAAGTATATTTTTATATAATAAAACACGTAGTAAATCAAATTCAATATATTTGAATTAAATGAAAAATGTTAATTGAATAAAAATCGAATCAAATGGATTCGAATTCAATCCATTCGATTTATTAGCATTTTAACTATGTACTTAAATCCATTTGATTCGATTTTCATTCGATTAACGTTTTTCACCTAATTCAAATATATTGAATTTGATTTATTACATGTTTCATTAAATCGAATTTAATCAATTCGATTTATATAGAAATAATGAAATATGCTTTGGAATTTTGGCATTACATTTTTTAGTTTGGGACATTTAAGTAATATTAATGTGTATTTGGTTTATTAGAGTATTTTGTCCAAAAAATAAATCAGAAAAAAAGGTTTGATATCTAAAAATATATTTTTTTTGAAATAAAATAAACAAAATATTATTTTCCTAAATTTTATTTTTTAATTTTAATTTCTTAAATACGATTTTTTTTCAAAGCAAATTCGCTGCACCTTGGCTAACTCCCCTTCAAATTTAAAAAAAATGGCTAACTCAAATTCTTAAACTTCACAACGGACGATGGTAATTATTATCATCGTTTTCAGAGTACACAGGAATAAGTCATATTTTAATAAAAATAATGTTTTTTTTTTCAAATTTATAATGAGAAAAAAATTATTGTTAAATATGGCTTATTCCCGTGTACTGTATATGTCTAGAGACGATGATAATGGTTACCATTGCTGTCAGTAATATTGAAGCAGTCATGATTGTTGTCTGTATATTTTTGTGTACTACTATGTACCCTTGAAGATTATGGTAATAACTTAAAAATTTGAGTTACGTGCATTTGGAAAAAATTGAAATGAAGTTAGCCAGAAGTTAGGTGAACTCGCCCTAATTCCAAAAAAAATATTGTATTTAAAAAATTAAAGTTAAAAAGTCATGTATAGAAATATAATTAATTTTTTTATTTTATTTCTAAAAAAATTCTCTAAAAATACCATATACTCATTGTAATTTTTTAATAAATTTTGTTAATAATTATTTAAAAAAATGTGTCTTGACAGGTTATTTCTTAGAGGATATAAAGAAGTAGGACGCAAGTGGAAACGAATTTCGGAAGATTATGTCAAAACAAGAACGGAAAAACAAGTTATTAGTCATGCACAAAAAATTCTGAAAAAATTAGCTGAAACAAACAGAAGAAATAACATTCGTGATGAATTATAGTAAGTTATCTTCTCATTCTTAATTAGTTAATGTAATTCAATCTTCACTAAATTAAAAAATATATAATTGATTATTTTAAATTCTTTAAATTATTTATACACGGTAGTTATATTATTATAATTATTTTTTATGTAGGAACTGTATCATCATTTGAGTTTTCTAATGGACGAAAGATTTGTTTAAAGGAGACTACTCAAACAAAAAGAATACTTAAATGAATTGAAGTATTTTTTTAGGTTAAATATATAGTAGGGTAATATATTTAGTTTCAATTAATTATTACCTTAGTTTTCTTTAATTTCAAAGCATTATAACAGTGAAATAGATGGCTTACCTAAGTTTGTAAAAAGTAATGTAGAAATGTGATCATAGAAAAATAGTAGATTTAATTATAATAATAATTTATCTATTAATAATATTTTATTTCTTAGCTCTTCGGCTTGGATAATAAAATGTTTACTTCGATACGATAATAAATTCATACGTATCGATACTATAAAAACGTAGACAAATAACAAAACGCCACGTGAATTATATGATTTCCGTTAGCATCTGATTTTTTTAAAAAAAATTATGTATTATATCAATACTTTTACCAAAATATCCTTATAATTTAATAAAAATAAAAAATATATTTTTATTTAATTTTATAAAAAAACCTAAATATCCTTTTTTATATTAAACAAAAATTATCTATTTAAATTAATCAAAATTTTAAATTTAACTAACTTTAATCTTATAATTTTAAATTTTAAATAATTTAACAAACAAAACAAAAACACATTTAGTTATTCATCAACATTAAAAGAAATTATTTCAATCTTGTTAATACTCCATTATTCTCTCGTAAACCCTAATCCGGTAATCCCTCATCGTCGTTCATACAAAAAAAAAAACTGCATCTGACAAATAAAAAAAATCAAAAAAATTATTCATCAACACTCTCAAAGACCGTCTCTCTCACTCTCAATTCTCAGACTCGCTCTCTCTTCTCTCTCACTGCCACTTGCCCACTAGAGTCTCTCTCGGTCTCACTCGACTCTTGTCTCCTTTACACTCGCCGGCATCTCGTCTTGTCGCCGACGTTTCAACGGTCCCGCAGCCTTCCCTGGGATCCTCATTTTAGACTACAGAAGCAACTTGGTGGGTCGTCGTCTCTTGTCGTCTTCTGGGTTTGGGTCCTCGACGGACCGTTTTTTCAATCTCTTCAAGTTCCATGGCATTCCTATTGTTAACGCTGATGTCATCGCTCGTGTACGTTATGTATTCCAATTCTCTTTATTGTGATGTGTGTGTTTTTGTTGGGGTTTTGCTTTTGAACTGAATAAAATTTTCAAGCTCAGTGAATGTTTGGAATTAGCAGGATGCTTTGACGAAAGGTAGCGGTGGATGGAAAAAAGTTGTAGCTTTTGGGGAGGAAATTCTCCTTGAAAATAGAGAAGTCAATAGACCCATGCTTGGCCAAATTGTCTTTTCCGATCTTGATAAGAGCCAATTTTTCAATCGGTTATTAAATCTTTACTCTTTTTTTGTTAATTTACAGGAAATTTCTTAACAATTTCGCATATTTGGATTGCTCAAAGTTCTTTCTTTTAATATTTATTTTATGTGCCATGATCCTAGAATTTTGGTTAATTCTTTGTCTAAGGTTAGAATAGGCTAAAGTTGAAAATTTTATAATTCTTAACCCATAGTTAGTATTTTCAATTCAATCTTTTTTAAAATACATCATTTTTAGGATTAGTTGATTTTTTTTTTTTGAATTTCAGTTGTAATCATATTTTAGATTATTGGCTCCCCATATATCCTCTGGAATCTTTTGAAAAGTTGTACAGTTGTGGGTGAAGAGATACAAAGTTATTACTCTTGATGTCCCCTTATTGTTTGAGGCTAGATGGACAAGTTTACAAAGCCAATTATAATTGTGTGGATTGATCTTGAAACACAGAAAAAGAGACTCATGGAGACAAACCAAATGAGGAGGATGCTGTGTACAGGATCAATGCTCAAATGCCACTTGATGTGAAGAGGAATAAAGTAGATATAGTGATAGATAACACTGGATCACTTGATGACTTGAATGAACAGTTTCAGAAGGTTCTAATTGAAGTGTCAAAACTCTTGACATGGACTCAGTTTTGTCTTTCGAAGAATGGAGCCTTGGTCATACTTGCTTTGCTCACATCGGGTGTTGTTTTGTGTATAAAAGAACTTCGGGTGTTATTGTGTATAAAATCACTTTTATAGTCACTTGTGTTTTTCAGAAGATTAAATTTAAAGTTGTAATTTAGCATTTTAAAAGATGAATTTAGCTGTGAAGTACTACTATCTTTTTTGTGGTTGTTTGATTAATTCATAATTATGATGAGGTTGACCACTGTTTTAACATTGATAGTAATGAGAAGGTAAATCTTGGATGTGAAATATTAATAATTGAAGCCATTGTTACCTTTTGCTAAAGTCTGCTTGAACCACTAGAAAGTGGAAGATAATTAGGTTTCCATTAAGATATCATCGTGTGTTGATATGGATGTTTTTGTTCTCGTGTTTAATTTTATGGCTATACTAAATGATTTTGTCAAAAGACTGCATATTCCCTAATATTATATTTCAAGTTATTATCAGTTTTTAAGTGGAGTTCTCCACATTAGTGATGATCCATTGCTCTTTTTGCCAGAAAAATTAGCAATAGTTTTTGCAAATAAATTTTCCTTTCACTTTTTAATTTATCTTTGACAGCCGTGCATAAACCAGCTAGCTAGCTTCTGGTATGCATAGGTTACTTAAAAGAGTTGATGTAGGTTGGACCTACATTCTTCACCATCAACCTTATGTCTTATAGTGGTTGGCACAGCACAGATCTAAGGCATCTGTTCTAAATTCTAATCCTAAGTTTAAAACTAACTAACTTGGAGTGAAATCTTCCAGGAATGTCATCTTGTATCTAACTAACAATTGACATATTAATCATTACATATAACTAATTACGTGACACAGATATTAAGTGTTAGTGAATGGTGTATCAATTGTTTGTTAACTTTCTCTATTTCGGATATATTTTTTTCATAGGGGTACAAATTTTACGCATAACATCCATTTATGGTGTGTTGATGTGAAACTTTTCTATTGTGGTCCATTGGTTATACTTTATTTCGGAAATTAGAGAACTTCCTTCTTTTGGTCCAGTAGAAATAAAATTAAAAGCAAATCCTTTTACTGTATTGGACACTTAAATATTATAATTTATAACACACTCTTTTGCTAACCTTACAATAATGAGTAGTTTACTAGTTTGCAGTTGTTGTAGTTTGTGATTATGTTTTATAAATTGTTTACTCAATATACTTGATGACCTAAAAAGAGCCAATTGTTTTGCAGAGTTGCAGAGTTGTCAAAATCTTTCCACTTGCATATTGTTTTGCTTTGCGGAAAATGGGAAAAAGATAATTAATTAAACAAAGTGTTTGTTTTCATTGTACAACATGTTGTATTACTTATAAATTTAAGATGTACAACGTAATATCAACTTATATTTGCATATGCACCATCGTTATATTCATTCATCCTTTTCAAAAAGATTATTATTAGTATATATGCTGATCAAAAGCCTAGGACAAAAGTATCTAATGATAACTCCTTTAGCATTTATATTATTATTATTATATTATGCCACAGATTTAGTTCATAAGATTAAAGCCACTTGATTAGCAAATACTTGTAACCTGAGTTATTAGGGTAGCATCATGAATTTATGGTTGATGGACCCTAATAATCATGGGGGGTTGTATTCAGTAGCAGTTCTACAATCATAGTAAGAAAAAAATGAGTGGTGATGAAGGCCTTAAAATCATCTTATATGAGATGACAGATAATAAGATTTCACAAAAAAAATTTATTTTACTCCACAATCACATATACCAGTTTTTCACATTTTAAGAAAACTTGAAAACGTGAAAACAAAATCACATATTTTAAAGTAATCATGAGTAATTACCTTAATCCATTTCTCCACTAATCCGTTTTCATAGTTTAGTTAGTATTCACAACAAAAGCAAAGTTAGTCTCAACACAGAAAAATCATATAAATTATATTTTTCACGTGAAAGAAAAGCACAGCTCAATCTAAAAAATAAAAGTTTTGACAAATGCACACAACACAAAACATCAAAAGGGAAAATGAAAAATTCTACATCAAAAGCACAGTAAAAAATACAAATTTTTTATAAGAAAAAATAAATCAAAACAAGAAATCTGCACAAGTTAATCTTTCTTAATATTATCCAAAAATTCTCAATTAATGACAAGAAGGAATGGATCGAAGATAAGAGAGGGAATTGATCTTCAGAATTGAATTGATAAATGACAAGAGGAAAAAAATCACAGGACGTGAAACCATAAGACGACGAGCAAAGACTCCACGACATTTCATGATCCAAGGCAACAGCGAGGACCCGAAACCAGAAGACGACGAGAGACGATGACCCACCGAATTGCTTCTGTCGCGAGGATCTCAGGAAAGGCCGTGAAACGTCGGCAATGAGACGAGATGTCGGCGAGTGTGAAGGAGACAAGAGTCGAGTGAGACCGAGAGAGACTCTAGTGGGCAAGTGACGGTGAGAAAGAAGAGAGAGTGAGGCCAAGAATTGAGAGTGTTGATGAATAATTTTTTTTATTTTTTTTATTTGTAAGATGCAGTTTCTTTTAGTATGAACGATGATCACTATTCATATTAGGGTTCATGAGGGAGTAATGAAGTATTAATAAGATTGAAATCATCTTTTTTAGTGTTGATGAATAACTAATTGTGTTTTTGTTTTATTTGTTAAATTATTTAAAATTTAAAATGATAAGATTTAAGTTAGTTAAATTTAAAATTTTGATTAATTTAAATAGGTAATTTTTGTCCAATACAAAAAGAATATTTAGGTCTTTTTATAAAATATATAAAAATATATTTTTTATTTTTATTAAATTATAAGAATATTTTAGTAAAAGTATTGATATAATATTTATATTTTTTTAAAAAAAATCAATTGTTTATGGAGATAATATAATTCACGTGGCATTTTATTATTTGTCCACATTTTTATCGTATCGGTACGTATGAATTTATTATCATACCGAAACAAACACCTGATAATAATATCAAAAAAGACGGTGAATTAGACTCGATTTATAATTTTAGTGACTATGCCAAAGGAACTATCAATAAAACGAAATATCTTCTTAAAAAGGATTATTATTTAAAATATACTAATTAAACAACCATGAATAACTATTTGAAAAAAGTTGAATGTCACTGTAAGAACTTAAGAAGAGCTTAGTTACTTTCTTTTGATACTTAACTAGTATTTTTATATGTAATACTATTATGGGAATATAAATCTCTTAAAATTAGTTGATTCTGGTATTATAGATTATGACACAAAAAATTTATAGTATTAAATTACTTTTATAAAATGGTCATAAGAGACAAAAATTTCTCTCGGTTAAGAAGACCAGAATCTTAAATAAAATTAAATAATAAGTTTTTTAGTTATTATTTTCAAATGAAATAGTTTAATTTTTTTATTTAATTTTAACATTCGTTATCTAAAATTTGAAAAAATTTAACCTGTGTATTTTTATATTTGATTAGATATAAGTTTATTGCACAAATATAAATAATTAATTTTTATATTTGCTATTTAAAAATAATATTTTTCTCTCTATATAAAAATAAAATTAGATATAAGCATAAAAAAATTATATTTATAATTATAAAATTAACTTATTTTTTTTAAAACAATTAAATCTTGATTTTAACTTTTAATCACAACATTAATATTTTTTTAAATTATATGTAATAGATATTTAAAAAAAGAAGTAAAAATATATATTAAAAAGATAAGCAATAAAAATTTAAAATTAAATAAAAGATATATATATATATAATTATATTTTTATTTAAATTATATTATGTTGTTAATTTTATTTTTTGTAGAACATAAAGGTAGAGAAAAATAAAGAATGAGATAAAAGAGAGAACGATAAAGAAAAAGAATGAGAGAGGGAGTTTGTTACTTTTGGAAGTTAAAAAATTTTTTTATTTTAATTATAATGAAAATATCTGGTAACACATTTTGATTTATCAAATTACTAATATAAAATATGAATTATAAATTATATATAGAGTGGGAAGGATAAAGAGAAATAGAAAAAAAAATGAGAGAGGTAGATAAGAAAATATAAGAAGAATTTTTACTAATTTCAGAGAAAAATATTTTCTCTAAATTTTAATAAGAAAGTGTAATGTGACACATTTTAGTTATTAAACTAGTTTGTAATATATAAATATAATATATAATATAGCTATATTTCAATTTTAGTATTTTAATTTTAATTTTAATTTAATTTAAATAATTTTTCATCCGAATTATAAATGAATTAAATTGATAATAGGAGGGCTAATACCAAAAAAGTCGATAACAGGACTAGAGACTTACAAAACCTTTCTTAAGTTTACAGAAAAAAACGTTTATATTTGTGTAACATATAAAATAATTACCATATTATTATTATTATTACATTATATATATATATATATATATATATATATATATATATATATATATGGGTAAAAAAAGTCCAACTGATTTAAAATAAAATTATTTTTAATATTTGATTAAATTATTCTTGTATTTAGTACATTTTTTTGGGACCTTTAAAAGTATAATAATTATAATTTTTGTAATTATTATTGTTAGGGGTGTTTCCAAATTAGATATAGCTAAAATTTCAATATAATCTGCACTAAATTCATCAGATCGAATTCGATATCCGCACATTTTATGTTTGGATTTAATATATAATATATCCGTAAAATAAAAAAAATATTTTTAAACATATTTATTTCTATGAACACTTTTTATGTTTACTTTTTTCAGAATTTTTTAGAATTTTTAGAAATTTTTTAAAAAAATTTTAAAATTAATTAATATTATATATATTTTATTACATTACATCTAATTATAAAAATTTTATTTATTTTTAGTGCTTATATTAAAATGAAAATAAATTTAAATTAGTTAATTTTAATCTATAATGTAATAATAATATAGTAATTGTTTTATATATCACACGAATATAAATTAATTATTTTTTTATTTGTAAAAAATTTAAGAGACTTAAACTTGTTTATATATATATATATATATATATATATATATATATATATATTATGAATGTGACATATTTTTTTATATAAACAATTTTAGAAAAAATCTAATAGTTAATCTAGGAAATGGATCCTCTCCATTTTTTATTTCACTGGAGAGAAAGTGTGATCTTTCACCTTTAATTCTATAAGTGAGATCAGAAATTAATAAGAGAGAGAACAATGAATGGTGAGATCACATACTGGACACTATCCAGTTTTTTTTCACTGGAGATGATCCACTCCCCATCTATTACCTTTTTTGTTTTAGTCCAATTTAAATATTTTTTATTATTTTTGAAAAGAAAATATTTTAAGAAATTTAATAATATATAATATGAAATACTACTGAATAAATTATACTACTGAATAAATGATACAAAAATTAATTAAAACACAACACAAAAATATTTTTAATAAAAAATGAAATAAACATCTTTATTTGAGTGATCTCCATATTTAAAATAGTTCTTAAAATTTTTAACTTGCATTAAATAAATTTTTTATTTTTTAAAATAACCAAATAGAGATCTCACTTTCAGAAATTAAATTTTTATTGGTCCAAAAATCATCACAGTTAAATACCAAATTGATAGTTTGATATACATTGACATGGACACACAATAATTTTAACTTAAATTAGTATTTAAAATTTAATTAAAACATCTAAATTGATTCATTCACCCTTGTAATATAAACAAAACAGATAACATATACAAAATGTTAATAATAATATAAACAAAAAATTCATAATAATAACAAAATGTTAATAATTCGTAAGATAACGTTAACAAAATAGATAACATGAATAGTTTTTTGTTAGCGATTTCAAATTCCAAAATTATTAATTTATTATATATAATTTTTAAAATTATATATATTAATTTACAAAAATATTATTTATATATAAAAAATCAGTCATCATAAATTTATATATAAATATATATGTATTTTAAATTATTTTTAATGTGTATTTTATATTTTAATTTATATTCTATTTTAATAGCTAATTTTAGTAATTAATTTTGATATACATTTAGCATAATTAATTAATTAATTAAATATTTAAAGTTAACTATTTTTTTCGAATTAATTTAGAGACGAATTTAGTAAAATAAAAATATTACGATTGAATTCGGATATAACTAAACCTATTTGACTCGGCAGCACATATAAAATTACAAAAGTGTATATAAAATTACAGAAGTTAAAACACATATACGGAATTACAGATCATCAAGATATATACATTACAAGAACAATGTTTATGTATGTTCAATTACAATGAATGAGTTTTTTTGCTTCCATAAACAATAGAATCTAATCAACTATGGCGAGTTAAATCCTAAAATGGTTCTGAGATTGGCGTTTTGCACTAAAATCGTTTCTGAAATTCTAATTGTACTAATTACGTTCCTGAGATTGAAAAAATGTACCATATTAGTTCCTGACCTATTTTTCATTAACGACGTGATGACATGACATGATGACGTGGATTGTAAGTAACACGTGTCACTTTATGATTTGGCCACGTGTAATGGTATGATGATGTGGTGACCAGTGACACGTGGCATGCTGACGTGGATGGTTGTGCCACGTGTCATATTGTTATTTGGCCACGTGTTTGGTTGTACCACGTGTCGCAACAGTATTCATCCACGTGTCATCCATTATGCCATCGTTATGCACTAAATTAGTCCTTCACTTTGCATTAAGTGACTCATTTTAGTCCCTGAAATTGAATGTCGTGCACCAAACTAGTCCTTCACCAATTTTTTCTCATTTTTTTTTAAATTTAAAATTTTAATATCTTGGATACACTAATTTCAATTATATTTTTTTCATAAATCGTTTAAATACAAGTACTTTTATAAAAAATTTTAAGATTTTAGTTTTAATTATATAGTTTTTTAATAATTTAACATTGGTAAATTTTGTAATATATAAGTATGTTATTATAAAAAAATAATTATATGATTGATTAGACACATTTTTTTTCATAAAAAAACATGTGTTTTTAACAATAAATTAATAATTAAAATAAACATTTTTTTCTTATGAAATACACGTTTTCGTTATGTATAAATGAGTTAGATTAGAGGAACTTTAAGCACCCTCACTACCACCTTTGACCTCTGCAGTCTAGACAAAAGAGGTCGGAGATGGTAATGAGGGAAATTTGAAATGCCTTCACGTCAACTCCAAGACGGCGGTTATTAGAGGTATTTGCAAGAAAAAAAATATTTTATAAAAGTACTGAAAGAGGTCGGAGATGGTAGTGAAAATGTTTGAAAAGCTTTCACGTCAATTCCAAGTCGGTGATTAGGGTATTCGCAAGAGAAAAAATATTTTATAAAAACACTTTTATTTAAAAAACATGTGAAAAAATAGAATTGAAAATAATGCATTAAAAAATATTGAGAATTTTGAATCATGAAGTGACACGTGTCACTTACAGTCTACGTCATCATGCCATGTCATCACGTCGTTAATGAAAAATAGGTCAGGGACTAATATGGTGCATTTTTTTCAATCTCAGAGATGTAATTGGTGCAATTAAAATCTCAGGGACGATTTTAGTGCAAAACACCAATCTCAATGATCATTTTGGGATTTAACTCCAACTATGACTTTTATACCGAATTTCGAAACCTAACATTGAAATAATTGAGCAAGTGACAGCAAAAAATAATGTTGTTATCGGCTGGAATTGGAAAGCTATTCTATTGGGAATAATTATGAGTTTTAATAACAAGTGCTTTTAAAGACACTTAAAAAAATTAAAATAATTTGAAGTTTAGAATACATTATATATATCAAACTATTTTTAAAAAATTATAGAAAATAGTTAGCTAGCAAATCCTTATATTATATATTTAAAAAAAAAACTTTAATAAGTGACCTTAAAAAGTTCAATGAGAGTTCATGTAGTTAAGGAATTAGACTCAGAAGTCAGAAGTATTTAAGATTTGATCAAAAACATCAGGACAAGATTCCCAATTTCCAATTTCCCTAGCTTCCCAATATCCACCATTATAACTATAACTTTCACTTCCATTTTCCTTAACAAACCACTTTGGTTTCCAACCCCTCTCTTGCAACTTCCTTGCCTGCCAATTATGATGAAATAATAATGTTTTTCATCAATTTCATAATAATAATAATAATAATAATAATAATAATAATAATAATAATAATAATAATAATAATATATGCTACCAATTTCGTAATATTTATCATTTTAAAAAAACTAATTATTATACTTATTTTTATAATTTTACTAAATTTTTAATTAAATTCTTACCGTTTAAAAAATAAAAAATTTTCAATTAAATTCTTATTAACTGTATTTTATTAAAAATTAATAAAATATTTGTTTCTGTAAAATAAATTATAAAATATTTTAAAAGAAAATATTTTGTACCTCTCTCTGTCTTTGTTCCAGCCGCAACTTCTCAGAATTGGCCATGTCATGCTCTCCATTTTCTAAATACCTTTGATCTGGTCTTAGTCTTGAATCTGTTGGTGGCAACTTTTCCTGTGTGTTATTAACTCAAAAAGTCAACACTAAACATCTCACATATTTTAGAAGATTAATCCTTTTATTTTCATTACCATGTTTCAACTTCCTTTTAGGTACAAATAAAATATTAAAAATAGGAAACATACATTAAACTAAAAATAAAAATGAAAGTGAATTTGTGACGTTCAAATTCTAGAAGACCAACCTGGAGTCGAGGTGTGATTTCATTAAGTGTAATGGCAAATTGTGTAAGGTTATATTTTGTCTGGTGTTCAGGTGGTGGGTTGGTTTTCCAAATGAGAATGGGTTTAGAAGAATTAGAGCCTTTCCCTCCTTTCTTCTTATTATTAGAATTCCCTCCAATAACATAGACCAAGCTCTCATCCCATTTTCCAAATATATTTGCCATTGTTTCTCCATATTTATCTTCTACTACGCCTTGCACCTGCAACACAACTTAAATTACAATGCATTAACTTACATATAAGGAGAAAGTTCAAGAGCCAACAGAATTTAGTGTTTTTGGTAAGCACTTTTAACCATCGATCTAATTTTTTTAGGATTTATTTGGATGATTTTTTAAGAAAAGATTTTTTTAAGGTATTTTTTTAAAAGATTTTATAAAAATATAAAAATAATTTTATATTTGGATATTTTATATAAAAAAAATCTTTTTATTTATCAATTATGTTTGGATATAATTATATAAAAATATTTTTTGTTTATTTATTGTGTTTAAAATATTTTTTTTAAAATCTTTTAAAATTTAATTAAAAACAAATTTATATATATAACATTATTCTTTTAAAAAAATGTATTTCATTCTCACTTAAATTCTGTTTAACATAATTATCAACTTTAAATATGACTCAGCCACCATTGCATTGTCATTCAAAAAACTAGAAGATCAAGTATTATCAATCAGAAGACTTATCAACTACAATCAAATTTAGGATATTCTTGTTCATAGTCAAGACACACTCTTAAATCATTATTATTAATAGATGTATATTATCAAGTCATACATTCTTATATTATTAATTTTAATAGATGTATATTCTTACCTCATGGTTTTTCTTACAGGTCTAACTAAGTCGCGAGGAAAGTGCCACAGACGTGAGCCCTGCCAATGAAGTCGCATTAGGCAAACACTACTTCACACGAGAACACGGGCTAAGCTAATGTGTCAGTTGTGAGTCCTAAGACTTAATATATTGGAAACACTGTTTTGGCCCAACCCAATGAGTACTGGAGGTCCACCAAACGAGCTCACGACCCGATCGTGCGGTGATACGTCCATCATGTGACACGATCTCCTGGAGAGAATCTAAACAGTTGGCATAAGTTTCCAAAGGGTTGGACCCGAATAAAAAAGCCCATCCAACGAATGAGAATAAAGGAGAAGGACCTACCCCTCTCCTCAAGTACGTCACCATAACTCTAACCTAGTCGTCTTATCATATAGACACTCATTTTGGCGTCGGAGTGTCTTTGCAGGTGGCTCCACCCGCCGACCAACCGACAAATTGCGCACACAGCTCCTCCCGTCGAAAGTTCACATGCAGGTTTCTATCTTTACCCGAGCATCTTGTCACCAACCGACCACCCGAACTCTTGAACACTTATCATA
This sequence comes from Arachis stenosperma, assembly GCF_014773155.1. Taxonomy (NCBI): domain Eukaryota; kingdom Viridiplantae; phylum Streptophyta; class Magnoliopsida; order Fabales; family Fabaceae; genus Arachis; species Arachis stenosperma. The sequence goes on from NC_080384.1 coordinate 50,902,696, forward strand.
GAATAATTCTAGAACGACTAGTAGATAAACTTCCGGAAAAAATGAAAAAATAAGCATGATACAAATATAATAAAGTATGTCTCTAATGTATGTACCATAATTTTTTATTGTTTAATTTAGTTCAACTTTATTTTTTATTTTAAAATAAATTTTAGTTTTATCCTTCAATAATATTAATTTTTTATGGTAGATAACTATTTAATTATTTTTTTTAGTTGCATTTAAATAAATTATTTTTAATCAAATGACTTTCATTGTAAATAAAAATTATTTTTTAATTTTACTCTTAATCGTAATACTTCTATTTTAAGTAACTTTATTTTTTATTAAGAGTAAAATTAAAAATAAATTAAATAATTATCTGTCATAAAAAAAATTAAAATTATTGAAGGAAAAAGTTAAGATTTATTTAAAAGTTAAAAATAAAGGTTAATTAAATTAAATATTAAAAAATTCGGTATATTAGAGACAAAAATATATAATTTATATTTTATTGAATATATATACATGCTTTTTTTTCTTTTCCGAAAATTTATATACTAGTCATTCTACAAGTATAACTGTATGAGTAAAAATCTTGAATTCATAATGCAATTCATTACGTTAAAATCCACTATCATTTTATTTAATTTGGTAATTCTTTTAAGAGTAATGTATCATTTTTGTTCTTAATATTTTTGTCTCCTATTTGAATCTAAAAAAGTTTCATTCAGCTTCAATGTAGTCCCACCATGAGGTCAAAGTTAAATAATTAACGGAATGTCCTACATGACAGCAGTACAAGAACAAAATTGATAATTTGGAGAACAAGTATAAGCTCCAGAGGCATAAAATCAACCGTGGATACATTAATATATTTATTTATCATTCTCCTTAGTTCTATAGAAAATATTTCATTTAAACCGTAAGAAAAATAAAAAATAAATGTATTGATGTATCCACGATTGATTTTGTGCCTTTGGAGCTTGTACTTGTTCTCCAGATTATTGACCTTGTTCTTGTATTGCTGTCATGTACGATATTCCGTTAATTATTTAACTTTGACCTCACGGTGGGACTACATTGAAGCTAAATGAAACTTTTTTGGATTCAAATATGACACTTTAAACCTTAAGGACCAAAACAAGATTACGCCCAAATGTAGGGGACCAATTTATTACTTTACCCTTTTATTAATAGATCACTAACGGCATGACAATATTGAGACGATTTTGAAACGTTAGTGGTTTAATTAGGTCTATTTAAATGTTAAGGACAACTTCTTGAGACTTATTCCAAATGTCGAAGACAAAAAATACTTTACTCTTTTAATTATGATAAGTACAAACTATTTTAAAAAAGTTATACCTTAAATATTTTTAAAAACATAGTTTTTTAAAAATTGTAAATACAAATACAAAATAAAAATAAAATTAAAATAAATTAAGCGTTAGAAATATTTAGTTTTTTTTTTAAAACATTGAAGGAAAAAAATATACTTTATCCTAAACATACAATAATACATCTCTAGTCTCCCACTCTCCCATACTTTGTGCGAGTAGGGTTAATATTCAAATTCGTCTCTAAAAGATCATTCATTCTTTAAATTAGTTCTCAAATAATTTTTTTAGTCATATTAGTCCCTGAAAGATAAAATGTAAGTCAAATTAGTCATTTCGTCAGTTGGATGATAACGTGTCACGTTAAGTGCCACGCAGCATGATAACGTGTCACGACACGTGGCAGGTTAGTGACACGTGGCATGTAAAATAGTTGTTTATAATCAAAATAGTCCTTGAAAGTCTAGACGTAAGTCATTTTCATCTCTCAAATTTAAAAAATTAATCAAACTAGTCCTTATATAATTTTTTTATAATATTAAATTTACAATATTTTTTTATACTACTAATTTTAATATTATTTTTTAAACCTTAATAAACAAAATTCTCTTTACATAAAATAATAAAAATTTAAGTTATTTTATCATTTGTATTTTAAAATTTTATATTTTCAAATTGTAATTTTTTTATATGAATTTTTTTTATTTAAATGATTTTATCAAATTATTGTTGATTATATATTTAAAAATTTAATATTTTAAATTTTAATAAATAATATAGTAATTATTTTAAATTTTAAATCTTTTAAAATTTTTAAAATTATAAATTTTATTATTGTTTAATTTATATAGTAAAACTCAATAATTGAAAAACTGATTTATGAATCACTTTTTGAATCTTAATATTCTAATATAATTTTTTAAATATTTCATTTAAAACACAAAGAATTTTATTTTAATACAAAGCATATCTATTTATATAATGTATTAGTGCGGAGTAGCTTGTGTTATGCATAGGTATACTGTTTTCTATTTCATTTTATCTCATTGATTTGTGAAATTAAAAGAAAAATTATATAATCTATCTCAAACATATGAAACACACAAAAAATTATTATGATCTTTGCACGTATTACGCTTAAGAAGCAATTCGTTTAGCATAATAATAATAATAATAATAATAATAATAATTAAGCAACAATTTTTTAATATTTTGTAAAGTTTGGAATTGAAGCAAAATTTGTAGATCTTCTTAAATTTTGACTCTAAGTATCAATACAATTACATCCTATATATAAGTAATACCGTAATGGAAAAAAAAGATGTAGTAGAAAAAAATAGTGGTATAACTTTGTTTAAGTTAACATTCATAAATTTTGATTTTGAGCATATATAACTTTGTTTAGGTTAATAAATACATACATTTTAATTTTGAGTATATATATATATTCCAGCAAAATGTAATAATGTAAGAAAAATGTTTTAGAATAGAAAAAAATAAGAGATTTTGAGAAGAATTAAAGGAGAGATATAATTTTATTGAAAAAAATTTTAAGAAGAAAAGATACAATTACTAATGTTTTGTTTGTCAATTATATTTCTATTAAAATCAGTAGTATCAAAAAAAATTTCAAATTTAATATTATGAAAAAAAATAAAAAAAATTATATAAGGATTAGTTTGATTGATTTTTAAAATTTGAGGAATGAAAATGACTTACGTCTGGACTTCAAGAACTATTTTGATTATAAAAAATTTTTTTATATGTCAAATGCCACATGTCACTGACCTGGCACGTGGTGTGTCACGTGTCACTGACCTGCTACGTGGCAGGACATGTCATCATCCAACTATCAGAAGGACTAATTTGACTTACATTTTATTTTTCAAGAACTAATATGACTAAAAAAATTATTTGAGAACTAATTTAAAGAATAAATGATCTTTTCGAGACGAATTTGAGTATTAACCCGTACTAAGTATTATGAAACAACCAAATTGACTTAAATTTAATCACAAATTATGTATATGTGCTATTAAAAAAAAGAAAGAGTATAGGGAACAGCGTTTTAATATAGAGAAATAATTTTTTTTTGAAAAACGTAAATAATAAATAAAAAAAAATTAATTTTAATTTTAAAATTTAAAGTTTAAATTAATTGAATTTATTCATATTTAATGAATTTAAAATGTAGTCTATTGTTTATATTATTCACTATTTTCGTTATTTATCTAATAAAATTAAAAAAAAACCACCCACTCAGGACGCACGCATGCACACATAATTGTCCATGTTTTCTCTTTAAAATAATAAAATATTATAAATATAACAGCTAGCACAATAGATAGTTAAATATAGCTAGGGAATAAATGTCACTAATGATAATTAGAAGTTTAACCTATTTTTGGTGCTCATTTCCACTTATACCTAATGAGTAATGACTTCTCTTCCTAATAATACGCTTCAAATAAACCTGTTTTAATTTATTTTTTTTTCCTTAAAAAGTACACAATGAATCAATGATAAAGAAAGTTGCATTTGCATGGCATGTGATGCCATCCTCCCACAAATTGAAAATAATGATAGTATGATACAGTATTATTCCCCCCTTTTTCTAGTGACCAAAATGTTTTTTATTAATAAATAATGCAAAATAGATATCCTTTCTTGTTCCAAGAAAAAAACGCCAAGAAATAATTTTAAATACACCGTCTAACTCAAACTTTCGTTTTCATTCAGCCAGAGACACGTGACCATTGCATGGCATTTCTTTTCTGATATTCTTTACTTTCGGTGCAATCTTGCACAATAATAATAATAATAATAATAATAATAATAATAATAATAATAATAATAGTAAGAGGAGGAGGTTTGATTTATATTTTTTATATTAATCGTATTTTCTTGACGGGGTATATTAGTGCAAAACGATATTAGTATTTTGTATATAATATTAAGTATTAGTACTATAATAAAATTTTATATTGTCAGAATATTAAAATTATTAGAGTAATTATTTAAATTAATTTTTAAAATTTTTAATATCAGATATTTTAGTCTCTTAACTTTTAAAATATACAAAAAAAAATCTAAAATTTAACTCCAACAAATAAATTAATCTTTAACCAAAATTTTTTACCAACATCTAATAAAAAAGAAGAGTTTTACAACATTCAGAAATGCAAGATTTAGATGAATAAGTGAGTAAAAGAGTAATTCAAAAGTTGTTGATATTGATGCTCAAAAAGAACTCTTTTATTAGGTAGTGTTTTTTTATTTAGATATATTATAATTGGAACTGAAAAATTAAGATTTAATATTGTGTTTATTAGTGAGAGATTTGAACTAAAATTTTAGTTATATGATAAAAAATTTTAATTTTTTGATATTTTCAAAAATTGAAAACACAAGATACTAAAATTTTAACAATATTTTTTTAATAATTAAGGATATTTAGTAAATATTCTTATTTTATATCTATATTTATCTTAAACCAAATAAGATACTAAAATATAATTTAGTTTTAATATATTTTACACTAAATATAATACAAAACTTAATTTAATTTTGGTCTCAATTTCTGTCTCTTAGTCTTAATTTTTATTTCAAACGAAGCCTTGGTTTTGTTGTTTTGCGGAATGAAATTGTTCAAAAGGAAGAACTTGGGAACAAAGACGTTGAAGAGAGAAGACTAGAGATTACTTTTGGAAGAAGAGAAAGTAAATAAAGGTAAATTCTACGGTGTTTATAACTTGATGCCTAACTTTTACTTAACTTACTTTTTATGGTAATTTTTGAATATTTAATAATTATTTATTTTTATACTTTTAAAATTAAATATTAATTTTTAACTCTTTATGATAAGTTAGGCAAATACTTTTAGGTACCATAGCAATCATCATAAATAAAAGCGTAGAAGATGATACCCATGAATTTCAATTCTAAACTTGTATTCACTCCGCATGGAAAAGTCTTCTTGTTGAATATAAAGTCTTGGTGAGTGGTTGTTTTCTTTTTCGTTGCTACTGTCATGTTTTGAGAAGATGAAAGGAATAGAAGAAGTCAAAAATATTGAATTAACAATTGATTTGGTTCCTTTGTAATAACAAACATAATTAATAATATTTTAATATATTTATTTTTTTTATGAACATTATAAGTGTTACGATGGGTAACCGGAGATGGATTGAATGGATGGCGCTAGTTAGCCCAATCGCCTAAGGATGGTAGTCTCCGAGCTGGTTTGCACGCTGGAGCCCCCTTCCGACGTGTGTGCGTGAGTGAATGGGGGGTGGTACCTGCAAAGACACTCCGATGCCTAAGTTAGCAAGGGTGTGAGCAGGTCTGAAGAGTATTGGACTTAGAGATACCTGAGGCGTGTCAGTGTACTTATAGTGGTGAGCCCATAACCACCGTTGGAGTAGTGCCGTATCTTTAGGATATTAACCGTCCCATTATCTTAGGGAGGTTAAGATATGGCTTTATGAAGTGGTTAGAGAGATTTTAGGGGCGGTTACTCATTTAAATGAGTGCATATCTGCCAGCTAATCTCATGTCCGACTTCTTTAAGGCAAGTCGTAGTGAACACCGACTTCTTGTGTGAAGGCCGGTGCTTAGAAATGCTTAATCTATTGGATTGGCCCTTTTAGTTGGACCTGGGCCCTTAACATTGGGCCAGGGTATGAACAGTGCCCCTACTTGAGCCCAAGATCTTTTTAAGGCTTGGGTTCAAGTATTTAACTCGGGTTCGTAGCCGACTTTCACGGGTTTTGAAACCGACGTGATTTTCGCGACCTTTTGTTTCTGACAGTTACGTCAATTCAAGCGTCGTGTCCGTTGGGGAAGCATTTAGGGATTGAGGGCTTTGGTAACGGTGCAACCTCATTAATGACTGCTCCGCTTTTACCATTATGCCCCTTAGCATGTTTATAAATTCTTTCCCTCTCTTTCCATTTTCCGTTTCTGCAATCTTTCAAACTTCTTCTTTCTTTGTACGTGTCGTGTTTACTCGTACTAAATTCTTGTGCTCCGGAGACTTTGGCTTCTTCCTACCTTTCGGGAGAAGGGGAAAGCTTTGCAGGCCCAGTACAACATGGAGGTGGAGCTGAGAAAAACGGCGCAGGCCAGTTATCAAAGCTTATTCAAGGACCTTGTGTCTGTGAAGAACAATCTGCTGAACTCTCGGAAGGCATATAATGAGTTGGAGGACTCAATTGCTGATGGCGCCGAGGAGTCTTGGAGGATTTTCTTGGAGCAAGTTAGGGTCATTGCTCCCGACTTGGATCTTTCTCCTTTACATCCTGATAAAATTGTTATTGATGGTGCCATCGTGGATCCTCCTGCCCCCGTAGTGGTTTCCGAGTCAGAATTGAAGACTCGTGGGCAGAGGATCATTGAGTCCCCTCCACGACCTAAGGACGCTCCGAGTTCTTCAGATGTTCCTCCGATCCCTTCATCTCCCCTGGACGCTTCTGGTGTTCCTCCCGATTCTGGTAGTGGTGACCCGTCTGCCTTGAAAAAATGATCTTTGGCTATTTTGGGGGTCCGGCCTGTGGGCCCCCCATTTTTAAACTCTTTATTTATGTTTGTTCTTGGTTGTGTAGTTTGAACAATTTCTTTTGGCCTTTTAAGGCCGTTAACAAAATATTTTGACGAGTGCCCTTTTTGAATAAGGGCTTTAGATTAACAAAATAAATACCATTTTTTGGATAAGGGTTTAAGTTACCTCGTGCGTGTATGCTTTTCTAATTTTCTGAATTCCCTTTGACTTTTTCTTGAAAACCTTTTGACTTGTTTGTCTTTCGGAGTTTTTCGTTTAAGGATTTTCTGGGACATCCTTTAAACTTCTTCCTGGGTTTTCATATCTCTTTTTGCTATTCCTCATACTCAACTTTTGTTTTAGCGAGTTCCTATGACTTAGGTTATTTTTGCGATGCGTTTTTCTTCTGTTCGGTTCTACGCTCCGATTTAGGGATCGGAGTGTTTCCGAGCTTTCCTACTTGGAATATTGTTTCGACTTATGAGTCAGATTTGTTTCCGAGTTTTTACGATCGACTCATATAACCTCTTTACACCGGCTTGTACCCCGTCGTTTTATCCTGACGACCATCTAGGTCGGTTCATGGGATTTTCACGTTTTATCGAGCTTAAATCGGCGCGTTTCGTAGAAAGACTTAGAAAAATAAAGAAGGATATTATAAGAGATATTATGAATGAAAAAGTTCTTTATTAATTGGGGAGGTACCTTCTTTTGCTACTAAGGGTCTTGATAGCCTATTTTTCCCTTAGTCTCTACTATGATGCCTCGTTAAAAATCCTTCTCCAGAAAAAACCCTTTTTTGGAAAAAAATCATGAAGTTGGGAAAAGAGTACATCAGGGAGTAGAGTTCGCTTTTAACTGTAGTACCTTTTCATATTACAAGCATGCCACGACCTTGGTAGCTCAGTGCCGCTCAGGTCGGTTACTTTATAATAACATTTTCCTAAGACTTCATTGACTTTGTATGGTCCCTTCCAATTTGCAGCGAGCTTTCCTTCTCTCGATTTGTTGACTCCAATGTCGTTTCTGATTAAGACCAAATCCTCTGGAACAAATGTTCTTCGAATGACTTTTTTGTTGTACCTTATAGTCATTCTTTGCTTCAATGCAGCTTCTCTTATCTGGGCACCTTCTCGGACTTCGGGGAGCAAGTCGAGCTCTTCTTTGTGTCCCTGTATATTTCCGACCTCGTCGTGGAGAATTACCCTTGGGCTTTGCTCATTGATTTCTATTGGAATCATAGCTTCCACGCCATAGACTAGTCGGAAAGGTGTTTCTCCCGTGGCGGATTGGGGTGTTGTCCTGTAGGCCCATAGCACTTGAGGGAGCTCTTCAGCCCAACCCCCTTTTGCTTCTTGTAATCTCTTCTTTAGTCCTGCCAGTATGATTTTGTTGGCTGCCTCGGCTTGCCCATTGGCTTGTGGGTGCTCTACCGAGGTGAACTGATGTTTGATTTTCATACTGGCTACTAAGCTTCTGAAGGTAGCGTCGGTGAACTGGGTTCCATTATCCGTAGTAATGGAATAAGGTATCCCATATCTTGTGATGATATTTTTGTAGAGGAACCTGCGACTTCTTTGAGCGGTGATAGTGGCTAATGGTTCTGCTTCTATCCACTTTGTGAAGTAATCTATTCCCACGATCAAGTATTTGACTTGTCCTGGCGCTTGGGGAAAAGGACCTAGCAAATCCATTCCCCATTTTGCAAAAGGCCATGGAGAAGTGATACTAATGAGCTCTTCTGGTGGAGTTACGTGGAAATTTGCATGCATCTGACATGGTTGACATTTTTTTCACAAATTCTGTGGCATCTTTCTGCAAGGTCGGCCAGTAGAATCCAGCTCGGATTACTTTTCTGGCTAGTGACCTTGCCCCGAGATGATTTCCGCAGATCCCGCTATGCACTTCCTCCAATACCTCGGCGGTTCTTGAGGTCGGTACGCATTTTAACAATGGTGTCGATATCCCTCTTCGGTAAAGGACATTTTTCACCAAAGTGTAATGCTGTGCTTCCCTTTGGATTCTTTTGGCTTCCTTTTCCTCTTTAGGGAGGATATCGAATTTCAGATATTCGACTAAGGGATTCATCCATCCGAGGTTCAAACCGACTACTTCAAGTACCTCTTGCTTATCTTTTGTTACTGAGGGTTCCTGGAGGGTTTCTTGGATCAGGCTTCTATTGTTCCCTCCCGGTTTGGTGCTTGCTAACTTGGATAGGGCATCTGCTCTGCTGTTCAGATCCCAAGTTATGTGTTTTACCTCGGTTTCTACAAAGCGCCCCAGGTGCTCCAAAGTTTTTTCCATGTACCTCTTCATGTTTGGGTCCTTTGCCTGATACTCTCCACTTATTTGGGAGGTCACTACTTGCGAGTCGCTGTATATCATTACCTTTGTAGCACCGACTTCTTCTGCTAATTTTAGCCCAGCAATCAAGGCTTCATATTCTGCCTGATTATTTGAGGCTGGGAATTCAAATTTTAGAGAAACCTCAATCTGGGTTCCTCTTTCATCTACCAATATTATGCCTGCGCCGCTTCCTGTTTTGTTGGAGGATCCGTCTACATAGAGTTCCCATGTAGTCGGCTTTTCCTCTTGGTCCCCTGCGTATTCTGCTACGAAGTCGGCGAGACATTGAGCTTTAATTGCTGTCCGAGTTTCATATTTTAGATCGAATTCGGAGAGCTCTATTGCCCATTGAACCATTCTCCCTGCAACATCCGTCTTTTGGATGATTTGCTTCATGGGTTGGTTTGTGCGGACTCTTATTGTGTGAGCCTGAAAGTAAGGTCGTAGCCTTCGTGAGGCTATCACTAAGGAGTAGGCAAACTTTTCAAGTTTCTGGTACCTTAGTTCAGGGCCTTGTAGGACCTTACTGATAAAATAGACCGGGTGCTGTCCGACCTCGTCTTCTTTTATCAGGGCTGACGAGACAGCCCTGTTTGCTACGGATAAGTACAAAACGAGGTCTTTCCCCGGTACTGGTCGGGTTAAGATAGGAGGTTGACTTAGAAACTTTTTGAACTCTTGGAACGCCTCCTCGCATTCCGGAGTCCATTCGAATTGGCATCCCTTTCTTAATAAGGAGAATAATGGAAGGGATTTTAGTGCCGATCCTGCCAAGAATCTGGAGAGGGCTGCAAGTCGGCCATTGAGCTGTTGGACTTCTCTCAAACAGGTCGGGTTTTTCATTTCTAGGATGGCTCTACATTTGTCGGGATTGGCCTCAATCCCTCTTTGTGTTAGCATAAATCCTAGAAATTTTCCTGCCTCCACCGCGAAGGCGCATTTTGCCGGATTTAGTCTCATCCCATGCAGCCTTATGGTGTCAAAGACTTGTGAGAGGTCGGATAAGAGGTCGGCCTCTCTCTTGGTTTTTACTAGCATGTCGTCGACGTATACTTCCATCAGGGTCCCCAAGTGGGAGGAAAACACTTTATTCATCAACCTTTGATATGTGGCTCCTGCATTCTTTAATCCGAATGGCATGACCACGTAGCAATAGTTGGCTCGGGGTGTGATGAATGACGTTTTCTCCTGGTCGGGCTCATACATCGGAATTTGATTATATCCCGAGTAGGCGTCCATAAATGATAAGTATTGGTACCCCGAGCTGGAGTCCACTAGGGTATCAATACTTGGTAGGGGATAAGGGTCCTTAGGACATGCCTTATTTAGGTCGGTATAGTCGACGCACATTCTCCATTTACCATTCTGTTTTCTGACTAGCACTACATTGGCTAGCCATGTTGGGTACTTGACCTCTCTAATAAAGCCGGCTTCCAGGAGCGCCTGTACTTGCTCTTCTACTATTAGGGCTCGTTCTGGGCCGAGCTTGCGTCTTCTTTGTTGTACAGGTCGGGATCCTGGATAAACCGAGAGCTTGTGGGACATGAGCTCGGGGTCAATCCCAGGCATGTCGGAGGCCTTCCAGGCGAAGAGATCGGAATTATCTCTTAGGAGCTTAGTCAACCCTTGTTTTAGAGTTTCACCTAGGTTGGCTCCTATGTGAGTGTTTTTCCCTTCCTCTTCACCAACCTGTATCTCCTCGGTTTTTCCTCCCGGTTGTGGTCGCAGCTCTTCTCTGGTCCTTGCACCGCCGAGCTCTATGGTATTAACTTCTCTGCCCTTTCCTCTTAGGTTTAGCTTTCATTGTAGCACTTCCTTGCTAGCTTTTGATCTCCCCTTACCGTTGCTATTCCCGCTGAGGTCGGGAATTTCATGCAGAGGTGAGGGGTAGATACCACTGCTCCGAGCCGATTTAGGGTAGTCCTGCCGATTAAGGCATTATATGCTGACCCCACATCGATGACTATGAAGTCTATACTCAGAGTTTTTGATTTTTCCCCTTTTCCAAAAGTAGTGTGAAGGGGTAAAAATCCTAGTGGTTTTATTGGCGTGTCCCCTAATCCGTATAGGGTGTCGGGGTAGGCTCTCAATTTCTTCTCATCTAACCCTAGCTTGTCGAAAGCAGGCTTGAAGAGAATGTCCGCCGAGCTTCCTTGGTCTACTAGGGTTCTGTGGAGATGGGCATTTGCTAGGATCATAGTTATTACCACTGGATCATCGTGTCCAAAGATTATTCCTTGCCCATCTTCTTTTGTGAATGAAATGGTAGGAAGGTCGGGTGACTCTTCCCCGACCTGGTAGACTCTTTTAAGATGTCTTTTGCGAGAGGATTTGGTGAGTCCCCCTCCCGCAAATCCTCCTGAGATCATGTGGATATGTCTCTCTGGGGTTTGCGGTGGTGGGTCTCTTCTGTCTATATCATCTCGCTTTCTCTTTCCGTGACCGTCCGACCTTTCTATGAGATATCTATCAAGCCGACCTTCTCTAGCCAGCTTTTCTATCACATTCTTGAGGTCGTAACAGTCGTTGGTGGAGTGACCATATATTTTATGGTACTCACAGTAGTCGCTGCGGCTCCCCCCTTTTTTATTTTTAATGGGTCTAGGGGGTGGCAGTCTTTCAGTGTTGCAAATCTCTCTGTACACATCCACTATAGAAACTTTCAGTGGAGTATAAGAGTGATATTTCCTTGGCCTTTCGAGACTGAGCTCTTCTCTTTTCTTGGTTTCCCTTTCCCTCTCTTTTGTCGAGGGAGGGGGCCCAGGTCGTCCGCTCAGGTCTCTTAATTTGGCGTTTTCCTCCATGTTGATGTACTTTTCAGCTCTCTCTTGTACATCACTTAGAGAAACGGGGTGCCTTTTAGATATGGACTGTGAGAAGGGACCTTCTCTGAGCCCATTGACTAGCCCCATTATGACTGCCTCTGTGGGCAGGTCTTGGATCTCCAAACATGCTTTGTTGAATCTTTCCATATAGGCTCGTAAAGATTCTCCGACCTCCTGTTTTACTCCCAGGAGGCTCGGTGCATGTTTCACCTTGTCTTTTTGAATTGAGAACCTCATCAAAAACTTCCTTGAGAGGTCTTCAAAGCTGGTGATCGATCGTGGAGGAAGGCTGTCGAACCACTTCATTGCTGCTTTCGATAAAGTGGTCGGGAAAGCTTTGCATCGTGTGGCGTCGGAAGCATCAGCTAGGTACATCCGACTTTTAAAGTTGCTTAGGTGGTGCTTTGGATCCGTGGTTCCATCGTAGAGGTCCATATCAGGGCTTTTGAAGTTTCTCGGAACTTTTGCCCTCATTATGTCCTCGCTGAAAGGATCTTCTTCACCTAAGAGTGACTCTTCTTGGTCGTCGCGGGAGTTGTGACTCTTGAGGGAAGATTCCAGCTTTGCGAGTTTCCTTTCTAACTCTTTTCGCCGTTCCATCTCCTCCTTTAGGTACTTCTCTGTTTCCTTTTGTCTCTTCCGCTCTTGTTCTAACTACTCCAGGCGGCTGTGGACTAACCCCATTAGTTCAGTTACGTGGGATGGTCCGCCTTTTGCTGATTCTCGCTCGTCTGAGGGGTTAGCCTTCGGGTTTTTTACCCCGGAGGTGCCTTCTCTCGGCTGATCGTTGACCTCTTGATGGAGGGTTAAGTCCGCATTGTTATTACCTGCGTCCAGATTCTCTTCTTCGGAATCTGTTTCCGCATGGACTTCTTCGCGGGATCTATCCGCCATCAATGGATGATCTCTCGGGTCCCCGGCAACGGCGCCAATGTTACGATGGGTAACCGGAGATGGATTGAATGGATGGCGCTAGTTAGCCCAATCGCCTAAGGATGGTAGTCTCCGAGCTGGTTTGCACGCTGGAGCCCCCTTCCGACGTGTGTGCGTGAGTGAATGGGGGGTGGTACCTGCAAAGACACTCCGATGCCTAAGTTAGCAAGGGTGTGAGCAGGTCTGAAGAGTATTGGACTTAGAGATACCTGAGGCGTGTCAGTGTACTTATAGTGGTGAGCCCATAACCACCGTTGGAGTAGTGCCGTATCTTTAGGATATTAACCGTCCCATTATCTTAGGGAGGTTAAGATATGGCTTTATGAAGTGGTTAGAGAGATTTTAGGGGCGGTTACTCATTTAAATGAGTGCATATCTGCCAGCTAATCTCATGTCCGACTTCTTTAAGGCAAGTCGTAGTGAACACCGACTTCTTGTGTGAAGGCACCTTAGAAAGGCTTAATCTATTGGATTGGGCCTTTTAGTTGGACTTGGGCCCTTAACATTGAGCCAGGGTATGAACAATAAGTATTAATGAATTGGTAATTAAATATTACAATCAAACGATTCATTATTCAAGAAGTAACAACATTATATGATTGATTCTTTATAAACTAGAACCAATTTATATATGGAAAGAAAGGGGATACACATTAATGGAATTAAAGAAGGAAGAATTTCCTCTTCAATGCCAACTATTACAACCATTAATGTGCAAATGACTAGCTTGATTATATTAGAAATGATTCCAACGTTGAAGGAAGCAATCAACCTCTATATATGAAGCTATCCAACAAGAAAGAATGCAACTATTCGAGCTTAATGCAGAATAGTCACAATCTTTGTTATCTTGTCATTTGAGTGCTTCCATATATTTTTTTTCCGGATTTAAATTTAATTACTTTGAGAGATACAAAAAATAAAGAGAGTAATGCATATAAAAGTCATTTAATTTTTTGTTTGAGTATTTTAATTTCGAAAGTGTGGTGATCATTAAAATATACTTGGTTTTCTTTAATTAAGTTGGGTTAGTATCTAGATGATTATTAAACTTGAGATAGCTTGGATAGTTTACAAAAATATGAGTCTCTTAAAATTATTGTTTATAATTCTCATTAATTATATTAAAAATTCTATCATTATCACATTACATTTCGTGATTGAGCTAAGATACATTTGCACTTTTTTTTTATTCTTTGTTTTACACTATAAGACAAGACAAATTACAAATAATCTCTTGAATTTGGTGTATTGCACAAATTATTTTATTAAACATTAAAAGGGTTTTTTTTATTTAACCTTCTTCTTAACTTATTTGGGAATTTTCACAGAAAATGACCCCATTTCGCTTTTTTCAATGGAAATCTGACCACTATTATTATTCAAGAGAACAAAAAATTATTTGTCTTATTTGTACTATAGACTCCTGATATAAGTATTTTTTATTGGTCATTAATAAAAGAGTAAAATATCATTTTTGTCTTTAATGTTTGGGTTAAGTCTCAAAATTATTTTTAATATTTTAAAATTGACTCAATGTTGTCCTGTCGTTAGAAATCTGTTAATGGAACTGACAGGCAGGACAAAATTGAGACGATTTTGAAACGTTAGGGACTTAAATAAAACGAACACGTTGGAGACAAAAATGATACATAGAAATAAATTTTAATTTTATCCTTCAATAATATTAATTTTTTACGGTACATAGTTATTCAATTATTTTTCAATTACATCTAAATAAATTACACTTAATCACATTAATTTTATTCTAAATAAATTTATTTTTTCATAATTTTACTTTTAAAAATTTTTACTCATTATAAAATATTTGTAGAATGACTAGTACATACACTTGTGGAGAAAAAAATGATACATATACAATAAAGTAATGTAATTCTAGTTATTTTATAAATATTTTTTAAAAAATTTTAAGAGTAAAATTATAAAAAAATAAATTTATTTAAAATCAAAGTAATGTGATTAAGTGTAATTTACTTAAATGTGATTAAAAAAAATTGAATAACTATGTACCGTAAAAGATTGATATTAGTGAAAGATAAAATTAATTTTTTTATATATCATTTTTGTATCCAACATTTTCGTCCTATTTAAGTCTCTAACGTTTCAAAATCGTCTCAATTTTGTCCTGCTGTTAATTCTGTTAACAGATTCCTAACGGCAGAATAACATTGAGTCAATTTTAAAACGTTAGAGACTTAAATAGGACGATTTAAATATTAGGGACAACTTTAAAATTTACCTCAAACATTAAGGATAAAAATAATATTTTACTTTTAATGAAAAAATATGACCAAAAATTGATTTGTCTGTCAAAATTAAATTTTAGACATTTGTTTTGGTGTATTTTAGAGGAAGAAGAATAAAAATGTTTGATATTAAAAATGTGAGCGACTAATTTAAATAATTAATAAAAAATTGTTATATTCAAATGATTTTTTATTATCTCTGGCATTTTAGATGGAAGATACATTTCTGTCATTATAAATTTTAACATAGCATAATTAAGTTTGTGTATTATTTACACTTTATTAACTCGAAATTGTTTTTAATATTTCAATTTTTATTTAATTTAATTAGTTATCTTCACTCATGTGAATACCTAAACCACAAGATCACAAGTATATATCTATTATCATCCACTCATACTCTACTTTTTTTAAATAACTCTCTCTTTTACTCTTTATATTTATAGACAATTTAATTAATATATAGTTCTGTATTCTAGTACATATTTTATTTTTGTCTTTTTGAATGACAGATGCAGAGAATATTTTATGGGGTTCACTTTTAGAATACCACGTCCACCGCCTCAATCAATATTAATACTACTAATATTAATGGCTTTACATTAATAATAAAAATTCAGTTTCAGAAAGCTACTTTTACTACTATAATAAACTCAACTTTAACCGTAAGATTTAATTAAGACGTTAGCTGTAAAACTTGTCAATAATGACATAATGATTATGTTACAAACTACTTTCAATATTAGTCTATGATTTATGATTTATTTGTGTGATGAAAATTCAATATTCAATTTTTAATATTGTTTTGATTAGTAATATAATAATAAGGTACTATTATATAACTACTGACTCAGAATGGAATAATACTAAGAAGCATATTATACTGTGCTTAAACTAATATCGGAAATTGTTGGTAAAAAAAAAAATAATAATAAAAAATAGATAAAATTTGGCTTATTTAATATTTATTAATTATTACGACAATTAATAAATGCTAAATAAGATAAATTCTGATTTTTTTTGTCTTTCTAATATTACCGAAATAATATATAGACAATTGATTCATACACTTTCAAAAAAATTATTAGAGAATAAATTTGACAGATCTATTATATACATTTTTAAAACAAAATCATTGCATTTCTAATTAATTTGATACACAGTTAATGTTCGCATAGCTCGTAATATGCATTAAATATTTAATTATTTATATGTACTATATAATTATATGGTACATCTAAATGATAGGAATTATTTAGTGTTTAATTTAAAAATAATATTTCATATTCAAATAAAATATGAAAAAAAATATTTCATGCATTAAATAAATGCACAATTTTAAATTTATCATATAATTATTACACAATAGAAATTAGAGAAATAATAATATTATTCTTATTTTCTATAATATCATTTTTTCATATATTTTTTTATTATATATTTGTATAAATTTATAAAAAAAATAATAATATTATCAAAATAGAAGTGGTATTATCATTTTTTTTTAAAATAATGTACCCTTTTGTTTTCGAAAAATACACTGGTAATTATCATATCGTGTCAAATGGAGCTTGATATAAAACAACTATATTATATGTACATAAAAAATTAACTATTAAACTAGTCTTTCATGTAAAGTATATATTAAAATATAAAATATAAAATACACATTAAAAATAAGTTAAATACTACTAGCGACTCAACAGGTACGAGTATCTACTTAGCCACTTTTCTATTATTTTTATAAAAATAATTTTATTTGTTTTTCTAATATATTATTCACTCCTCATTTTGTTAATTAAGTTTTTTTTATCATTTAGTTATTATCCTAATTTTATTTATATAATTTTTTTAAATAATATCACTAAAAGATTAAAGACATTTAAAATATTAAATTATAAAAGTACACAATAAACATATATCTATCTTATTGAAAAATAATAGTTCAAAAATTAATGGATATAATTTTTTATCAAAAAAAAGCAAATATAAAATAAAATACATATTAATTATTTACAAAAGATAAATTATACTTAAATCTCATAGAGGAATAACCCATTAAATACTATATGTTATATATAAATATATGATAGTTTGTTTGGTGGCTAATTTTTTATGTAAATAGAAACTTTTTTTTATGTAAAATCAGCAAGTCTTGAAAAAAAAAAAACTCTGCATATAATAAACTAATTACCATACCGTTTCATCATGAATGTGAAACACATTTCAAGATGATACTGAATGAGTTAGATTAGAAATTATTAATTCCATTACAATATTTAGTAATAATAAGATAACAGCCAAAGCATAGTTTATTTACACCACTTGGATGAAAAAGTAACAGCATTATTGTATTTATTATGGTTTCCAAGATATTCCACTTATAACCTCCCCAATTCCCATCTCCATTTCTAATACAGCACAAAAGTCCATAGCAAAAGTGGTAATATAAAAAAGGGATACACATAATTCAATCACAAGAATGAAAAAGATTTCTTTATTCATTGTTTTTTTTGCTTCATGGAAATGCTTTTTGCCTTTTTGAGCATAAAATTTTGGTATTAATAAAATAAACACACCCATATATTTTTTTTTAAAGCTTCAAACAACAAATATCTTTGCTTGTGTGTGAAGTTGAAAGTTGAAAGTTGAGAGTTGAAAGCACTTTATTGCTACACAAAAAAGAGTGGACTCATATCTCATCTTTGACAATTGACACAGTCATAGGTTTATAGTCTTTCCTACTTAAAAGGGTCTTTTGTTCACACATTCTTGTTTCTTTCTTTGATCTTTGATCTTATTTTCCATCATCATCATCATCATCATCTTTGTGTTGTAGCCATCATCAAATTGCAACAACAGCATCAAACACATCACATAAAACAAGATTTAACAATGGCCAAATCCAACACTACTACCAAAAACACAACCTTAACACCAAAACCAACATGGGTTTTGCCTTACAGAACAAAAAATCTGAATGAAGTCTACACTCTAGGAAGAAAATTGGGTCAAGGTCAATTTGGAACCACATACCTTTGCACACACAAAGCAACAGGATGCAAATATGCCTGCAAATCAATCCCAAAGAAGAAGCTTTTCTGCAAAGAGGATTATGATGATGTTTGGAGGGAGGTTCAGATAATGCACCATTTATCCGAGCACCCTAATGTGGTGAGGATCCATGGAACCTATGAGGACATCTCAAATGTTCATTTGGTTATGGAGGTTTGTGAGGGTGGTGAGTTGTTTGATAGGATTGTGAAGAAGGGTCAATACAGTGAGAGAGAGGCTGCAAAGGTTATTAAGACCATTGTTGAGGTTGTTGAGTCTTGTCACTCTCTTGGGGTCATGCATAGAGACCTCAAGCCTGAGAATTTCTTGTTTGATAGTGTTGAAGAAGATGCTAAGCTTAAAGCCACTGATTTTGGTTTGTCTGTGTTCTACAAACCAGGTTTGTTTCCTTTGCTTCTAGCTTCTGGTTCAGTTACTTATAGATCCCTCCTTGATACTACTTAATGAGGAAACAATAGTATTTAAGCAAGTGTTTAAGAATGTTTTGTTGCGCGATTAGGGTGACCCGTTTATTCGATTGTTTTTGACATTTTTAAGAACTAGAAAATGCAGACAATGCTTTTGTGATTTGATGTATTGGTCTGATTTCATTTAAAATGTTGTTTCATGACTCTGGCCTTATTCTTAAATCTCATGGCCTTAACTATCTTCTTTGAATTTGTGTGATCAGACTTTAAATCTTATTGATTTTGGTTAAATATCATGGCCATATGGTGAAAATATTGAAACTATGGATCTTCAATTATTGGAATCTGACCAATTTGAGAAAGATATATATATCTGAATATTTCAACTCTGGAAAATGGCTATGTATGTATCCTCAAGTGCTTTTGAACTTAAGATCCTTGCCTTGAAGACAATTAAATAGTTAAATTTCTCAATCTCTTTAAGGCATAGTTTACTGTTTAAAAATGATATTTGATTGTCTGTGCTTTTCAGGTGAATCTTTTACTGATGTTGTTGGAAGCCCTTACTATGTTGCGCCGGAAGTCCTGCGCAAACATTATGGACCAGAGTTAGACGTGTGGAGTGCCGGCGTTATCTTGTACATCTTACTAAGTGGAGTGCCACCATTCTGGGCAGGTATTACTCCCTCTGTTCCAAAATATATGTATTAATTTCGAAACTGTATCTAGATATAGAATTATGAAAGTACCAAAATTTAAAAAGTACTAATGCAAATTATTTTATCAACAGAAACGGAGCAAGGGATCTTCAGGCAGATTTTAATGGGAAAACTTGATTTCCACTCTGAGCCATGGCCTAGCATTTCCGGCAGCGCCAAGGATCTAATCCGGAAAATGCTAGACCGAAATCCAAAAACAAGGCTCACAGCTCACCAAGTACTTTGTAAGTCTATCATTAAATCTTGAAGAGCACGCAACTTGATTTGCACGAAACAGCTCATAGCTCATCTTTTTCTGTGTCAGGTCACCCGTGGATCGTTGATGACAATATTGCGCCGGATAAACCTCTTGATTCTGCTGTCTTATCGCGCCTGAAGCAGTTCTCCGCAATGAATAAGCTTAAGAAGATGGCGCTGCGCGTAAGGCTTTCTTATAACATCTTGTTAAGGCTAAGAACGCTGTAATCTGTTCCTGTTAGAATGAGAAAGTAATTAATTATATTTGCTAAGATAAACTTTCCATTGAATTGAAAGAAATTAATGAATGTAACTAAGATCACTTTCTTCAAAGCCTTGGCCTGAATTTCAAGCAACAATTATTATATCTATAATCTATAATTTGTAAGACACCAAAAGTTTTGAGAGCTTCACTTTTTCAGCTTAAATCTTACATTTGGAACTCTATCAGAACCTCATTGTTTTCACCAGGAGCTTGAAACTGATCCTAATTCTACAATTTCAAAAGTTTTGCTTACTCGTTCCAGGTTATTGCTGAGAGGCTCTCTGAGGAAGAAATTGGTGGTCTGAAAGAGTTGTTTAAGATGCTTGATGCAGACAACAGCGGAACCATAACATTTGAAGAGCTAAAAGTTGGTTTAAAGAAAGTAGGATCTGAACTTATGGAATCCGAAATCAAGGATCTTATGGATGCAGTAAGATCAATGTTAACATTTGTTTAGTGAATCCAATATTCCAAGTTAAGGATTAGACATAATCTTATGATGTTGTATGAAACAGGCTGATATTGATAACAGTGGTACAATTGATTATGGTGAATTCATTGCTGCTACTGTTCACTTGAATAAGCTTGAGAGAGAGGAGAACCTGTCGTCAGCATTCTCTTATTTTGACAAAGATGGAAGTGGCTACATAACCATTGATGAGATTCAACAAGCTTGTAAGGAGTTTGGTTTGGATGATGTCCATATTGATGAAATGGTCAAGGAAATTGATCAAGACAATGTAAGCATTGTTTTATCCTGCAATTATAAATTGAGATCAGATTCATTACTAGGGATTAATAGAAGACTTGTGATGCAGGATGGACAAATTGATTATGGTGAATTTGCTGCCATGATGAGAAAGGGCAATGCAGGCGGGGCGATCGGAAGGCGAACTATGAGAAGAACACTCAATTTCAGAGATGCTCTGGGAATCCCAAGGGATGGATCTGATCAATCTGCTGATGATTACCTTTAGTAATTGTTTGGTGAAAATTCTGAACAATGAAAAACTTTGGTGACATGAACCAAATTTTGTATTTATGAGAATAAACCCATTATTATAAAGGTGTTTTTCTTTAGATGTACACAAGGCTAAACACATGCTAATTCTATTAAAAGGATATAATTACAAATAATATAAAGTAAAAACAATGATAAATTGGAAGACTAAATTAAATCAGCTATCATATTTTCCACAAGACATGACTAACTATTTGAATTAAGAGTTTTGGAATTTCGAAAGTGAGAAAGTGGAAGGTTAATCACTTTAGAACTATTCCGTGGAACGCACATACAATGAAAGTTATCATTGATCCAAGGATTTGATTAATCCTTCACTTTTTTTGTTGTACAAATCTCCTTATTTTAGAGAAGCCAAATATTTGCATTGAGCAATTCCTGTCTATATTGTTGAAGAATATCTGCAGAAATTAGTCATCAACCTCAGTGTGTTCCTCTATGGACCAATGAATCTGTCAAGTATTGCTGGGTAACTAATCGAAAATTTAGGACTGTAATGTCTGATATTGTAGTTGCATCAGTAGGCACTGACCTAAAATAAGTGGTATTTAGAAGGCTAAAATGTAAATGTAAAGGCACAAGCAGCTGCAACAAATGAACCTTATTTAAAACTAAATAGAGTCAGCTAAATGGATAAACAAAATATACACTTAGCTTTTATAAGATCCAAGATTCCAATAAATCTTTTTAGCATAAGTTCTGGCTCCTGAATTCATACATACCCAAAAATAAATCTTTCCTATAAATCAATATATATAAATTATGGAATCACAAAGAGGAGCTGGTTATGGCCACTTCATGTGACAATGATGAGCTGTGTCTGCACATCAATATGAACTTATAAATCATTCAGGGTAACATCTCACATGTAGCAACCATAGCATTTGCAAGAAACTAAATCAGGAGTGACGAATGCGTATATTTGCCAGTTGCGAATATTAGCCAACATGGAACTGCTTATTTCATTAGCATAGTTGCTGCCTTCACATCTTGCTGGCAAGCGGAAGATATTTGGTATGACGCCCCTGCGCAAAAATTTTGCCAGTCGTTTTCTTCCTGAACTCGACACTAACAACAGCTACTGCCTTTCCTACACGTAGGGTCTTGGCCTCGATCTCAATCTCCTCCTAACATAACAAAAGGCCACAAATAAAAAAGAAATCAACAACATCCAATATCATAAACCAAGAAGAGGATTCCTGCATTCCACTCATCGAAAACAAAGTTTCATCCATACTGAACATTAAATCAATTCATGCCAAAATTAGAAAGGAGCATAGTTCACAAAATCATAAGCAATTGCAATAGTTTAAAGAGGGTGTCAACAAATAAAATCATAGATTTTATCTTTAAGTGTCTCCCAATTTTTGTTTCTTGACCAGATATCAGACTGAATAGAGCCTGTAGCAGTGACCAAATTCATGGTAGCAAGACGAACAAAGTGCGAAAGATATCATATCATACTGCAATCTATCCGCACTCAGATGAATAACAATAAATTCAAACCTTTTTCTTTTAAAAATGATAGGTACTCTAGTTTGAGCTAGGCCAATATCATATTGGGAATAAAGCTCTCCCTATATATATATATATATATACTCCTTTTTTTCATAGGACTCAAATATCACTTGAACCAACAATACGGTTGATCAATTCATGAAAGCCAAAGGGACCATTCCAACAGCTTCTTGAGGCATCAAACCGAACAAAGCAAACCATTACCAAACACGTCACAGCCGCAAAACAATTTATACAAAGAGCAAATCAAGCAACTTGAATTTGTCAAAAGATTCCACATATTTTCACAATTGATAGCGGCCAATTTCATTTTGTTTCCCCCTAAAAGAACACAAAAGAAAAGAAAAGGTAAAGATAAATAGAAATGAATGATGATAGATAGATAGATACAAACATGAGCATATGCAGCATCTAAGTATGTAACATTGATCTCCACAGAAACCCCAGTCCTGCCAGACATATGCCCTAGGGTGGGAATCGCAGCTGAACCCACTACATCCACCATGGTGGCGGTGGCGCCGCCGTGCAACGAGTTGCCGGAATTCTAAGAAACAACAGAGCGATTAGCGAAATTGCGAGAGTAAACAGAATAGAATCGAAATTGTTGAGGGTTGAGAGATAAGAGCGAAGGAACGAACGAGTAAACGAGGAGGGATTTTCATGGAGCAGAGGACTCGGCCTGGTTCAACGAGATCGATGCGAAGTGCATTGATGACTAAGGGTTCCAAGAATCTTGGAGGGAGTTCATCAACAAGCGATGACGTGTCACCTCCTGGTTTCTCCAAGTACTTCTTCACCGATTCCAAGTTCATTTTCCTTCTTTCTTTCTTTCTTCTCTGCGATGCGATTTATCGAATACACTCACTGTTTTCCTTGTTCCTCTTGTCCCTCAACCTCCCCCGTTATGATTTTCCGTCTGTCTTTGCATTTCAGTCAACCAAGTCATGCGATCATATTATTACTAACTTTCTTTTCATACAATTAAACTAGTGTATATAATACATAAAATTATATAAAAAAATTTATTTAAAAATTAAATAATATATATAGTAGTTATTATTATAAATATTTTATAAAGTTATAATTAAAATTAAACTCTCAAAATTTTTAATATTGAAATATTAAAAATAATTAGTATTTATCTTAATCAATTTGAGTTTGTTAAGTGATCATCTCACTCGTTCGCTTAAACAACTATTAGAAGTTAGAATCTCGTCTTGTGTATATAGCAATCCATTGGCTAGCGATAAACCCTTAATAAATGGAGTATCAATACGTGGTTAGACTTGCCAGGAGTTTCCGAATACGCAGGTATCCAACCCGTCCATACCCGGATGGAGAGGGTAATAACTTGATTCGAGTCGGGGTAGATTTTGCTCAGGACAGGACATGATCGGGTGTAGGGTGTTTCCGCCCCAAATATATACATATAAACACTTTTTAGGAATTAAGATTTGTCTCAAATCACAGATTCAGTGATTCATAGCTTCAGTCTATACTCTATAGCCATGCAAGATAAACTCAATCATCCTCACCCAGAATCTTCTTCTTCTCAACTTCTTCACAAAAAACTACATAGCTCCCGTCATTGTTGTTGCTGAATCAATTGCCGCCTACCCCTTCACAACTCCCATATTCCTTCACAGCCAGGGACAAACCCACGTTAAATATAAAGAGGGCATTTGTCCCCACAAAATTTTTTTAAAAAAATTAATACTTATATACATATATACTACTTATTATATTATATGTCTCAAAATAAAATATAAATAATTCTTTTGTATTTTATGTTAAAAAATATTTTGTTAAACTTAACACATAATAATAATTATATTGTTAAATTTGATTTAGTATGAAAAATAAGTAAATAAACTCAAAAAATAGTAATAATTAATTTTATTATATTAGTTAATTAATTAATAATTAAATTAAAACTTAGATTTCTAATTAAAATACCTTGTACGGGATAATACATAAAATTATATTAAAAATTTTATTAAAAAATTAAATAATATATATAATAATTATTATAAATATTTATAAAGTTATAATTAAAATCAAACTCTTAAAATTTTTAATATTAAAATATTAAAAATAATTAGTATTTATCTTAATCAATTTGAGTTTGTTAAGTGATCATCTCACTCGCCTGCTTAAACAACTATTAGGAGTTAGAATCTCGTCTTGTGTATATAGCTGTCTATTGGCTAGCGATAAACCCTTAATAAAAGGAGTATCAATACATGGTTAGACTTGGCAGGAGTTTTCGAATAAGCAGGTACCCGACCCATTTATACCTGGATGAAAAGGGTAATAACTTGACTCGAGTCGGGACAGATTTTGCTTAAGACAGGTATCGTCGGGTTTAGGGTGTACCCACCCCGAATATATACATATAAACACTTTTTAGTAATTAGGATTTGCCTCATATCACACATGATTCATAGCTTCAGTATATATTCTATAGCCATGCAAGATAAACTCAATCATCCTCACCTAAAATCTTCTTCTTCTCGACTTCTTCAAAAAAAACCGCATAGCTCCTGTCATGTTGTTGCTGAGTCCATCGCCGCTTACCTATTCAAAACTCCCATCTTCCTTCACAGCCAGAGACGAACCCACGTTTAATATAAAGGGGGCATTTGCCCCCCACAAATTTTTTTTGAAAAAAATTAATACTTATATACATATATACCACTTATTATATTATATTTGTCTCAAAATAAAATATAAATAGTTCTTTTGTATTTTATGTTAAAAAATATTTTGTTAAACTTAACACATAATAATAATTATATTGTTAAATTTGATTTAGTATGAAAAATAAATAAATACACTCAGAAATTAGTGATAACTAATTATATTATATTAGTTAATTAATTAATAATTAAGTTAAAACTTAATTTTCTAATTAAATACAACTTAAATTATTAGTGATTTTTTAAAAATTGTTTAAGATAAAAAAAATATTATCTATATATTAATATACTGTAATTATTTTGGTTAAAAAATTTATTTATACTATAAAAATTATAATAAGTAGATTTGACAATTAAATAAAATAATTGTTTAAAAATATATATAAAAAATAATATTTAATCATGTTAAAAATAAAAAAATTCTTATAAATATTTTTTTGTTATTTTAAATATTATACTATGTGTATGAAATTATATTTTTATTATTTTAAATATTATAATAATGATTATGTGTATATTTCTAGTTCTTATCAATATGTATTAGATAGTTTTAATTTTAAATTTTGAATATATCTAAACCAATTTAGATTGATCAAGTGATCAACTTAGTCGTCCACTTAAATAAGTATTGAGGGTTCGAACTCTGTCTCGTATGTATAGCAACTCGTTGCCGGCCAATTGTAGATTCTTAAATAGAATTCAAATTCAAGACGGATTAGTCCTTAACTTGTTGAATATCGTGGGAAGCAAAAAAATATCTATATCTAAATTTTATTATATTTTTGTCCCCATTACTAAATTTTTCTGGGTCCGTCACTGTTCACAGCTTATGTCATCATCGCTGCTCATCCCGTTATCATCGTTGTTGAGCCCGTCGCCACCGTTCTTATGCCGAGTTTCTTTTTTCTATGTAAATTTTCCTCTCTCTCTTTCTCTCTCTCATTGTGAGTCTGTTATGTTCTTCTATTCAAACATTGATATTTAAATTATAAAAAAATTAATTTTCATATTTTATAAAATATCATACTGGCGGTAATTGTAAATATGACGCTACTTAAAATAAAATAAAGTAACATAGATAAAACAAATAAAAAAATAAAAAATTACTTAATCTTGTATAAAATTTACCTATAAAATTCTGTACCAAAAAATGAATTTAATTTTAGTATATTAATAATATAAAATATTTTATATAATCATTCAATTCAATTAGATTTATCTATTTAAGTTATTATTGAAAATAAATTTAAGATACTAACATACAATTACTTTAAATTAAGCAACAATTATCAATACTATATAAAGGACACACAATTTTACTAAGAATAATTGCCATAAGGAATAATTTTCCAATTTTCTATACTAATATTAGAAAGTTTATATAATACTATATAATAATATTATCATTATTAATACTATATGATATCAAAATAAAAAATCACAGTGCTAATATAATATTATTAATATTATATAAATCATCTTTATATTTATTTTTCTGTGCGTATATAATATTTAATTAACACATTAAGACATATATAATATTTTCTTAATACATATATAATATAAAGTGATTTACAAATTATTATTAATTCGTATATAATGTATAATTAAATTTAATGAATTCAATTAGAATAAACAATAAATTATTTATTTTATTTCAGACTTTATAAATGAATAAATTAATTAACTAATATAACAAATTAAAATTAATGTAGTAAAACTAATTAAGTAATATATATTATAATAAATTATATTAATATTTAAATATCTAATCAAATCAATTACCTGATATAATTAAGTCATGATAATAAATTGTATTGAATGAGTTAAAATAATTAAATTGGAAAACACTCTCCAGAGCATGCCACGTCAGCTCCATCATTAAGTGCAGACATCTGATTTTTATATAATAGAATAAGTTTAATCACCCGTACCATGCACGTGATAAGATTGAAATTATAATTTTAAGTTGTTATGTTAAATTTTATTTTAATTATAATAATTTAATTAATAAAAAAATAACTTGTATGCGTTATTTTTCTTTTCTTAATATAGTGTTAATTGTATTAACTATAAAATAGTTATTTAATCTACTTTTTTCAATAAATCAGGTATATATACTCAATATGACCATAAATAATCTAGTAGTACTTAAATCTACCAACAAAGTTTTATATATTGGTATACTGTGAAGTAAAAAAATATTAAAATCAACTCAAAATGAAGAACAAATTGATAGAGAATCCTAATGCAGAAAGTTTTGTAATAAACAATAAATAATTTAAACCTACTGAATAACAATTCAATGCTATCCTTTGATACCTGCAAAATATATACATGAAATAACATTGTATCAATGTTTGTATATAAAATTATATGATTAACGTAATTATAAAATTGTTTGTCAAGAGAATAAAATTATACGAATTTTTATGATAATTTTAATATTCTCAAACTATTAATGTACAATAAGAATTCATCTATTAGTTCCTAGAATTTCTAAATTATTTTAAGTGATAGTAATAAATTTTAATAAATAAATAGATTTAGTAAGACATTTTGTTATTACCTTTTTATTATAGGCTCTCAAAAACTTCTCTATATACCACATTCATCGTGCAGTAATTTTCAAGTGTATTAACCCGTGCCATGCACGTGATAAGATTAAAATTATAATTTTAAATTATTTTGTTAAGATTAATTTAAATTATAATAATTTAATTAATAAAAATATAACATGTTATGTATTATTTGTTTTTTATTAAGCTAGTGTTAAATATATTAACTCTAAATAGTTATTAATTAGTTTTAGTAATCTACTTTCTTCAATAAATCAAACATATATACTCAATGTGACCATAAATAACTTAATAATACTTAGACCCACTAACAAATTTTTATATATTGTTTTACTGTCAAATAAGAACATATCAAAATTAGCTCAAAATAAATAATAAATTATTAGAAAATTCTAATGCACAAAATTCTCTAATAAACAATGAATAATTTAAATCTACTAAAAAATAACTCAACACTTTTCTTTGATGCCTGCAAAATATATACCTAAAATAATATTATATCAATGTTAGTATACAGTTTTACAATCATCGACCGTATTTACTATACATGACTCCTTCTTAAAAGTTATTCTATACACGTGTGCAGTCGGAAGATAAATTACTGGAGTTTATTTTATTTTTTTAAATTATTATAATTATGCATTATTCATTAAATGCTAATTGTAATATTGTAATATAATTATAATAAAGATATTTTTCTAAAATAAATTTAGAAGAGAGAATAGTACTTTCATTTTGGAGGGAAAATGAATTCATGAGGAATTGACAACTCACTTTTATTAGTTGATAATGTATTAAATATTGATTTTATATAATTATAATAAAAATATTTCTCTAAATTAGTATAATCATACATTATTCATTAAATGTTAATTGTAATATAATTATAATAAATATATTTTTTTAAAATAAATTTAGAAAAGAAAATAGTGATTTTATTTTAGAGAAAAAATAAATTTATGAGGAATTAACACCTCACTTTTATTAGTTGGAGAAAAAATCCAGTTTTAGTATATTTTGTCATTATTATACATTTTTCTCTAATCATATATTCACTGTTTTCTTTTCTTTGTTTTGCATTTTGAACCTGGGTTTAACTTCTCGTAATTCTCACTTCTCAGTCATTCTATTAGATGTAGTTAATAACTATTGAAATTTTTTGATTAATATAGGAGAAAAATATATTATTATATGATAGAACTAATATGAGTATATTTTATTATTAAATAAAAAAAGTTAATATAAAATAAAATTATACATAAAAAACAAAGAAAATAAAATTAAAATAGCAAAAGTGATAAAAAGATTATTTTTATAATTTTGTTTTGTCATTTTTATGTATAGAAGATTAGAAAATAGTAAATTTTTAACTAAATTAATTTATATTTGTTGTATTCAATTTAAATAAGTAATAAATTATCTTATTTTAATTTATTCCTTAAATTTATATATCATAAAAATTAAATCAAATAATTAATATACATAATTTTAAATTGTGTGATACTTAAATATCTATTCAAATCAATTAGTTGATATAATTAATTCATCATAATGAATTGACTTTAATGAGTTAAACAAAATAATACAGAAGCATGTTACGTTGATTCTATCATTAAAGGTAAAAATTCGATTTTTATATGATAGGATAGATAATATAATAGACGGTGAGAAAGAGAAAGATAAATATTTTAAATCCTAAGTTGTTTCATTTGAATGTTGCAATGTGGTATCACATTATTTTACTTATTCTACCCTATGGACCCTTTTGTAACTTTATTTCAGTATCAATAGAATTTCACTACCTTTGAGTACTAAATTAAAATTCAAAATGAAACTAAAAAAAGTAAAGAGTATAAAATTATTGATTGAAAAACACTCTAAATAATAAAAAGCCAAATTAACTTTAATATTAAATTTATTAATACGATTTTAATTTTATATAATAGTTAGAAAATATATTAGTAAAAGCAAATGGAAGAATAACTTTAATTAGTATTTGATAAAATATTCATTTAGAATAATTAAAAAATATAAAATTATGATATTATTAAAAATAATACATTTTTATGTTAAAAAAATATATTTAAATAAAATATTTATAAAATATAAAATTTAGAGTAACATAGCTTTATAAACATTAATCATTAATCAATTATGAACTAACATAAAATTATAATATAATTTATTTATGAAAAAATAATCAATAATTAATATTAATAAATATAAAAATCATCCAAACACTTTAATTAAAAGTATGAATGGTTAATTATTATTCATTATTAATAATATTTTGTTCATAAAAAAACTGAAAATATAATTATTCAGATTTAGATTTTAGAAAAATAAACGTATAAGTAACAAATGATCTATTTGATCATGTATATTATAAATTAATGAATTAAACTAACTGATATAATGAATTATAATTAATTAATTGGTATAAATTATAATAAATTATATGATATTTAAAAAGAAAATAAAATGAATAAAAGAATAAAAAATAGAAGAATAGAAGACTACAATAAAATAAATTGAATGTAAGTTTTTTTTTTTTTACAAATTTTATATCACATCTGCTTCAATAATAATAAATAAAAATACATCAACTTAATATCTAAGAAAAAAGGATGAGATAAAATCATAACACAATTCTAAAATAAAAGCTTAAATTAAACCATAATATCATTGTACAACACAAGCAAAAAGTAATTTCACACTACAATATACCACACAAATAGATAAATGACTTAAGCTTAATTATGAAATTTTTATTTATTTATGCAAATATGATAACACCATGGTCTATAAATGCTTAATGGATAACATATCATATATTGCTCTAAATGATGAGCACGGGAGTTGAAGAGTGTGTGCTGATTTGTGTTCATGATAGTTGCCTTCTTGTGACGGCGCCTCATAGGAAGAAAAATAATTGTTGTAAAAGCTACCCAATGAAAGAGTAATTGATAAATGAATGATATTTTCTTCTAGCATATATGGTCTTTTATAGTGGTAAAATAAAAATGGAATGAATAAAATTTTGTATTTTTATATTAGAAATAGAATTTGATATTTATCCTAATAAAATTAAATAATTAATTAGTTATATTTAAATAAATTAAATAAATTAAATAAAAGTATTTTTAAGAATTAATCAAATCAATTAGTCAATACAAATAATTAGTATAATTAATTTTATTTGATTTATTGAATTCAAAAAATAAATTAAAAAATAATTAATTGAATTAATTAGTTGATATAATTAATTTATTATAATTGATTGGATTTAATGAATTAAAAATAATAAATAGAAAAACATAGAAGACAGTGATTTTTTTTAACTAAATTAATATATATTTATTGTATTTAATCAGCATAAGTAACAAATTATCTATGTTATTATATATCTTATTTAATCTTGCATGGCACGGGTAATTATAAGTTATATTTTGATTTTTAATTATTTACGTACATAAATGATTAAAATATATAACATAAATATCGTAATTATTATAATTCTATAATATAATTATAATTAACATATTTTATCATAATTAAATATTGATTTGATATAATTATAATGAAAATACTTTCCCAAAATAATATAATCTACTATTATTCATTCACTAATTATTTGGCAATAAATCTTAATAAGATTTTTTACATCTCCGCTATGAGAAATAACTACTTAGATATACCAAATAATATGTAACATATTACTACCTGTATAAGTTAAGGCACAAACACATGATTTAATTAAGGTGATTGAAACTTTCACCAAACAGAATATGACCTCAATCGAATAAAAAAGGATACTCGATTTTGCATTAATTAGATAGTCGAAGAAATAACATACTCATTTATTATTCATGTTTCATTATATTTTTTAAATAATATATAGAAAATATATATCTTGTGCATAAAAATGTGACTATTAGTAATTTTATTAATAAACCTTTTTTTAAACTATTACTAATTTCAATTTTAATAGAAAATCTGAGGAAATAATTTCGCTTGCCATAAATAATATACTAAAACTGTTAGTATATTATCTTCTATATGGTTAATTGAATTTATCAATGATTTTTCTGTGTAAATTGTTATTACCAAGTTTTTAATAACTACTTAATATACAAAATTTGAAATTGGAAATTGTTATTACTAATTCAATTAACTGGTTAATTGAGTAATAATTGTCAAATTATTAAGGTGCAAAATCATTGATTTACTCAATAAATTTTTATATATTATTTATATTTCAAGTAATAATTTGAAATTATATTATTTACCCAGTTAATAATACTATTATTAATAATTATTTTTTGCATTAATTTTTAAATCAATTATTAAATAATTATTTTTGTTAAGATAATTGTTTATAAATTATTTCAAATTATATTTTGTTAAGATATAATTATTTAGATTATTACTGATGGCACATGTATAATTTCATTTTATACCAATTAATTAATTATAATTATATGACACGGGTGTAATTTTAATTTTATCCACCGATTATTGGCAAATAAATTTTATTCCAATTATAAATAAAATATGTTTTTATTGGCAAATAAATTATCTTTAGGTCAACGATTTAATATATGTATAAGTTAATTTTTTGTCAAATATAATGAAAATACAAATAAAGAAATAAAGAATAAAAATAAACTTAATAATATCTGACACTACTTCATTTTATTAAATTATTTAAAAATAGCAAAATTCACAAAAAATAATCGTAATATATAAATTGAGGCAATAATTTAAAATTCTATAATTATAATTTAATCAAATACTAATAGTAAAACCAAATTACCTAAACAATATTGAACCTATTCTAGTCCTTAGTCACGTATAGTATAGAATCATTCTTATAACGACAACAAACTGAAATAATATCGTAAGTTTCAATATTTAGAATTCGTGCAAAATCAGACCATCTTCTTGTTAGATAAGCTTCATCATCCGCTATCTATGCAATGTGGCAAGATATAGAATTATCACACCGAGAAACCAAACTAACTCTTATTCCCCTCAATGGCATTGCATGCATGCAAAAGAAAGCTAGTAATTTCTGAAAAAATTAAAATATGTTAAAAAGTTATTCTAATAATTAACAGTTTAAACTAAGAAAATTTAAATATATTACCAATCATTGAAATTGCATATCTGCATTTGTCACGAATTTAGCAAAACTGAACTGAAAATGAGGGAATTCAATTTCATTATGTGCTCCACTTTGAAGATTTTCGGGCAGACGTAAAAAGCATGGAGGGGATGGAACTTGAACTTGCCCTATAAAGTTTCGCAGATGCAATTCCTCAATCAAAAATCGAGTTCCTCCTAAGAAATCTAACTTTAACCACATTCCATTGGGTTGGTCATAATAGGTGAGTAGATCCAACCATCCTTCGGTAAAGTAGAGATTATTGCCTCTTCTTTAAACGCTTACATCCATGTAGTTGGAACCCGAATCAGTGAAGACAACTCGATGAGGTATTTCATGGATGTGATGCATTGTAAATGATTGTGGCAAAAAAAATCGAACTGGAACATTAGACGATAAGAATAACTTAGAGTAACAACAAATAAAAAATTATCAAAAGAATAATATAATAGAATGAGTATATGATATTATAAAAAATTATAAATTGTGCTTAAAAGGATCAACTTCAATAAAAAACGAAGAATACATTCTTATTCTATGAAGTAGTAAAAAAAAAACACTAAATATAAAATTATGAATTGACTCTCAAATTTAAATTCATGTACCACAGGAAAACACTATATATAGACTTTAGTAAAACAAAAATAAATATGTAAATTATCTATTATTAAGGTAATTTTTTAATAATGCATTAAATTTTGATTTGATACCATTATAATGAAGATATGTTTCTAAATTAGTATAATTATATATTATTCATTAAATATTAATTACAATATAATTATATTAAAGATATTTTTTATAAAATAATTTAGAAAAATTATTTGATATACGTGAATCGGGTAACAAAGATTTATTATTATTATTATTATTACTATTATTGATATTATTATTATCATTAAAATTATTAAAAGTATTTTTAATTGATAATTGATAAATAGTTTAATAGTGCATTAAATATTGATTTGATATAATTATAATGAAGATATGTTGCTAAATTAGTATAATTATATTAGTATAATTATATATTATTCATTTAGTATTAATTACAATATAATTACAATAAAATAATTTAGAATAGAAAAAAATTTTATTCGTTTTGGAGAAAAAATGGAGGCATGAGAGATCGACACGTCACCTTTAGTAGTTGGGGGAAAACCCATTTTTAGTATATTAAGTAGATATGCTTAAATTTTGAGTAATTATCCAAATTAATGCTAATGATTTTAAAGTGGACATTTTAATTTTTTTAAAAAAAATTATTTTTAGATTAATTTTTAAGATTTTATTTCAACAGATTTTTTATATAATAATTATTTAAATTAGTCCTAAAAAATTTTAAAAGCGGATATTTTAATCTAAAAAAATTAATACATAAATCAATTCTAATATTAGTCCATTTTACTTTTTTTGTATATCAATTTTTATTATTAATTTAGGTTTGTATATGTGCACAATGACACTAATATATTAATACATTTTATTCGTTAAAAACAAGTAAGGCAAATAATGACATTTTAAAATTTAAATTAAAATTTTTTTTAATATAAATATATTTTTTTAAATAAAATATTTTTTTATTATATTAAATACAAAAATATCAAATAATTTTAATATTGAATTTCTTGTAAAATAATCTTTAATAATTTTATTAAAAATTATTTATACGATTAATATAAAAAATAATTATTTTTACTAATATGTAATTATACAATTAAATTAACGTGTAAAATTATTTTATTTTAACTGAAAATCAAAATTAAATTAAATTAATGTGTTTAATAAATAATCTTTTTTAATAAAAAGTATTTTTTTAATTTTTAACGTGTTTAATAAATTTTTAATAATTAAAAATAAAAATAATAAAAAAATAAAAAATATTTTTTTAAAAAATTATAATTTATATTTTTTTTAAAAGAAATTTTATAAAAGATTTTTTTATGTAAAAAATAAATTTTTTTTATATAATTATATCTAAATATAATTAATAAATAAAAAAGATTTTATACAAAATATTTAAATATAAAATTATTTTTATTTTATTTTTTATAATTTTTTTTAAATGACTAGAAAAAAAGATATTTTTTTTATAAGATGAGCCAAACAAACCTTATATATATGCGCAAGTGAAGTGAGGGCAAGTTGGGAGAAACTTTTTGCTTTATAAATATCCGCACTTAGTTACGCACTCGAAAAAGCTAACTCTCCGTCGTATCCTTCTCATTCCTTTTAGATCCTCGATTCTACCGCCGCCACCGCCTGCCTTATCCCTCTCTCCGCCGAATATGGCGCCGCCGACGGCCGCAGCTCAAGGCGGCCAGGCACCGCAAGGGAGACAACAGCAACAACAAGGAGGCTTTGGCCTCACCGGAATTATCCGCATAGCGGTTTTCTGGTACTTCGCCTCCAAACTGTTCTCTCCTAAAAAACCTACCGAACCTTCTG
This sequence comes from Arachis stenosperma, assembly GCF_014773155.1. Lineage (NCBI taxonomy): Eukaryota > Viridiplantae > Streptophyta > Magnoliopsida > Fabales > Fabaceae > Arachis > Arachis stenosperma. Next base: position 50,938,057 of record NC_080384.1, read on the forward strand.
CTCTCATCAACAATCTCTTCCAGAAAGGCCAGCCACTGGTTCGTTCTTACACTCACTCTCTCAGTTCTTCGTGATCTCTGTCTTTCACCTTTTCTCACTAACTTCCATACTGTTATGCTCGTTGATTAATCGATTTATGTCGATTTCGGAAATTTCAGTGCCCTTCTTTAGGTTGCGCCCTTTGTGCTTAGTTACTTAGACTGAGTTATGAATTTTGTAACTTCTAGGTTCGGTTTTCTTATTAACTGAAATTTCCTTCTGCACGGTTTCGCTGTGCAGTTTAGGTTGGTTGATTTTTTTACTATCGAGTATGCTCTTTGGGTCAGTTTATGTGAACGGAGAAAACCTGTGAATAAGAGAGCTTCACTTTTTCGTAGTTGGCCGATTTGGTTTGAATCATATCAGTCCGAGTATGGTCAACTAACTCCGAATATCTGATTTAGACTTGCAAAAAATCATAATTGAATGTGAAAAGAAATTGTACGGGAAAATTAGGGTTTTATGTAAAATAGGACAATTGCTCAATAAGGGATGCTAGGTAAAACTGAAGGCTAAATTGAGAGTTTTATGGATGATGAAAGTGAGTGGATCCTAACGGAACAGAAAGGGAAGTTGAGGGGTGAAGTGGAATACAATAGCTGCTCTTTTCTTGCCGTTAACCACTATTTTCTACATGCAATGATTGCAATCATAGCCTATGAAAGCTTATTATTCTACAAAGGTTAACTCATGGTGAAAGATATGGAGGAAATTAATTTAGAGCTTGTGGGTATTATTATCTTATCTGTCTGTGTTCTGCTGTTGGAGACATGGAGTAAATTCAAAGTGTTTGCTATAATCCTATGTCATATTGCTTCTTGTCTTGGTACTTGTTAATGTTCTTTTTTAATGGTGATTTTGTTTAGGACATGTGGTTATATATCTCTGAGCGTGAGAAGTTCAACGACTTTGGTCGTGAAAGTGCTCTTGTTTGGCATGAAACCAATATTCCATATGCTGTTTGGGGACCTGAGAGTACCAGGACTCTTACTTTGAAGTATCACGCATCTGAGGTATGACTTCCTGACTTGCTACTTCTTGTGGTGCATGATTTGCTTTCACTGATTACTGAAGAAAGTTTAAAAGTATTTTGTTTTCCCCAAGTATATTGGACTTTGTTGTGACTTGTTCTTTATTTCAGGCTTTGAAGAACAATGGGAGTCTGTATGCTCATGTTTTCTTTGCACATTCTGGATACTCGCCTGACCCAAGTGATCCAGAATACCAACCTCAAGCAGCATTTGGAAGAACACATCGTATGATTTCTTATTTATTTTCCCTTCTTGTTGATACTTCTGTTATTTTTTTTAGTTTAAATTTAAGGTTTTACAAGACAGCACTATTTTTTATTGGCTTCAGCTGTTGTGATATACTTGCCCAAGTCAAAAGCAGATAAAAAGAAAAGTCTATTGGGGAATTCACCGGATTCTACTGAGGGCCAAGCGACATCCAAGGTGTGCTCTTAACTCGTTTTTCAATTATTCAGTGTTGCTTAACATGATGGCACTTGCTGATTTTATGCGATGATCTCAATACATAGCAATTTTGGTTATTGTAGGTGGTTGATGATACCGAAGATGATTCTAAGGATGAAGGCCCTGTCGAGTGGGTTTCATATTGGAAACCAAATATAACTATAAACTTGGTTGCTGACTTCACACAGTATGTCAATTATTTTTGGTCCTTAGCTTTGCATGAGGGAAATATAAGAATGAACATCCAATTTTGTGTCACCTTTCTTTTAGTGGTGAATTAGGTTTTCTGATTGGAACATTTCAAATTTGTAGATGATTAAGCTGCTTAACTATGATTCCATCCTAAATAAAACAGTTCAATGGGTACTTTGGGATGACAATTACTGAAATTCACCCTTTTCATGGCTCTCTATTCCATTCTCATGACTGATCATCCTTTACTTTTTAGTGTCTGAGCCAGTTGTTGTTGGATATTCTTTCTAACGCTGCTTATAATGTTGTACTCTTCCTGTTTGCAGGTATCCAAAAACAGGCATACCACCAAACATTGCTCCATGTATCCTTGTTTTCTGTTAATTTCTTTTTCGCTACCTTGCCATTGTAGTTTGTTTTGGCTCTAGTTTTTATATACTATATCTTCTGTATAGAGTATGGTTATATTATATGCAACATTAATGTAAAATAATGGAGAACTTCTAGATGGAGGATCTTGTACAGCTTATTGTCACTGTGGTCGTATTCTATTCACTTTTAATTTTAAAATATAAATTCCATCTTAACCCATTCATACGTTTGCACCAACTCTCCTTTCATGTTTTGATCTTCTATCATGTTCTGTTCCATCAACTATGAAATGCAAGTTAGCTGATCATATGTATGAGTTTCTTTAACTACAATGCCCAGACATGAATATCGATCCTTTCACTGGGAACTACTATCCAACTGTCTTTTTCAATGAGTTCTGGTTACTCAGGGATAAGTTGATAGCTTTGAATGAGACAGTAACTGAGTTACCACTTAATCTGGAGGTTGGTCCCATTAGTATGACAAAGTGGCAATTATTCATGCAGATCGACCAGTCATTTCAGATTCATCGTAATTATGGAAGCATGCTTGAAGGCGAAGCTGATGAATTAAAGGTCTGTTATCTAGAAATTCTTGGCAAAATTTTGTGTGATTTAATTCATGATGTGGGCATATCTAGTAGAGTTAATCGATATGTTGGAATCTTCTTGTTGAATGTTGAGAATAATTTGCAAGTCCTGTGTTTTTCCTATTTCTTGACTAGTTGTTTTTATTTACGTCAGAGGGTATTCTTGGAAGGAAATCCTTACCTCCTGGGAGTTACGATGATCGTATCTTTACTTCATTCTGTTTTTGACTTCTTGGCTTTCAAGAATGGTAAGTCATTTTGTATCACAATATTAAGGAAAGTTGCTCCATCAAGGAGATTCTGATGACTTTGGTTAGAGTCATAGCCTTTCATCTGACCGTTCTCTTTTTTCCCAGATATCCAATTTTGGAACAAAAATAAATCCATGGAGGGACTGTCTGCAAAGACAGTTGTTGTGAGCTTTATTTGTCAGCTTATTATCTTCCTTTATCTGCTTGACAATGACACCTCCTGGATGATTCTTGCAAGCTCTGGAATTGGCGTTGTTATTGAGTTCTGGAAAATTGGAAAAGCCATGCGTATAGAGGTATTGTCTGTGATATTCTTTTTTTGTTTTCTTTTTTTTTTTTTTTTTTAGTATATCACCATATTTGATAATTGTGATTGTCGTGTAAAACTGCCATTCCTGAGAAATGACTTCTAGCTAACTTCTGTGTATCTTCATGTATACCAGTACTTACTGGCACTGTTTTATCGACCTTTTTGTTTGAATGAGAATACTCTTATGTTCTTCAACGCTGTTTGTTTTCTGCAATCTGCAATTTATTCTATTCTTTGTTTCCAGATTGATAGGACAGGAAAAATACCTATGTTGAGGCTCCGAGATCGGGAGTCATATGTAAGGAACAAGACAAAGGAGTATGATGATATTGCAATGAAGTATTTATCCTATGTTCTATTTCTCCTTGTTGCTGGCTTCTCCATTTACTCATTGATGTATGAGCGTCACAAGAGTTGGTATTCTTGGATTTTGTCTTCACTCACAAGCTGTGTCTACATGTTTGGTAAGCACTCTTCTAGTTCATTCAACTATAATTGTATTCTGGAGGAGATACTACCAGTTATATATATATATATAACTTGTCTAAGTTTGATCTCTAATCTCTACTGGAAACTGGCGCAGGTTTTATTATGATGTGCCCTCAGTTGTTCATCAACTACAAGCTTAAATCTGTTGCTCATCTACCTTGGAGACAAATGACTTACAAGTTCCTCAATACCATCATTGATGATCTTTTTGCCTTTGTCATCAAAATGCCAACACTACATCGTCTCTCTGTCTTCCGCGATGGTAAGATTGGGATCATGACCACATGCTATTCTGCAACTGCCACATATACCAAGCATAATATCCTTTAGGATTATATGCATGTAATATAGAACACCTTGCTGTTTTCCTTTTCCTTTCCTCCTACAAATGACATGCCAATCTTCGACTATTTGCCTTTCTAGAGATTCGGAGGTGGTACCAAATTTATAGAATAGGTCTGGCAGCACTTGTTTTGTTGTGCTATATTGCAGCTTTGTCTAACCTTTCATGACTGTGGGAACGGTTAACCTTTTTCTGTGACAGAATAGGGGGCCTTTTGTCGTTCAATCTACTAGTATGGTGCCCAATGCCTGATGTTCATCCTAGTTCATTATTTAGGGTCCATGCAAATGTTAATTATGTCGACCTTGTCATTTTCTTAATATTATTTTCATTAACTTGATATCTTTTACCCCTTCCTTCATTTCAGATCTCATCTTCCTCATATATTTATACCAACGGTGGATCTATCCAGTGGATAAGAAACGTGTAAATGAGTTTGGTTTTGGAGGCGAGGATGAGGATCAGGCTGTGGAATCTTCAGAGGTGGTTGCTGCAAAGGAAGAAGAGAAGAAAACCAATTGATTTAGTTTCCTGTCGGCCACTTTTGATAGAATTCTACAGTGAACACCATAAACTGCAGAATTCAAATGGGGACTAATTTATTTTTCTCCCCCATTTTTTTTCTTTGCTTTACATTTGCTATTAGATAGGACTGAAGGATGAAGTATCTATACAGCTTTTTGTTTTTGTTTTGTGAAGTAGAATTTCCTTAACAAGAATATCTTTAGTTTTATTTATTTATATTTGTCATCTCAGATGTTACCGGTTACATGTATTTTTTTTACCACTTTCCTAGTGTATTTTTTAAAAATTAAATTATCTTTCTACTAAATTGTTTGTATTGTAACTTTGAAAGTTGTGTTGCACATTTTTATTATCATCTAGGCCACACCAAACTAGATTAGTAGCTTACTCTTCCACCATCTTCTCCCTCCTCTCATCATGCTAAGAGCAGCATATTTCGATGAGAAAAAAAAAGTTACATGAACAATAGAAAAATGAACGAGGATTTGGTCCTGCTAGAAGACTCTAATTCCTAATGGTTCAACATGGCATCTTTAATAAAAGAATGTCTGGAAACGGAGCTCCCAGCGAGTGTAGTTGGAATGAGGGGAATAGTGGAATACGTGGTGAATGGTTAATCTTGCCAATAGAAAGCTTACGTGGCGTGATCCACTCCTCCGAAATCTAATTATGATAATAATGTGTGGATAAGAATCTCCAGTGTGTATGCCCCACACACACACACACACGAAGGCACTAAACTCCAATTTCTATTTTTACTTTTTCTACATTCATAACATTATACTTTCTCTCTCCAACTCACAACTCTTCCCACAAGCTCCTCTACTGTCCTACAGAGGTACCCCTTCCTCTACTTCAACTTCTCTGCCTCCGAAACCATAACATAATCTTGCATTGACTATGCAGTATAAATTACCAGTATTGTTATCTTTTGAATCTTGTTGATGTCTATTTTTTACCTTTACTTTTGGGTCCAGAATTCCACTTTGGATGGGTGATTCGAGCATGAAAGGTTTAAATTATCATTATCACTAATAGTTAACAATCTTTCAGGAGGAGCTGCCAAGGGTAGAATCATGGATAGCACCCAAAAGGGAGCCCTTATAAGCAATGAAGGTCTTAAAGATTTACCACTCATGGTATATTCTCCACTGCTCTACTTTATGGCAAATTCATTATGCCCTTACTCAGTTACATTTACTTTAACATGTGACTGTGACTGTGATTATCCTTAACTATTCCCGTCATGTCGAGCCTTTAGACAGCAATACTGATCTTCATTTCTGTGAAGTATAATAACAAAGAAGAAAAGGATATGAATGTAATTATGTCATAATTAGAATCAGGGTAGTTAATATTCTATTAGGTTCTGTTTAGTTAGTTAGTGCTGTTAGTCTTGCTGGCCAAGGCAGAGGTAATGCTTGTATATATAAGTGTAGAGCATGTATAATCAGTTAGGCTACTTGTTCTTCATTTTTACCAATATTGAATAATCTTCTTCAAGTTTACTGTTTCTTGCAACACACTCAACGGCGTTGCTTTCAATTTCCTCCATACAATAATCTCAAATCATGAGTTATTCTTTCTCGAATGATTATGTGATTAGAAACATCCATGTTTTATTTGCAAAGTTACCCTGAATATTAGTATTTACAGTTAGTACTTAGGAACTCATAAACTTATTGTCTGATGGGCTCATAGAAGCTTATTGTCAACTTTTGGCAATGGTGAAACAGGAACTGCAGCAATACAGGAATAACCAAAGAAAGTTAAGCTCTACTCGAGAAGAGACTCCTGATCAATCTCGCTGCCTTATCTGCACACGGGACAACAGTTGTCAAACAGTTTATTCAAGAACCAAACTGATGAATACTTTGATTGGAAGGGGGAAGCCACAGGAAGCTCAGTCCATCTTCAATAGTTTAACAGAACAAGGACATAGGCCAACTCTTATAACATACACAGCTCTTGTGGCTGCCCTCACCCGCCAGAAGCGTTTCAAATCCATTAATTCGCTTCTTTCTAAAGTTGTAGAGAATGGAATGAAGCCTGATTCAATACTTCTCAATGCTATGATCAATGCCTTTTCCGATTCTGGCAAGGTTGATGAAGCCATGAAAATCTTTCAAAAGATGAAGGAGTATGGATGTAAACCTACAACTAGTACTTATAATACCCTCATTAAAGGATTTGGAGTTGCTGGAAGGCCTTCCGAATCTATGAAATTGCTAGAGATGATGGGTCAGGATGAAAATGTAAAAGCTAACGAGAGAACATATAATATTCTCAACCAAGCCTGGTGCACCAAGAAGAATCTTAAAGAGGCATGGAATGTTATGTACAAGATGGTAGCGTCCGGCCTGCAGCCCGATGTTGTCACCTTCAACACGTTCGCAAGGGCTTATGCTCAGAATGGTGAGACAGAAAAGGCAGAAAGGTTGATATTGAAAATGAAGTACAATAGAGTGAGACCTAATGAACGAACTTGTGGTATCATAATAAGTGGTTATTGTAAAGAAGGCAATATGACAGAGGCCTTAAGGTTTCTTTACAGAATGAAGGAGCTTGGAGTTCAACCGAATCTCGTCATTTTCAACTCTCTCATCAAAGGATATTTAGACATTACAGACACAAATGGGGTAGATGAGGTGAGTTCTCATATCTGATGCTTTTTATGAGATCAACATTTTCCTTTAAGCATTCCCCTAATCCCCTCTATAATAAAAGAGAGCAAGATTTTTATATTGAGATAGTAATCTTATGTTGCATGTATATTTTGTGCTTGTATCATGCTGGCCTATAATTATTTAGTATCAGATTTGTGATAAAAATAGTAACTCACAACTGAAAATTGGGCAGGCACTAACATTGATGGAAGAATTTGGGATAAAACCAGATGTGGTGACATTTAGTACCATCATGAATGGATGGAGCTCAGCAGGTCTTATGAAAAATTGCGAGGAGATATTCGAAGACATGGTGAAGGCTGGGATAGAGCCTGATATCCACGCATACAGCATCCTTGCAAAAGGTTACGTGCGTGCTGGACAGCCACGAAAAGCCGAGGCTCTTCTGGCTTCCATGAGAAAATATGGTGTCCATCCAAATGTTGTGATCTTTACTACCATCATCAGTGGATGGTGTGCCGCAGGAAGAATGGACCGTGCTGTTAAACTCTATGACAGAATGCATGAAATGGGAACTCCGGCAAACTTGAAAACTTATGAGACTTTAATATGGGGATATGGAGAAGCAAAACAACCTTGGAAAGCAGAAGAATTACTTGTTATCATGGAAGGGAGGGGTGTTGCCCCAGAAACAACCACTATACAACTGGTTGCCGATGCTTGGCGCGCCATTGGTTTTTCCAAGGAAGCCAAGAGAATTCTAAATGCTTTAGAAGACGACACTGAGCTCGATCAGAATCTTGAAGTCAACAAGATACCGATTCAAAGCTTGGACAGGATTTATAATAAAGAGCAACTCAGTGATTGCCACTCTAATCCACTGCAGATGCCTGATGTAGTGGTAACTCATCCAGAGAGAACAATGAATGGCAACATAAGAAGCAAAATGATAGTCAATGCATCTGTCATTTCGCAGAAGGCTACCACTTGCATTGTTTTCGTTCGAACAAGTTCATACAGGGTTCAGCCACTTACTGTAAGTAAGCAGCAAACTCAAAACAGCATCTATAGGCCCCTCCTTGTTTGTTGCAGGGCAGTGCCAATACATTGTTAAGGTGACCTTCAGCTTGGCGGCTATGCGCAAATCCTGTCAAAATAGATTTCATTTGCTTCTATGAAATTGTAAATATCATCCGTGGACCAGGGAAAAAGGAAGACACACTTGCAGTTTTTACAAAATGCTGGTGTAAAATATTCATGTTCAGTTGCCAAAGGAATGTAATGTGAGATACATGATGATTGAAATCATTCATTTACATTGCTATGTATGGTGCACGTTTTAGGGAAGTCCGTCTTCTATAAAATACTTGTAGAGAAAGCAACGAGAACACATTATTCAGTGTGTCTCACTAGTACTTTACCAACATCACAAGCAAGAACAGATCACTATCAATCTTTCGGGTCTTAATATCTCTCCACATCAAACCATTCACCATATCTAAATGTAGCATGGCATGCTTTGCGCTTTTGGTTTCAAACTTAAAATTTAATTTCGATGCACTGTAAGTGTAAAATCATTTTACATGTGTATCCAATCCCATAATTTACATTAACAAAAATAACTATTTTTACATTGACAGCATGAACGGTCAACCAAGAAAATAGATTGTGATTACACGACTATATAAGTTGTTTGCATGACTATATAAAATATTTTACATTATCAGTACATCAAATTAAACTCTTCAAACTTATTCATGGGTACTTTATTGTGAATTATCTAATAATATTGAGACCCTGATTTCAAATTTTATCATTGTTAATGTATCAAGAAAATCAACAAAGAATGTTGAATGATAATTATAAAAAGAGATCCCTTTTAATAATTTAATGTTAATGCATTATAGCAATGAGTGGTAAGTTGAAGTAATTTAGCACTTCTTTTTTTAATGAATTTGATTAGTATAGGTTATTTTAGTATATATTTGACTAGTCAATTATTTTAAATTCTAAATTCGTCGGATTGATTGACACTAAAACTCTAAAATTATATATGTAATTGGATACATATATAAAATTATTTTATATTATAGGCAAGCTTAAGTGAGATAATGGATGGACATGTCTGTCTCCGAATTTTTTATAAAAAAATTAGTAGTACTTTTTTTAAAAAATAAATAATAATTTAGTTGACTTAAATATTTTACTATAATTTAAAACACCCAGTTAAATTCTGATCTGTTGTTTTTATTATATAATAGTTTTTAATTTTAAACATTAAAAATATATTGGATTTTGGCTGAATTGGATCTGACAAAAAATAATAATAATAAAAAGTTCAGTTGAATTGCATGCTTGTATATATACCGAATTGAGAGAGAGATGAGCTGTTTCTTTGTTCCATAACTGATAATAATCCTAATTTGATTCAAAATTTAAATTGCATGCTTGTATATATACCGAATTGAGAGAGAGATGAGCTGTTTCTTTGTTCCATAACTGATAATAATCCTAATTTGATTCAAAATTTAAATTGAAACTATTTAAAATTAATTAGTTGCCTATAATATAATTTAATTTTAATTTCAATTTCACCTCATTGTACACATTATAAAATATTCATGGGCTCTTCATACTTTCTCAATTTCGAATCATAACTGCATGCATTCCTAATCTTCCTCTTGGATTAACAACTGATCCCACAGAATCCTCATTCCCCTTGATTATCTCAACATTAGAAGTCCCATAACTATTGTTCCCCTTGATTACCACCAAACCCTGCACTGTTTCTTTCCTGTTTAATTCCCTTTTACAGTTATTAGTTGTAAGATATAGTCATATTTTTTAAGTCTCCAACATGCATAACCCACAAAACATGATTGATGAGATCTCTTCAGCCGCCACAACACAAAACATGATTGATGAAATCCCTTCCGCCGCCACAACAACCACCGTTAGCCATCATCAACAAGATGTCTCACTTTATGACGACGAGGGCCGCCCAAAACAAACAGGTAATAATAATAATAATAATACAAATCAAATTAAATCAATCCATGCATGTTATTGTTACAATCTCTTCCTTCTCTTCTTTCTCTCTTATAAGAAAATCATAAAAGAATAATTGAAGCTGTCATTAATTATATATGAATAGATTTAATTTCAATGGTGTTGTTCTTAACTTGCATATTAATTATTCAAATGGATATAATTTTTTACGATATTTGATATATATTATAATTGGTGCAGGAACCATGTGGATGACCAGCTCATATATAATAACAGCAGTAATTGGATCGGGAACATTATCCTTAGCATGGTCGATAGCACAATTAGGTTGGAGTGGTGGTCTTGTTGTTATGATCTTCGGTCTCCTCACTTTGTATACTTCACATTTTCTTGCCAATTGTTATCGTGGTGGAGACCCCATCACTGGCAAGAGGAGCTACACGTACATGGAAGCGGTTGATACCATTCTAGGTAAGTACAAACAAAATTAACTTATACATGGATTTTACATCAATGTGTACAATGGGCTATTGAATTACAAAATGTACATTCCTTATACTATTTAGAATAACCATTCGAGTACTAGAAATAATAAACATCTTTCTAAAATATTAAATTGATTTTGGGTTCACCAAGAATTGAACTCTTGATTTTACGGATCTAGCGCTCTAATACCATGTCATGATACCACTCATCCCAAAAGCTTCTGCTGATGGAAAAAGGTAACACTAATGGTTATATCTCTAATACTTCATAAACCTCCATTGTACATATTGTATAAATATTCCATTGACTCCTCATACTTTTCCTTTTGTTAATTGCAATTACATATTCACATAGTATTAAAAATGACACATGCAACTTGAAAATATATATTTAATTCGGGATTTTCTTATTAGGATAGATTTAATTGTATAGGTGTAATTATTTAAGGTGTTTATTTTAGTTTACATTAATTAAAACAATGTCTATCTTGAGGACAATTACAAAGAAATAACGGATGTTTTAAATTTGATGATGTTAATATGAATCTTGCTGTGACTAGATAGTTTTATTTAATGATTAATAAGTATAGTGATATATTTTGTTGTTGCAGTTGTATTTACTATTTAACAAACTTCGTTCTCTCTCCTTTAGAGTTGAGATTGTTACAAAATTATTGAAAAAAATTGGTAGATTTTCACATAAAATAGAGAAATATTATTTACGAATAAAATATTATGTTTAGTGGTCATATATATTTCATTATAAGGTGTTTTGAAAAATAGAAAACTATAAAGTGCTTTGAAAATTAAATATTTCCATAAATAATATTGGATATGCCATAATTATTTTGCAGGAGGAAAAAATTCCATTTTTTGTGGGATAATACAGTATTCAAATCTTTATGGAACTTCAATAGGGTATACAATTGCGGCTGCCATTAGTATGATGTGAGTTCAGTTAACTCTTACGTTTATCTTTGAAATCGATTTTTAGAATAAATCACAATATTAAACCAAATGGTAGGAGAAATTATAGGATTTTACCAAAGAGAAAAACGTGACAAGGATTACCCAAAACCATGTTTCTATCTCTATGTAATTCGAATTACACTTTTCTATTAATTCGAATTATTTTTGGTTTCCTAGTTCGAATTAGTTTGTTCGAATTATATAAAAACATGTTTTTAAGTTATCTTAATTATCATATTTTTTTCTTTGGTAAAATCTTATAATTTCTCTTAACATTTGGTTTAATATTGTGACTTGCCCCGATTTATATATATAGTAATAGACTTTGAGTGATAATTATAAAAAGAAGTCCATTTCAAACTCTTGGATAATACTAGTAAAATAAATAAATATAATCTAGTTAAAAAAAATTCATGTATTGTCTTGTTATTAAAATTACTTGAATCTTAACATAACTATTCAGAAGTTATAAAAAAGACAATTATGCTTGAAGTTGATTACAATTTATTGGCTTTGATTGACAGGGCAATCACAAAAACAAATTGCATCCATTCCTCTTATGGAAAAAAAACATGTCATGTTTCTGGCAATCGTTATATAATATGGTTTGGGGCCATCCAACTTGTATTTTCTCAAATTCTTAATTTTCATAAGATGAGATGGCTCTCAATACTTGCTTCAGTCATGTCCTTCACCTATTCTTTAATTGGTCTGGCTCTTGGAATTGTTCAAGTTTCAGGTTATGTTTAATTTGTTTTTCTACTTGAATTTACTTGATACAACTAACACTCTTTATTCTTGAACACAAATCATTATATGTATTAACGAGTAAAGGTTTAACTTGGTGGTATTTTATATTCTAGGCACTAAAATTTCAAAAATTATCAATTTAATTTTTGTCTTTGTAATATTTTATAAGTCATTTTAGTTTCTGACTAGTTAACTATTATTGTTTTATTAACATGGTCCGTGATATATTTACATGTCATTTTGTGTGATACATTAATAAAATAATATGAAATTGATCATAAAGACCAAAATTAGTACTTTGATTTAAAAATTTTGGGACTAAAAATAAAGCATAAGTACAATCTCAAAAATCAAATTGAACCTCTACATGATCAGCGGCGAATTTAAGGGGGTTAAGGTGGCTATAGTCCCTCCAAATTTATTTAAAAAAAATTAGTACTATTAGTTTATTATATATAATATATATATATATATATATATATATATATATATATATAATATAGATTAAATATATTTTAGTATAGTAGACACTAAAAAAATTTATATGTTAGTAACTTAATATGTATAAATAATAATGTGTATTATAATATATTAGTAGCAACTAACAAATAGGATTAAAAAAATAAATACGTATAAATATATAAATAATTGCAAAATTATTAAAAAAATAGGTTTAGATTAATGCAGAAAAACAACAACTATTAAAAAAATTTCTTGTTTTGATTCTTTCAATGACAAAAGTAACAATTGAATAGACTTTTATAACAATAAAAATTATTAAAACTTGAGTTTGAAACAAAATAAAAGACGAATGTTTAGTAAATTATATAATTATATAGTTAAAAAAGAGAATGTTTCAAATTTTATTTTAGAAGATAAATTGATAATTTTAGTTATATAAAATATCGCAGAACAAATTTTTAAAAATACCAAAATCTTAAATTATGTAGTTGAATGTTAATTTCTATATAATATAATTATTAATTTTGACTTATATATAAATTATATTTTGTTAACTTTTTTTATTTTATATTTTAATTTATTTTGTATTTAATTTGACTCTTGTAAAATTTTTGGATTGATCACTGGTTATGATAATAATAGAAGATAAAAAGTAATTTATGGTCTGAAAACATTTGATAATTGTTGCCTAACATTTTGTTTGTTTGGATCTTAAAACAGAAAACCGTGCATTCAAGGGTACCATAGCAGGAGCTGAAGCAGAAACACACGCCAAAAAAGTGTGGGCAATATTTCAAGCTCTTGGCAACATAGCCTTTGCATATTCCTTTTCTGATATTCTCATTGAAATTCAGGTATACCCTTTTTTCTATTTCCTAATCATTAGTTTTAAAATAAATGCCGCTCCATTAATACATTGGAAAAAAATGTATTTAAACACAAGAAAAAATATAAGGAAGTAAGGAACCAATATAGTAACCAACCAAAAAACTGTATGTATGTATTTAATCACAACTGTATTCTAAATATATTAGTTATGCAAAAAAAATGCTATTTACACAAAAAAATTAGTTTTGGTGTAGAATTTAGATCAACTAAAATAAAAAAATTGGTAAAATAATAAAGTGAAGAGTTAATTACTATTTAATGTATATATAACTCTTATTATATGTGAGTCCTATTTTATTACTTTATCATTTTTTTTTCACTTTGGATAAATTTAATCCACTTGATTAATCGTTCTTTGTTGTTCAAAACGAATAGTTTCATTTTTTAATGTTTCGAAATTTTATTATTGGAATAATCGAAAATAGCAATATAAAGAAGATATCATTATTCATTAAATAAAAAAAAAGAGACTATAAAAATGTTCTACTTTAAAAATAAACTAAATACTAAATAGACTAAGTAGAAATTGTTTACTAAAATTTGATTATCATTCATTAGAATGATAACAATAGTTTATTACAATTCAAAATTCTATTTTCTACTGAAATTAGACTCTTAGTTTTTTTTTTTCGAAAAAAGAACAACAACAATATCTCTATTCTGCATTTAAATACGAAAACTACAAAAGACTAATACTACTGCTGAGGTTTTGTTTTATGAGAATGAAAAAGGGTCGGACTCAAAGCCCCTTGTACAAATACATGTATTATTTAACTTATTTTTAAAATATATTTTATAGGTGGAAATTCAGATGCAATCGACTTCACGTGAAGTTGATACTTGAAAACCGTTAGATAGTTTAACTGACTAAATTTTTATCTAACGACTCTCAGATATCAACTTCACGTGAAGTCGACTTCACCTGAATTTTCACCATATTTTATATGAATAACTAGTTTTTTTGTACATCTAATATGATTGTTATTCAATATACTAACTTGGTAAAAAAAAAAATTAATTTTAAAAAGTAATAGAAAAGACTTTCTGTTTTGCTTTTTTTACATGTAAATTAATTAGTATATAATAATACACTGACTGAACAGGATACTATAAAATCTCCATTGAAAGTAAGAGCAATGAAGAGGGCTATAAATTTGAGTATTGCAACGACCACAACATTCTACGTTCTTTGTGGGTGCATAGGTTACGGTGCATTTGGAAACTCAACACCAGGGAACTTACTCACAGCATTTGATAAACCATTTTGGCTCGTTGACATTGCAAATTTAACACTACTCATTCAACTTGCCGGAGCATACCAAGTTTATTCTCAACCCCTTTTTGCATTTATTGAAGAACGGGCAACTAAAAAATGGGAAATACTTGGAAAAGAACACAAAGTTCAAATCCCATTTTTATCCTCATACAACCTAAACATATTTAGACTAGTTTGGAGATCATTGTATGTTGTGGTAAGCACTCTTATAGCAATGTTAATTCCGTTCTTTAATGATATATTGGGAGTAATTGGGGCATTAGGGTTTTGGCCCTTGTCAATTTATTTTCCAGTGGAAATGCATATCAAGCAGAAGAAGATCCCAAAATGGAGTGGGAGTTGGATTCTTTTGCAAAGTTTAAGTATGTTTTGTCTGTTGGTAACACTTGCTGCTCTTATTGGGTCCATAGTTGGTGTCTTACTTGACCTTAAGACATATAAACCCTTCAGTGCAAGTTTGTAAGCCCAAGTCCTTTCATCTAACATTCTATGTTAATTACTTTTTAGGTGTATTTTTCATTAACTAATTTTTATTATTACCGCACAATAATTCTATTGAAATATATATTTTATTATAATTATTTAAATTAATCTACATGTTATGTATTTTACATTTTTAATTTATCAATAATTAATAACATATATACCTATAATTTATCAATAAATGACTATGAACTACAATGTGATAAGTCTTAATTTATTTAGGATAGAAAAGAACAACATATACCTATATATTAATATTTTTATATAAAATTTTATAGTAATCTTTTTATATATATAATGTTGAGAAAAAACATAAACTATAATCCATAGTTAAAAATATGTCATAATTTATTTAGAATTTAATTTTGACGCATTGTCGGTTACGTAATGATAGAAACAACTACTTTTCACATTCATGGCATAAATGATCATTCAAAAAAACGGATGTGGTTGCATTATGTAAAACGATTTACACTGTCAGTACATTAAAATTAAACTCAATTTATTTATATAAAATTATATATCATATCATGTTATTTGAATTAAATCAGACATATATTTTATGTTAAAATATTTATTATTATTTGGTATCCAATAATGTACCACATTTTAATATAAACTAATTCAATTATATTAGGTATATATTAAAAGTATCTAGTCACTTAAAATAATTATCAATATAAAATATATATTAAAAATAAGTTAAATTATATATATATATATATATATATATATATATATATATATATATATATATATATATTTATTATGATAACTGATTTTGAACATTTTTAAAACTACTCTACATGTGATTGAACTTGAAGGCTCTATCTGCGTATTGCTGCTGGAGTTAAGAATTTAGCTACGATTCCTTCCATTTTAAGTATTTTTCAATCCAAAGATAGAAAAGAGAAACAAAGATTATCATTGCTGTGTAAACAAATAATTTTAGAGAAAGCATTCAAAATCTAAGATAATTAAAAAATTGACAGAGATAGAGAAATGAAAATTCTCTTATATAACATAATACATCTGATTCTGTTGATTGAATATTTATAGATATGGAGTTAAATTATATGCAATCAAAGTATAAATAAGAAAGTATATGATTTGATAAAAAAATAAAAAATTATTTGAGAGATGTAAAAAAAAAAAACCGAAAAAAATTTTATGAATTAGATTCATAAAAATTGATTAATTATCTTTTCTATTTATATTTTTTTAAAAAAAATAAAAGAGATAAACCTTATTTTAATTTTGTTTTTTAGCTCGGTTCAGCTTGACTTTGGTAGTTTGGCCATAGAAGTTTATTCTTTTTTTATTTCTGAAATATAAGTATGTGACTTATTTTAATTGATCTTATTACAAATTTAGAACAAAAATAAAAGATTTGTTATCTTGATAGAGATAGTTTTATTCTCAATATTATTTTATAGTATATAAAACACATAATATTTAAAATAAATTTTAAAATATATTTATTTAAGTGAGGGTTTCATTGGTGTACATTCAGTAGAAATTGAGCCTACCAATTCACTAATTATAAATTAGGTACTTTAACTATTTAACCACGGATGCTTAGCAGAAATTCTCTTACATGGTGAATAACTAAATTTTTCAATTGAAATAAAATCTTTTAGATAAATCAATGCAATTTATTAGGAGGATTCAGTGAAAGAACATCGATTCAAATTTTGGATTTTCGAATTGAGAGAAATCAAGAATTTTTGTTATTTCTTAAATTCATGGATCCAATTCAATTCAACGAAATCTTTCATGATTTTAGAGTATCCAACTTTCACACAATTCGTAAAATTCAACAAGTAATCGATATTTCATGATTAAGGATATAGTATTCTTTATAATAGCATCTGATAATATTTTAGTTTTTTAAATAAATTTTTACATGAATTAACATAAGTAAAGAAGAAAAATTTTTAAACAATTTTCTAAAATCCATTGTTGAGATTAATCCTACTAAGCCAAATATGAAAGTACTTACGAGAGAATGAACTGATCTGATCTTTCACAATAAAATAATTGGTAGAACTGCTATTAAAAGACTTGTTAATAGATTAATAAATCACTTTGAAATGACATATACATCACATATATCGAATGAAGTAAAAACTTTGAGATTTTGACAAATTACTATTGAAGAAAGAGCTATTTTACAAGTTAAAAGATGTTTAGAATGATAAATTCTACAAGTTTAATTCAAGGGAGGAAATATTAAAAAATTAAATCAAGAATATTTAAGAGAATTATACAACTACATCATACTATAATTATCATAAAATTAGAAACTATAAGAATTATAAGTGATGAAACTAGAAGTTAAAAGAATCACAAGTCAAACTTTATCGATCTCCTAGTCAAAATTGGAGGCTACAAATCAAATTGGAAGAATCATGAACAAGTTGCACTCATCACCTCTATATTAGAAGAATGATGAACCATGAATTGAAAGATTCAAGATTGATGATTAAAAATTTGAAGCAAAATTGAACAAAGAATTTGACTAGTCAAAGTTTCTACTTGTTTCTTGAATCATTACAACTAGTGCTTAGTTGTTATAAAAATTACTATTTTATTATGAAAGGTTGCCTGTATAAAGGCTTCATATGTATATTGTTAATTATTTCTCCATGAATAAAAATGTTTAGTGTTTGTTTAAAAAATTCTCTCTTATATTCTTATGATTGTTAGTAAGTTTGAGTGATGAAAAATATGATAGTGTGCCATTTATGTGAGCGAGTGATCTTGAGACCAATATAATATGGGTATTATATTTACATTTGGTATCAGAGCAGGTTAATCTAGTGCCTAGTGTTTGAGAGTTTGTGAGGTGTGCGAAAGTTCTCACATAGTTGTTTATTCATAAAGTCGGTATGGCAAATACTTTTAATATTGTATGGTCCAGTCCCAAGTTAGATGGAATACTTGATTATAGTTATTGGGAGACTTTGATATCTACCCACTTAAAGGCTCAGAACTTGTGGAATTTTATTGAACTGAGTTTGCAAGAAGGAGCAGATGCTGCCCAACAGAGAAGAGATCAATTTGTGCTATCTCAAATTCATCAAGGTATAGATTATACGGTGTTTGAAAAAATAGCAAATGCCAAAAGTGCAAAAGAAGCATGGAACACGTTGAAGCTATTATATAAAGGCGTAGATAAAGTTTAGAAAGCAAAGCTACAGTCTTTCAGAAGAGAATATGAAAGGTATGAAATGTCTAACTCAGAAACTATTGAGCAATATTTTATTCGTGTTACAGATCTTGTCAATAAGATGAGAGTCTATGAAGAAGATATGCCCAATAGTAAAGTGGTGGAGAAAATTCTTCGCAACAAACCGATGAAGTATGACCATGTGGTGACTATGATACTAGAGTCCTACAATATAGATATCATGACGATTTCAGAGTTGCAAATAACCATGGAAAGCCACATCAGTAGAATACTAGAAAAATTAGAAAAATCAACTGAAAAAGTCCTGAAAAGTCGAGTAAATTTAAACAATGTTGCAGAATCAAACCATACACAAGAAGGATGAGGTCGTGGTTTCAATCTTTAAAATAGAGGTAGAAGAAGTTTCAGAAGTAAAGGCCGTGGCGATTACAACCAAGGAAGTTATAATAATTTTACACCACCTAATCTAAGGAAGAGGTGGAACGAATTTTAGGCCTGTCAACTGAGGAAGAGGTCGAGACAATTTTTATCAAGAAAGAACCATTTTCAAATGGACACAAAGCATCATATTACAAATTAAAAATGGTGAATAACAATCAAGCACACGTTGTAAAAAATCAGCATCAAAATATTGATGATAATCCAGATACTCAAGCTTTATTTTTTACAAGTAATTTATGTGCTGAAGATGAAAATATATGGTACTTAAATAATGCTTGTAGTAATCATATGTCTGATAGAAAGGAGTTATTTTCTTCACTAGATGATTTAGTTAAACTAT
The DNA here is from genome assembly GCF_014773155.1 of Arachis stenosperma. Classification (NCBI taxonomy): domain Eukaryota; kingdom Viridiplantae; phylum Streptophyta; class Magnoliopsida; order Fabales; family Fabaceae; genus Arachis; species Arachis stenosperma. Next base: position 50,957,565 of record NC_080384.1, read on the forward strand.
TATTGAAGTTTGGTAATAGTACAAAGATCCCTATTGAAGGAAAAGGGCATATACCAATTAGATTGAACGATGGTTCTCTGAGTTATATTTCTGATATTTTCTATGCTCTTGAACTTGATTACAATTTACTGAGTATGTGGCAATTATTTGAGAAGGGATATAAGATGATAACTTATCGTGGATATTGCACTGTATTTAACAACAATAAAAGGTTTATAGATAAAGTAAAGATGACTTCAAACAGAATATTTCTGTTAAAAATTCAATGTGTTTATCCCTCTTGCTTGAGTTCTGTGATACTTGATGATAACTGGTTGTGACACATACAGTTCAGGTATTTTCATTTTTCTGATTTAAATTACCTGTCAAGAAAAGGACTTGTTTCTGGTCTACCACGGATTCATATTTTCAATTGTGTTTGTGAGATTTGTCAACGAAAAAAGAAGCACAGAGATCTATTCCCTAGAGGAAAGTCATGGAGAGCAGGAAGATTACTTGAAATTGTGCATTCAGATCTCTGTTCTGTTGAAGTCCCAAGTAATGGTGGTAACAGGTATTTTATTACTTTTATTGGTAATTTTAGTAGATATACATGGTTATACTTTCTGAAGCAAAAATCAGAAGCATGTGATACCTTCAAGACATTCAAAGCGTTTGTCGAAAAACAAAGTGGCTGTAAAATCAAAATTCTCAGAACAGACAGAGGAACAAAATATCTTGCATGTTCATATTACTTTAAGCAACACGAAATTCAACACAAACTAACAAATATATATACTCTTCAACAAAATGGAGTTACTGAAAGAAAGAATAGAATCATCATGGATATGGTCAGACGCATACTCAAGTCAAAACAAATGCCTAAAGAGTTTTGGGTAAAAGCAGTCGCAACAGTAGTTCATATTTTAAACAGGTGTCCAACAAAAAGTGTTCGTGATAAAACTCCAGAGGGAGCTTGGAGTGGAAAGCGGTCTTCCATCCATCATTTCATAGTCTTTGGGTATATAGCTTATGCCCACGTACCAGATCAATTAAGGAAGAAGTTCGATGACAAAGACGAGAAGTGTATCTTTATCAGCTATAGCACAGACTCAAAAGCATACAAGCTGTATAATCTAGAATCAAAGAAAGTGATCATCAGCAGAGACGTGACGTTTGACGAAAAAGGCATGTGGGATTGGAATACAAAGACAGAAAAATGGCTGACTATAATTTCAAATACATGTGATGAAGTAGAAGAAAGGAAACCTGACAGCTGAACAACCAGAATCATCTAGAAGATCGCAAAGAGAGGGAAGACTACCTGCTAGATTAGCAGATTATGAAGTTGGCAATGACAACGATCTATCCGATGAAAAAATCATAAATTTTGCTCTATTTTCAGATTGGGATCCGTTGAACTTTGAAGAAGTCTCTAAAGATAACAATTGGAAGAAAGCAATGGATGAGAAAATTCATACCATTCAGAAGAATGACACATGAGAGCTGACAGATTTACCAGCAAATAAAAAATCGATTGGAGTAAAGTGGGTTTACAAAACTAAGTACAAACCCAATAGTGAAGTTGATCGTTTCAAAGCAAGATTAGTTGATAAGGGATACAAACAAAAGCAAGGTATTAATTATTTTAAAGTATTTACTCATGTTGCTAGATTAGACACTGTTCGTATGATTATTTTACTCTCGGCTCAAAATAATTGGAAGATACATCAAATAGATGTTAAGTCTGCATTTCTAAATGGCACTTTAGAAGAAGAAGTGTATGTTGAGCAACCTGCAGGATATGAAGTTCCTGGAGAAGAAGATAAAGTTTACAAGTTGAAGAAAATTTTGTACGGGTTAAAGCAAGCACCAAGAGTATGGTACAAGAAGATTGATTATTATTTCACTTAGAATGGTTTCAAAAGATGTCCATTTGAGAATAAGCTTTATATCAAGTTCGTCGAACCTTGAGATATCTTGATCGTGTGTCTTTATGTTGACGATTTAATCTTTACTGGCAACAATTTAAAGATAATTGTAGAATTTAAGGAGGCTATGATAAAGCATTTTGAAATGACAAATATAGGCTTGATGTCTTATTTCCTTGGCATCAAAGTTCTTCAAAAGGATGATAAAATTTTCATTTCTTAGAAGAAATATGCAAATGATATTTTGAAGAAATTTCAGATGGAACATTCAAAGCCAGTTCCTACTCCAATCGAAGAGAAGTTCAAGTTGCTGAGAAAAGATAAAGAAAGAGTAGTAAATCCTACATATTACAAAAGCTTGATTGGAAGTTTGAAGTACTTAACTGCAACTAGACCAAATATTGTATTTGGAGTTGGATTACTTAGCAGATTTATGGAAGAGCCTTGCACCAACCATTTGCAAACGATAAAACGGATTCTTCGATATATCAAAGGTACTTTAAATAATGGTAGTTATTATGAAAATACTAATGAAGTGAATCTTGTTGGGTATACTGATAGTGATTGGACTGGAGATATAGAAACAAGGAAAAGTACTTCGAGATTTGTATTTTATCTTGGTTCTAGTGCAATTTCATGGCCATAAAAAAAATAACCAGTAGTAGCACTCTCTACAGCAGAACCAGAATATATAGCAGCAGCAAGTTGTGCAACACAAGCAATTTGGCTAAGAATAACTCTTGAGGATTTGAATGAGAAACAAAGTACTCCAACAACAATATTTTGCGATAACAAGTCAGCTATTGCACTTTGCAAAAATCCAGTATTCCATGAAAGATCGAAACATATTAATATTCGGGTTCATAAAATTAGAGAGTTGGTAAATAAGAAAGAAGTTGTGATTGAATACTGTCCCACTGAAGACTAAGTTGCAGATATCTTTACAAAATCGTTGAAGGTTGAGTTATTTTACAAGTTGAAAAAAATGCTTAGAATGATAAATTATACAAGTTTGATTTAAGGGAGGTAATGTTAGATAATTAAATCAAGAATATTCAAGAGAGTAGTACAACTACACCATATTAGAACTATCATGAAATTAGAAGCTACAAGAATTATAAGTGATGAAATTAGAAATTAGAAGAATCACAAGTTAAACTTTATGTCTTAGTCAAAATTGGAGGCTACAAATCAAATTGAAAGAATTATGAACTAGCTAGTTGTACTCATCACTTCCATACTAGAAGAATGATGAATCATGAATTGAAAGTTTTAAGATTGATGACTAAAAATTTGAAGTAAAATTAAATAAGAAATTTAATTAGACAAAGTTTTTACTTGTTTTTTGAATCATTACAATTAATACTTAATTGTTATAAAAATTATTATTTTATTATAAAAATTTGTCTATATAAAGACTTTATATGTATGTTGTTAATTATCTCTTCATAAATAAAAATATTTAGTATTTATTTCAAAAAAATTTTCTTATATTTTTATAATTATTAGTAAATTTTAGTGATAAAAAATATAATAAGTCAATATAATGTGAATATTATATTTATATTTATGATTTGGCAAGAAAAGGTGTGCTAATGCTGATGAAGAGTGAAAGAGCCCAGAGTGGTCCGTGGATAAAAGAAGAGGATCTAGAGTGGTGCCATAAATAAGAGAAGAAAAAAGTGGAGAAAATGAAAAAGTCTAACCAAGATAAAAAAAACTGTATGCGCAAACTGTTTGATGTCCAAATATAATAAAAATGACGCTGCATTTGCTTTTATTGCGCATCAAAATCAAAATCAGACCTTTTTTAGTTTGATTTAGTTTGAACACTAACGTTACAATTAGAATTTTTTTAAAAATTACAAATTATATTTTCAAAGTGTTTCAAACACACTTAAAGTGAAATACCCACTTGAAGGTATGTTATTTTTTTGTTAATCCTTATGCCTCTTTTGACCACGACCATTATTTTTAATCTGTAGAGCCATCGATTATCGATTATTTGTAGTCATAAATTGTTTTTAGTCATTTAATCTAGGAAGGAACTTTTTACTAAGCGATGTCATGTATATGATGAAATCAGATAACTTCGTTATCAACTACTGCAATTTTTTTATTTTGTTACAATTTTTAATTAATCAATGTTTTTTTTTGTTGCCTAGGAACTTTTTTAGTTGACTAAAAATTAATCTGCCACGAATTTGATTTTTATTTAAAAATTTGCTGTTTGCTAATAAATTGATGCATGTATGAAATAAATTTGAATTTAAATGAGCTAACTACTCCATCAATTCAAATTAATTTTATATTAATTAATGTTAATATCTCTATTATTAATAGCAAAACTTCATTAATTCTCATAAACGGTCTAATTTAATTCGTAAATCTAAGACATTGTTTAAATATAAGATGAAAAATGAGAAAAAAAAAATGAGAAAAAAAGAATAAAAACAAATAAAATTGGATTTTTTTTTTGTTTGGATAAAAAGAAGAATAAAAAAATTATAATAAAATAAAATTATATTAATATTCTTATCTATATTATATATAAGTAGTTATAATTTATTATTACTTTTTCTATGTTACACAAAAAAAAAATTTGTAATTTATTAATTTTCCATCAATTATTTTTTTTGCATAATTGAAGGAAAAAATTTAACATAGATCCCACATCAATTTTTTTCTCTTTTACCTAAATTTCTCTTCTCATCCTATCGAAGTAAAAATTTATTTTTTTTATTTTCTTTTCTAAATTTTTTTTCTCCCAAATTTCTTTAATCCAAACATAGTGTAAATCTTTAATTGCCATCCGATCCTTGAAAGTGGAATAAATTAAAAAAATAATATTACATATTTAAATTTTTTTATTAATTAAGTCAAATTAAATCAGTTTAACATAACAAAAATTAGTTATGCTAATATTTTAAGTCTTATTATTTAATTTAATTTAATTTGATTCATAAAAAAATTTAAATATAAAATATTACTCAAATTAAAAATAAAAGTGGTCCAAAACTTCAAATCAAACAACTAGTAAATGGAATAAAAAGCCGCAAATACTGCTATGACAATTGGAAAGTAGAAACTGAGGGGAAAAAAATGGAGTTAGAATGTGTGAAGAAGATGTTAGAGAAAGGAATGGAAAGAGCATCAGTTGTAGATGGATTGCCATGGAAGTTCATAGAACATTTGTGTATGAATGGCCTCCAAATTGATCTCATGGAGCCTGGCCATGTGGTTTGCTCCATGAAGATAACGCCACGTTTACTCGTAACAATTATAATCTATACTCTTATTTATGTATGTTCATACTAATTAAATCATTGCTTATTATGAGAATTGTTCTTTCTTTCATTGTTGTGTAGAATTCTAACAACTCTTTCCACGGTGGCGCCGCCGCTTTGCTGGTGGATGTGGTGGGCGCAGCAGTAATTCCATCCCCCATGACTTCCGGAGTTTCTGTTGAGATCAATGTTTCTTACTTTGATGCTGCCTATCTCCATGTTAGTATCCATCACATTATTTATATTTATATACGAGTTAATACTCAAAATGATCTTAAAATTTTAAAAGTTTTAGGAATTAATTTAAGGTTATTAGTAATTTTTAGGAGTCATTTTAAATATTAACTGATTTATATATATTGTTTTGTTGGTGACTTATTTTATGATGTGTGATCATTTTTTTTTTTAAAAAAATACAAAATGACTTGACCTTTAGATTGAATAAATTTTTTACTGAAACAGATTTCGAAAAATTTTCATTCCCCATACCCGTAATATGAGGCTATTTATTTGGCTATTTTTTTCGGTGAATTTTTTTATATGAATTTTATTTTTTATTTAAAATAATAAATTAGACTCTCAAATTTAAAAATAATAAAATTTGTATTAAAACATTTTTTTACTGTAAAACAGATTAGAGAATCTAATTTACACATTTAAAATTTTTTTACTAAAATATAAATTTAACCTTCAAATTTGCATGTTTAAAAGAAAATTAAAAATCACAAATTCGACGTTTAAATTTGTGATCTCCACATAAAAAAATATCCCAAATCTCACCATGGTTGAAAAACATTACTGGAAGTACAACACCAAAATTAAAAAGCGTATTTATTTTCCTTGTTTTTGTAAAAATTGTTGTATAGAAATTAAACTGAATAAAACTACGAATCAAAAATCGTATACTAAAATTAACTATCAAAATGAACTACTAATATAAAATATACATTGAAAATAAGTTAAATAACATATGTATTTATACATAATGATTAATTTTAGTATATAAATATTATTTTTAATAAGCAATATTGATTTTTTGTTTGTTATTTTTATTTAGGAGGAGATTGAAATCGATGCAAGGCTTCTACGTTTTGGAAAGGCTGTAGCTGTTGTAAGTGTGGAGTTTAGAAAGAAAAAGAGTGGCAAAATTTTTGCTGAAGGTCGACACACCAAATATCTTGCCGTTGCCAGTAAGTTATGATATCAAACATGTCGTTGAATAAGTTTTGATGATTAAAATTATGGGAGACATTGTTCTTGCAATTTCAGGAGTTAATTTGTTATTGTTATCTACTAGAATGATTAGTTTGCGTGTTTTTTTTTTTAATATGAAATGTAATTTTTTTAAAATTTTAATTAATAAATCAGATTATCTGATTTGAGTGATAATAAAATTTGTAAAGAAATCGAATGTTTTAATTTCGTGTAAACTAAATTTTAGAATATATAAATCGAAAAGTCAATTTCATAAAATATAATTTTAAAATTTTTTAAGTTGCAAATCCAACCTTTCGATTTAAATTTGGTATAACTTGTTTGATGTAATGATTAATTTAATGGTGTAAATTAAAAATTAGATGTTTATATGATGTATAATTCAGTGTGTACTAAATAGGTTTTATGGAAGTATGAAACTATCATGTTCTAAGAATCTCTTAAAATTATCATTTTAGATGATTACTGATCTCCATTGATCATCATCTAACTATTTAAATAGGGTTGAAATCAATTATTTATCAAGATTTAAGATATATCTTCGTATATGTTGAGAATTAATATTTGTGAGTTGTGAATAAGAGATGAATTTTATTTTAACTTTTAATGGTTAACTATAAAATAGAAAATGTTAGGGCCAACAATATTAGTGAAAAGAAAATGAAGAAAAATTTTGTTTATAATATAAAACAGAGGTACTAAAAAATATTGATCGCCTAATATTTTTCTTATAAAGTTTCAAACCATATCTATTGCCTAAAGTTGCTACTAAAAGAGTAAATGGTACACTCATCTCAATTTTTCTTTTAAGAAAGAAGAACTTGAACTATGTTATTTTTGTTTATGAGAAATGTTGAATTTATTATTTTTGTTTATTATTTTTAATTATTAATTTAATATTTTTAGTCTAATAATTCAATAATATATTTTAGTTTATACATTTAAATATTAATGACTAAGTAATAGTTAAAAATAATAAATTCTAATAATTTTTAAATATTTTTTAAATATATTTTTTATTTAAAATTTTTATTTTACCATTTTTAACATGATCGAAACAATAAGACAATAAGTCACGGAGAACAATTTTTTTTTTCCTAAAGACACAACACAAGAAAAAAAGTGGTAAATTGTTCCCGTCAATATTTATTTTTTCATTTCAGGCCAATAACGTTTTGTTCTTGTCATGTGTCTTTGTTGTAAATATTAGTTTGTTCTAGCCAATTTTATATATCTAATAAAATTTATTATTTTTATTCTTGACCAACAAAAATATTTTCGTACTAAATTTAAAATTATAAATTTTAAATCCTAATAATAATAGTATAAAAACAAAATATTAACTTAAAATACTAGTTAATATTAATAAATATTAATCTTGTAATATTTCTCTTAGTATTTAAGTAAAAATTCACGTGCAATTATTTTTATGAATCCATGTATTCTATTATTTTGTTTTAAAAAATTTTGTTAATGATTATATTTATTAAATATTTAAAATTATAAAGATTTTAGTATTTGTGAATTTAAAAATTATAACTTTTGTTGTCTTTAAAAATTATAAGTTTATTAAAATGTTTGTAAAATTATATTTTTTTTAATATTACCATCAAATGGCGTGTTTTTGTTGGAATCAGACGGGTCAGTTTTTTGCCACCCCTAATTATAAAAAAAATTGGTACTCAAAAAAATTTGATATAGACAAAATAGTACATGACTTTTGTTATTAACAAAATTGTCCTTGAAAGATTTTAAAATTTAACAAAATTGCCCAACTATAAAAGGATGATGTCACAGTAAATGAAAAATGTTGATGTGGTCGTCGGAAGAGAACTCCGATGATGACAGAGAGCTCCGACGATGTTTCCAGTGGAAGGAAACACAGCGACGAAGTGTTGCCATGGCAGAGAGGATGCGGAAGCCGGAAGGAGCACAATGGTGTGTTGAAAAAGAAGATGAAGCGGCGAACACGAGAACGCGGCGAGGTATTGCCATGGCGGATGGAAACACAACGTGTTGAAGAAGAAGGAGCGGCGAACACAAATAACGCACGAGGTGCGGCGATGTGCCATGGCAGTCTTCTTCTTCAGCTACTATGGCGGAAGGGGAGGCAGTGGCATGTTCAAGAAGAAGAAGCAGCAACGAACACGAAGAAGAAGAAAGTCGTCGAAAATATTGTCGAAACTTTCTGTCATTATAAGAGCTCTCTTTCGACGACTACATCAACGTTTTTCATTCACTATAATATCATTCTTTTATGATTGGATGACTTTGTCAAATTTTAAAATCTTTTAAAAATTATTTTATCAACAATAAAAATCAGGTATCATTTTATAATTTTTTCCACTTCCAGATATTAATAAATTATAAATTAATTTATTTAAATAAACAAAAATTCTTTTACACCGGATAGGACAACTGAAACTTAAAAGTGTTTATATATATATTATAAATAAAAATGCAAATATACTTTTAAGCCACTAATATAAGTGTAAGAATTTAATTTTATACAATATAATAATATATTATTATATTAAAAAATAATTAATTTTTAAATATATTATTTAAAAATATATAAATATAATTAATTAATTATATATTTGTGTAAAAAAATTTAATGTTTTTAATTATTAGACAAAGAATAAATATATTTACTCCGCTACACATCTAAGTAATTTTATATTTAAATTTATCCAAATCTTTTAGTTTGCTTTCGTAATTTTTTCGGTGGAAATTCAGGTGCAGTCCACTTCACGTGAGAGTCGTTAAATGTTTTGACTGATTTGACTAAATTTTCATCTAACAACTCTCAACTATCAACTTTAGGTAAAGTGATTGCATCTGAATTTTCACCATTTTTTTCATTATCATCATAGTAACTACTACTATATTACCACGTTCATCTCCTCCTTCTCTTGTTCTTTTTTTATTTGAATTCTTTTTATTTCCTTCATTTTCTTCTTTCTCCTCCATTATCATTATCGTCCTCACCAACAACACAAACATTTTGCTAATATTTTTATTGATTCTAATTCTCTATGGTGATAGAATGAACTAAAAATATTATCAAAACCAAATTTTTGTATAATACCAAATGAACTGAAGATGATCCCTTAATTCAGAAACACATGTATCTTGAATGAACCGAAAATTCATCAAAACAAAATCATTGTATAATACCAAATGAACTGAAAATTGTACGAAGTTGAAAATTGATTGAATGTGGAGAATTGTTCTTTATAATTTATTTATAATTTTTGTATGTTTTCAATGAAAAAGAAAAATCGATATTTGGATTTTAGCAAGGTTTTCATGTTTCACGCCGTCAGCCCCAACTCAGAAAACCCTCGATTGTTCGATTTTCCTTCTTCTTCCTTCTTTCTTCTCTTTGGAGAGAGAGAGAAACCGAATCGAATTCATTGCCATGGGAACCCCGGAGACAACACGCGAGCCCTGCCCTGATCGCATCCTCGACGACGTAGGCGGCGCTTTCGGCATGGGAGCCGTCGGAGGTTCCGGCTTTCACTTCATCAAGGGCTTCTTCAACTCTCCCAAGGGTTCACGCCTCGTCGGCGCGTCACAGGCAGTGCGTCTCAACGCGCCCAGACTGGGTGGAAGCTTTGCGGTTTGGGGTGGACTCTTCTCCACCTTCGACTGCACCATGGTCTATGTTCGCCAGAAGGAGGATCCATGGAACTCAGTCATATCTGGATTCGCTACCGGAGGATTTCTCTCCATGCGTCAGGGACCCGCCGCCGCCACGCGCTCTGCCGTGTTCGGTGGTGTCTTGCTGGCGCTTATTGAAGGAGCTGGGATCATGCTCAACAAGGTCTTGTATACACCGCAGATGCCGCCTCTCACGGAGGAGCCTATGATGGCCGGTTACCCTTCAGGCGTCGGATTTCCAGGTCAGCACGGTCCTCAGCCTTCTCCGCCGACGGCCTCGGAATCGGAGGCTAAAACTTCTTGGTTTGGTGGATTCTTCGCTGGAGGGAAGAAGGAGGAGCCGGCGTCTGTTGACGGCGGAAGCGAAACGAAGATTCTGGAGAGTTTTGATGCCCCACCGGTGCCGAATTTCGAGTACAAGTGAAAGGGAAAAAAAAAAAAAAAGGAGAAATAAGTGGTCTTGTTGGGGAACAAATTCAAGGGTTAGGGTTTTTTTTGGGGTAATTTATTACTATTAGGTGGAGTCTCCGTGAGTGACTGAGATTATTGTATTAAATTGTACTATTATGCTTTGTAGCTTGATTTTGTTATGAAAGTATGAACTTTTTAGAAGGATAAATGGATTCAGCTAGTATTGCACTCTGGAAATGTTAGTTCTTTCTTTATTGCTTAAAGTTTTCAAATTTAAGGAAGTTTATCCCAATAATATTATAATGATATTGTCATGTACATGGTTGAGAAGCATATTCTAGAGGGTTTGATTAGTAACTCGGTGTTTGTTAGTTCTTTAATTCTCTGAGTAGGATCCCAGTTCTCAATATTTTTGGAAATGTGTTATTGAATATCAACCTTGTTAGAAGTTAGGTCTTGTTAGACATCAACCTTCGATGTTTGTTTTGGACTGAGTGTTCAACTCATTATTTGATGGTCATCATTCTTTTCTTTCACCAATCACCAGAACCTTTTTCTGGCATACAATGCTACTGTGGAACTTCTCTAACTAGAAGATGATACTGTATCAGTTTTTTCTATATAATATAATGAACATGTTCCTTTAATTGCACAAACTCTGCAGATTCTAATAAAGATTATCTGCATGCTTGCTGCTATTATAATTGCATCAGACTTATGTTATTCTTTTTTCTTTAGCAGTTAGATCACTATATTTTGAAAAATTTAATGACTGTTATATAAACAAAATTGGAGGATGAAAAAGGAAACAGAAGTTAGTTGGATAATCCTAATTCCTACTTCTGAGTTCTGATTTTGGGCTCTGCTCCTAAATTCCAGATTTCCAACCTCCAAATCTCTAAAATTCTGCTATTTTCCGACTGTCTCTGCTTCGCTATCTACTCCGCCGTGGGAAGTAATCTTAGCAAACGCTGCCGGAGATTACAAAATGCAGTTATAAATAAGCACTCACCGGGACATTTCCAATGAGCACGCCAACTGTTTGTGAAAATGCCAAAGAATATATTTTTTTCCTTCATCAATTGTGGCATGAGAATGAGGAATTGGAAGCCTTAAAGGTTTGAAGTTTGTGTAGCTTTTCACTATCCATTGTTCTGAATTCACTTGGTATTCTAATAATGTTGAAGTCCCGTAGTTTGTAGCTTCCTCTTTGAAGAAGGGCATGCTTCAGCACGATTTCAAGAAATGGGGCTCCATGATCAGGACCTTATGTGTTGATTCCAGGCACAGGGAAGCCTTGTCCCTTTTCCATCAATGCATAAAGGGTTATGCAGATTTTAAACCCGATCACAGTGTTGTTGCTTCAATTCTCAAGTCTTGTTCTGCCCTATTGGCTCTCAAATTGGGCACAGCTCTTCATGGCTATGTTGTTAAGCAGGGCCATGATGCTTGCCAGGTCACTAACAAAGCATTGCTTAACATGTATGCAAAATGTGGCAGGCTTGTTGAATGTAATAAGATGTTTTATCAGCTCAGCCACCGTGATTCTGTCATTTGGAACATTGTTCTATCTGGGTTTTCGGGGTCCATGAAGTACGATTTGGATGTGATAAGGATGTTTCGGACAATGCACTCCAATGGGGAGGCTATGCCCAATTCGGTTACTGCTGCTATTGTTCTTCCTGTTTGTGCTCGTTTAGGGGATGTCGACGCTGGAAAGAGTGTGCAGGCTTATGTGATTAAGTCTGGTTTTGAGGCAGACACCCTTGCTGGGAATGCTCTTATATCAATGTATGCAAAGTGTGGGCTGGTATCTCATGATGCATATGCTGTTTTTGATGACATTGGTCACAAAGATGTTGTTTCATGGAATGCAATGATTGCAGGTCTTGCTGAGAATCTCTTGTTTGAAGACGCATTTACGTTGTTCGGTTCAATGGTGAAAGGGCCTACACAACCAAATTATGCCACTATAGCAAATATTCTGCCTGTTTGTGCATTGCTTGATGAGAACGTTGCATACCAGTATGGAAGGCAAATCCACTCTTATGTGCTGCAACGGGCTGAACTGTCAGCTGATGTTTCTGTGTCCAATGCTTTGATTAGCTTCTACATAAGAGTTGGTCGGATGATGGAAGCGGAATCTTTATTTTGGGCAATGGATGCAAGGGACTTGGTCTCTTGGAATGCTATTATTGCAGGATTCACATCAAATGGTGAATGGTTAAAAGCATTGCATCTGTTGAGTAATTTAGTATCTCTAGAGATGCTATTGCCTGATTCTGTGACTATTGTTAGCATACTTCCACTTTGTGCTCAATTGAGAAACTTGCATGTAGGGAAACAGATCCATGCATATATCTTCAGACACCATTATCTTTTTGAAGATACTACTGTTGGGAATGCTTTAGTTAGTTTCTATGCAAAATGTGGCAATACAGAAAAAGCATATCATACTTTCAATATGATTCCTAGGAAAGATTTGATTTCATGGAATTCTATTCTTGACGCCTTTGGAGAGAAGAGGCATCATTCAAGATTTCTCAGCTTGTTACATTCAATGCTTAAACTAGGAATTAGACCTGACTCAGTCACAGTATTGGCCACAATCCATTTTTGTGCTTCTCTCTTGATAGTAGAAAAGGTTAAAGAAATACACAATTATTCTATTAAGGTTGGATCTCTATTTGGTGACACTGCTCCCACAATTGGAAATGCAATACTTGATGCATATGCTAAATGTGGTAACATGGACTATGCTAACAGAATGTTTCAGAAACTTTCAGAAAAAAGGAATCTGGTCTCATGCAATTCGATGATTTCAGGTTATGTGAGTTTAGGATCACATCATGATGCAAATATGATTTTTAGTGGGATGTCTGAGACAGATCTTACCACCTGGAATCTTATGGTCCGGGTATATGCCGAAAATGATTGTCGGGATCAAGCTCTCAGACTGTTCTACGAGTTACAAGCTCGAAGGATGAAGCCTGATGAGGTGACTATCATGAGCATCCTTCCGGTATGCACACAAATGGCATCGGCGCACTTGCTAACACAATGTCACGGCTATATCATTCGTTCTTGTTTTGAGGATCTTCACCTAAAAGGAGCCCTCTTAGATGCATATGCAAAATGTGGTATCATAGGTTGTGCAAATAAGCTATTTCGCTCAAGTGCTGTTAAGGATTTGGTTATGTTTACTGCTATGATTGGTGGGTATGCCATGCATGGTTTGAGTGAAGAAGCACTTAGAATTTTTTCTGATATGCTTAAAATGGGAATCAAGCCAGATCATGTTATCTTCACTTGTGTATTATCAGCTTGCAGTCATGCTGGCCATGTAGATGAAGGTCTGAAGATATTTTATTCAATGGAGAAAATCCATGGTATGAAACCAAATGCAGAACAGTATGCTTGTGTGGTGGATCTACTCGCTCGAGGTGGCCGAGTTAGGGAAGCATATTCTCTCATCACCAAGATGCCAATTGAAGCTAATGCCAGCCTTTGGGGGTCATTGCTTGGTGCCTGCAAAATCCATCATGAAGTCGAATTGGGGCGCATTGTAGCCAGCCATCTCTTCAAAATCAAAGCTGACGACATTGGAAACTATATTGTTTTATCGAATTTGTATGCAGCAGATGCTAGATGGGATGGGGTCATGGAGGTTAGAAAGATGATGAAGAACAAAGATTTGAAAAAGCCAGCAGGATGCAGTTGGATTGAAGTTGAGAAGAAACATAACATATTTGTGGCTGGGGATTGTTCCCACCCACAAAGAAGCATTATTTACAGTACTCTATGTACGTTGGATCAACAAATTAAAGAACCAATAGAGTTTTTAGCGTAATTTTGGTTATGCATTTATTAAGAAACTGGCATCCAATCAATGTTTCATTACACATTTGATAATACCCAAAAGAGCAACCATAAGAAATTAGGCTTCCCAATACGCAAATTTGAAGATCAACCAAGTTAAAAACTATTGTTATTAATAGTACCGCATGCAAGCAAGAAAATTTCAAGATTGGCCTTTCAAACAACAGCTAAATAAAACCAAAATAAAGTACCAAATCTGTCAGATTCTCAAATATCTAGAGCACCAAAATCTGAGTACCCAACATTGAACAGTCATTCTATAAATTGTGATTTTATCTTTATCTTTTTTAGTTGTGGTTATCTCTCTGTATGAGTCTCTGCATCCCCAATCATCAGGTACCACTGGCTTTGGTCTCTGATTGAGAGGGCGAATATTTTTCCATGAGTTTTGAAAGTTGTTCATCGAAGTTCTTCTCCATCTGCACCTCTTCCTCCCAATGCCTGTGCTTCAATGCAGTAATGCTTTCTTCATGAGCACGCAAAAGTTTCTCCTTTTCAGCAACAAAGTTCTCCATTTCTTTGTCTTGGACCTCAACAAATTTCAGATATTCATCCGCCCTGTATCCAAAGAAGCAGAAATTCACCATAAACAGCACTCACAACATAATTAAACCACATTCTTTACTGTATCACAAATGCAATCAAGTACTGCTCCTTTAAATGCAGAGGATCGAAGACTCAAGTAAGCATTGGTCATTATTGAGTGTGTTTTATTTTCCATTTGGATCTGATGTATAGCTATTATGTGTTCGGGTAAATTTTTATGAAGTTAGTATTCTCTAGATTATTCAAATTGGAAGGTTGAAGGGGATAGATTTGGAAGAAAACCTAATTCATGTGAATAATCTAGAGAATACTAACTCCATAAAAATTTACCTGAACACAAAATAGCTATACATCAGATGCAAATGGAAAATAAAACACACTCAATAATGACCAATGCTTACTTGAGTCTTCGATCCTCTGCATTTAAAGGAGCAGTACTTGACTGCATAACCTTCTCACGTTCTTCCTGCTGCATCCTCTCAAAATCATCTTCCTTTGCAATCCTTGTCTCATGAATTGACTTAATCTGATCCTTGAAAAAATTTTCTTGCATATACATCTTCCGGTTGGGACACAGGATACAATAGTCAGAAACATAACATGACAAACATACACTTTTGACCTAGAGAAAATTACAGAACACATCTCACCAGACGAAAAAGAAATTAAGGATGAAACCAACCAAGTACAAAATCCATAAACAACAATCTCTATTATTTTCTTTTCCTTTTTTTTTTTTTGAGCGAGAAACACGCCATGCACTCTTGTAATGAACTACAAAGTAGTAATTACATATGAAACTTCTCAATAGAACAGTTCACTGCATAATCATATTTGAACTCTCAAGAAACAATCATACGCTAGACATTTATAACACAAGTAAAGCAAATATGCATCAAGAAACAGCTTAAACACAAAAATTATAAAAGGCTTCTAACAACTCAATAATAAATGATATCCATCGATACTGAAATTCACCCTTAGAAATTACTTTGAATTTTGTTGAATAATTATTGATAATAATGTGATCCTTTGTATACCAACTGAAGTTATGGTTTGCCCAATAGGAAATATAGGTAAGCTAGAATAATAGTGCCATCTGAGACACATTAACTGGGTAGCAATCAGAGGATGATCCATTGAATGCTCTTTGAGCAAGAATTTTGTTCACAGCTTCTGAAGGATGAAAGACATCCCAAAACACATACTGGTCTCTGTTTCTGCATGGAATGGAATAGGGTAAGCAACTTATCCGTCCTTGAAAACTTCCAACTCCACAGCATGCTCTACCAGTCACAACAAAACCTGTAAATGAAAAAAATACATCATCATGCCATGATGATAATGGAAAAGAACGTTGATTCTCTAAGACTAAATGATATTACACATGATATTTCTTCATTTTTGACTCTGTAATTATGATATTCTTTTATTTGAAAACATAGACACTAACCTCCTTTGAAGTTTAAGCTTTAAGGCATTGTGTGTTAATAGATTTTATGAAATGTGATAATCACTTTTCTTATAAGCATGACACTAACCTGCCCTAGCCTCATGTGCAATACCATTTACCTCCAAGAGAACTCAATATAGTTTACACTATTGCAATTCCTGAATTTGATAATGTCACTCTTTTTATATAATTTGTCCATGTTACCCTCCATTTTCATTATTTTATGTTTTCGGTAATGAGAAAAGCTCATAGAAATTGAGGACAATTTAGGAATAATAATAAAGGAGTGCCATTATTAATTAAGGAGCAGCAAAATACACCCCTAGATTAATAACCATATAATTAAGGACATTTCTTACCATAAGCAATTGGGTCTTGTATAATCTGCGTGAGAGCTGCATAAGTGTTGCCGTAAACAAAAATTGATGAACCACTGTATTGTGTGTTCAGTTCATCAACCAAGGATCTCAATCTATCATTAAAAATTCCAACCATTGCGTTGACATCATCCACGCACATTCCTGATGGGAAAAGGCCTTTGGATATTTGATTCGGTATGCAACCGAGTGGTCCAACACCTGCCAGCAAGAACTTTCTCAGCCCCAAATCATGCAGACGCTGCAGAATAGTAGCACCTTCCTTGTGTTAAGATTAAGCAATAAATCTAGAACAGATTATAGACACTGTTTTGATAGTTTCTGTTATATCTCCTAGCATCTCTCTTAATTACTCTGTTAGTTCGTATAATTTCACTAAATTTTCAATTAAGCCATTATAATTTAATCCCTATACTAGATAAAATTTCAGTTATGTCCTTACTAATAGTTATCTTATATTATATATAATCTTAGAATATTCGCTTCTAGAATATTACACAATTGATCCTACATTGAATATAAAAACAAATATTCCAAGAACATTTCAAACTCTTTTAACAAAACGATTAGCAAGGACCTAATTAACGTTTTTTTTTTTTTTCAACAAGATGCATTGGAAAATTTACCTGAATCTGAGTTTTGTATTGCCGTATGAGTATATCAGCATATGTTTTTGGGTCGTAGAGGAAGCTTGATGAATATAGTCCTGACAAGAGATAGTTGTTTATGTAGTCATTGCTTCCATGATTCACTATTGCCAATGACTTCGCCAAATACTGACTCAAATTCATGTCATCCATTGTTGTCTTCAGCTGGGTTACGGTTGTTTGAAAATTCTGCACCTGCTGGTTGAAGGTAATGCGTGCTCCCTGTGTCGTTTAATCCGTTAGTTAAAATCTGGACATACAGGAATATACACTCTCGTATGAAATTTTTGGATTGCAACATTACAGGGGTGAGTGAGTGGGAGAGTAAAAATGTGTTTACACAGATCTGAAAATTTTAGATGCTATGTTTTTTCCCCCATGTTATTTCTGTTTTACTTGTAAGTGACTCGTTCATAAGTAAATGTGATAACGAGATGTGAAAATTTCACATAAAATACATTTTCAGAGAGGTGGTTATTCATCTGAAGATGTCTTTTATATGAAGATGATAACTGCAATGTGGACATATGTTATGTCAATTAATTTAGTTAAATACATTAATAATCACTTGGATCTCAGCTGTCATCTTCACACGAAGACATCTGCATGTGAATAATCGCCTTTCAAAAAATAACAAAACTAATCAGTACAAAGATTACCAGATTTCTCCCCGTCTCATCGAGTATCCCGGCTGCAGCTGAAGCATAGTTTACTCCCCAGGTAATGTTCCTGCCTTGTATCTGAGCAGCTGCAAAAGATGGTAGATATGGATGGCCAAATAATTCACCTGCAAAACTGTTTTATCAGCTCAAAAGATACTCTATGATTTTGGTAATTACCAAAAAAAAAGGCAAAAAGTTATGTACCTAGCAGATCTACAAGCATTTTTCCATTTGAAAATCTCCCAGTTGGACCCCATGAAGTATCAATGCCATAAGGTACATAATTGGCCTTTGCAAAAGAGGCCAGGTAGTTGTTGTTCCCATTATCCACTAATGAATCACCAAACACAAACATAGCCGAAAATGGTGGCATCGGTGATAGTGTCGCGGTGGACACGTTGTTTACCGACACAGAAATCAAAAGTAGAGTCCAAAACGCAATCCATACCATTAGCGAACACACCATCTTGTTAGCTCTTTTAGTTCTTGATGCTTTGAAAACTAAATTGAATAAGTTCTACTTATAAGGAAATAATGGATATGTATCTCTTGTGCTTCTCACATTTATTCTCTTTTTCTCCCATCTTCCTGCATATATTAGGCATTTTCAGTCATGACCATGCTATCTTACCATATATGGTGATCACTTTGGGGTCTTAATGGACACTGAATTATTGCCTTCACACTTCAGAAAACCCCTCACCAGCATGGAAAGTAACAAAAGAAGTTTATTTTGGTTACTCAAGGTGATGCTAGATTGTGTCTTCGCACCATAATGAGCTGTATACTTATCAAGCATATATATTGATTGTGCATGTTTTTCGGGTATACATTAAATGTGCTTTAAGAACATGCAAAATTTTCTCATAAGGAGTTGAGACTTTTTCGATTAAAAATATACATGTACTGCCACCGACAAAACTAAAGAGAGCCAAAACAACAAAGAAAACCTCATGCAACACAATCCATTCAGGGACAGGCGGCCAACCATGACGCACGGGCTAGTTGCTTCACAAGGTGGTGCCGTATCCCATATAGCATCAAAAGCATTTGCTTTTATATTATTATATTATTATATTTAGAGTAAATTGGTAGTTTATTATATTTAGAGTAATTTTATTGGATTAATTAAATAATTTATGGGGAAAATGAACTAATTAAACACCCTAATAATTAAAATACTTGGATAAACCTATGGATTGAGAAACTGGACATGGAACAAAAGTTCATGTGCAAATTGCAGGTTGTACCATGTCAGCACGTAGAACATGCATATTAACCATAGATATGCTAAAAGAATTCGTGTCAGTTTCTAATCGAGGAATAGGGTTGGAAGCTTCCGTTTTACTTGTTATTTATTTATTAATTTATTTATCTTTTACACCTATCTGAAATGACTTCTAACAAGCACAAATAAGGATGTAGTATTGTTCCAAAGGATATAATAATTAAGATTCATAATCCTTTATCAAATAAAGTTTCAACAAAAATTATTTACATATTAATATAACCAAGTAAAAAAGAAATTTAAATCTTTCAAACTTGGCTTATCGAAATTCAGTAGAAATGGAAAAGATAGTTTTGTTCATGATATTTATAGTTTGGTGTCCACAGGAACTGAAACTACAATGGCAACATAAATACATAATTTCTACAAATGCTTGATGTTTACATTCAAGATACTAATCGATAAAAGATTACTACATTTTATTTTTAAGCATAATATTTGTAAGAGATGTGTTATGTGTATATACATTGTATGTGATACTATGTCGACCATATCCTATTGGATGGGCTATGAACCCAAGCTAATTGGGGTACACATTTCATCCAACGGTGAATGATGTGTGAGTCGACATGGTTCCCACACATCACATAATATGTATCCTTAATATTTTTAAAAATGGAAACGAAAGCTTGTTTAGTGATTGGGAAGTGAGAGTGTACCTGAATTTGGCATGGAAATTATAAATAGATAAATGAACATTGTTGCAAGTTGTTGAGTGTAGGACTTGAAATATAGGTTATAGGTTGAACTTGCATGCTTTACCAAAAATCCCGACAAGAACATGATCCCTTATTGAAATGATGGAACCGATTTCGGTCCCTAATAATGATATCTTTGTCAAAGATACCTGAAACATGCTTCATGAAACTATGACAGTCATAACAAATCCTAAGATTCTTGATAACCCTGATGGTCCTTCTATCCCTATGATAAAGAAGCAGATAAGCTACTGCCAGTTTCTCACTATGATAACCCAGAGAATGTTCTTTCTCCTCCTCTTGGATGTCATGCAGCACATTGGAGGTATTTTGGGTGTAACCTCCAACTTTCACAGTGTCTATAACTGAATCTAGAAACTTTGAAATCTCTTCCCATTGTGGATGAGAATTATCTCCTGATACAAACTCATGAACTGTTTGATCAACATGGAGCCAACTACAGCCAGGCTCCTTTGCAATCCTATTCTCCCTCATCGAATTCCTCAGCCCGGCCTTCTCAACCCATTTACCAACTCTGCCATAGGCGTTCGACATAAGCACATAATCACCATCGTGATGGGGTTCCAGCTCAGTGATCCGCTCCTTGGCTTTCTCAGCCAATGCAAGATAGTTATGATTCACACAAGCCCCAAGCAGGGTCCTCCAAATAACAGAGTTTGGCTGGATTGGCATTTCCTGCACAAACTTAAAAGCCTCATCAAGCAATCCTGCTCGACCAAGGAGATCAACCATACAACCATAATGCTCCAGCATCGGTTCCATCTGGTACTCGCTTCTCATGGATTCATATACCTGCCAACCCTCCTCCACAAGACCACCATGGCTACAAGCCATCAACGCACCAGTAAAAGCAATGCGATCAGGCTTCAAACCAGACTCCCTCATCCTGTGAAATGCCTCCAAGGCCTCCCTACTTCTGCCATGAACTGCAAACCCACTGATCAATGTTGTCCAAGTAACAACATTCCTATATGGCATTTCTTCGAACACCTTCGCCGCCCTGTCAATTGACCCACACCTCGAGTACATATCAACAAGCGCAGTGCCCAACAGAACCCCAACATCAATCCCACTCCTTAAAATAAAACCATGAACCCATATACCCAATTCCAATGCTCCCAAGCTCGAAACCGCAGACACCACACTCAACATGACAACCTCATCGAGTTTCAATCCACACTCCTGGACCTGCATTTGCCGGAAAACCCCAAGAGCTTCAGCAGGCATCCCGTTCCTTGCCAAGCAAGAAATCAAGGAGGACCAAGAAACCAAGTCCCTATGGGGCATTTCATCAAACACCTTAACTGCAAACTGAATGGACCCACGAAAACCATAAGCACCAATAAGTGCATTGTGAACGTAGAGACTGGAGTAGAATCCAAGCTTGATAATGAGTGAGTGGAGATGGTGAGGGTCAAGATGGCTTTTCAAGGCGGTGAGGACAAGGGGGAAGGTGAAGTGATCAAAAGGGTGGTGGGGGGTTCGGTGCATGAAGGAGAATAGGGAGATGGAGAAGGAAGAAGGGGTGGTTTTGATGAGGGTGTTGAAGAGGAAGGGGTCGCTGGGGACGGAGATGGTGGGGTGGCTGAGGAGGAGGGTGGCTGCATAGCGTGGAGCTTCGGGTAGTGGCGATCGGGCGCAGTGGAGGACGAAGCTTCGGAGGGAAACAGGATTGGAATGGTTCCCCGTTTTGATGAGGTTGGCGTGCAGCTTGTATACATTGTTCATGGTTCATTGTTCAACAACATTCTTTCTTCACATTTGTCTTATAAGTAAGCAAGTAATTAAGCCAACACTAGCATTTTGGAATTTTGGATCAAGCAACAAGTTAATAAAATGAAAAAAACAAGAGCCTAATCTAATTACTAAAGTGCTAAGACTTGCACATAATAGAAATTACAAACTTATCGAAGATTAATCATTTATTTTATTACTTTATAAATTTTCTCATTTTTAAAATTTTTTCTAGTACTTTCCATTATTATTATTTGAAATAATGTCTATTAAAAGAGTGAGTTATCTTCTCTAAAGGGAGATTTATTTATCCGAGGATAGAGCTTTCCTATTCTCCATACTGAAATTTAGGTTTACTTAATTGAAAGAGGCACTTTCTTTCTGTGGTTTTTAACAAAGTATTGTTTGGAAAAGTGGGTAAATATGCAAGCAAGGCACACAATGGTATGGTTATTCCTGTAATAACATTAATAAACTCCAAGAAGGATATATTCTGTGAAATCATACATACACTAACATTGTATAACTATGCTGCTTGTTCTCCAAAGGCAGGTAAAAAATCTCGTGGAAGATGCTTTGTTTTGTTTCTAAGTTCTAACTGATCAAAAAATAAAAAAGGCAATTTAATGCCGACGAGGTTCCTGCCAAGAATAACTACAATTCGAAAACTGCATCGGCAAAGCTATACAAATCAGAACCTCCACCGCGGCTAGCAGCAGCAACTGAGCGATTATCAGGCATGCCTGCAAAACCATCTGCACTTGCTTGTGCCGATGTAGGTTGTCCGGCATAACGCTGCACCAGTGACCAGTCATCAGAAGATACCCCTTCCCCTACTCCACGCCATCTATAAAGATGATTGTTCCCAACATTGTCTAATCTCGCATCTCCTTGATAGCCAGAATATGAACTAGTTGTGGCAGTGATTCCGGCTGACATAGCAGAGCTAGCTATGGCTCCTCCAACCATATTAACTCCGCTCGCCACTGCACCACCAAGATAGCTTTCTGGCAAGGATCCTGAAACAGATCCAAGTTGCAGCGAGGATGTGGCAGGATAATTGTTCGAGTAGCCATAGGATCTCCCATCCAGCAAATGTGCTGTGAGTGGAACATCATATGAGCTGTTGGCATCCAGATGCCTAGCAATCCTATGCTCTTGCAAGGCAGCAACTGAAGTTGATGCGATAGACGGATCCTTTGGAGCAAACTTTGGTCGTTTAGCCTCTGGAGGCTTCACTTTCTTTGAGGGATTACTTTTATCCACTTTTCTCTTGGGCGCTACGGCCTTCCCTTCAATTCTTTTCTTGATTTCACTAATATCTTTTTCCAAGTTGCTAATCTTATCCTTAAGTTCCCACCCAGGAAGGAATTCATTCAAGCCGATCTTATGACCTTCCAAACAGCTAACTACAGATTTCAAAGCAGCTAAATATTTTACATTTGCTTCCTTCTGTAAAAGATAAAATACCATCAAGGTCAATATTCATAATGGAAAGCAATTAATAAAAGATAACGGCATAGGCTATTCAACTAGAGTATACCAGCAATCTAGGAATATCGTGTGACCCATTCTTGGTTTTCTTCCAAGCTTCTTCAGATTTCTGTAGAAATGATGTAAGTGCTGTCTGAGGAGAATATTTCTCTTCAAACCCAAAGGTATAAGCCAAGTCAACTGCTTCAACAACGGAGCCCTTTTTCATTATTCCATCGGCAATTTCTGTGGCCAAAACAGACAAATTATTCAGATTGTGGAAAACGCTTCAGAATACAACATATTTATACAAAATCAATCTTCAAGGGTTAAATAGGGCAGAATGCAATCAGATTGGGATGGAAAAATTTAGATCAGCCCATTGTTGCTTGGTAGAGGGTGAAAAGTTCTTCTCAATTTATTTTAATGATATAAGAATGGAAAATTTTACAAGATAAATGCACTGCACTTTACTTCAAAAATTTCAACCACTGCATATATTTTGTTCCACCAAACAAGCTTGAAATGATTTGTCATTCTAAACTATATTAGGCTTAATTGTCACAAGAGAATCAAGTAGTTTGAAAAATTGAAAATTCAATGCCAACAGGGTAATATCCAAATCAGTAATGTAGTTTAGGTAACAAGCATTCCTATAATATGCGAAGGAATATAAATAACGACATTAGCTTAACTCTAAGACTCTCAATTGCAAAAGCTTCACATTGCTTCTGCTATAAAATGAAAATGCCCACTGTTGAATTATGTTAGATTAGCAGCAATGTAACTCAAAGTCAGTTGAAAAAGTCAATTTGGCGGGGTTTAACATATACAATACCAACAGTGTAGCAAGTAGTTATAACTTAAAAATTAATACTACTCCAGAAAGGGGAAAATAGAAAGTCCCTCTTCTTTCTGGGTCACATTATCCTATCCATCATAGAAAAAAACAATCTAACTATAATGCGCTATAAATGAGGATGATCCTGACAATAAAATCAGGTGATTGCAATGATAATGGCTTGTCAAATGTGCATTGACATAAAAGATAAGTTGACAGGCATTGAGAGCCTATTGTTTTATATCTATAAAAATATAAGGATTCATATTCGTAATGCCTCCACAAATACAAGAGAAAGTACACTTATTCCTCATAATCGCAATCAATGTAATAATGATGCCTATCAAAGAGTCCCTGCAGAGCACCTGATACTTAGTCCTCTAAAAGAATTAAAAGATATTTACTTTGAGGTTTGAACCAAATTCAAGTGTATGGATAAAAGCTACTGGCCAGTTTATCCTTAAGGGTTTCATGATTACAACAACATGCAGATTCCAGCTTATTAGTTTGCCATTCAAGTTTGAACAAAAAATCGTATGAAACAGTTTCCCTAAACAATCCAAATAAACGAAACAGCTCTCATTTTTCATGAAGTTCAAAACTAAAGCAGTAGAACCAAACATTATCATGCAGTAGCTCTTGCATTCTGCTAAATTTCATGAAGTTCAAATATTTGAATTTGATCATACGCAACCTCTTGCATTGCATTGCAACTGAAACATTGCTTCTGCAAGAAGAGCCAGCCACGTTTTCCTCAAAACTATCTACAATACAATTTTGTAAAATCGCAGTAATCACAACACAACCGCAATTAAAGAAAGAAAAAATTGAAATTTTCACCTGAAACCCTCTTAAGAAGGGTCTGAGATTGGCGAAGCAAATGTGAAATCTCTCTGGCATTGCTCAACCTCAGCAAATTCGACAAGTCCTCGTTTCGGAAAACAGCCGGAATCCCAAAACAAGCAATAAAAAGAATCAAACCCTTTGCATCCGCCTCAGAAGCCTTCGCCACACCACCTTCCACAATCAACCTCTTCCTCCACGCAACCGCGCCATTGTTCGCCTCTTCCTTCACCGAATTCTCCACCACATTGCTCTCACTACCAACGCAACCAGAGAGAAGATAATACTCCAGAACCAGCACCGATGCCTCCCTCGCCCGAACCATGTTTGAGTCCTTCTTCATATACGCCTTGCTTCCCTGAAGGAAGAACCTCCCTATGCACTCGAGCACGATCTTCGCAGGCTTCGGAGCGTTCCGGATTGCCGCCGGAACCTTCTCCCGGAGCAAATTGGGTTCAGAGATGTGCGAAATCACGTACCTCCGCAACCCGCGGCTGCACATTGTTTGGCATAGTGATAGAACCTCGTCCTCGGTGCCTTCTAGGGTTTCGGCCTGCGGCGGCTCCGACGGAACAACGCCGTTTGAAGACGGTAGGGATTCGAGCTCCTTCGACCTAGCGTCGAGGGCTTTGTCGATGAAGTTGAGGTGGTTCTGGAGCTCATCGTACCTTGCCTTGAACGCTTGTATCGCGACGGAGAAGCTGTTGAGGTCGTTCACCGATTTCGCTATTGTTTCGGCGGCGCGTTCAGTTTCCGGCGGCGGAGTAAGGGAAGCGTTGTTAGGGAGGTCTTGTGGCTCGCATTTGACGGTTATTGCGGTTGTTGTTGCTGTCGGGGAATTGTGTTGAAGATGTTTATGTTGTTCTTCCTTAACGGTTAAAGGGGACGCCATGGGAGAAAATAGAATTAATTTTTAAAAATAAATAAAAAAAATGGATTTCGTTTTTGAATGCTTTTTGTGAAAAAAAGGAAGGAAGATGATTAGGAAGAGGAAGCAGAGGAAGCAGTGTGTAGTTACCAGTGAACGGGTGTTATAAAATGGGCCTAGAGTAATAGGCTATGGCCCATGAGAAGAGAAAGAAAGACATTGAAAAATGTACAGATAAAAAAATTATTGTCAAAAAAGAATAATAAAAATTTGCATGATTATGAAACAATTTAACTTTATGAATTCGATTGCTTACTATATACAAAAGTGAAAATCTCATTCAGGCACGTTTGAAAAATTTTAAAAATTATTTTTTTAAGTTTTTAATTTATGAAAAATAGTAATATTATTAAGTGTTTAAGAAAAAGTAAAAAAATGACTTTTTTCATAATAAAAAATTTTTTATCATTTTTTTTTTAAAATAAGCACTTTTATAACTAAAAAATCAAATACAAAATAACTTATTTATAAGTCATTTTTAACATAAATATTTATTGTTTAAGTTATTTTTTCAAAAAGAACTTAATTAAACTATTTATCCAAATTGAGTCTAAGAAGAGGGGATTAGTAAAATTTGTCTAACCTGATGCTAATACAAACATTAAAATATATAAATTATTTTACATTGAACTATAATTTAAATTCTAATTTTAATATATAATCTTTTGCCTAGAAATTCAAATTTTACATTAATAAAAATGAAAATAAAGAAAAATAAAAATATATCGAAGAAAAAAATTGACTGTAATATAACATAAATTTCTTTGCCATGTATTTATAAAAGATAATTTTATCTTGACATTAAATCTTGCATTATCACATAGAAAGAAAAAGTGTATAGCAATGAAAACTCTTAAAATTTGCACAATAATAAAATAATTTAATTTTATATAAGTTTAATTGTTGTACATTGATGATATAAAATGCATATAATTAAATACTCATGTTTATTTGGGTTTTTATGATATTGATGATTGAACTAAATATTTTGTTAATATAACAATATACTTTTTTACATTGAAATATGTAGTTTAATAGTAGATACTAGTTTATATAGGCATTTGATTTTGCATTTTTGTAAGATTATTTCCAAAGTTAAAGAGATTCAAATCCGCGACTTTTTAAATGAGTATAAGAAAACTATGTCATTTGAGTTATGACTCATTGGCTTGCATTTTTGTAGGATTGTTAACAAAAAGTATAACTAATTTATGTAAGATTTAAGATTGTGTACCAAAAGATGAAGTGAGATTCTTATGTTACTAAATATATACAAAAAGATTTCGCATTTTTGGATAACGATGAATGGTATGGAAGTGAACATGTGAAGTTATCATTACAGTATGTCACTCCATTTTTTTTTTACTGAAGATAGGGAGACTCGAATCCGTAACCTATTAGGTGAGTATGGAGAGACTATACCATTTGAGCTATAGCTAGTTAGCTTTTAACACTTGATTTTAAAAAGAGAGAGAAGTGTATTGAATTGTATGGAAGTATATGTATGTATATTCTTGTATAAATTTCAAAGAATGATTGTGTTGCTCATTACATAGGAAACAAATTCCTTGCCTAAGCTAACAAAGAAGAGCCAAAACAATTTTTCAATAGACTTGTATTTTTTGTATACCCTATATTGCACTACTTTTCTTCTTTACATCATTTAGTTTCAGGGATGACTTGCGTCAGATATGTTAATAATTTTGTCAAGTTGATTTGTAACAAAGGGTTTACCATTTGCATCCAAGTCAATAAGGACAGTGTCACCTTGCTTGAACTGTCCTACAAGGAATGCTTCACTCAAAGGGTCTTCAATTATTGATGTAATGGCCCTCTTCAAAGGCCTGGCACCATATGTAGGGTTATAACCTTCCTGGCAAACAAGGTCCTTCACTGCTTCAGAAACCTTCAAATCTATTCCTAGAAGCATTACCCTTTTCTTTATGTCTTGCAGCAGCAAACTCAATATCTCCAGCAACTGAAACAAAGAAGAATAACATGAATATGTCTCTCATTGTACCAATTTTGTACAAAATGACTAATTTGTGATTTTAAAATTCTGAAAGACAACTTATCCTTTCTTACTTTTTAAACCTTAGTATTTTTTTTAATTAAAAGAAGGCCTGTAGGTATTAACAGCTGGAGATTTTTTCAACAAGTTTCTAAATTGCAAAGATATTAGTTTTAGTTGAAATCCTTGGGGTGCTTATAAGTGAAAACTGAAAACAATTGGACTTTGAAAGAAGACTAATTGATGGACTTAGACTCAACCGAAACTGAACCAACCTGTGACTTTTCAAGGGGCTGAAACACTACCACTTCATCTATCCTGTTGAGCAGTTCCGGACGAAAATAATTTCTCAATTCTTCCATTACCATCGATTTCAAGCCACTATATGATGCTTTCTTGTCATCTTGAATCAAGAAACCTATGGAGTTGTGCCGACCCTTAGAAATGGCACTAGACCCTATATTTGAAGTCATCACCACCAATGCATTTTTAAATGAAACTCGCCGGCCCTGTCAGATCCAATTTCACAAACAACAAATATAAAAATGAGGACACCAGTAGCATGTTTACTTGGAGAAGATGCAGGAAAGGAAGAAATGGGAGATTCGTAAAAATATTTAGTAAATTAAGGTTCACAGCAACATTCACAAACCTGAGAATCAGTAAGTTGGCCATCTTCTAACAACTGAAGAAGAATGTTGAATATATCTGGATGAGCTTTCTCTATCTCATCAAGTAGTACCAGTGTGAATGGTTTTCTTCTAATAGCTTCAGTTAAGATGCCTCCTTCTCCATAACCAACATAACCTGGTGGCGATCCTATCAATTTGCTCACAGTATGCCGCTCCATATATTCACTCATGTCTAGCCGAATCATGGCTGCCTCCTGAAAATATAAACAATTTCAAGTGATGAAGCAGTAACTACAAGTCCACAACACAATAGTTTCAGACCAATGAAAAATAACAGTGAAGATGCATATTATAAGGAGAAAATGAAAAGAAAAGCTCTCTTGCAATAATAACATTTTAGATAAAAGAATGTTTTCCAATTATTAATTTCGAAACAAACAGTGTGTATAAAGTTGTAGTATCTTACCGATCCAAAGTAGCATGCTGCCAAAGATTTTGCGAGTTCTGTTTTTCCAACCCCAGTTGGGCCACAAAATAACATTGCAGCTATAGGTCTATCAGGATCCTTAAGGCCAACCCTGGATCTCTTCACAGCTTTAGAAATGGCAGTAACAGCCTCCTCTTGTCCAATAACACGTTTCCGAAGCTGATTCTCAAGATCTAACAGAAGAGTTCTTTGGTCAGCAGTGAGCTGCTGAACAGGAATTCCCGACCAGAGGGAAGCAACTAAGGCTACTTCTTCTGGTCCAACTATAACAGGTCTGAAAAGAAAAAGAATATGCCAGCCACTCAGGAATCAAACCAAGATATACATGCATATAGAGGTATGGTTGCATTTTTCCGGATGAAGTAACGTACTCATTTTCATTGGCTTCAGAAGCTAAATATGAGTCCAGTATGAGTTCATTAGAATCGTCAATGCTTGAGGCGCCGTAGTATTTAAGCTTGCTTTCCTGAACCAGTGATCAAGAAATGTTGTATTACACTGAAGCTATAAGCAACTCATAACCCCCAAAAATAAAATAAAATAAAAACACTGGAGAATGCAGTAAGAAATGCAATACCATTTCATGCATTGACTGGACATCTTTAATTTCTTGCCAGTAATCAGCAGGGTCCTTAGAAAGTACACAAGTTTCTTGTTCCTTTCTCTTCTTAAAGGCTTCAATATGAGCTCTACTTCCTGCTTCATCAATGAGGTCAATAGCTTTATCTGGTAGATACCTATCGACTATGTACCTCGCTGACAACTGAACTGCAGCCTTTATGGCATCTTCGGTATATATGCATTTGTGGTGTGACTCGTACTTCTCACGTAGACCCATAAGTATCTTAACTGCATCATCCTATTGCCAATATAGTCTGATAAGAAATCGAATTATGATTACATGTTATGTTGAAATGATATAGATTTAAAGATGGAATACAAACCTCAATTGGCTCATCAACCCAAACAGGTTGAAATCTTCGTGCCAATGCCTTGTCTTTCTCAAAATGAAGCCTGTATTCGTCGACGGTGGTAGATGCAATACACTGTAGAGTAGGTAAAGTTATTGCACTTTGATTAGAAGACAAAGTGGGCAGCAAGTACATGCTGTAACATGATTCTTTTAACCCCAAAACCCAAACTTAAGAGAAACATGATGATAATAACAATAAGAAGAGATAACATGTTATTCAAAAGAAAAAGAGAATCCCTGTACATAGTATTCATAGACTTGAAGTTTGTTGAGTATAACTGAGTACAGTAATCATAGACTTGCCCTTCTACAGCCCTGTCCATGCACTCCGACATTCTTGTTCTTATTTAGACCATTAAACTTTGTAAATTTGCTCGTTGAAGTAGCTTATATGGACTAATCCTAAAAATACCTGAAGATTAGGGCAAGTTGCCAATCTAACTCCAAGTAAGGTGGCAACCTCCTAGTTTTTTCATCAAGAAATCCCCGAAAATAATTTCAACCTCGTATTGTGCTTTTCCAGATGTTAATTATAAACCAAGTTTAAGCTTCAGTACAATTGCTTTTGGCAAGTGGTAACTGGCAAAAACAACTGCAGCTGTGTAGTAACCATAGATTTTGACCTTTAAAATCTTATATCTCATTCAATTGTAAACCAGGCTTCAAACTGAACACATGTTCATCTTCAATGAACACTTAGAACAAAGGAAACTAGGAAATCTGAAGACACGAGACAAATAATTACCTGAAGTTGACCCCTTGCAAGTGCAGGTTTAAGCAAATTGGAAATGTCAAGGCCAGATCCCTTATTTCCTTTTCCACTTGTCCCGGACTGAACAAGTGTATGAACTTCATCAATGAAAAGAATGATGTCACCTGCATTGCAATCAAAACTATGAGAGCTAAAGCAATGTATTCTCCAATTTATTCTACAATTTTTTCTATTGTAAAAATATTTCACCTGCACTTATTATCTCTTTTATTAAATTTGTAACACGCTCCTCTAACTCTCCTCTCTCTTTTGCCCCAGCCATTAACAATGCAACATCCAAAGACATGACACGTTTTGTCTGCGGAAAACAGAGAATGGAAATTAAGACTCCAAAGCATTCAAACCAGTTGAAGAAGAACTTCAGAAGTGATGAGAAACACACCAATAAAAATGGGGAAACATCTGCCTTAGCAATGCGAATTGCCAACCCTTCGGCAAGAGCTGTTTTTCCAACACCAGGTTCACCAAGAAGAATGGGATTACATTTTGTTTTCCGGCACAGTATTTGAACAATTCTCTGCACCTCGGTATCTCGGCCAATAACAGGATCAATTAGTCCTTCACTCGCACGAGCAGTGAGATCGGCACAAAATTGTGAGATGGCATCCGGTTCTGGAAATCATAAGAATGATTACAAAAAATTCTTCCCTGCCTCCAAACATAAAAGTATATACGAAATAACAAAACTTACAACAACAAATTCCTTACCTTTGGTGGTGGCGGCAGAGGACCCTGCATCATAACGTTTTCTTGCCATGGATTTGTCATGCAATCCCTTGGAATCCGCATTTGGCTCCCTACCATCTTTAGCAATCTCCTTTTGCAATCTGGAAAATGCCACAGCTGCCAACTGGCCTCCATTTGCCCCCAATCTGCAATCATATCATATTAGTGTACAAATAAAAACAATGGAAAAATCAATTGATTATACATAGTCATACTTCTAAATATCAATAATTGAGGAATAACCTTCACCAGAAAATTATTCAACAAAATGAAATGTTACCAACTTGCTTAATGACTAGATAGTTACATTTTACATGCTGATGAGCTACAGTAACAGAATCAGTAACTAATAACTAACTCTAACTGTCTTTCTTTGTAATTTTTTTCCAAATAAATAAAAAAAAAAGCACTAAAGATAGTTATGATCTAAGCTACATTTGGATACTGTGTCTGAAACAATAGACACAAATATTCTTTTCGTTACAATTTTTTTCCAACTAACTGCCTGTTCTGTAACAATAAAATATATTAAGTCTAATAATAAATAATCTACCGAATCAAATTAGTCAAAATTAAAAAATAAAACTCGAATCAAATTAATTATTAATTAATTTAATTAGTGAGTACCTACCTATAAAGGACTCGACTAGCACTTCCATCATCAACTTTAACCAAAGCAACCGCTATATGTTCAGGAGCAACAAACTTATGCCCAAGAGACTTTGAATATTCAACAGCCGCCTCAAAAACACGCTTTGCGCTAATAGAAAAAGGCACGTGACTCGCCGAACCACCTTTCTCGCCAGCATCACGTGCGTCATCACGTGCGGAACCAATCCTCTGCCATATACTTCGGACGGCATCACGTGCCTTCTCAACCGTTATACCAGACGCAAGAAACCCGTCGGTTGAACGATCCTCTTCAGCGATGAGCCCTAACAGAAGATGCTGCGTGTAAACCAAGTCACTTCCCAGCGATTTCGCTTCCTTTTGCGAAAACATTATCGCTTTTATTGCTCGTTCCGTGAACCGCTCGAAAACCGCGGAAACGGTGAAGACTCTTCGCTTCTTAATTACCTTCCTGCCACCGCCGCCGCCGCCGATTGCGATCGGCGAACGCACCACCGCGGTGAAGGCGTTTCTCTGATTAACCAAAAACGAGAGCGAGGTTGCGGCGGTGGCGGTACCCGTGGAGGTGGTGTTGATTCTGCAACGCGCTGGAGCGGCGCGTGAGAAGAGGACGTTAATACATGGAGAGTTGTAATAGGAGGCAGTTACAGTGGCGGTTGAAGAAGTTGAGCATGACTCCGATTGGAAACGTTGGTTGTAACGGCTTTTCGAACCGAAGCTGACTCGGAACCACGGTGAGCTAACCGGTGAGGATGAAACCTGCATCTTCTTAAACTTTCCGGTTAATTTAATTTACTTTTCTGGTTCGATCGGTTTAATTAATAAGTTTTTGTTTTCTGTGTTTTGGTGTTAGGAAATGAAGGGAAATAAAGAAAATATTAAGTGTGGGATTAAGCTAAGGTTTCGTTGATTAATAGGAAGAAGAAGAAGAAGAAGAAGAGAAAGGGTTTTGTGTTTGGTTTGGGGATTTCGCTTTCGAAGCTAATGAAAGGAAGGAAGGAAGGAAGGTATAGAGTGAGCATGGAAGACACGTCACCTTTGAAATTTTTAAGATGAGAATGGAGAAGAGAAGGAGGGAAAGACAAGTTTCTTTTCCATTCTTTAATTTGTGTTTTGTATGACTTGGAATTTGGCCCGAGTTGCTTGGAGCAATCAAAGGTGGCAAACGCCAAAAAAGGTCAGTGAACATCGACTTCCCGTAACTACCTTCTTCAATCGCCTCGTTTTCTAATTAAAAATAATTTTTTTTTATTTTTCCAGTTCATACTAAGAAAATTTTATAATAATTATTTGTTAGGCCATGTGGTGTATTAAGTTAAATTTAGAGTAATAGGGATAAAAATATTTGACAAGCCAGATAATATGCCAACAAATTATAATTAGGACACTTTAAATTTTTTTTAATTACCTGTAATTTCTGTCAGAATCACTAGAAAGTTGTCACGACTTTCCAACTGTATCTAGCGAAAAATAAAAAGAAATTCCAACTAACTATGTAAAGACTAAAGTTAGTAAGTGGTACTAAATAATCTTGTATATTTTGAAAATAATTTTAGACAACTTCAATCAATAACCTTGTGTGTCTATCACTGAACATATTTTCTTTTAAGAATAAAATGATAAATAAACTCTAAAAAAATTATATTTTAGACAGATTAATTATTAAAAAAATATTAGTAAAGTCTTTTAAAATAATAAATGTAGACAAATTAATTTAAATTAAAACGTTTTATTTTAATTATAGTGACTAATTTAAAAATAATGTCTATATCTATTATTTTAAAAGAGTTTATTAATACTATTTTTTTAAAGATTAATGTATCTGAAATATAAATTCTCATAAATTTATTTATTATTTTACTCTTCTTTTAAAATATTTGAATTTAGCTTCTTTAAAATGAAAGTCCATTAAATTATAATCTTTATCATTTATATAATATCCAATATCTTAATTTAAAAATAATTTTATTTTCTGGTTTTACCAGCATTATCATTTTAGAAAAAAATTGATAGAAATATTCACATTTTATAACAAAATTGTTTTGGCTAATAATATAATCTCAATATTGATTTGTTATTACCATAATTAATTAAAGTTTTATGAGCTTTTCCAAACTTTTAATTGCATAATATCCAACAAGGTTCTTTTACGATCACTATTCAATTTCCAAGAAAAATACTTATCACAGAAACTCATCTTTCAACATTTTCAAAATATTACTTGAACGAGTTTGTATTAAATTTTCTTAGTGATTTCTTAAGTTTTTTTCCTTTGGTATAATAGTGATTCCTCAAGTTTCTTGGACCGTAATTGCACAATAAATGGGCCTATGAAGAGAAGCAGCCCACATGTGTGGATCTTTCATAACCTTCAATAGTTGGTTAACTCGTGACCAAAAAAAACTAATTGGTTAACTTCGAGAAAGAAACTAATTTAAGTAGTTTAATAGTTAAATCACTAATTTGCTTAAGTAAGTATTAAGATTTTGAATCATAATTAATGAATCATCCTCATTAAAATAATGATAATCGTAATTACATGTACCATATATCATATATCCAAATTTCCATTAGAAGAAATACATGTGCATAAATGATATGTTTTTGCCTAGTTATTTAAAAAATTATGAAGTATGGATATTATTATACTAATACAAATACAAAGTATGACATTAATACATGATACAAAACCAATTTTAAGTTTCTGTTAGATACAGAAACATGATATATAAAGAATTTTTTATATAAGTTATAATAATATCTTAATATTTTATTAATATTAAAATATAAATTAAATTTTTAGAAAATATTTTTAATATTTTTTTAATTATATAAAATATTTTAAAGCATTTTCTTATTATATTAATTAATACAGAAAAGCTCTGCATACAAGCAATTAGGGCTTGTAAGCATTACAAGTCAATTAACCACTAACCCCTGAAAACGCACTCCTAGTATTACGTCCCTTACACGCGCTATATAATAGATTCCGCGTATATATAACTACCAATATTAAAAGATTTGTTTCCTTCTTCGTTCTCCTTCTTTCCAAATTTCTTCGTTCTTCTTCTCGCGTGTCTTCCCCTGCTTTTTCGATCGTTCTTTTCTCCTACTTTCTCACTGGTTTGTTCTTCGTCATTAACATGAGTTCTTCTCTCTGTAACTCCAGTTTCGTTTTCTTTATAATTTTCTGGTTTTTGAAATTTAAGTTTGAACTCGTTTTGAAGATAATGGATGATTCAACCTCAGATTGTCAGCTGAATCAGGGCAAAGTGGATTATGAATTTAAATCTAACGAAGTTCCTGAGGTTTGATTTACATACGATTACTCTGAATTTTGTTGCAGTTATTTGTATAGCATTGTGTAGCTGACTAATTCGTGAACATTGACTGGGAAATTAACGCGTGAACATAAATCTGTGGATTGAATCTAATGTATTAGTTTTGATTAATTATCTGCAATTTATAGCAGACGCTCAGGTGTAGATCATAATTTTTTAGGTGTATTTTAGGGGGAAGTGTGGGTGTATTTACAGTTTATGGCTTTTTTTTGTTATTTTAGTTGAGTTGTTGTCGTTCGAGTGTATTATATCAGACATGATTGGGTGTATTTTTAGTTTTTGACATGGTGTATTCTGCAGCCTCTCTTTGCATTAGTGGTGCATTCAAATTCCATCCAATATCAAAGACGTGTTATGAATTATCAGTTCAAGGTACCAGTAACAGCGAATAATTTTTTTGGTGCATAGTTACAGAATATGGGTGTAAAAGTACTGTTGTTTTGGGTGTATTTTTTTAAATTTTTTTGTGTTTCACATTTTACATATATATACATATATATATTTCACAATATGTTGTTTATGTTATAAAATATTATTTTTTTATTATGGTTTAAGGGTTTAGGATTTTAGGGTTTAGGGTTTAGGGTTTTAAGGTGTAAGGGTTTAGGGTTTAGTGTTTAGGTTTTAGTATTTAGGGTTTAGGATTTAAGATTAGGATTTAGGGTTTAGGGTTTAGGGTTTAGTTTTTAGGGTTTAGTATTTAGGGTTTAGAGTTTAGAGGTTAGGATTTACGGTTTAGGGTTCAGGGTTTAGTTTTTAGGGTTTAGTGTTTAGGGTTTAAGGTTTAGGGTTTAGGGTTCAGGGTTTTAGGGATAAAGTATCAGGGGGATAGAATTTTGGGTGTATATTCAATTTTCTTTGGGTGTAAAAAATATTAGGTCATGGGTGTATATTTGGTTTGATATTTTTTTTCATATTATAGTACCTATAATTCAGACATTTGGTTAGGATTTTAGGGTTTAGGGTTTATGTTTTTAAGGTTTAGAATTTAGGGTTTATGGTTTAGGGTTTAGTGTTTAGGGTTTAGAGTTTATGGTTTAGGAATAAAGCATCAGGGATAGAATTTTGGGTGTATATTCAACTTTCTTTGGGTGTAAAAAATATCAGGTCATGGGTGTTTATTTTGTTTGATGTTTTCCTTCATATTATAGTACCTGTAATTCAGACATTTGGTTTAGGGTTTTAGGGTTTAGGGTTTAGGGTTTAGGGTTTAGTTTTTAGGGTTTAGTGTTTAAGGTTTAGGGTTAGGGTTAGGGTTTAGGGTTTAGGATTCAGGGTTTTAGGGATAAAGCATCAGGAGAATAGAATTTTGGGTGTATATTCAACTTTCTTTGGGTGTAAAAAATGTCAGGTCATGTATGTATATTTGGTTTGATGTCTTTCTTCATATTATAGTACCTGTAATTCAGACATTTGGTTTAGGGTTTTAGGGTTTAGGGTTTAGGGTTTAGGATTTAGGGTTTATGGTTTAGGGTTTAGGTTTTTAGGGTTTAGGGTTTAGGGTTTAGGTTTTAGGTTTTAGTGTTTAGGGTTTAGGGTTCAGGGTTTTAGGAATAAAGCATCAGGGGGATAGAATTTTGGGTGTATATTCAACTTTTTTTGGGTGTAAAAAATGTCAGGTCATGGGTGTATATTTTGTTTGATGTTTTTCTTCATATGATAGTATCTGTAATTCAGAAATTTTGAATACAGAAGAGAGAATTTTACTCATAATTGACAAATTTTTACATCATGTGTTCAATTTGTTACATTAATCAATTACATCAATCATATAACAGTTACATTAATCAGTGTCAATATCTTTAGAATCTATCTGACAATATGGATTCATTAACAATGAGGATGGCTTGGACAGTCTTATTACATTACTTCTCCTAATGGCTTCATCTTTGTCTTGATTCATTTCATGGAATAGAATCTGAGAAACATATTCTACTTTAAAGTGGTCCACCTCGTCCTACAGTTAAAAAGAATATTCTGTTTAATCAATCATGTTAATTGAGTAAATTAATACAGAGTATGAAAATCAGTTCAAATACACCCAAGCATCAATTGAAATACACCTGAATATGGATCATATACACCTATAATTTTTAGCGAGTTACCTGATGCGTTAATGCCAAGCGCAGCCCCTATTATTTTTTGGTCTTACTTTAAACGAACCGTAGCCCGTTTCCAGTCTGTTTTCCCCTAATTTAAAGGAGTTAGCTAACTTCCTTAATATTTGGTGATGCACCCTTAGTGGCGGGATGTGCATCAGACCACCAAATCCCAAATCCCTAACAATTGTTTTCTTCTCCTCACTCATGTTTCTGAATTTCTCATTTAACAAATGGGTTGCACACTTAAGGTCTTTGGTTTGCTGTAAACAAAGCAAAATTATAGTCAGATATATTTCTATTACATAAAACTAATTTCATCTAAGACATATATTTGTTCTTACATTTTTTTCAGCTTGGTTTCTGCCTGCCATTTTTTTTGAAATGAAAAATACACTCATAGATATCAGTAAGATACACCCATAGATATGAGTCAGATACACCCATAGATATCAGTCAGATATCACTCAAACATGCATTAATATACAAGGTCAAGCAACATTACAAGGTCAAGTAATATACACCCATGGACAAGCAAATATTTGACCAGTTGCAATTGTTTACTATATTACAGTATATCAGTTCAAAAATATACACTCAACAAATTATGCCATATATACCCAATAAATTACTCCATATACACCCACCAAATTACACAATATACTCCCAAAAATCAGTTACGAGAAGAACTAGAACAACAAGAACAGTAACACCTAGAACAACTAAGAACAGTATAACCTAGAACCAAGAATAACAGTAAAACCTAAAACAAGTAGAACATTAAAAGCTGTAAAATGACCTAGAACAAAAAGAATAGTAAAAACCTAAAGAACGTAGAAGAACAGTAAAACCTAGTTCTTCGATTTCGAAATGTGAAAAATATACAAGATGAGTAAAATAGTAATGTACCTTGAGTAATATATCTTCATTTTTTCTGGAGATTGTTGATGGAGAGTTCTAATCTTCGCGACGAGTTCTTCTCTGCAGTTTGCAATGTTGTTAGAAAATGGACGGTTTGTGTTTTCTTTGAAGGGCTTGGAGAAGTGGAAGAGTGCGCCATTAAGGAGCGCTTTTCGCGAAGCGCAACCGTTGAGTGGAGCGCGTGTATTTTACGCTCCATTCAAAGCGAATAACTACGCGTGTAGATGAAGTCTGGGCTAAAAACTTGCAAAACTTGTAGGATCTTTTTGCTTGTATGTGTAGCAGGTCCGTAATTAATAATGTATATTATTTCTAAATTTATTTTAAATATTTAGACCAAAAATGATATTAGATATTAGATATGCTAACACATTATTATAGTTAAATATATCCAATTGTATCTAAAGAAATTTGTTTATTAAAACACGAGTAAATAGAAAAAAAGACATAAACCTGATATCTTAACAAAGTATTTAAATTTAGAGAATAGATTCTTTTAATTTTATTTTTTCAGTTAAGAAAGTAAAATATATTTCTATTTTTTTTTATTTTTTTCATATTTTTTTATCCTATTTATAAAATTAATTCTAAAAAAACACACTTTATCCTTTTAAATAAAAAAATGAGATAATTTATTCCTAAATTTCACAGCGTAAAAATAATGAGAGCCATTATATATGATCGCATAAGAGATAGAAGCTAGTATCTTCTTTTAATATGGACAAAAGCAGCATCACAAAATTATGAATATAAATTAAGAATCGAAAAAGGGTAAGTTATATATATATATATATATATATATATAAACCAAAATGTAGAATTTACTTTATTGAGTTAAATCTCAAATTCGTCCTTGAAAGATACCCCGATCTCCATATTAGTCCCCAAAAAATAAAGTTAATCAAAAGAGTCCCCGAAAGATACCCAAGTTAATCACGTTTGTTCTTCCGTCAACTTTCTTAGTGACCTGGCTAACGTCTACTGACGTGTTTCGTTAGCTTCCAACCTGGAAGAGGCCAACGTGTCATAACCGATTGTTGACAAGGTAAGTTTGACAAAATAGTTCAAATAAGTCCCTAATTGTTTGAAACATAATCCTAATTTCGACGATAAATACGTCGTCTTCATCAATCAGAGGGCCATATGTCTGGGTTAGTGTTGAAATTGCTGGTTTTTGGGGCGACGATTGAGGCAGCAAATGGAGACTGTAGTGGTGGTGTGTCGTTCTACTACACTATGCCTCTGCCAACCTACATGTCTTCTTCTTCTTCTTCTTGGATATCATCTGAACTTTGGAGATGGCTCAACTTAACTTTTGCTCTTTTTGATTGTGATGAGTCTTCTCTTGCATCCTCTTCGTTAGCCTTCTTCTTCTCTCTATCACTATTTTCGTCATCCTCATTAGCCTCTCTCTTCTCTCCGTCACCGTTTTCTTCATCGACAGCCACTGCAGGCTGTTTGGCACTTGAATTATCTTTTGATTCCAACGTGGATGCTTTTGAATCAGACTGTTCAGCTTTATCTTTGTTGCTAGATGCTCTATTCTTGGCTGATCTTTCGAATTTCTCCAGAAATGAGCGGACTTCTTCATTGTTAGCAAGATCTAAAGGAGTCTTTCCTACCCTTGTCTTGGCAGTAAGACTCGCCCCTTTCTTGGCCAAGTACCTAACAAGCTCCAGATGGGAACCTTGAGCTGCGTAGTGTAATGAATTCATGCCTTTGCGAGTACAAGCCTTGATGGATGCACCAGCTGCAACTAAAGCCTTAACAACTTCCAAATGCCCCTTCTGAGTGGCAAAGTGTATTGCGGCCATGTCATCCATAGCAGAAGCACCAACATCAGCCTTATTCTTGCACAGATAACTTACTATCTCTGCATGTCCAGCAAATGCTGCTAAATGAAGTCTATGGTCCAAAGCTAATTGTCAAAAGGAACAAAGTGGAAATGCTATAATTTCCAAGACAAATCAAATTCATTTTACCCTATATAAAACATCCTTACTTATTTCCAATTCTTCCTAGGGTATCTTTAATTAGAGAAAAAAAATTGGGTGAAAGTTTTCTTTGATGAGTTTCATGAGTCCATGTGTAATTTTAGTCATCAAACACTTCTATAAAAAGTTTCACCCCATTTTTACTCGCCAATAAAACAACCCTACCCCATAATAACAAGTTTATAGGGCATTACATATTAAGCACATAACAAAGTACCAAATCATTTTCAGATAAAACATGCAGCACAACTCTGTTCATGCAACAAAAAGATAAAAAGCATAAACAATAAGTCAACAGAGATTCCAATACAATGGTATTAGGGAAGCTAATCCACAATTCGATGCAGATAGGTCAAAAAGGAAAGGGAAAAAAATCACGGTGCAATGGATTCAATTATCATCAGGAAAGAACAAGTTAAACTTCAAAGCAAACGAATTGAATGGAGAATTTACCGTGGAAACCGAACAAAGTGTTAGGGTTCCTTTAGCAATTAGTAGTGATAATAAATGAGAGGAGGATACGGTGTTCTTGAATGCTTGTCTCTGGAATTAACAGTCAAAGGGTTTGAAGTCAAAATCATCTGAATAGCGACGAGATCACCGGACCTTGCCGCCATATGGAGCTCGTCGCCGGTGCTTCTTCTCTGTGGGTTCACTTCACACACTTTAAAACCAACCAACCACAAAATCTCCATTCTGCCCACAATACGACGCCGAATCATGATTATCAGGGCATTCACTCAAAACGGCGTCGTTTTTCTTCTCTGCCAGCGTGACAGTTAACGTCACACATCAGCAGACGTTAGCCAAGTCATCAAGCTTTGACGGAAGGACGAACCTGATTCAGTCGTATATCTTTTAAGGACTCTTTTAATTAACTTTATCTTTTGGGGACTAATATGAAGATCAGAATATCTTTCAGGGACGAATTTGAGTATTAACTCTTACTTTATTATACGGAAAAATGCGAAGGTTGACCTTTGACAATTACATTTGATTCTTTAACTTTTCTTTTTACAAAAAACTGAATGCATTTCTCGAATGAAGTGTGCCAAAATTTCATTTCTTTATTTAAGTAAATATATATAATATAATATATATTCTATATAATTAAGATAGTTTAATTTTAATTTTAGATTTTTTTATGTCTGTTTTGGTCTTCTTTATATTTATTTTTCACATAATTTTAAAAATTTTCTAAAATAGTTATTGTAAAAAAATAAACATAATCTTTTCAAATTATACCCTTTAAAACTTTTAGGTTTAATTACTTTGTTAGTCTTTATAGTTTCACCAAATTTTTAATT
The DNA here is from genome assembly GCF_014773155.1 of Arachis stenosperma. Taxonomy (NCBI): domain Eukaryota; kingdom Viridiplantae; phylum Streptophyta; class Magnoliopsida; order Fabales; family Fabaceae; genus Arachis; species Arachis stenosperma. Next base: position 50,999,337 of record NC_080384.1, read on the forward strand.
ATGTCTCTATATTTTTTTAATTAGGATCTTATACGGTTATACCATATTAAATTTTGTAATTAAGTTTCTACCATGATAAAAATATTGAAACTAACAGAATATTTTGTTAAAACTATATATAATATTCAGTCAAGTGTTAGGCATATTCGTTTTGTTTAACGCAATATTTTGTTAATTCTAATATTTTTGTCACGGCAGAAATTTAATTACAAAATTTAATATAATATAAAAATTTAAATAAAAAATATTTTCAACCTAATTAAAAATTCAGTAAAATCAACATAATAATTAAACTAAACTTTTAACCATCAAATTATAATTTCTGTAAAAATTAATCAATAAACTGAATAAAGATACCAAAAAAAAATTGGTCATAAAACATTGCAACTTTGCAAGGTGGCCAATTATCCACTTCAATCCTCACAAGGGTTGTTCTCAAGATCAGATATGGGCACGTACGTGTGTCTAAATTCTGCCCAAATCTAATGCATGAATGCCCATTCAGACCGCTATCATAAACAAAAAAAAAAAACAAAAAAAAAACAAAAAAAAAAACAAAAACAGATAAAGATTCTGCCCATTTCTATAAAAAAAAAGCTGAAGTTAAATATATATTTTATATTGATAATAAATTTAATATTTGTTTTTTATATATATAGCATAATTATATTTTGTTTTTCATAAAGGTGATTATTTCTTTTGTTTTCATCCTTGTATTTAATATAAATTTAAATTAATAAACACATCTTGTCCAAAATATGTTTATTCGATATTTTGTTTCTCGAAAAGTTGTTATTCGGAATCTTTGATTTATTTAAAAAAGAAAAATTTCTATTAATGATTTTATATGAGAGTCTGTTTTTTTTTTTCTTTTTAAAAAATAACTAATTATAATCTATACATTCTAACTAACTTAAGGGTATTAAGGATGAAATGAGGTTTTAGGTCTAGGCTCATAATAAAATCTTTTCATCTTAACAGATCAAATTTAGTTTTAGCGAGATTAATATATTGATGTATAAAAGACCTAATTATAGAATTAAAAATAGTATAAACATTTAATTGAAAAAAATGAAGAATAATAAAAAGTCATTAAAATTTATTGTTTTTTTATCATTAGCTAAGCATTAATATTTAAAAATATGTGATAAAGTATATTGTTAGATAATTAAATTAAAAGAACTAGATTAAAAGAATTGAATTGAAAATGATAATTTAAATAATAAATTCTAATAGTTCTCTAATATTTTTTAAAAAATATAAAAATCTAATTATAAATTTGATAAAATAATAGAAACTAACAGAACTAACGATCAAAAAATAACACTTGAAATGATAAAATTATCTTGTTATTCTCTTCTCTTATCCTTGCTCGGTTGCTCCTTATTCTCTATTTTCTCCTTCTCCATCATCTCCATTATGGCTGTGCTTCTTCTTTCTCTTTTTCGACATCATCATCTTCTTCATCTTTGTCGACTTCATCTTCTTGTGCATCAGTGTCTTTGTCATGCTTAAGTGACTTTGTTTTTGTCTTTGTCACTGTTGGAACTTTTTTAATGAATTTCCCTCCGTCTCTAAATTTGTTCATGCAACTTTTGTCAAAATTATTAACTTTTCTTTTTATGTTATGAAATTTAATAGATTTTGTGCTTTATCATTTATTTGAATCGGATAGGAGTACTTAAGATTTTTTATTTGTTCATGATAACCAAAAAAAAAAATCACCAAAAATTTATATATGTTCTAATTCTAATTTTATTTTTTTTATGGTAAAAAATGAGTAATTTAATTTTGGTACATTTTTCAGTAATTTTGGTTAAATTTGTTTCTCTGTTCTTTGTTTTGCAGCGAGTTTTGAATCAAGTTCTCAAAGAAGCTGGATACATAAAAGACACTAACATTGAATGACTTCACTAAAGTTTGTATATTTGGTAATATTCTTTTCTGGACATGGTTTTTTAGATATAGTTTAATGTTATTAAAGTAGTAAAAAGAATGATGCCTTTCGAAAATAAATTTTTATTGTGCCTTCTTAATCTAGAAATTTAGCCTAATTGCAAATATCTTAGATGAGATGGAATCATGTAAAAGTTCTGATTCTCCAATAAAACAAAGAGTATAAAAGAAAATAAAGGGAATATTAGAAGTGAGCCTAAGAACTAATAAAAGAGATAGGATTGATGACAATATATTATGTTTTTATCTTATTTAAACAAATTTGTTATTTGGACGCTATATAATGAAAACCAAGTAATAAATTTTAGGGGTGATCTTAAATAAAAATATCAAATGATAAGACTATGATAATTGGAAATCAGGAAGCTACGCAATTTATGTTAGAGGAAGCAAACGTGATTGAAGAAGAGCTCACAAATCACAATTATTGTTGATAATGTCCATTTTATTAATCTTGAAAATAGTAATATGTGCTCTTCATTTTGTGTTTGTGTCTTAGGTGATAAAATCTAACTAATATTAGTTTCTTTTTTTTATACTGCAGTTGGAGGTAGTAAAATTTAAAATTAATACCACTCGAATCTACGGGTATCCATCTCGCTCGGGACGGATTCTTGGGAGGGGCGGGACGGGATTGAGTTTAGATAATACCCACCCCTATCCGTCCCGCTATATATATAATATATATAATTTTAATATATAATATGTATAATATATATAAAATAATTAGTAAATGATTAATAATATTGTATCATATTTAAATTTTTACTTTAATTTATATTATATATTTGATGATGGTTATATAAATTTTGAAATTTAATTTTATTTATTGAATTTTAGAAATTATAGGGACGGGTTAAAATTTAACATTTTACTACTCATGAATAGAAGCGGGACGGATTTTATGTAGATTGTTGTACGGCAATAAATTATTATTATTATTATTATTATTATTATTATTATTATTATTATTATTATTATAGGTGTATAAATAAAAAATTGAATATAATAGAGAATTAAAGAAAATATGTTTACAAAAAAGAAATTAATAAAAAAATTATCTAAAAATATATTTTTTTAAAAAAAGGATTTGGTCATTTTTTTTAAATATTATAGAAATTAATTATTTTTAATAAGTCATTTTTGTATTAATAGTCTTTTTTAATAATTAAATCTTTTTAATAGTCTTTCATAACAAATTTTTTTATCAAATTTTAAGAATAAAAAAAATTTATTTTATGCTTGCAAAAGATATCAAATTTTATCTTATTTCTAAATTTTTTTTATAATATATATTTAATATTTAATTATTTTTATATTTTTAACTTTTAAAAATATATTTATTATTTATATCTTTTAAAATTATTTATGCCAACAAAATACATTTTCAAATATCATTTTTGTAATTTATCCTCTTATGGTTTATCACAAATAACAAAACAAAACAGCCTTTATCACTATTAAAAACCCTCGCACCCAATCCTCTCTTGCAACCCTCTTCGCAAATAACGAGATCAAGTTGAATTTGAAGTTCCCTTTTTACTACTAGTTTATTCCGTCATTCTTTTATCCCATTTTAGTTTTATTTTTGGAGAGTCCTTCCTTTAACAACAATTTGTCTTTATTAGCTAACATTGGTCATTTATATTATTTTGTGCGCACCAAGACAATTTTTTATCCACTATTTATATTTTATAGTCAAGAAATGATCAATATGTACAAATTTTGTAAACATGTTAGTACCTTTTTCTCTAATATTGCATACAGAAACCGAGTTCCAAACATTGAATGTTTCTTATTTCATGATCTATGTTAAGTAATATATCATGGCATCTTCATTTCTCTTGCTGCACTAATTAGTAACAATAATTAACTTAAAATTAGTATATTGGCACGTTTTTTAAGTATAACTATGTCTTCTTGTAGTCATTAACAGCCACGTTTACTAAAAGTAGTCATATATTATTCTATTGGCATGGTTAATAAGTGTAGTCATATAATTTTTTATTGGCATATTTTTAAAGTGTGGCCAAAATCAATTCTCTGGACACGTTTCAAAAACATGGCTGTATGTCTATTTTTTGATATACTTTTAAAGCGTGACTATAAGATCATACATTCAGCCACGTCTTTAAGTATGGTAACAAATAAAAGTGTGGCAAAAAAGCATGCTAATAGATCGATAAAAGCGTGGCAAAAAAGCATGCTAATAGATCGATAAAAGCGTGATAATAGAATAACTGACATTGACATACTTGCGAATGTGATCTTTTTAAAAATGTGCCGATAACTTAAAAAAATATGACAAAAAATTATCGCAACACTTTTTTATACTTTTTAACACGCTTTAAAAGCGTGACAAAAAACTGATTTTTTTTTTACTGTTAAATTCAACACAGCGATATACCTTTCACTCATTTACGAAGAAAATTGATGTCATTTTTTTTTCATAAAATGCATGAATATTAAATGTCATATCATGTAAACCTTAAAATAATTGTCAAATTAAATAATAGCATCATGTCATATATATTTAAAAGGCCAATTCTATAGTGCCTATGAGTTTTTGCCTAAATATTGCCTAACTTACTTTTTGTAGTAAGTTTTAATTTTTTAAAAATTATTTATTTTTATATCTTTTAAATAAAATAATAACTTTTAACCCTTTTTAGTAAATAGGCACCACATTATAGGCACCGTAGCATTCACCTATTTAAAATTATAGCATAAACTTTTCTTGATAGAATAGTGTGAACTGTATGAACTATGTGGTAGCGTTTGGTAGAGAGATAGAGACAGAAAGATTGAGACTGAGCGACAAAGACTAAGAGACAGAGACTAAAATAAATCTTAATATTCTGTTTGGTGCAAAGTGGGAGACAAAAATTAAAATAAGAATGAAATTCTAATTTAATTTGTACAAAGAGTAAAATTGGAATTAATTAATTGAAATGAAGGTATTTTAAGTATAAAATGTTATTAAAGTTTCAGTTTCCATCTCTAAAAATTTTAGTCCCCTGTGTCCCTATTTTTTAGAAGTACTGAAATACTAAAATTTTAGAGACAAAGACAGAAATTTTAGTACCAATCTCTAAATCAATAAACATAATACTGAATTTTAGTCTCTAAACCTCTGTCTCAGTACTTCAAAACAAACACTACCTCAAGAACATCAAAGCTTACTATCTATTGTTTAAGAATTAGGCGAGTAGATTTTAAAGAGCACTATGGAATTTATTATTTATTTATTTTGGGTGAAGGAGAATATCCATCCATTTCCGTTTTGTATAAGCAAGTAGGTTTTTACAATTTACAACTAGTTAACGAATTGATGCATGCACAAAATAATATTCGAATTCTCAATACTTATTTAAACAGACGAGTGAATGTAACTGACTATTTGACTAATTCAAGTTGATTTATTTTTCTATTGAACTTTTGATTGAGTTGAAAACAAAAATATTTGATAACAAAAAAATTAGTCAAAAATAATTAAAATTTATTTTATTTATTATTTATTAATTATTATAATCATTAATAAATATTAAATAAGACAATTTTAATTATTTTTTTTTATTTTACCTAGCATTACCAAGTTGAAAATTTTCGTGCATTATTACATCATAACACCAACTATTAGGCATGTGCATGAGTCCAAGTTGCATTTTATTTATATAGCATCCACATGAATATTCTTAAGAGTTCAAAAACCAAATGAAAATCTCATGCATCAAATTGTCATTTTTAATATTTTTTTAATTAATTTAGCGAGAAATAAAGGACCCCTATGTCAGAATGTCAATAGGTTTCTTTAATTTTCTGCCCTCGCCCAAGTTTGTGGAAGAACAAGTTGACTAAGTGCTATCATTAATGACAAAAAAAAAAAAGTGCTATCATTGGGTTTGATTTTTGATTGTGTGGTTCTGGATGTTGAATGATATGAAAAAAAAGGAGAAATTTTATTGAATTAATAATTTAATTAAAATATACTTTATAGATTTTATTAAAATTATATATATCTTGTTTCATTGTTTATGAATTATCACACTAATATTTCTTATATCACTAGCTGTTAATTCCTTTTTTATTTTTTTTTAGAAAAAGTAATCCCAACAAATTTTAATAACCAAAAGTTTTTTTATTTTTTATTTTGTTAGAGGCTAATAGAGTTTGCCTACATTTTTGGATTTTTTTATGTTTTTTCAAATCTTAACTCGTGAAATTACGGTCAGACACACTGACACAACAAAAAGAAATTGAGGAAAAGAAAATGACAGGTTGCTAGAGATGTGTTTGAAAGGTGAAAAAAGAAAAAGAAAAAAATAATGAAGAAAAGTTGAGTTCTATACGACCTTAATTAGTGTATAGCATAATAATAATAATAATAATAATAATAATAAAAAATAAATAAATAAATAAATAAAAAGTTCATAGTGGATTGTTGTGGTTCTAAACTTACAGAGTTGGAAGAAAGTAAAAATGCAATTTACTGATAGTAGAAAAAATATTTTAAATTACAATAATAAACATCCTTATATAAGGTAGTAATTAACAAGAAACTAGCACACTACTAATTGTAACTGAAAAATAATTAACATCTATTCTGACTAAATTTATTAGCCTCTGACAAAATAATCTAATCTGATGATTGATTTTATGTTTAACAAAATGAAAAATAAAAAAGTAATTTGATAATTAAAATTGTTAAATATTAAATATATATTTCATAAAAATTTATTGGAAAATAATTTAAGATATTGCTCAAATAAAAAATAAATTGAGGGCAATTATAAAAAATATGTATTCTTCACATTTACTATTATTTTTTTACTTGACAAGAACGATCAAATATAATTTTTATTATATAAAATTTTCTGTCATATTTTTTTTTCTTAATTTCACTTATTAAAAATCATATTTGAATAATGAAATCGTCAAATAAAAATCAATTGGGAGGATCAGATATGTCGTAATCCCAAAGCAAGAGTTTGTTCTATCATCTTTTATTAATTAAAAAAAAAAATGCAATGTTGCACTTTCTTTATTTCCCATTGAGAAGGATAAAGAAATGCACGATTGGGTAGTTATAGTGTAGTTGATAACCCTACCACTGTCACGCTTCAATGTTAATAATGGAGCAACTTTTCAAGTCTTCTTTATTTAATTGTTTTTCCCACATAAAGTTTCATTGGTCAGCTACACAAAATGTGCATAACAGGTGTTATGGCCCGGCCCAAGGTCCACACGGGTCGACCTGGCCCAAGTTCTACCCGACCCGGATGTCTGCACTCCGACCGACCCGGACACGCGTCCTGTACGGCTCACACACGGCTGCATGGCAGCGTCCTTGGAGAATTGGGCCTGACCTCACGTGGGGCCCATTACTGACATGTATAAAAGGGGAAGGTTGGCTCTTCCCCCGAGGTACGTCACATTCTCTCACTTATCACTCTGCCCGCCTGCACATTACTGACTTGAGCGTCGGAGTGTCTTTGCAGGTGGCACCCCCCTAAGCATCTCTCCAAGACAAGTGCTCGGCTATCCGGTAACCCTCCTACAGTGCGACCCAGATTAAGACGTCCTCACCCCTTCACTTATCCCCCGATCTGTCAGGAACCCGACAACCGAACATTGGCGCCGTCTGTGGGGACGTCTAAATGGAAGTTGTACTGGGTCCCGGCGACCAAGGCCGGGCTGCCGGAGCGAAGGGGGCAGCCTCCGTCGCCTCGCAAGGGGGGCGGCGAAGGTCCCCCCATCGACACACGAGGACACGACCATTCGGAGGAACGGGCGGCGATAGCGCCATAATAATGCAAGAGCTACGCCACAGAGTCCAGAACCTGGAGCGACAGCTTGCCGACCGGGAGCGGGACGGACGATCTACCGATCCGAGCTACACCCCGTCTCCCGGGAGCGAGGAGGAAGACTCTCGCCGAAGCCGCCCGCGGACGGAAGCGGAGAGCTCACGGGAGGAGTCACCCATAATGAGGAGACGAAACGACACGATCATCTACTCCCGCGGCAGACCGACCCATCGGGCGACAAGAGGTCGCGAAGACGGAAGAACACGACAACCTGTGATAATGGGCGCCACCCCGTTCCACCGATCTATCCTCGAGGTCCGGCTGCCGAAACACTTCGACAAGCCAACGGACATGAGGTACGACGGAACTCAAGACCCTCTTGAACACCTCACGGCCTTTGAGGCCAGGATGAATCTAGAGGGAGTAGGCGACGAAGTAAGATGCCGCGCCTTCCCGGTGACCCTAGCAGGACCAGCGATCAGGTGGTTTAACGGCCTCCCTCAAGGTTCCATCTACAATTTCGCAGACATCAGCCGCGCATTCCTGGCTCAATTCACAACGCGAATAGCAAAGGCCAAGCATCCTATCAACCTTCTCGGGGTAACCCAGAGACAGTGAGAGCCGACCAGGAGGTACTTAGATCGGTTCAACGACGAATGCTTGGAAATCGACGGCTTAACCGACTCGGTGGCCAGTCTCTGCCTGACGAACGGCCTCCTCAACGAGAACTTCCGAAAACACCTTACCACAAAGCCGGTTTGGACGATGCATGAAATCCAAACGGTGGCCAAAGAGTACATAAACGACGAGGAAGTCAGCCGAGTAGTGGCTGCCAATAAGCGGCAGTCCGGTTACGGCCAGGCTCGCCAGTCCGGTGGCGACGGGGAGAGCAAAAGAAAAGGCTAAAGAGGAGGCATCAAACAAAGCACCTAGGCCGTTCCCTCGAGTCGGGAAGTTTACTAACTACACTCCACTCACCCTCCCCATCGTGGAAGTCTACCAACAAATAGCCGAAAAGGGAATTCTTCCGAAGCCCCGACCACTCAAGGACCGCACGGGTGGAAACAAGAGCCTTTATTGCGATTACCATAAGGGATATGGCCACCAAACACAGGACTTTTCGACCTGAAGGATGCATTAGAACAAGCGATAAGGGAAGGAAAGCTAGCAGCGTTCTCCCATCTCATCAGGGAGCCGAGGAGGCGTTATCGTGATCAAGACGAGGAAGGCAAAACACGCTCGACCAAGCGGCGACAGGAGCCCGAAGACGGAGACCACGGCCTCACTGTAATAAACGTGGTAACGGCAAAAACACTGCACCAAAGTCCCGCTCGGCACACAGAAGACGCCAAGGTTCTGGCGATCTCATCTCCACCGGTGCAGAATACCAAAAAACCTCCGTCCATTTCTTTTGGCTCAGAAGACCAATGGTTCAGCGACGCCCCGGAAAACCCTCCCATGGTCATAACGGCCAGAGTGGGAACCGGCCTCGTCAAACGGATCCTTGTCGACACAGGAGCTGATTCAAACATCATGTTCCGCAACGTGTTCGACGCACTGGGTCTGAAGGATGCCGACCTGACGACTCACCAGCACGGGGTTATCGGGTTAGGCGACCACTTCATCAAACCAGACGGAGTCATTTCCCTACCAATCTCGGTGGGGCAGGTGCAAGGCCGAAGATCGGCGATGGCCGAGTTCGTAATCCTCCGAGACTCCACAGCCTACAACATCATCTTGGGAAGAAAAACAATCAATGATTTTGAAGCCATAATCAATACCAAGCTGCTAGTTATGAAGTTTGTCACCGATGATGGATCCATAGGGACCATAAGAGGGGACCTCGAGACGGCGGTCGCCTGTGACAACGCCAGCCTTTCCTCAGAAAGAAGTCCAAGGAAGCATCTGGCGTATTCCTAGCCGACCTTGACGCCAGAGTTGAGGACAAGCCGAGGCCGGAACCAGAAGGGGACCTGGAGAAATTTAGCATCAGTGACGAAGGGGAAAAGTTCACTTTCGTTAACAAGAACCTCCCACATGAGCTGAAGGAACCTCTGATTGAAATGATAAGAGCTAACAGGGACTTGTTCGCATGGACACCAGCCGACATGCCGGGCATAGATCCACAATCATCTCACACCACCTAGCCGTCAAGCCGGAAGCGCGCCCAGTGGCTCAACGGAGGAGGAATGTCGGCGGAAAGAGCGGAGGAGGTAGCCAAACAACGGCCGGCCTCCTAGAAGCAGGCTTCATACGAGAAGTGGACTACTCGACGTGGCTCTCAAATGTGGTACTGGTGAAAAAGCACAATGGCAGGTGGAGAATGTGCGTGGACTACTCTGACCTTAACAAAGCATGCCCCAAAGATTGCTTCCCCCTTCCCAATATAGATGCACTCGTCGACGCTGCGGCGGGGTACCGATATCTGAGTTTCATGGACGCCTACTCCGGTTACAATCAGATACCGATGCACCGACCAGACGAAGACAAAACGGCGTTCATAACGCCAGGAGGAACTTTCTGCTATAAGGTAATGCCATTCGGCTTAAAAAATGCAGGGGCGACATATCAAAGGCTGATGAACAGGATATTCCACGACCTCATAGGAAAAACGGTTGAAGTCTACGTGGACGACATCCTGGCAAAAACAACACGACCTGACGACCTCCTAACCGACCTGGCAAGTGTATTTGCGTCCCTCCGTCAACACGGTATGAGGCTGAACCCCCTCAAGTGCGCCTTCGCCATGGAAGCCGGCAAGTTCCTGGGATTCATGATAACCCAGAGAGGGGTAGAAGCTAACCCGGAGAAATGCCAGGCAATACTGCAGATGAAGAGCCCGGGCTGCATCAAGGACGTTCAGAGGTTGGCAGGACGATTGACATCGCTTTCCCGGTTTCTCGGCTTCGGCGACAAGGCCCTGCCATTTTTCAACCTCATGAAGAAAGGGATGGCGTTTGAGTGGACACCCGCATGTGAAGAAGCCTTTCAGCACTTCAAGGAAATCCTGGCGGCACCTCCCGTTCTCGGGAAGCCAAAGGACGGGGAACCACTATACCTATACCTCGCTATAACAAGCGAAGCCCTGGCCGCAGTTCTGGTACGGGAGGACGGAAAAGCTCAACAGCCAGTCTATTTCATAAGCAGGGCCCTGCAAGGGGCAGAATTAAGATATAGCAAGTTGGAAAAGCTAGCCTTGGCACTCCTAACTTCCTCGAGAAGGTTAAAACAATACTTCCAAAGTCACCAAGTGGTCGTCAGAACGGACATACGGTACGAGCCCCGGCAAGCCATCAAGGCGCAGGCCATGGCGGATTTCTTGGTTGAAGTAACGGGAGATCCAGGCGAAGACATGGGCACACGGTGGAAGCTCCATGTGGACGGAGCCTCCAACCAGACCTTCGGAGGTGCCGGGATCATCCTGGAAAGCCCGATTGGGGTTGTGTACGAACAGTCGGTTAGATTCGAATTTCCCATCTCAAACAACCAAGCAGAATACGAAGCCCTCATAGGAGGCTTGACCCTAGCGGCGGAAGTCGGCGCAAGAAGACTGGAAGTGTGCAGCGATTCCCAAGTCGTCACTTCCCAAGTAAACGGCAGCTACCAAGCCAAGGACCCCCTGTTGCAAAAGTACTTGGAAAAGGTTAAAAGCTTGAGCCAAAAGTTCGAAGAAGTCACGATCCAGCATGTACCCAGAGAAAGGAACACACGGGCAGACCTCCTATCAAAATTGGCCAGCACGAAGCCAGGGGAGGGGAACCGGTCTCTAATCCAAGGCATGACAAGGGAACCAGCAATTGCACTACACATAACAACCCTAAGGTCTTCATGGCTAGATCCCATCACCAACTTCCTAGAACACGGCCAAGTCCCTAGTGATGAAAAAAATGCGGCAAAACTAAGAAGAGAAGCGGCAAAGTACGCCGTCATCCAAGGACAGCTGTTCAGAAAAGGGCTCAGCCAACCCCTCCTGAAGTGCCTACACCCCGACCAGACGGACTATGTCCTCAAGGAAGTCCATGAGGGCTGCTGCGGACACCACATCGGAGGCAAAGCCCTAGCAAGGAAGTTAATCCGAGCCGGGTACTACTGGCCGTCGATGATGGCAGACTCCAAGAATTTGTCAAAAATGCATAAAGTGCCAACAGAACGCCAACTTCGCCAAGGCGCCGGCCTCCGAGTTAAGCTTGCTAACGACCTCCCGGCCGTTCGCTCAGTGGGGAGTCGACCTCTTAGGGCCCTTCCCAGTCGGCCTTGGGCAGGTCAAATATCTCATAGTAGCGATTGATTACTATACCAAATGGATAGAAGCCGAACCACTGGCTAGCATATCCTCGGCCAATTGCAAAAAATTCATGTGGAGGCAGGTGATAACAAGATTCGGGATACCAAAAGTCGTCATCTCGGACAATGGCACGCAGTTTACCGACAAGAAATTCACAGAGTTTCTCAGCGGCCTGGGTATAAGGCAAAGGTTCTCTTCGGTAGAACACCCTCAGACGAACGGACAAGTGGAGTCCGCCAACAAGGTTATCCTCTCAGGGTTGAAAAAGAGGTTGGACAATAAGAAGGGTGCTTGGGCCGACGAGCTAGCGTCGGTCCTCTGGTCTTACCGAACAACCGAGCAGTCCTCCACCAAGGAAACTCCTTTCCGGTTAACGTACGGGGTGGACGCGGTACCCGTAGAAATCGGAGAACCAAGCCCACGACTCTTTTGAAAGGGGTAGAGGAAGCCGTAGAAAAGGACCTGATAGAGGAAGCCCGAGAAATGGCCCACTTGACAGAAACGGCGCTAAAACAAAGAGTGGCGCTCCGCTACAACACCAAAGTGCTCAAGAGGGAATTCGAGCCAAACGACCTCGTCCTGAGGCGAAATGATATCGGCCTGCCGACCCCCGGAGAAGGCAAACTGGCGGTCAACTGGGAAGGCCCGTACAGAGTCAAGAAAGTGATGGGAAAAGGAGCATTCAAACTAGAAAGACTCGACGGCAAGGAAGTCCCGAGAACTTGGAACGCGGACAACCTAAGAAGATTCTACTCCTAGAGGAAGGGCCGGCGCGCCGACCAGGCTAGCTAAGTAGTCGTTTTGCTCATTTATCTTTTGAAATTCTCATAGCGATTTACATGTCCTTTATACGACTGCCGAATAAGACATACTTGTGCAAATTCTCCATTCTTTTATCTCCGTTTTTCAGATAAATCGTCTTGTCATGACTAACGACAACGCCTAACCCGGGACTGATCACCCCGGGAGGTCATCAACTACCATTATAACAAACAACTACGCGAGAGCCCACGGGCCGCCGGTATAAACAACTATAAACCAAAACGGTTACTAGAAGCGATAACCCAATCGGACAAGTAAGAAAAACTTTATCGCGACAACACGAGCAAGCGACTAAAAAGTCATTGTTCACGAGCCAAAATTAAAACGGCTAAGACTAAATTGTTCATAGGCCAAAACGGCTAAAATCAAGTGTTTACAAGCCAAACAAAACGGCTAAACAAGAAACAACGAAACAAAGTTCATTTATTGGGAGCATCGACAACTTGGCCATCCTTAATAATCTTGAAAACACCAATTGCCGACGTCGAACTCAGGGGCAACAATTTTAAGTTGAGCCTTCAAGGCTTCCTCAGTACCCAAAATCGCGCCTTACCCTGTTTGACGACGTCTTTGTACTTAGCCTTCCACGTTGCCAGTCGGCCTCTACGGCCTGCTTCTCTTCTCGACCTCGGCCGCACGCTTCTGCGCCTCACCAACCTGTTTCTCCAATGCCATCTCACGCTCGACCAACCGTTCAACCGTCGCGTCCGATTCTTTTGCTTTTTCTCAGCGGTTGTGGCCTTCTGTTCGGTGGCAGTGGCTTTTGCTCGGCAGCAGTGACCTTCTTCTCAGCGGCATCTAATTTCTCTGAAGACTGAGTCAGCCGCTCCCGAAGAGTTTCAACTTCACTCTTCAACTCATTATTGGCCTTCCCACTGGCCTCCAACCTCCTGCGGAGGGACTCCATCCCGGACAGCTCAAACTCGGCCTTCCGGCTATTACGGCGCCCCGCAGGAGTGTTCGGTACATCCCCTCGCCTGCCCAGCAAGGGATGACTCGTGGAAGTACTCTTCAGTGCCAGGGATCAATTGGGTATCTATGAAGTTGCTCGCGTCAAAATTCCTCTCCATGACGGTGAGGACCCCTTCAGGGCTTGACGACGCCGTAGAGACTTTCTTCCTCTTTCTCTTCAGGCTGGAGACCCACCACCTCCTCCTCACATCCGGCACCGAACCCCCAATCCCGGTCACCTCACGGATAGGGGAAACGTGGACCGCCTTGCCACCTTCTACCGTGGCGCCCTGAGCCGAGGTTTCGATCCCGTCGTTTGCGGCCCTCTGCTCGGGAGCATCCTGGCCCTCCGGAGGAGCATCAGGCCCCTCGGGGGTAGGCTGCTCGTCACCCTCCTCGTCATCACCACCAGCAAGAAAGGTTTGAAACAAGTCGGCAAGGCCCGTCACCGACGCAGACATATCCACTGCAGGAAAACAAAGAAGGTCGGTTAGTCGCCACACAATATCAATAAAAGGAAAAAAAAACAAAGGGCAAAGTGAAAAGCTCCTCACAAATATAATTACGGCCGGACTCCCTGTCACCCATGAGGAGATGGGGATTTACCGGGTTCCTCCCAAAAACTGCGTTTAGCACCTCGGCAATCTGCTTATCTACTGCCGACATGCTTTTATAATTTACCTTAATAAAACTATTGGACCCTGCCCCGAAGCTCCAATAAGTCGGGATGAGCCGTACCCCCTCCAAAGACAGCCAAAAGGGGTGACGACCTTTGGCAGGGCGGACCTTAAAATACTTGTCCTTAAACCCATGGTAGGAATCTTCAAACAAACCAAAGATCTTCCGACCCTGGGCAGCACGGAAGGACATGAACCCTTTTTTATGTTTTCCCTCCTTGGAAGGGTTTGTGAGGGTAAAGAAGAAGAGGAAGACATCCACGGACACCGGCAGTTCGAGATATTCACAGACCATCTCGAAACAGCGGATCGAAGCCCAACTGTTCGGATGCAACTGCGACGGTGACACGGAAATTCGGTTTAAGAGCGCCATTTGAAAGGCTGAGAAAGGAATGCGAACTCCGACTTGAGTGAACATGGATTTGTAGAACCAAATCCAGTCGGCGACCTGGCGGGGTTGGAAGTTGATTTCGTACAATCGCTCGTGAGGAGCCGGGACGAAAACGTCGTAATTGGCCTCCTCGTCGGTCCCGCCGCACAAATACCCGGCTTGTCGGAACTCGGTGAGCTCCTCCTCGCCCATTTGATTGGGTGAATCCCTTACATCAGAGACGACCCAAGCATACTGGTCGTACGCCGCAGGGTTGACGGATGCCCGGGAGACCGTGCGAGCCATACCTACATGGGGGTACCATCCAGTTAGTCTAAGAGATCGGTTGCTCAGGCCGAACACAAACATCACCCTCACGACTTCTCGACTAACGCTAGACAAGACTGAATGGCTAAGAGAACGAGAAAAAGCCTACCCTGGAATGGTACTTTCCCCCCTAACACATCTACTCGTAACTAAAAGGCTACGCAGTAACATCAAAAAACCAAATAACAAGCATACAGAAATAATGCATAAAAGGGAGGTTGATTAGAAAATTACCTGAATTGATGAAAAGGTGATGGAGTTGCAAGTCTGGGAAAATGCAGGATAGATGAACGAAGACACCACAATAATGCTCTGAAATCTCGCCACAGGGAAGAAAAAGAAAAGAAATGGGAAGTAGCACAAAACCAACTGTTTAAAAACTGCTCCCCCAAAGCGCGAAAACACCTGGGGGCAGAATAGTCTTTTCAAACGGGGTTTTTTCACCCCATCATGAGCATTCAATGCTCGGCACGAGAAACGGAGCGACGAAACGGTTGCCTACGCAAACCAAAGGACACGCGCGTTGAGAGCGCCTCCTCCCCACGAGCGGCCGACCAGACGACATGCGAAACTACACGCCATTGGTAGCTCCCATGACCACCATTGGCGCGTGGGGGCACTGTTATGCCCCGGCCCAAGGTCCACACGGGTCGACCTGGCCCAAGTTCTACCCGACCCGGATGCCTGCACTCCGACCGACCCGGACACGCGTCCTGTACGGCTCACACACGGCTGCATGGCAGCGTCCTTGGAGAATTGGGCCTGACCTCACGTGGGGCCCATTACTGACATGTATAAAAGGGGAAGGTTGGCTCTTCCCCCGAGGTACGTCACATTCTCTCACTTATCACTCTGCCCGCCTGCACATTACTGACTTGAGCGTCGGAGTGTCTTTGCAGGTGGCACCCCCCTAAGCATCTCTCCAAGACAAGTGCTCGGCTATCCGGTAACCCTCCTACAGTGCGACCCAGATTAAGACGTCCTCACCCTTCACTTATCCCCCGATGTCAGGAACCCGACAACCGAACATTGGCCCGTCTGTGGGGACGTCTAAATGGAAGTTGTACTGGGTCCCGGCGACCAAGGCCGGGCTGCCGGAGCGGAGGGGGCAGCCTCCGTCGCCTCGCAAGGGGGGCGGCGAAGGTCCCCCCATCGACACACGAGGACACGACCATTCGGAGGAACGGGCGGCGATAGCGCCATAATAATGCAAGAGCTACGTCACAGAGTCCAGAACCTGGAGCGACAGCTTGCCGACCGGGAGCGGGACGGACGATCTACCGATCCGAGCTACACCCCGTCTCCCGGGAGCGAGGAGGAAGACTCTCGCCGAAGCCGCCCGCGGACGAAAGCGGAGAGCTCACGGGAGGAGTCACCCATAATGAGGAGACGAAACGACACGATCATCTACTCCCGCGGCAGACCGACCCATCGGGCGACAAGAGGTCGCGAAGACGGAAGAACACGACAACCTGTGATAATGGGCGCCACCCGTTCCACTATCTCTATCCTCGAGGTCCGGCTGCCGAAACACTTCGACAAGCCAACGGACATGAGGTACGACGGAACTCAAGACCCTCTTGAACACCTCACGGCCTTTGAGGCCAGGATGAATCTAGAGGGAGTAGGCGACGAAGTAAGATGCCGCGCCTTCCCGGTGACCCTAGCAGGACCAGCGATCAGGTGGTTTAACGGCCTCCCTCAAGGTTCCATCTACAATTTCGCAGACAGCCGCGCATTCCTGGCTCAATTCACAACGCGAATAGCAAAGGCCATCATATCAACCTTCTCGGGGTAACCCAGAGACAGTGAGAGCCGACCAGGAGGTACTTAGATCGGTTCAACGACGAATGCTTGAAATCGACGGCTTAACCGACTCGGTGGCCAATCTCTGCCTGACGAACGGCCTCCTCAACGAGAACTTCCGAAAACACCTTACCACAAAGCCGGTTTGGACGATGCATGAAATCCAAACGGTGGCCAAAGAGTACATAAACGACGAGGAAGTCAGCCGAGTAGTGGCTGCCAATAAGCGGCAGTCCGGTTACGGCCAGGCTCGCCAGTCCGGTGGCGACGGGGAGAGAGCAAAAGAAAAGGCTAAAGAGGAGGCATCAAACAAAGCACCTAGGCCGTTCCCTCGAGTCGGGAAGTTTACTAACTACACTCCACTCACCCTCCCCATCGTGGAAGTCTACCAACAAATAGCCGAAAAGGGAATTCTTCCGAAGCCCCGACCACTCAAGGACCGCACGGGTGGAAACAAGAGCCTTTATTGCGATTACCATAAGGGATATGGCCACCAAACACAGGACTGTTTCGACCTGAAGGATGCATTAGAACAAGCGATAAGGGAAGGAAAGCTAGCAGCGTTCTCCCATCTCATCAGGGAGCCGAGGAGGTGTTATCGTGATCAAGACGAGGAAGGCAAAACACACTCGACCAAGCGGCGACAGGAGCCCGAAGACGGAGACCACGGCCTCACTGTAATAAACGTGGTAACGGCAAAAAATACTGCACCAAAGTCCCGCTCGGCACACAAGAAAGACGCCAAGGTTCTGGCGATCTCATCTCCACCGGTGCAGAATACCAAAAAACCTCCGTCCATTTCTTTTGGCCCAGAAGACCAATGGTTCAGCGACGCCCCGGAAAACCCTCCCATGGTCATAACGGCCAGAGTGGGAACCGGCCTCGTCAAACGGATCCTTGTCGACACAGGAGCTGATTCAAACATCATGTTCCGCAACGTGTTCGACGCACTGGGTCTGAAGGATGCCGACCTGACGACTCACCAGCACGGGGTTATCGGGTTAGGCGACCACTTCATCAAACCAGACGGAGTCATTTCCCTACCAATCTCGGTGGGGCAGGTGCAAGGCCGAAGATCGGCGATGGCCGAGTTCGTAATCCTCCGAGACTCCACAGCCTACAACATCATCTTGGGAAGAAAAATAATCAATGATTTTGAAGCCATAATCAATACCAAGCTGCTAGTTATGAAGTTTGTCACCGATGATGGATCCATAGGGACCATAAGAGGGGACCTCGAGACGGCGGTCGCCTGTGACAACGCCAGCCTTTCCCTCAGAAAGAAGTCCAAGGAAGCATCTGGCGTATTCCTAGCCGACCTTGACGCCAGAGTTGAGGACAAGCCGAGGCCGGAACCAGAAGGGGACCTGGAGAAATTTAGCATCAGTGACGAAGGGGAAAAGTTCACTTTCGTTAACAAGAACCTCCCACATGAGCTGAAGGAACCTCTGATTGAAATGATAAGAGCTAACAGGGACTTGTTCGCATGGACACCAGCCGACATGCCGGGCATAGATCCACAAATCATCTCACACCACCTAGCCGTCAAGCCGGAAGCGCGCCCAGTGGCTCAACGGAGGAGGAAAATGTCGGCGGAAAGAGCGGAGGAGGTAGCCAAACAAACGGCCGGCCTCCTAGAAGCAGGCTTCATACGAGAAGTGGACTACTCGACGTGGCTCTCAAATGTGGTACTGGTGAAAAAGCACAATGGCAGGTGGAGAATGTGCGTGGACTACTCTGACCTTAACAAAGCATGCCCCAAAGATTGCTTCCCCCTTCCCAATATAGATGCACTCGTCGACGCTGCGGCGGGGTACCGATATCTGAGTTTCATGGACGCCTACTCCGGTTACAATCAGATACCGATGCACCGACCAGACGAAGACAAAACGGCGTTCATAACGCCAGGAGGAACTTTCTGCTATAAGGTAATGCCATTCGGCTTAAAAAATGCAGGGGCGACATATCAAAGGCTGATGAACAGGATATTCCACGACCTCATAGGAAAAACGGTTGAAGTCTACGTGGACGACATCCTGGCAAAACAACACGACCTGACGACCTCCTAACCGACCTGGCAAGTGTATTTGCGTCCCTCCGTCAACACGGTATGAGGCTGAACCCCCTCAAGTGCGCCTTCGCCATGGAAGCCGGCAAGTTCCTGGGATTCATGATAACCCAGAGAGGGGTAGAAGCTAACCCGGAGAAATGCCAGGCAATACTGCAGATGAAGAGCCCGGGCTGCATCAAGGACGTTCAGAGGTTGGCAGGACGATTGACATCGCTTTCCCGGTTTCTCGGGGCTTCGGCGACAAAGGCCCTGCCATTTTTCAACCTCATGAAGAAAGGGATGGCGTTTGAGTGGACACCCGCATGTGAAGAAGCCTTTCAGCACTTCAAGGAAATCCTGGCGGCACCTCCCGTTCTCGGGAAGCCAAAGGACGGGGAACCACTATACCTATACCTCGCTATAACAAGCGAAGCCCTGGCCGCAGTTCTGGTACGGGAGGACGGAAAAGCTCAACAGCCAGTCTATTTCATAAGCAGGGCCCTGCAAGGGGCAGAATTAAGATATAGCAAGTTGGAAAAGCTAGCCTTGGCACTCCTAACTTCCTCGAGAAGGTTAAAACAATACTTCCAAAGTCACCAAGTGGTCGTCAGAACGGACATACGGTACGAGCCCCGGCAAGCCATCAAGGCGCAGGCCATGGCGGATTTCTTGGTTGAAGTAACGGGAGATCCAGGCGAAGACATGGGCACACGGTGGAAGCTCCATGTGGACGGAGCCTCCAACCAGACCTTCGGAGGTGCCGGGATCATCCTGGAAAGCCCGATTGGGGTTGTGTACGAACAGTCGGTTAGATTCGAATTTCCCATCTCAAACAACCAAGCAGAATACGAAGCCCTCATAGGAGGCTTGACCCTAGCGGCGGAAGTCGGCGCAAGAAGACTGGAAGTGTGCAGCGATTCCCAAGTCGTCACTTCCCAAGTAACGGCAGCTACCAAGCCAAGGACCCCCTGTTGCAAAAGTACTTGGAAAAGGTTAAAAGCTTGAGCCAAAAGTTCGAAGAAGTCACGATCCAGCATGTACCCAGAGAAAGGAACCACGGGCAGACCTCCTATCAAAATTGGCCAGCACGAAGCCAGGGGAGGGGAACGGTCTCTAATCCAAGGCATGACAAGGGAACCAGCAATTGCACTACACATAACAACCCTAAGGTCTTCATGGCTAGATCCCATCACCAACTTCCTAGAACAACGGCCAAGTAGCACGGCCTAGTGATGAAAAAAATCCCTAAGAAGAGAAGCGGCAAAGTACGCCGTCATCCAAGGACAGCTGTTCAGAAAAGGGCTCAGCCAACCCCTCCTGAAGTGCCTACACCCCGACCAGACGGACTATGTCCTCAAGGAAGTCCATGAGGGCTGCTGCGGACACCACATCGGAGGCAAAGCCCTAGCAAGGAAGTTAATCCGAGCCGGGTACTACTGGCCGTCGATGATGGCAGACTCCAAAGAATTTGTCAAAAAATGCATAAAGTGCCAACAGAACGCCAACTTCGCCAAGGCGCCGGCCTCCGAGTTAAGCTTGCTAACGACCTCCCGGCCGTTCGCTCAGTGGGGAGTCGACCTCTTAGGGCCCTTCCCAGTCGGCCCTGGGCAGGTCAAATATCTCATAGTAGCGATTGATTACTATACCAAATGGATAGAAGCCGAACCACTGGCTAGCATATCCTCGGCCAATTGCAAAAAATTCATGTGGAGGCAGGTGATAACAAGATTCGGGATACCAGAAGTCGTCATCTCGGACAATGGCACGCAGTTTACCGACAAGAAATTCACAGAGTTTCTCAGCGGCCTGGGTATAAGGCAAAGGTTCTCTTCGGTAGAACACCCTCAGACGAACGGACAAGTGGAGTCCGCCAACAAGGTTATCCTCTCAGGGGAAAAAGAGGTTGGACAATAAGAAGGGTGCTTGGGCCGACGAGCTAGCGTCGGTCCTCTGGTCTTACCGAACAACCGAGCAGTCCTCCACCAAGGAAACTCCTTTCCGGTTAACGTACGGGGTGGACGCGGTAATACCCGTAGAAATCGGAGAACCAAGCCCACGACTTCTTTTGAAAGGGGTAGAGGAAGCCGTAGAAAAGGACCTGATAGAGGAAGCCCGAGAAATGGCCCACTTGACAGAAACGGCGCTAAAACAAAGAGTGGCGCTCCGCTACAACACCAAAGTGCTCAAGAGGGAATTCGAGCCAAACGACCTCGTCCTGAGGCGAAATGATATCGGCCTGCCGACCCCCGGAGAAGGCAAGCTGGCGGTCAACTGGGAAGGCCCGTACAGAGTCAAGAAAGTGATGGGAAAAGGAGCATTCAAACTAGAAAGACTCGACGGCAAGGAAGTCCCGAGAACTTGGAACGCGGACAACCTAAGAAGATTCTACTCCTAGAGGAAGGGCCGGCGCGCCGACCAGGCTAGCTAAGTAGTCGTTTTGCTCATTTATCTTTTGAAATTCTCATAGCGATTTACATGTCCTTTATACGACTGCCGAATAAGACATACTTGTGCAAATTCTCCATTCTTTTATCTCCGTTTTTCAGATAAATCGTCTTGTCATGACTAACGACAACGCCTAACCCGGGACTGATCACCCCGGGAGGTCATCAACTACCATTATAACAAACAACTACGCGAGAGCCCACGGGCCGCCGGTATAAACAACTATAAACCAAAAACGGTTACTAGAAGCGATAACCCAATCGGACAAGTAAGAAAAACTTTATCGCGACAACACGAGCAAGCGACTAAAAAGTCATTGTTCACGAGCCAAAATTAAAACGGCTAAGACTAAATTGTTCATAGGCCAAAACGGCTAAAATCAAGTGTTTACAAGCCAAAACAAAACGGCTAAACAAGAAACAACGAAACAAAGAGTTCATTTATTGGGAGCATCGACAACTTGGCCATCCTTAATAATCTTGAAAACACCAATTGCCGACGTGTCGAACTCAGGGGCAACAATTTTAAGTTGAGCCTTCAAGGCTTCCTCAGTACCCAAAATCGCGCCTTTACCCTGTTTGACGACGTCTTTGTACTTAGCCTTCCACGTTGCCAGTTCGGCCTCTACGGCCTGCTTCTCCTTCTCGACCTCGGCCGCACGCTTCTGCGCCTCACCAACCTGTTTCTCCAATGCCATCTCACGCTCGACCAACCGTTCAACCGTCGCGTCCGATTCTTTTTGCTTTTTCTCAGCGGTTGTGGCCTTCTGTTCGGCGGCAGTGGCTTTCTGCTCGGCAGCAGTGACCTTCTTCTCAGCGGCATCTAATTTCTCTGAAGACTGAGTCAGCCGCTCCCGAAGAGTTTCAACTTCACTCTTCAACTCATTATTGGCCTTCCCACTGGCCTCCAACCTCCTGCGGAGGGACTCCATCCCGGACAGCTCAAACTCGGCCTTCCGGGCTATTACGGCGCCCCGCAGGAGTGTTCGGTACATCCACCTCGCCTGCCCAGCAAGGGATGACTCGTGGAAGTACTCTTCAGTGCCAGGGATCAATTGGGTATCTATGAAGTTGCTCGCGTCAAAATTCCTCTCCATGACGGTGAGGACCCCTTCAGGGCTTGACGACGCCGTAGAGACTTCTTTCTCTTCAGGCTGGAGACTTCCACCACCTCCTCCTCATCATCCGGAGTGGGCACCGAACCCCCAATCCCGGTCACCTCACGGATAGGGGAAACGTGGACCGCCTTGCCACCTTCTACCGTGGCGCCCTGAGCCGAGGTTCCGATCCCGTCGTTTGCGGCCCTCTGCTCGGGAGCATCCTGGCCCTCCGGAGGAGCATCAGGCCCCTCGGGGGTAGGCTGCTCGTCACCCTCCTCGTCATCACCACCAGCAAGAAAGGTTTGAAACAAGTCGGCAAGGCCCGTCACCGACGCAGACATATCCACTGCAGGAAAACAAAGAAGGTCGGTTAGTCGCCACACAATATCAATAAAAGGAAAAAAAAACAAAGGGCAAAGTGAAAAGCTCCTCACAAATATAATTACGGCCGGACTCCCTGTCACCCATGAGGAGATGGGGATTTACCGGGTTCCTCCCAAAAACTGCGTTTAGCACCTCGGCAATCTGCTTATCTACTGCCGACATGCTTTTTATTTACCTTAATAAAACTATTGGACCCTGCCCCGAAGCTCCAATAAGTCGGGATGAGCCGTACCCCCTCCAAAGACAGCCAAAAGGGGTGACGACCTTTGGCAGGGCGGACCTTAAAATACTTGTCCTTAAACCCATGGTAGGAATCTTCAAACAAACCGAAGATCTTCGACCCTGGGCAGCACGGAAGGACATGAACCCTTTTTTATGTTTTCCCTCCTTGGAAGGGTTTGTGAGGGTAAAGAAGAAGAGGAAGACATCCACGGACACCGGCAGTTCGAGATATTCACAGACCATCTCGAAACAGCGGATCGAAGCCCAACTGTTCGGATGCAACTGCGACGGTGACACGGAAATTCGGTTTAAGAGCGCCATTTGAAAGGCTGAGAAAGGAATGCGAACTCCGACTTGAGTGAACATGGATTTGTAGAACCAAATCCAGTCGGCGACCTGGCGGGGTTGGAAGTTGATTTCGTACAATCGCTCGTGAGGAGCCGGGACGAAAACGTCGTAATTGGCCTCCTCGTCGGTCCCGCCGCACAAATACCCGGCTTGTCGGAACTCGGTGAGCTCCTCCTCGCCCATTTGATTGGGTGAATCCCTTACATCAGAGACGACCCAAGCATACTGGTCGTACGCCGCAGGGTTGACGGATGCCCGGGAGACCGTGCGAGCCATACCTACATGGGGGTACCATCCAGTTAGTCTAAGAGATCGGTTGCTCAGGCCGAACACAAACATCACCCTCACGACTTCTCGACTAACGCTAGACAAGACTGAATGGCTAAGAAACGAGAAAAAGCCTACCCTGGAATGGTACTTTCCCCCCTAACACATCTACTCGCAACTAAAAGGCTACGCAGTAACATCAAAAACAAATAACAAGCATACAGAAATAATGCATAAAAGGGAGGTTGATTAGAAAATTACCTGAATTGATGAAAAGGTGATGGAGTTGCAAGTCTGGGAAAATGCAGGATAGATGAACGAAGACACCACAATAATGCTCTGAAATCTCGCCACAGGGAAGAAAAAGAAAAGAAATGGGAAGTAGCACAAAACCAACTGTTTAAAAACTGCTCCCCCAAAGCGCGAAAACACCTGGAGGCAGAATAGTCTTTTCAAACGGGGTTTTTTCACCCCATCATGAGCATTCAATGCTCGGCACGAGAAACGGAGCGACGAAACGGTTGCCTACGCAAACCAAAGGACACGCGCGTTGAGAGCGCCTCCTCCCCACGAGCGGCCGACCAGACGACATGCGAAACTACACGCCATTGGTAGCTCCCATGACCACCATTGGCGCGTGGGGGCACTGTTATGGCCCGGCCCAAGGTCCACACGGGTCGACCTGGCCCAAGTTCTACCCGACCCGGATGCCTGCACTCCGACCGACCCGGACACACGTCCTGTACGGCTCACACACGGCTGCATGGCAGCGTCCTTGGAGAATTGGGCCTGACCTCACGTGGGGCCCATTACTGACATGTATAAAAGGGGAAGGTTGGCTCTTCCCCCGAGGTACGTCACATTCTCTCACTTATCACTCTGCCCGCCTGCACATTACTGACTTGAGCGTCGGAGTGTCTTTGCAGGTGGCACCCCCCTAAGCATCTCTCCAAGACAAGTGCTCGGCTATCCGGTAACCCTCCTACAGTGCGACCCAGATTAAGACGTCCTCACCCCTTCACTTATCCCCCGATCTGTCAGGAACCCGACAACCGAACAACAGGTTAGAACGGATTTAACTAATTTTGATAGGTCAGTGGTAGTTAAATTATTCATCTGCTTAAGTAAGTATTAAAAATTTGAATTTTATCTTATACACGTAGCAACTTAACAAGCTTTTAAATAAAATTCAGATTTACGATGAATTAATCTCTTTAACCTGTCAGACTCAAAAGTATTGTAAGCAACAATAAAAGATTAGCATCTCTTTAGTCTGTATTATTGTTATTATTATAGAATTTTGTAAAAGAAATGCTAAAATAATTAAAATAATAAAACTATTGTTGTTTTGATTTGCTTTTTATTTTATTTTTTTTTTTGTAACATTTTGAAATTAAACATAAAAAAAAAGAGCATTCCGCGTTCGCCTTTACGAAAATAAGGTATTTGGAGAAGTCTATTGGCCTTATTTTATATTGCAAATTTATTTTATAATAAAGCATTATGAGAACTTTATTTATTAATTATGATCTTCGATCTCTAGCTGAGTATATAAAAATAAAATCAGTCAAGTGCACACATGTAATGTAAGTTACATTTTATAAATATAGCACGTTTCTTGTAAGAGCTAGACATTAAAATAAAAACAGCACTTTTAAAGGCGTATTAAGTAAACATTTCACCTTTAATAGTCATTTTTATTTTATTTTTTATGATAATAAAATAATTATTAATATATTTATCGATAATTAAATATTAGTCGTCTTATATTTTATCATTAAAAATTTTAGTGACAATTATATAATTTATGAAAAGACTTTTTTAATGATTATAGAAAATATATAATTACCATTATTATAACTTATATCAATATAACGACAAATATATAACTACTACAAAAACATAAATTAAATAAAATATATAGTAGTCATTATATTATTACCACTAAAAATTTATCATTAAAAGTGTTTGTTGTAGTGCAATTACAAAAGAAAAAAGTTTCCAAAATGTTTAATATATTTAAGATAGTAAAAATATAATTTAAATTTTTACTCTAATTATTAGTTGTGATACTCTGAAAGCAATGATTTGGAAATACTTATCCAACTTCGTTCTTTTTGGACAGAGCACTAATTGAAACAGTAAATTTATTACGTCTGAAAGAAAATTTTTCTATTTCTAATAATTGATAGGAAAATATCTTTTTTTTTAAAACATAAAATAATATTTAATAATTCTATTAGTTTTTATAGTTTTATTAAATTTTTAATTAGATTTTTATAATTTAAAAATTTATACATAAATTCTTATATTAAATAAAAATTTATAATTAAATCATTACTAGTTATTAATTTTTAACAAAAACACAATCATTTTAAAATACTTGTTTTTAGTATATTCTATAATTTAGTCTACATCAAACATAAGAATAAATATTTCAACGAAAATTGTATTAAAAAAATAAAAAGAACCTAATTAAAATTTTTTATTTAATTATAAATATTAAAGTATAAAAATTTTGATAAAATTATAAGAGTCAACCGAATACATAATTAAGCCTATAAACAAATAAAAGCTAAAAAGTAACTATAAGGAGTCATTGCACTTTTTTTTTTTTAAATTAATAGACAAAAATTATTTTATATTTAAATAGACTTTTTAAAAATAATTTTTAAGTATTAAAAATGTTTTTTATTTTTATTTTTTTAATAAAAATATCTTTTTTAAAAAAACGTATATATCCAAATAAAAGTATTTTATTAAAAAAAAAACTTTTTTTACTAAAAAAATTAATCCAAACTAGCACATTGTCTTTTATCCCTTTTTTTGGTTGGGCAAACTTTTATAATATAAGTTATAAGATGCTTATTTGGTTTCCTTAAATAAAGCAAAAATGTTTCGGGATTCTAATAAAATAATAAAGAAGTTATATTGGCAAAAGATACCATTATTTTATAAAACTTTTTAGAGGGACTCAATGTCTTTCTAAAGAGGGCACATGGATCCAAAATTGCTAAAATAATTGAATCAAAAGTGCCAAAACTCCTAATCCACAATTGTGTCACACATGATATGTGCCTTCCTCCCATTTAAGTGTTTGATTTTTTTTATATATATTTAGGTATGCACCACATTGGACACTTACATGCTAACGATAAATAATTGACAATAATATTTGGAGTTTTCTGCAGTACATAATTATTTGTTTTTGAAAATAAGATAAAATAAAATATTAAAAATAGAAAATAAAAGATCAAAATATAAAATTAGATAATAGGCTGAATATAAAATAGAATAAAAAATAAAAAATCTAATTTATTTTTATTTTTTACATAAAATTTAGAATAAAAATTACTAAAAATATAATTATAATTAAAAAATTGATAGCGATAATAAAAAAATAAAAATAATAAATTATATCTGTTCAATGTTTTTATATTTTTTTTAATAAAAAAGATATAAAATATACTGATTTAATGTCTAAAAACATAATATTTTTATTTATATTTTATCTATTAAATATAATTTTATATCTTTATATTTATTTATATATCAGTATCTTATTGTTATAAACAAACACAACCTAATATATGTGTTAGTAAAAACTGATTTGCTATATGATTAGGGGGAGATAATATTCCTAATCTTTGAAAATATTTTGGATCCATATATACATTAAATCTAATAAAAAAGTTAGTTAAATTCGTAATGATGATCAACTTGTGTTATATGATACTAACTAGAGGTGTCAAGTTTTGACCCTTGGTCAGAATTATATCCTTGGGCTGAACTTTTTATTTATAATAATTATATTAGAATTGAAATTGTACGAGTCTAATTCAATCTTAAAAATTAATTTTGTTATGGCCTGGTCCAGGCTATTTGCGGGTCAATCCGACCTACTGATGACTCAACCCGAACGGTCGGACACGTACAATTTATTATGCGACTCGGACACGCGTCCTTGACAGCTCTCCACTGTAGTTGTGAGGAAGCTTCGAGGAAGGTAGGCCTATCCTTGCAGGGCGCACCTCTAACAGGTATAAATGGGGAAGGACTTGCCCTTCCCCAAGGTACGTTACACACTGCCTTATCCCCTTTTCGCCTGCACATTTAACTGATTTGAACGTCGAAGTGTCATTGCAGGTGGCACCCCTCTCTTCGTCGAGAGCTCGAAACGTCGGTTTTCCGTCTCGCCCTCACGACCCATTTCAGATCACGCCCCAGCTATCCACACGAGGATCACCCCGAACCGTTCGGTACCCGATCTACCGAACAAATTTATAAAATGAGTTACGTTTTATATTGATAAATTATTTAAAAATTTCATTTTTAATAGATATAGAATTTGTAATAAATTAAAAAAAAGGTTATCCTAAAAAGTTTGTATCCAGTTCAAGAATTTTAATTCAGTTGAGTTGAACTAGTCCGTATTGGATATTGATAATTCTCTAAAAATTAAAGAAAATAAATAATATTTATTTTTTTTTAAATTATTTTTGTTTTAATGCAATATTTATTTTGATTTTCACTCCTTTTCTCCAATCTTTGTCTGTTTCATTCTTTTTTTTTCCTTGAAAGAAAAAAGAATTATTCAACTATAAAAAAGATAAAACCTTATTAAATGTAAAATTTTGAACAAAATTCGAGTTCAAAATAGCAGCCATCTTAGAATTATATACCTACGTACCCAACACAATAAAATTGATATAAGTTTTGTGCACAATCTTACATGCATTTAATTAGTGTGTACCATTAGGGTTTTATATACAAAATACAAATGCATGCTATAACTACTATTATTATTGTGATAATTATGGTGATTCTATAATTTTAATAATTTTTTAAATATTATTAAAATTAAAATAATGTTGTTATAATAATAATTCACATAAAATTATTTTCGCGTAAATCTTAGCTAAAAATAATAAATTTAAGGACCTATAACAGTGATCAAATCATTTTTGTATATGTGCAGCTTAGGATGTACTTACTTATACGACAAATTATTAGGCGTTTATGAAACGCTTAGTAAATTATTTTTATAAATATTTAACCAAAATACAAATTTATTAAGGGCACCATAATAACATCACCTACTCAATGTAGAAGACATAATTCGCGGACTACATAACAATTTTCGTTTCTTGTTAAATATATGAAAAATCATATTATCTTTAATTAAAAAGAATTTTTTTTATGCAGAGAAGGATAAAAATACAGGGACTGACACTACTATGATTCGAATCTTAGAGGCGAAACTAAAAGATGAATATGAGAGGGAGGAGAGATTTTGAAAAAAAAAAGGTCAAGGTACAGTGATTGCAGTGGGGTGATAAGAACACAAAATTTTTTCATGCCAAATTTCGTATGCGGAGCAACAAAAACAAGTTGCATAAGCTGAAAAGTAATTCGGGTGAGGTTGGTACTAATCCAGAACAAATAGCTAGTATTATGCAGCAATATTTTGAAAACCTATTTACTACTTCTAAACCAAAGGAGCCAACTGAGGAACTGGAGGAGTTGAATAAAAGGGTAGATAACAATACCAATCGAAGGCTAACTCGACCAGTGTCGGACCAAGATATCAAAAATGCAATTTTTTCTATTAATCCTCTCACAGCACCTGGAGATGATGGATTCACTGCAAAATTCTATCAGTTTTTTTGAGACACTATTAAAAGGGATGTTCTTAATGCTGTTCATAGCTTCTTTGAAGGAGTGAAGATGCTCAGAGCCTTCAATCATACATACATATGCTTAATTCCTAAAGACCCCAACATTAGCAAAATGAACCAAGTGAAGCCAATCAGTCTTAGTACTGTTTTTTATAAAATTATCTCTAAAATTTTTGTGCATAGATTACAACATCCTATGAACATAATTATTAGCGATATTCAAAGTGCGTTTATAAAGGGCCAGCTCATTAGTGATAATGTATTGATTGCTCACGAATTTATGCACTTCCTGAAGAATAAGAGATTTGGGGATGAACAACTAGAGTTGAAAGTAGGTATGAGCAAAGCTTATGACCGGGTTGAATAGAAATTCGTTTAGGCTATTATGGAGAAATTGGATTTTTGTAGAAGGTGGGTGGAGTGGATGAAGGAATGTGTAACGACTGTTTCCTATTCTATTGTTGTGGAAGGACAACTTCATGGTCATTTTAAACCATGTAGGGGATTGCGACAAGGCGACCCCCTTTTCCCCTATCTATTCTTATTCTGTGTAGAGTGACTCTCTCATCTGCTCCACAGAGAGAACAGAGAAATGAGATCATTGGGATTCGTTTGAACTACACATGTTCTTACATTACTCATCTATTCTTTGCAGATGACTCAATTATATTCGGTAAGGCAACACCCCAAGTATGTGCTAACATAGCCAAGATCCTACAATCTTATAGTGAGGTGAGTGGACAAGTGGTTAATCTACAAAAGTCATCCTTATTTTTCAGCAAAAATACCAATCCTGAAACTCAAGAGACTTTATCTAATATTCTCAACATTCCCCATGTCATTAGTGATACAGAGATCGAAGAAAGCAACCTTCAATTATATTAAGGATTGGGTGGTAAAGAAATTACAGCATTGGAAAAAATTTCTCTTATCAGCCAGCGACAGAGAAACATTGATTAAAGTCGTAGCCACTACCATTCCAATATATACGTTGGTGTGTTTTAAGATGCATGAGACTCTTATAGAGAAAATACAACGTATGATAATGAGATTCTGGTGGGGACAAAAGGAGAATGAAAGAAGACAACACTATATTGGTTGGGATATAATCTGTAGACCTCATACTCAAGGGGGATTGAATTTCAAGGATTTAAAAGCCTTTAATCTAGCTATGCTAGAAAAACAAGACTGGAGAATCATTTCTCGACCTCACTCTCTATTGAGCAAAGTTCTAAAAAGCAGATACTTTAAATACACTTCCTTTCTAAGGGCAGAGACAGGCTACAATCCGTCATGGGGGTGGCGCAGTATTTTGGAAGGGCAGAAAATTCTCGAAGAAGGTTATTTATGAAGGATAGGACGAGGTGAAAAAGTCAAGGTCTTTGAGAATAGATGGTTAAAACAGGTGGATCCTAGCTCAATTCACAACAATACTACTGCCAACAACCAAATTGAATGAGTTTCACAGCTAATAGATCACAACAAACAATGGCGAAGAGACATTATAGAAGCAACATTTCAACTAGACATTGCACAGATTATTCTAGAAACTTTAATAAGCGAAGGGAAAGATTTGCTAACCTGACCTGCAAAGCGAAATGGACAGTACTCTGTTCAATCTGGTTATACCTATGCCTTTAGAATGCTCCACGATCCACCATAATTGCTACTTGAAATTTGTCAGCAGAGACAAATGTGGCGAGCTCTTTGGAGGATCCAATGCCTTCCCAAAGTAAAAAAATTCTTCTAGCATGCTCTTCACAATGATCTTCCAGTGCTGTGGAATTTGAACCACCAATTCCCAACAGTTATGCCACAATGCCCTAGATACTTAAATTCTTCTGAATCGGTGACCCACTGCTTGGCCTCTTGCTCTCAATCAAGACAGGTATGGTGTTTGACAAGGATCCAACCATTAGAAATGGTAGGAGATGACAACATATTCTGAAAATGGTGGGTGCATATGAGTGGAAGGATGATGGGAGAAAATGGAAAAAATAGAAAAATAATAAAGATGGCTTTCACCCTCTGACAAATCTAAAAAGTGCGTAATATGAAGATCTTCGAAGACAATAGCTTCTCACTTTTTAAAGTTTTCTCTATAACAGATAAGATGGAAGAGAAATTTGCTGTAAGGACATTACATGAATGAAGTAACTATTGAGTTCTTAGTCTCGTTATTTTAAAGTAAGTTAAGTGGGAGTATTATATTTTGGTTTCTTTTATTGTGGTGTCCAAAATTGGACCAACTCTATTTATTGTTTAATCTTTTAATTAATAATATTATATTCTACTTTTGAAAAAAAAAAAATTTGTCCTGATTTATTAAAAAGTGTTGGTTATACTTATATGTAAGGGTGATACAATTTTTTTTATAATATTAAAAATATTAAAAAAATATATTAATACTATAAAAGATTGTGCACCATTAATGGAGAGCTATAAAACCATATGTTTTAGCTTTATTCATGCGAAGCCTATGTTTTGTATTAACTTTTTTTTAAATAAAAGTATCGATAATGGTTTTTAGACACTAATAATGAATTGAAAGATAATTTTCAATGAATTTTAAAAATTGTTAATTGATTTGTTTTAAATTTGTAACTTTGTGAAAATATATTTTTTATAGAAATTGAATCAAAATATAAAATTAAATTTTTTATTTTTATTAGTTTATTTCTCTATACTTCATTTAAATATAAATTAAAAGTATTTTTTATTAACATTTATATTTTAAAATTAATGACATTATTTAAAAAGTAAAAATATCAAGAAGCTATTAAAAATAATAAAAACATACAATGAAACTCATTTGTTTTTATTGCTTTTTAAATTTTTCCTCAATTTTGTTAGGTAATATATATATATATTTTATTTCGCTTAGACCGATTATACATGAAAGTGAGATATAATTATAAAGATCATAATTTTTTTATTAACTATGTTAAGTATATATTAAATTCAATTATTAGTAGAAAATATATATTAAAATATAAAATATATAATAAAAATAAATTAAATAATATATATTTATATATAATAACTAATTTTAGTATATAAATATTATTTTTATTTTTTATTATTATTTAAATTAAAAAATAGAAGTCAATAAATTATAATTCAAATAACATAATCTTTTAACTTAAAAAAATAATTAAAAAATATAAAATTTATTTACTTAAATAAAAAATGAGAAAGTATAGGAAGTCAATGGAATATTTGTACAATGCGTACACGGGAGGTTTAGGGAGTATTAGAGATATAACTATTAGTGTTATCTTTTTCCATCAACATAAGCTTCTAAATCTCTAATACCATGTCATGATACCACTCATCCTAGAGAGCATATGGAAAAAAGTAATACTAATAGTTATATCTTTAATATTTCCTAAATCTCCATTATACGCATTGTAAATATTTCATTGACTTCTCATACTTATTATGAATAATGTTCATTTAAATAAATCATTAATTTTTTAGCAGGACTTATAGAAAATAGCTATTTCCAAGAGTCGTGCCATATAAAATCCACTTTTACTTATAAGTGGCTTAAAAGATTAAAAGAATTATTTATTTTTTTTTTATCTAAAAACTAAATAAAAAATAATATTTAAAAAATGATAAAAATTCAGATACAATTAATTTTTATGTAAAATTAATAGATGAAAATCGTTAAATAATAATTTAATTAAATCTATTAAATCATTCAACGACTCTTAAATATTAACTTTACATAAAAAAAATTAACTGTACATAAATTTCTACCTTAAAAGATATCTAATTACACTAAATAAAAAATTAGCTGTCAGTGTCCTGCCATCTAAAATCCTTTGCAGCAAAATTGACATTTGGAACGTCGTCACGTCACAAATCACAAAAAAATATTATTATGTTGCAAATTACGCGTAGAAAGCAGCAGTGAAGCACAGCACCCACTCCAACTCCATTACATCTCAAAATGGAAAAGACAATAATCTCCAACAATCACGATAACTCCATAAACTTGAATAAATTAATCCTATCTCTATAACAATGTCTTTCTTTCTTTAAATCTTTCTCCATACATAAACAACACAAGCTAAAGATATCTTCTTCTTCTTCTTCTTCTTCACGCAGTTGAGACTTGAGTCAACAACTTTTGCATCAGAATATCCGTCACTGATAACATGGAAAAATCTGATGAAGATTTTTATAACCGTCACCACCACCGTCGTGATAATTCCGACATAGAACTCATCGCCGGTGATAGAGTTCCTCATTCTGGCCCTCTAAGCAAAAGACTGGCAAGAAGAAGTTCCAAGTTGAATAATAATAATAATAATAATAATAATAATGAAGCTCTTGTTGTTCATGGAAATGATGACGTCATCACTTCAACTTCTTCTTCTTCTTGTAAGCAACAAGTGGATCATGATGATGGAGGAGGACAAGACTACGTTGAAGTCACAATGGACATTCATGGCGGTTCCGTTGCGCTTCACAGCGTCAAAGACGTTTCAGGTAACGACCTTAAGGAAGACGAGAAGCTTGTTCTTCTCGGTAAAGGAATGGAGAAGAAGAGATCCTTTGGTGCTACTGTTGTTAGAACCGCTTCCATTAAAATGAAGCAGGTTTCTCAAGAACTCAAACGACTCGCTTCGATTTCTTCGAAACAAACAGCACCTTCTTCTTCTTCTGATGCTACTGCTGCTGCTGCAAGAAGAGGACACTACGATAGGACTAAGTCCGCGGCTTCGAGTGCTCTCAAGGGACTTAAGTTCATCGCTAAGGGTGGCGGTGGCGGTGGTGGCGGTGGCGGTGGTGCAGGGTGGCATGAAGTTGAGAAGCAGTTTGATGTTCTTACTGCTTCAACTGATGGATGGCTTCATCGTTCTCTCTTTGGAAAATGCATAGGTAATAATTGAAATTGAAGAGTTCATAACAAATCTGCACTATTTTTTGTTGTTGCTTTCCAAGTGTTTGTGAAATTGTTTGTGTGTGTGAGTGAAATAAGGACTTGTTCTGAGTAGTTTTCTTTTAGGATGTGTTTGGATAACTATAGTTTGGATTTGTTGAATTGTTTGTATGTAGGAATGAGCAAGGAATCTGAGGCATTTGCTGGTGTGCTTTTTGATTCTTTGGCTAGGAGGAGAGATATTCATGGGGATTCTATTAACAAGGCTCAATTGAAGGACTTTTGGGACCAGATTTCTGACCAGAGTTTTGATTCCAGGCTCAGAACCTTCTTTGACATGTAACTAATTCATTACCTCTTTACTTAATTTTAGAAGTAGGAAAAGAAATTGGTTGCTATTTTCTTTAATTCCCACCATTAAGTATGTTAACCTTCATTTGGAATAATGCAGGGTTGATAAAGATGCAGATGGAAGAATCACCGAGGAAGAAATTAAAGAGGTTTATATGATTTTTTTTTTAAATTCATCAACAGAAAAATTAGAATGAGGATAGTGAAGTAGTTTTATCAGCAACCTTTTTTCCTTTCCTAGCTTTGCATTTTGTTCCCATGAGAATAGGAGTTTCCTTGATCACAAATGATCAATTCTGTTTTCAGATCATCTGCCTTAGTGCCACAACAAACAAACTCTCAAACATACAGCAGCAAGCTGAAGAATATGCAGCTTTGATCATGGAAGAACTAGACCCTGAAGAGACAGGATTTATCATGGTATTTTTACATTATCCTATTTCATATCGTTTTGGTATAAAACTTTTCAAAATTAAGTAAAATTAGTCACTATTACAGTTTCACATACAGATAAGTACTTATATTTCAAATCATAAGTATGAAGTTGATTTATATGTAAGATGATGAGAGGGACTGATTTCACTTGTATTTAGGAAACTAGGTCAAATCCATAAGAAAAATTTTACAAAGACCAAAATCATAACTAGCTAACTCTAGAAGTGACTAGAAATTTATTTGAAAAGAAAAACAAAAACTCTATATTACTCATGTTAATCTCATTTATTTGGCCAATTGGTGATTATTATTACTGCTTCATCAGCTGGATAGCCTAGAGATGCTCTTATTGCATGGACCAAGTCATTCTACAAGAGGTGATAGCAAGTACCTAAGCCAAATGCTAAGCTTGAAACTGAAGCCTACATATGAAGACAGTGCTGTTAGGAGGTGCTATACAAATACCAAGTACTTCATACAGGACAACTGGCAAAGAACTTGGGTTATGGCACTGTGGATTTGTGTGATGTTAGGTTTATTTGCCTACAAATTCATACACTATAGAAGAAGAAAAGATGTATATCATGTTATGGGGTATTGTGTATGCATGGCCAAAGGTGCAGCTGAGACACTTAAATTGAACATGGCTATTATCTTGTTACCAGTTTGCCGGAACACTATTACTTGGCTGAGGAATAAGACCAAGCTTGGCATCATGGTTCCTTTTGATGACAACCTTAACTTCCACAAGGTACTATTTTTCACTTGCCCCAAATCTTTGTTGGGACTTGTGTGTTTTACAAGTCAAATTGTCAAAAGGGGATGAAGAATATTTGAAGTGTTTCATGATTTAGAAGTGGCAAATTTGCTTCTCAAGGAACATATTTGTTTCTCAAGATTCCCTTGCTGAATAAATGTGTCACCATTTAAATAAAGTTAGTAGTACAAATAAAGTGAGGGTATATATGTTGTTGTTCTTGCAGGTGATAGCTGTGGCAGTAGCAATTGGTGTTGGAATACATGCAATTTTTCATCTTTCTTGCGACTTCCCTCGCCTCCTTCGTGCAAGTCCTCAAAAGTACAAGCCAATGGTACAGTATTTTGGACCTCAACCAAAAAGTTATTGGCATTTTGTGAAAACATGGGAAGGAGTCACAGGGATTATAATGGTTGTTCTAATGGCAATAGCATTCACATTGGCCTCACCTTGGTTCAGGAGAGGCAGGGTTAAGCTTCCTAAACCACTCAACAGTCTAACTGGCTTCAATGCATTTTGGTACTCACATCATCTCTTTGTCATTGTCTATGCCTCGTTGATTGTTCATGGAATCAAACTTTTCTTGACCAAAGAATGGTACGAGAAAACGGTTAGTAACTTCGATCCCTTTTCCTTTGTATAAATTGCACTGACACTTTCCTGAGGTTAAAGTTAAATTATATACAACACTTTATTTTTTTAATGTTTGCATTGACTTTGTTAGTGTTGTGTTTATAAAAGAAATTAATATCACAGGCTCACAGCTTACAGTCTATAGAAATTCATTAAAAATTTAAAATATACTATTGGAAATATCAAAACAGAGAAGTATTGTGTGTATTATTGTCTAATGTCAAGACCAGAGAAAAGCCATCGCAATTTACCCTTTTTCTTTTTAGAATAAATTATCATTTTTAATCATAAAGGATTCAAATGCCAACAATTTTAACTATAACAAGCTAAACTAATTCAATATTTAATAAAGATTGAGTTAGTTTGACAAAATTACTTAATGAATTATCCAATTTTAGTTTACATCTTTGTTGGTTATTAGAAATGATAGTTTATTTTTTTATTTGTTATCTTTTATTTATCTTTTTTACCCTGCAAAATTTGATGTTGTATGAATATGTTTTGTAGACTTGGATGTACTTGGCAATTCCCATGACCATTTATTCATTGGAAAGACTAACTAGAGCACTAAGATCTAGTATCAAACCTGTAAAAATATTAAAGGTGAGTATCAAATCAAATAAATAGAATTCATTTACTCATTGTATGAAAGAAACACATTTGCTAATATTAGCACATAGAATAGTAATTCTTACCACATTTTCACTGATGACTAATTTGAAGGTGGCTGTATACCCTGGGAATGTGTTGGCTCTTCATATGTCAAAGCCTCAGGGATTTAGATATAAGAGTGGACAATACATGTTTGTTAATTGTGCTGCTGTATCACCATTTGAATGGTATGATGAATAATTTGGAGAAACCTAAGTAACTTTTTTGTTATATAGAAATTTTGCTTCTTAGTTTCTTTCATATAACTTTCAGTAGTATTAATATCTAAATTCTTATTATGTTAATTTGTTTATGCTTTTACAGGCATCCATTTTCTATAACATCAGCCCCTGAAGATAACTATCTTAGTGTTCACATTAGAACATTAGGGGATTGGACCAGAAGTCTCAGAACAAAATTTTCAGAGGTGAATTACCCTTCAAGTTAACTTTTGTTGGTAATACGATTTGCATAAGAGTTTCATTAAAATAGTAACAACAAAATATCTCTAGTATATAAATTGTTACCTTTGCTTCTAGAATTGCAATATCACATCAATTTTATTTTAGTATTATTATTTAGTTATCATTATTATTTTCAAATCCGCGTGCTATCATTGTCTTGTGTACATATGTGGTCTCTTTTTGTCTCCCTCATATATAATTTAATGTTAGTGTATCCTTTTTAAAT
This sequence comes from Arachis stenosperma, assembly GCF_014773155.1. Taxonomy (NCBI): domain Eukaryota; kingdom Viridiplantae; phylum Streptophyta; class Magnoliopsida; order Fabales; family Fabaceae; genus Arachis; species Arachis stenosperma. The sequence goes on from NC_080384.1 coordinate 51,037,239, forward strand.
AAAAAATAAATGAACTGGGTTTCTTGTAATTAAACAATGAATAGATTAATTCTTTGGGTCCTTTCAGGTGTGCCAGCCACCCAACAATGGCAAGAGTGGACTTCTAAGGGCTGAGTGCATGCCAGGAGATTGCTGTCCAAGGTCAGCCACATTTTTAATTGGGAAATTAGAAGAAAAAAATGCCAGTTCCATAATGAAAAAGAAAAAATTGCTGTCTCAAAAGTGGACTTTAAAACGATTTAAGGGAAAAAAAGGGTTTATAAGTTTTAAATTCTTGTAAAATTAGCAATCTAAAATTTTTAATCTTGTATTTTCTTATTATATTTTGGTCTAAAAATTTGGAAAATAAGTAAATTTGGTTTCTACTATCATTCCATGTACAAATTATTTGGGATATATATATATATATATATACACGATCATGATATACACAAAAAATCAGCCACTAAAATAAAATACAGTTGAAATATGAAATAATATTAAAAATAAGTTAAATAATACGTATATTTATACACAAATACATAATGACATAACATTTTTGATATACATATATATACTTGAATAACAAATATATGTGAACTTTTGTGAAACACAGACAAGGACTTGTTTCATTTACTTATAAAAAAATTTGTATCGAAACCCAAAAAATATTAGAGACCAAAATCATAAATCACTAATTTCAGACAAGCACGCATTACCACAACATACATAAGTATAACCAAGCCCCTATATAAAAAAAAAATAAGTATAATCAAGTATGCAGTTTATGGCGTACCAAAACTACTTGGTATGATTTATGAAATTTAAAGAAAACTATAGAAGTATAAATGATCTTATTAATGTTTGTTGACCAAACAACATAAATAGAACTTATTATATATTTGGCCTTTCTGGTTTGGTTGTAAATAAATAGCACTTGTTGCGGAGATTCCCTTAAATCTTAATAATCAAAGTGACCAAATCTAATAAATGTTAATAATGATTGTTAATGAAAACATGTGGTTAGTTGTTATTCGGATCTTGGAAGGTTGATAAGGACTCCAGTTGAAAATCCTTGCCTGTGTGTGGTAGGTAGTCAAACCAATCAAATTACTGTATTCATGAAATAGTTGAATCAATCAATACGTAACTAATTATAGTAGACAAAGTTGTGTAGAAGTAGAACTGTAGCTTGTGATGAAATAGTTGAGTAGATTGACATTTTCTTATGGAGATACTACAATGAAAGACTTTATTATTGTTTTTATGTGAAAATATTTTATTTTTTTTTACCTTTGATCATATAGATTATATAGTTAGATTTTGATATTTATAAAAGTGTTTTTTTGTTTAAAATATGGCTAAATAACTAAGTTACACTTTTAAACAAAGCATTTCTTTTTATAAAAAGATGTTTTTGCCATCTTCATTTGAGTAGTTGTCTTTTTTTATTGAGTAGTGCTAGGGAGCGCCTAAGAATAAAATGAACATCACTCATACTATCCAGAATAACCATCCGAATACCAGGGATAATAAACATCTCATGTCATAAAACCACTCATCCCAAAAGCGTAACCTGACAGGACAATGTAACACTAATAGTCATATCTCTAATATTTCCTAAACCTCCACTGTACACATTTAAGCCATTAACTCCCTATACTTTCTCTTTTTTATTACCTATATATTTGATATTGCTGCCGACATATTAATACTTTTGCCAAAGAAAAAATTACACTACTTTATAATAAAATTACAATAATATTCAATCAATATAAATAGTTATCCATTACAATAATTACTCGTTATAATTTGCCATTGTAATACAATTTTATTTACTCGTAATATAAAGCTATGTAACACTTTCAACACATGAAATCAATATATGTACGTGTGGATATTTTTTGTTAAGAATATATAATTGATACTTTGTCAAAATCAAATTCTATTGTCTAAAGACAATCAAGATTATTGATGATAAATTTGGTCACATCATGGTGCAGTACCTTCCCTAAGGTCCTAATTGATGGTCCATATGGAGCCCCAGCACAAGACTACAAACAATATGAAGTGGTTCTATTGGTAGGGTTGGGAATTGGGGCCACCCCTATGATCAGCATATTGAAGGACATAGTGAACAATTATAAGGCCATGGAAGAGGATGAATTAGGGTCCACCATGGAAGAAGGAGGAGTAGCATCAAGTGATAACAAATCACCAAAAAGGAGGGGTAATTTGGTAAGTTTCAAGACTAGGAGGGCCTACTTCTATTGGGTGACAAGGGAACAAGGTTCATTTGATTGGTTCAAAGGTGTAATGAATGAGGTTGCTGATGCTGATCGTAGAGGAGTGATTGAGTTACATAACTATTGCACTAGTGTTTATGAAGAAGGTGATGCTCGTTCAGCCCTAATTGAAATGCTTCAATCTTTAAACCATGCTAAGAATGGTGTTGACATTGTTTCTGGGACAAGGATTAAGTCTCACTTTGCCAAACCTAATTGGCGAAGTGTTTACAAGCGTATTGCACTAAATCATCCACATGCTCGCATTGGTGAGTTTTCTTTGCAAAATTTATAAAATTTTTATATCTATATTTCTTTATTCTTTGCTTTTTCCAAAATTTTAAAGGAAAAACAAATTAAAGTTAAAAGAAAACTAAAATCAGAAAAATTAAACAAATCAAAATTTTTCTCCTTATTTTTTAAAGAGTAAATAACAATTTTGACGCTCAAAAAATTTTAAGACAAAATAGACTTCGATTTCTGTTTTTGACAAAACAAATTTTTAAATATCAACTCTGTTTGACAAAATAGACTAATTATTGATCCATCATTTTAGACGTGTAGACTATTTTATCAAACAAAACTAATATTTTAAAGTTTATTTTATCAAAACAAAATTTGGTTGAATGCTAAAATAATTATTTACTCTTTCCTAAATAAAGTTGCATAGAAAGAAGAATATGTCTAAACGATCTTTTATAGATATAGAGATGATCTCTAGATGAGATAAGCATGATCATTAGATGACATTAGCAATAAACACATATTATATGATTCTAACAACCAAACTTTTTTTCCTTCTTTCTTTTAGCATAAACATAAAAGCAATAAAACAATGCCTTCTTTCCACAGATGACAATAATTCGTGTATCTTTTAGAAGATCGCAGAGAGGCCCATTTAGTTAAAGAACATTTATGTTTATGAATCATTGTCTTCCAAAAAGTTGGAGTAATAATGCCTAACATCAATTAATATATATGTCTGCATCATAACAAAAAGCATAATGTTTCGTGTTTGCAATAATGTATGTAGGGGTTTTCTATTGTGGTCCACCAGCACTAACAAAGGAGCTTCGTCAGCTAGCTTCAGATTTTTCACACAACACAACAACCAAATATGATTTCCATAAGGAGAATTTCTAATATACTGAGAAATTATTGAAGACAAAGGGCAGAAATTTTGGCAGAAATAAGATGGTCCTCTATCAACCTTGAATATGACACGATATATAATGATATATTAATGTACATTTAATTTGTTGATTATAATTTGAGGTAGTTCAAGTAGCAATTATTATTTTAGGTATATAATTAAGATTAAGAATGGGAAAGCAACCAAGAAGGTTATTGTTTGCTAACAAGGTTAGGGTTTTGTGTGTTACAAAAATTAGTAAATAATTAACTCTTCTTGTGTGGTTTCTCTCTTGAAAGATCTTTTAAAATTATTATTCATGTTCCACCCAAATGTATTTTTAGTATAATTTCAGCTCCTATAAAATTTTTATATATCATTTCCCCCTCCTTTTTTGTTGTTTCTATTCCATGTTGTTTTAAATTTTGCTTCTCATCATTTTAATTTGTTGCAAGTTATTCAATTATTCAAACAAATCAAGGAGTACTGTATGTGGTTAAGGGATCTCCCATTTTCTAACAAATATTTATTTATCTTTTAGCTTCATTAGCAATTTAATTTATTTAAAAAAGATATTCATTATATAATGGAGGGATTATTATTATTATTATTATTATTATTATTATTATTATTATTATTATTATTATTATTATTATTAAAGGGGATGGAACAAAATAACTATCTTCAGTCAAATTTATTTGCCATTCCACTTGCATTACCTTTAATTATATTATTATTATTATTATTATTATTATTATTATTATTTTGAAGTGGGAATTATATATAGGTTTATTTTTTTATTTTATATATTTTTTTTAAAGCAGAAAAATTCAATGTTTAAATATTTTAATTACAAATTTTTATATAAAATTATTTATTTCAAAATTTTAAATGAATAGTAAAAAATTACACTAATTTTCTTCTTTCTTGATATTGGTTTGACATTGGTTTGACGCAACTTTGACACATGTATGCCTTTTTTCTAGGGCTGCACACGGATCGGATCGGATCGGATATAGCATAAAATTCTATCCGATCCGCATTACACTCATCGGATCATATCGGATATGATATCCACATTTTTTAAGACTGGATTCGATCCGATCCGATTCGTAAGTATACAGATGGATTGGATAGGGTATATCCGCATAATTAAAAAAAACTATTTTAAGATTCTGTTTGACTGTTTTTACAAAAAAAAAATCCAGAAAATTCATTTTTTATCTATTTAAGCCTATTTACTCCTAAAATATTATCAATAATAGTTCTCTTGAATAACAAAAACAAAATAATAACACAAAATTTAAGTTTAATTATTCTAAGTTCAAATACAACATAAAAAATTAAAAACAAAATATCATAAAATTTATAAAATAACACACTAAAATTCATATCTCATTAGGGTTTACTTTCTTAAACTATGCTATTTATATGTGATGTGCGGATATGCAGATTTGCAGATCGGATCCGCGGATATCACTGCCGAATCTGCATTCCGATCTGACCATATTGCGGATCCGATCCGATGGCTCTGCGGATCGGATAATATCCGCAAAATTCGGATCAGATGTGGATAATTACCGCAGATATGCGGATATTATCCGATCCATGTGTAGCCCTACTTTCTCCAAGTGGCCTTTGGAATAAGGTGAGTTTTATGGTGTCTTTGTTATGGTGCCTAAATTACTTAACTTATTTTTTAAAATAAAAAATAAAATATTTAAAGTAAAAAACAAATTATATAAAATTTATTAAATATTATTTATTTACCTTTTTTAATAAATTAAGTACAATATAATAGACACCATAGCATTCACCTTAGAATAATTGGGAGATAAGTCTCATGTTGCCGTCAACTAAGGTCAGTTCTAGCTAGAATACGTAAAGTAACTTCATTGTCATAAAAAATTGACTTAATTTGACAAAATTATATTTTGGGAATAGTTTTATTGGATAGTTATAACGAGCAGTTTGAATAGTTTGTAAATTAAATTAATATTTGAAAATATATACGTGTTTTATATTTTTAGTAATTAGAATGATCAACTTAGTATTTTTTTTTTTATATATAAAGAAATAGTAACCCCCCCCCCCCCCCTTCTCTCCCAATAAAAGGATAGTCATTAGTCACCTTGTAAAAAAAATAAAAAAAATAAAAAGATTTTTGCTTTGGGATCAAATAAGTAATGTATACGGGCTAAACGATTGGTAATGGTTTTATTTTTTATGGCCTGAAACAAGCAATGTGATGTATATGTTGGGTCTGTCAAATTAAGCCATGAGATTGAGGGGAGTGTTCTTCTTACAAAGACTATTTGATAATTTCCAGCCCAAAAGATAAAAACTATATGTGATAATTGATTAAGAATAGATTTTCTTGCAGCTGAGGCCTGGATCATATGGGCTATGGCAAATTGGTTGTCTCTTAAAATGTGTTCTACTTTAAGAACCCGAAAATGTATGAGTAGTATTCTCACCCAAAAATTAAGCTAGGTTGGTCTAGTAATTAGCTCACTAATCCTTGACCTATTAGATTGGAAAATATCATAAAAAACAAAAAAAAAGTTATTCTCACCCAAAAAAAAAAGATATCATTTTTTAATTGAGAATAATATGACACTTTTGGTAATATTAAAATTAAAATCATATTTTTTTATATTTTGATAATATTTTTTTAAGCAATACTTTTTAAAAAATATTATTTAATAATAAAAAAATATTACTTTAATTTTAACAATGCTTTTTAAAATATCATAATCATTGTAATCATTGTAACATAATTATAAACGACCTTATATATATTATTTTTAAATTGTCCTTAATGCCTATCAATATTTCTCATCACCAAATAATAATAATAATAATAATAATAATAATAATAATAATAATAATAATAATATTGGTGAAAGATAATTTGAACAAATCACATTATAAATGAGTAACATTATCAAATTCAGAAGTGACAATATCACTCTTCAATGATTATGTCAACCCCCAAAAATTATCCTAGGATTGTGAATTTTGGAATGAGTTACATTAGGTATGTAATTTTTAATGGACGAGGAACTATATTTATTGGAAAATGAATTTTTTCAGTCAATTTCATGGACTGTTACAGTCTGTCAGTTTGGTGAGAAAGAAAGCGAAAATAAGGTGGTGAGACAATTTGATAAAAAAAAAACTTATTTTTAATTATCTCTTTAGTGAATGCGTTGTGGATTGAGATGCTTCTGAAAGACACTAGAATGAATATTTTTGAAATTATTAGTAATAATATTTGTATTCTTTGTAAGAAGAATGTTGACATTGCTATATATTTGTTTGTTGCTTGTGTGTTCAATTGATAGGAGTGGTGTGCATGATTCCAACAATTTAGACTAACATGGGATGTACTTTGGTGTAATGAAAGAACATTTTGAAAATTAGCTGACAATCTTTATGAGAAGGGAAAATTAAAAGAAGTCGTTGATAGATTTTTATATATATATAATTTATAGAGTAAATGGTTAAATTAATTTTTAAAATATATTTATTTTTTAAATTAGTTTATCAAATTTTTTTTAACTAAATTCGTTTTTTAAAAATTTTAAATTAGTCATATTAGTTTTTTAATTATTTTTTTTGTTGATGGTGTCAAATTTTGCTAATGTGACACATTAAGTGACATTCAACATACATTCAAAAATTTTAATTGACTATTAACATAATAAGATTATGAAATTAGATCAAATTAAAATCTAATTGAGGAGAAAATTTGAGGCATTGAAATCCCTCAATTTAGAGTTGATTTGATATAATTTTATAAACTTATTATATTAATAGTCAATTAAGACTCCTAGATGTGTGTTGGGGTGTGTCACTTAACATGACATATTAGTAAATTTTGATACCATCAATAAAAAAAGTATCGAAAGGACTAACATGACTAGTTTAAAATCTTTAAATGATGAGTTTGATTAAAAATATCTTTCGATGACTAATTTAAAAAATGAGTAATTTTTCAATGACTAATTTCTCCATTTATCCGTAATTTATAATATTTAGTCGAGTAAAAATAAGAATAGATTTTAAAATATATTGACAGAGATAAATGAATTTATTTGCGAATTAATTGTAAATTGTGAAAAGTAGTACAAAGTCTTATTCTCTTATAACAAGGGATAATAAACATCTTCTCGAAAAATTAGTTTAATTTTTGAATTCACCAAGGATCAAACTCTTGACCTTTCGGAATTAGCACTTTAATACCATGTCATGATACCACTCATCCCAAAAGCTTCAGCTGATGAGAAAATGTAACACTAATAATTATATCTCTAATACTCTATAAACCTCCATTGTACACATTGTATAAATATCTCATTGACTCCTCATACATTCCCTTAAACTATATATGGTCATTATGCTTGAGTTAGCGATTTGTTTTTATCTTATGTCAGTGTATTAATTATTGATGCATACTATAATAAAGAGAAAAATAGTGATGAGATAAAAATTTACTTTTATAGATAGTTAAATATTTATCTAAGAAAATTAAATATTTATCTAAGAAAATATGCTATTTAATTTTTATTATTTTTTTAAAAAAAAATTATACACTTCTCTTTATTTTTTTCACCTGAAAAAATTTTCATCGTAGAATTATTCTCCATTATTTATATTGGTCTCATGGTATTCTTCTTTACCTTATGTTGAGCTCTTTTTTTTTAAATAAAAAAAATAAATTGTACAATATATATCTCACAACTATAATACTGAATTACTGGTTGTCGGTGGAGGATAATCATAGATCTATATTCAGTGTTTTTAGTTAGATTCTTTGCTTAAAAGGACAATCTAAACTTCAAAATTTTGAAGTATAATTGATTAATTATTTTTCAAACTAGTGAATGCCAACAAGCTAAGTAGCTTGCATCAGAGCCAAAAATAAGGGAGAAAAAAGTCAAATATTTCACATACAAACAAATGAAGAACCACAAAACCAAAACCTTCATCAAATTAATACCAAGACTCACTTACTAGAAACCAAATTAAATCGCCTTAGAAACCATATATGCATTGATTCAAATAAGAATTAACCCGAAACATTAATTAACAATACACGCCCTTTCAATAATTTGTTTTTATCTATATGGAAGTAAGTACTAATTAAGACTCACAGCAAAATTACTTGGAACTTGGATAATAATGATCCATTCACTAATTAACTTAATTAGAGGATCATTATTATTATAACTCTGCACATACAAACCTGAATATGATATTTTTTTTATTTTCTAGGCTATCAATCTGTCGCTAATTAGAACTCCATTTAAAAGTTTATCGCAACTAATGAACTGCTACTTGTATAAGGCGAGATTCGAACCCACCTGAATATAATTATGATTAGGAACCAGGGATACAAGAGAACATTCTCTGACTTCTAAGCCTCATTAGTTGTTGTTGCTTTGGAATTGGAGGGGGTGATGATATTGAAGAAGAAGCAACAACCCCGTTTCCAAAATCTTCAACAGATTTATGTCTTCGATGATGATGATGATGATCCACATGACTTTGTGCATGATGATGATGATGATGGTAGATCTCAGCCATGGTGATGTTATAGCTTAGAGATGAAGAATCAAGACACTCATATTGGCGTCTATTTCTGTTCTTCTTTATTGCTCTTAACACCAAAGGTACAAGACCCTCCATTTATAAAATCTTGATCTTCAATGAAGGATATGAAACTTGGAAGCAAGTATTTGTAGTTAGAGAAAAGAAAATGGAAAATTTTAGGAAATGGGAATGAAGTTGCTGAGTTAGGTGGGTTTTGATTTGGATTCTATATTTTTGTTGTTATTGTTGTGGGCCCCACCAACGAACATTGTCACACGTTAAACTTGGTTCTTTGACTTTGATGACAATGACCAAAATGGTAAAATTAGAGCCAATCAAAACAAAATAAAAACAAAATTACAAATATGGAAATTAATTACTACTACTTGTGCTATGAATAATAGAAAAATAAATCTTGCAACATCACAAATTAATTAATACTTATTAATAAAAATGAGGCCGGCCCAACATAGTCAGCAATTAGTGGAAATTCTTAATAATTTTAGGTAAACAAGTGGCCTAATCCAATTTGTCATGTAGTTGGATTCCTTCAATTATTTAGTTAGCGGGTTCAAATCCTAACAATTTGTGACGAGGGTTTCTACCAGTTTAGCCAGCACCCATTCCCGTTTGAGAACTCTTTAGTGCAAGTGGATTTTTTTTTTTATCTAAACTTATTTATTTATGTAAAATTTGTTTATGGACTCAATAAATTTGTTTATGTTTTAATATGATTTAAATTGTATTAGTATATTTTTATTTTTAATTAATTTAATTTTATTTAAATAATTAAATTTTTAAATTATAAAATTTGTATTAGTTTATAATTTAAAATTTAAATAAATATAATTTAAATTAATAATTTATAAAATTATATGCATTCATATTATTGTACCTATATGATTAATTATATTTATTCGATTTTTAAAAAATAACAGTGGTTAATTTTTTTTATTTAAATACAATCATATTATTTTCAAATAAAAAAATATACTTATGTAAAATAATATGATTACATTTATTTAAATTTAAAAAATTTTAAAATAATAAGAGTATGTTTATTTAAAATATTAAAATTTTAAATTTTAAATAAACTTACTTATATTAATTTTAAATTTGTTTTAAAATAATACAAATATGTTTATTTAAATTAAAAAATTAAAATAATAAAAGTACATTTATTTAAAAAAATTTAATTTAAAAATAATATAAGTGTATTTATTTGTTAGTTAAAAATTACAATTTTAATATTTACTCATGCGAGCTTCGTCTTCCATAACTCCACCACCTAACTGGTTCCACAAATTTGCTTTCCCTCAAATGTGATCCGATTTTTCCTCAAATGTGATCCGACTTACAGCAGATAATGTATTTATAGTACTTCATGCATAAATTCTGGTAGCCAACTGGATTTTATGCTCACAATGTTTCTTCATAAACCGTGGTGACCACCAACGTGCTCACAATGTTTCTTCATAAACCGTGGTGACCACCAACGGTTTCTAGCACCAATTTTTCAAGCGTAATCCGTGGTAGCCTCCCACGGTTTACGTTCATTGTTTCATGCATGTAAACCATGCCAGGTTACAGCGGTTTACATATAAATTGAAACTGTGGTTACCCACCAAGATTTACATATAAACTAAATCAGGACATGCACGTAAGAAAGTTCTAATTGTTATATTTGGGTAAAGCTTTCTCTCTTTTATTTTAATCAAGTCAATTGCCCTAAAAAAAATTACAGATTCAAATTATAAAAAATTTCATCAAATTATACATATTCATAAAATTTTTATCAAATTATAAATTACTAACTCAATAATTATTATAAATTCAAAATTAAATTAAAGATTTTTAGATCAAATTGTTATAATAACTTTTGTCTATTTGATAGAGAAACAAAAAAATCATTGGACACAACTACCTAAAAATCTAATTACACTCCAAGATAACCATGAAACTCAAACACCATACTAATTGAAAAATTTATACAACTTCATACTTATATTTGAAGTCAAAGTAAATAATTTTAACTATGCTCTCAACAATACACTATTACCAATACATTTGTCCCAACAAAAAATTACCGAAATTCAACTCTTATTATAATAAATAAAACAGGTAATACAACAAAAAATTCATTTATTCAAAACATTATTTATATTATTCATTTATATTCTTTATTGATTATAGGAACCAACTTCATCAACACTAATATCATCACACCTAGATGACATAATAATCAAGAAATTAAGAAAAAAGAAAAATAAACGAATCTAAGAGACATCTTTAGATAAAAGACATATATACAAAGATGGAATTAAAAAAAAAAGATAACAAACAAAAAAATATATAAAAGTCAATAATTAAAAAAAAAATGTCTCCACAGACAAAAACATATAATAAAAAGAAGAAAGAAACAACCCCAACAACAACTAAAAAAAAAACAAACAAACACGATATAAAAAGACTAATCCATCAATCAAAACAAATACAAAAATAAAAATAACAAATAAAGATATAGCTCTATACAAAAATAAAAATAACAAATAAAGATATAACTCTATACCGCCTCAATATAAAAAACTTATATTATAAAATATTTTAAATAAAAAACACATCAAATTTAATATTAGTTAAGTTTGTATATATTTTAATTAATTTTTAAATAATTAATATTTTTTAAAATATATTATATACTATCATTAAATTATCATCCTGCACATTAGGCAGATGTCACTCAAATTTCTTGTTAAAATATATTCCAGGTTTAACCGTTTTAACTTTTAAGTCGAGGCAATCTGTTATGAAAGAATGTAACTAGTCTTTACAAAAATGCTCAACTGTTGCAAAGGAAGATAATTCAAAGGAGAATTCCTTTTACTCCAACCCATTTGGCGTTTTAAATGAGGATTTTGGTACGGAATACATAGAATGCTACTGTCATGAATTTCTCCTCTTAAACACTAAAACGTGCTAGTCTTGCCTATTATTAAACAAAACTCAGGCCTAAATAATTCCATGATTATCATACAAATCAATTTTTGAATTGTCCAGTTATAATTATACAGTGCTAAAGATCTACGTACCTAACCATACGTAAGGCCGAAAATTGCTCATCCTTTATGTACAATATTAAACAGGCCAACATCAAAACAATAGTCTCCAAAGTATAAAGGAATTCTCTCCTCCTCAAGCTTCCATTTTATAATTAAAATCAGAGAAAGATTACAAAACACTCAATGAGACTAATGGCGCATGCCTCCCGAAAACACACACTCAACACAATCAGAAATCAAATTCCCCTGTCGCCTGAAAAAGGGTAAAGTATAATTCATTGTAACATTTTGAAAAAGTGAAATTAAAGGATGAAAAATACCATTTTTTTTGTCCTTGAGACCAACATACCTTATTGAAGAGAATGTCTTTATTATTTATGTGCATGATGCCATCCTTCAATGTGCATTTCCACCTGCTCTTGGTACGTGTCACCTGTATTTATAGTAAGTATAAGACTTTTACTCAGCAAAAGGATTCTAAAACCTTGAACCATTAACTACATCATATTACAACAGCACTCATATCTAACATGCACACAAGAAGGAAGGTTGTATCACCTTGTCAAACTGAGCCAAAACAAGATGATGTGTATCTTGATCTTCTCCTTGATCCAGATCATCAAAATCATCATCGTCGTCATTCTCATTTAATGGCTCATCATCATCATCGTCTTCTTCATTGTCATTTGCTGCCTCATTTTGAGCTACGAGAGCAGGGGTGCTTGCTGGTATCTCTAATAAAAAGACAAAACATCATCAGCAATATATATCTTCAAAATAGAACACTTATATAACCATGTTCCAAATATACCAGGAGGAGCCGGTGTATTTGCAATGTTGTAGTCTTCACTCAACACTCCTTCATAATTGTATATCTGCCACAGGATCAACAGAACCCAGCACAGATTATTGCATAAAACATGGTGAGAGAAGTGTTAAATGAAGCACGAAATGAATTACCAAAGAAAGATTGAATCTGCAAGCAAATAAAGAATCGACTAGGATTACAGAATCCAATCTTATTTCTCACCACTTATTTGGCTAACTATACCAGCCACCAAAAGTAGCACCAAGTGTGATATGTATCATTGTCAAATATGCAACTACTTCAGGTTCCTTACATTACAATATCCACCTTTAATTGAAAATTTAACCACTAAGAATTTGAAATGCTTAAATGTTTCCTCAAGACTGTGAAGTCCTGTATTTGGCAATAATGAACAGGGAAAAAGGAGCTCATATTTACAATAAATCAAAGAGAACTGTGCAAACGTAATCTACAAAATTCCTTACTAATTATTACCTACCAGAAAGATCAATTCTGAAGTGATTATGAAAGAGTCCCCAATCCCAACAAATTAAAATAGATAACAAGTGAATGTAACCTTATTTTAACATTGTACACGGTTATTAAATGCTAAATTGAAAGCTGAGGTATATATTAACATTTAACAAAGACCAAAAGTTCAAGGGCTATGTATCCATTTTGCCCCAAAAGGAAAGGAGTCCCATAAAAAGAAAAAAAATATCTACTCACATTAGGAGTAGAAAGCATATCATCATCAAAAGGTATTGGTCCATCAAGTTGCGGAATCCTAGAAGTTGGCCTCCCTAAGTCAGCTGGTATTTTCTCTTTAGAAGTTGTAAGATGTGCATTAATGGAGATTCTGCCTCCATATACCTGAAAAATGTGAAATTAATAAAATGACAGAAATATAAGTATCTGCAGATAATGTTCAACCATTCCCCCCCCCCCCCCCCCTCTTGAAAGATTTTAAATTTCAACCTATATGAGGGTAAGATTTAAAACTGAAAACAACACAGGCTCTTTTGACGGATTTGAATTCTCTAAAGTTTGAATTTCACTTTAGAGAGTAAAGTGTGATCTTCTACTCTTGAATAGTTTCTCTTTCATATTATTGGTCCAAACTTTAGAGGATCCAAATCCTTTTGACAATAATAGAGTAGAGTGAGACAGCCAACAGATTAACTGCGGATCAATGTCTAACAGATTAGTGTACTCCCAGTTAAATTGTGAATTGTCACAAACATAAGTGTAACTTTGATTCATTCAGGGTAAGTCATTAATCACAAATTCAACAGAAATAACAAATATGCCAAATATTGACAATTAACATCAATATCATTAGTTATTGCAGAACCACTTACAAACAAGATGCACCACCAAGCATAATTTTTTTTCTTTTTAAATACTCGCCAATAGAAAACAAGATGTACCTCGACTTCAAAAGATCCAGATGCAGAATCTCCAGCCCCATCCTGCTGAGGTATATATCCATCAGCATTGTTATATTGTGAAGCCAAATCATCGCGTTTTCGTTTTCCCATGGGCGCTTTGAAGAATTCCTTGGTGTTTTTCAAGCATAAATAATATCTTAATGAGATGATCATATTTTACCTCTTTAAGCTCACACTTAGCATTCTATAACAAATCACCCATTTAATGTGTGCAACAAGACAGGAGTATTTGCTGCTTCATACAAGAACACTATCATATGATCCCTTCATGTTTTAACAGCAGGGAACAACAATTTTTCTTAATACCTCATTGGTTTGCTTACCTGTGTAAGAGGTTGATTAGAAGTTCCTCTACCAGCTTCATCCCGTCCATCATCGTAAGCTACAATAATACACATCATCATTGCACAAAGAGGTTTCACTAAAATTTTGTCCCAAGTTTAAATGGACTCACCAACATTAACATCAAGTGAGGGCCTCTGGTTCATCCAGGGAGAGGGAGGCAGTTGTTGCTGCAAGATTTAAGAACAATCTTAATGTAATGATAATTAAAGACCCATGTGCAGATTTCAATAACAAGGTTCAGCCAATGACTATGTAGTGATCCAACTGAATAAATGGAGAATAGTGATTGAGAAACTAAAACCAATTGGGGAAATTTTTCCGAAACTTTTTGATACAATTATGGAGCCAATAAGACAAAAAAAAAAAAAAAAAAAAAAAAAACCTTTACCACGTATGGACTAGGTTGTCCTCCTTTTACATCAGCATCATTTCCAGAAGAAGTGTAGTCGCTCGATCCAGTTGGGATGTTATACATAGAGTTATCCACGGTTCCTGGTAAAGGGGTTTGCATTGGAGTTTGCAGAGGCGTCTGCACATTCGAAAAAAAAGCCCATAAGTTATTAACTCATGAAATCACATAAAAGGGATAACCTTAGTGGTGAAAACATATGATTAAGACTCACAGGTGGAAAAAGCATTTCAGCAGTAGGAGTTTCATACTCTTCATTCCCCTCATACGGCACATTAAGATCGTGAACTGCACCGGGGTTTGTCTTAGTTCCACTGGACCTTTCTATGGGAGCAACAAGAACACCAGCTTGTATCATCTTTGATTCCCACAACTAAACAAATCAAAATACAATAAACAAAATAAATAATAGCAAAACCAATAACCGATCGGATCTAACCCTAGATCAAGCAGGTCCAGCTCAGAAACAACATATCTTGCACACAAAATCAATTGAAGTAGGAATCTAATTCATGTAACTGAAGAAAATGATACGAAGGAATCAAAATGAGAAAGGGAGAGAAGAAGATGAGATTACAGCTTGGAGCTCCTTGAGAACTTCCTCGCCGGGACCAGCGTTGTTGATGAACTCGTCGCGAACCTTGACGATGACGTCCTCAATTACGTCGATATAGACCTGGCTTGTGGTTACGGTGGCCGTGGCCGCCATGACGGAAAATTGCGGAAGCTGGGAGGTGCGTATTAATATTATTGAGTGTCTTGTGCTCTGAAATTGGGTCCGATTGGAAAGGAAGTGGAACGGTGTTTCTAGGGTTTGGGGGAGAGAGTGGAGTTGGAGCTGAGTGATACGGCGAAGAGAGAGAAAGAGACGGAGGAGAGAGAGATTTAGAGAGAGAATAAAAGAAAGAAAGAGAGAGAGAGGAATATAAATAGGTTTGCATCCCATTTTTAATCATCAATCCACGTGTTAATAATGTGTGTTTCTTTCTTTCTTTTCTTTTTTTTCCTTTCTCGCTATACTTGAGATATTCACAAGGAAAATAAAGATTGCTAATTCAACATTCAACAATTAGGGAATAAGATTGACAATTATACTTGCGTTTAAATTGTAAAAAATATATTTAGAATATAGCGTCTGTCTTTGATAACTGCATTCATTTTGAACATTTGTAATATATACACATTAATTATTAACTATATAGACGTTTATGATTAGGTAGAAATTTACATGCAGTTGATTTTACGTGAAGTTGATAATTGAGAGTCGTTAGATAAAAATTTAGTCAAATCAATCAAATTATTTAACGATTTCACGTAAAGTCGACTGCAGATAAATTTTCATCTTAAGATAAATATCTAAGCCTCCTGTCAACTATACAAAAATTAAAAAAAAAAAGTTACATTTAAAATCATAAAAAATAAAATAGAAAAGAAGGTACAATTTTAAAATAGAAATTTATTGTCAATAAGTGAAAGACATGTCCTAATTATAACTGATAGAAAAACAATCCCTGTGTATACTCTATCATGTTTTAACTTCTAAGTTTATTGATTCACTTTTAGATGAGATTCATAGGATTTTAACACAATTCTAATTGGGTCAAAAGAGGCACTGAAAAGAGAATGTCATAAATTAGCTGGGACAAAATAATAAGACCCAAAAGAGAGAAAAGATTGAGTTTCAAAGACATGCATACTCAAAATTTAATTCTGCTTGAAAAACAGTTGTGGAAGTTGGCTGTTAATTCTAATGTACTACTTAACAAAATGTTAAAGGATCAGTATTTTAGATATAAGTCTTCTTTGATTGCAGACAAAGGAACTAACCCTTCTTGGGGCTAGCAAAGTCGCTTAGAAGGTAGAAAAGTGATGGAAAAAGAATTGTTGTGGAGTATAATGTTAAGAGATGATGTTAATGTTTGGCAAGAATTCTGGCTACCGTCCCCATACCTATATCATATCAGTCTCAACAATCAATCTAGCAACAATATATTTTCAATAACTAATAGAGTAAAAGACTTACTGACCACAAGAAGAAGATGGCACAGAGAGCTTATCAAATTAATCTTTTTCCTTGAACTAAGTACCTGCATCCTCTCCATAGAGCTGAATAATAACGGCAAGGACTCTCTGATTTGGATTTTGAACTCGAAGAAGCAATATGATGTGGCGTCTGGATATGTGGTGGCGTATGGCTTTGCGCATGAGCCGATCAATCAACTACTTGCAATCATGCAAAATCCAAGAATTTGGAGAAAAATTTAGGGCTTACAGATACAAACAAAGATAAAAATCTTTTTGTGGAGAGCTGGCAATGAAAGATTACTTGTATTGAGGCTCATCCACCAGCGTTTTCAGTCGACTCCACCTTTGTGTTCCAGATGTAGATTAGTTCCGAAAACCATCATCTACTGCCTTCGATGGTGCAGCCCTACTCAGGAGGTACGGAGAGCAATAAATTTGAAGCTGGTCCCGCTATTACAAATTAAAGTTTTTCTCCCTTTATGTAGTGGTGGACCCAAGTTCTATTAAGTGCTGGAAGTGGGAGAGAAGGTGACGACGCCTTCAACATCTTCGCTGCTTTTGTTGGGCATTGTGGAAAGCACATAATAAAGAAGTGTTTGAAAATGAGAAAATCCCTGCCCAACAGATTTCGAACTCAGCAAGAAAGATTTGCTAGGAGATGAATAGAAGACAAATTTCTTAATTTCCTAATATATTTCCCCTTTTCTTTTAGTTTATTGATTATTAGCGTAGCCACTTATTGCTTCAATTGAGAAAACCTCTACTATTTCTTTAGTTCCACATAAAACTTTGTATCACTTTCTTAAAATAATGCAATTATTTTCACTTTAGAAAAAAAATAATTAGTTTAAATATGATTCTATATGGATTAATAGTAATAATTAATTTTTTGCATAGGACATAAATATTTTTACATAGTAATTATTAATTTGTTTCAATATTATCTTTAACGTTTTCGATAAGTTTCAATTTTATTCTTACTATTAATTTTTCGATAGTCAACATATGGTCAATGTTTTTCTTTTTAATTTTACTCCTCCACTTATAATCACAACTATCATCATCATCAACATTTTTCTCTTCCACTCCATCCACCAGCCACTATTACCGTTCCACCCTCATTAGGGGTGACAATGGGTAGGGTAGGGTAGGATTTGAAGCCAACCCTAACCCTACCCGTTCTCAACCCGCGGGTACCTGACCCTACCCGCAGCCGCAGGTTATAAAAAAGATGCAAAATTATTATATAACTTCATGATAATTTAAAATAAAACTGACTTTTATGTAAAAAAAAGTATTAAATTATCAATTAATGATATTTTTTTAGTGATTAAAGATCTTTTACCTTTAGTGAGAGGTTTTTGGTTCAACATCCACTTAAAACATATTTTTATATAAATATAAAACATATACAGATATAGGGTGCGAGTTGGTCAAGTAGGGTTAAGGCTCAACCCACACCTTACCCGACCCGTACGAGAACCCAATCCGCACCCTACCCTACCCGTTGCGGATCGGGTTGACAACCCTACCCGATCGGGTGGGATCGGATTAGGTACCCGCGATTAAATCCCTATTTTGGTCCCTGAGATTCACGCGATTACTCATTTTGGTCCCCAAAATTCAAAATTACCTATACTGGTCCTCCAGATTCAAGTTTGGACACTAATATGGTCCCTCGACTCTTTCCAATGATGATTAGGCAAATGGAGCGCTGAAATGAAACCCTTCTTGTCACGTTGGACGCTGTAATGGCTAGTTGATGTGGCGAGGATTGTATTTGTATCCAATTTAGTCCCCCTTGTTAAAACTTTGTCATTATAACTCAGATAAATAATAACATACTTAGGGTTTTAGGAACTAAATTGGATACAAATACAACTTTCGCCACGTTAGCTAGCCGTTGCAGTGTCCAGCGTGGTAGGAAGGGTGTCATCTTAGCACTTCGTTTGCCTTATCATCGCCGAAAATAGTCAACGGACCACATTGGTGCCCAAACTTGAATCTGGAGGAGCAAGATAGATAATTTTGAATTTTGGGGACCAAAATGAGTAATCGCGTGAATCTCGGGAATCAAAATGGGGATTTAGTCCCCTTAACCTTCACCACTAGCTCTTCATTCCCCACCACTCACTACACTACTAGCACTGCATCACAGTACCCTCTCTCCCTTATTTCACACTACACCCACTATATCATCAACCTCTAAACCGCACCACTACCACTGTCATTAAACAGTCCATCATCCACATCATTAACAATAGCCACCACCCTCTTTCCATCAAATCGCCACCCCCCATCTTTTTCTCGCTCTCACCAAAGTCTTTGCCATTTTCTTTGTCATCATCACATTCCACAACCTTGTGCCCCACCATCACAAATCCAACCTTAGCTCCATTTAAAATCATCATTAACAACAACAAAAATAACATGCAACAGAGAATGATGGAAAATTAATAGAAGAAGAAATTGAAATTGAAATAAAAAAAATGTGAGGTCTGAAAGAGGGAGGAGGGAGAGCAAGAGTGGTGCGGTGGCACAATGGTGTCAATGAGGGGTCGTGGTGAGGTAAGGTGAAGAGATGTGATTTTGTTCAGGTTGATGATGATAATGATGGAAGTAAAATGGGAAGATGTGGTGATGCAAAGGTAGAGGGGTCAAGTAGTAGTAGTGAGTGACAGTGGTGTAATAGAGTGGAGCAGCGGTGCAATACTGGAGTGGCCTGGAAAATGGGATGGGTCAGAGGTGGTGAGTTTAAGCACTGTGTTAGAAAGGTGCAAAAAGAGGGTGGAATATGATCATGAAAAAATATGGGAAGAAAGCGATACATGAGAGAGGGGTAAGATTAGAAAGCAAAACGTTGACCATACGTTGACTATTAAAAAATTAACAGTAAGGATAAAATTGAAATTTATCGAAAACGTTAAGGATAACATTGAAACAAATTAAATGTTAAGATATTTTTGAAACTTTTCGAAAATGTTAAAGACAAAAAGTATACTTTATCCTTTTAAAATTTATTTGGTGTAACCCTAATATCTTTACTTAGTAACTTACATGCTGCGCTATTCTCTCTTTTCACAAAATCACCACTTCTATTCCTCTTTGGTCTCTGTCGTCGCCGTCCAGCCCAACAATTGCTGCCATTCTCAGTCCTTATCTCAGTGCCGTTCTTAGCCTTTCTCTCTCTCTCTGCACTTCGTTCATTCTCAATATCTCTCTTCGCATCATTCATTCTCAGCCTCAGAGCGTGTCGTTCTTTCTGCCGTCGTCATGGCATTGGCGTCCTTCCGTTGCCGTTCAGCATCGTCGTTTTCACTGCTCAGCATCATCGTTCTCATTCTTTAGCAGTGTTGTCCTTAGCAGGCAGCGGCAGGGGCAGCATGATTCCCAGCGAATCAGCATTGTCATCAGCATCGTGTCACCAAGGTGCTCTGTCTCTCCCTTCATAGCTACGTTTCCAGAATTTCAATGGAGCCTCAACCTCAGGTATGAATTTGTTTCATTGATTTCATTCAATTTTTTTGTTCTATTTATGCTTTTGTTCAGTTCTTTTGTATGAATTTGCTTCATTGATAAATGACAAAAGAAATCTTTAAAGAATCACAAATCCAAAATCTTAACTCACTCAACCAACAAAACAAATTCAAATGTATTTTGAAACCAAAACTAACATCAATTTGTTACAAATGACACAAGACTATACCTCTTATATGAGTTAAACACTACTCAATTAGTTCAATGACAAGAAAAATTGGTTAAAAATTTTGTTGTCAAAATTAATAAACTTTATGTGTTGCGGTTAAAAAAAATTTGTGCTATTTTTCTAATAAATTCTACACAATTTAAACCTCCTCCTCCTCCTCCTCCTCTCCTCCTCCTCCTCCTCCTCCTCCTCCTCCTCCTCCTCCTCCTCCTCATCATCATCATCATCATCATCATCATCATCATCATCATCATCATCATCATCATCATCATCATCATCATCAATCATCATCAAAAAGTTTCAGTGCCAACATTAAGAAACTTCATGTATTACTGTTAAAAAGATTTCGTGCTATTTTTAATAAATTCTACACAATTTAAAACTCTCTTTCCTCCTCCTTCTCATCCTCGTCTTCATCATCTTCTTCTTCTTCCACATTTTTATAATTCTTCTTGTTTCACCCTCTTAACAAGAACCTGTGTTACGGTTAAAAAAATTTGATGTCAAAATTAAGAAATTTTATCTGTAATGATTAAAAAATTTTAGTGCTATTTTTCTGATAAATATACACAATTCAAAACTCCCAATCATCTTATTCTTCATCATTATCATCTTTTTTATTTTTTCTTTTTTGTTTTACCTTCTCATAATTTTTTTTGTTTCACTCTCTTTACAAGAATAAAAATCAACAAAAAAAAATAAAAAAATTCTGCAATAACCATTAGAGGGGAGAGGAGGATTAGAAGAAATAAAAATAATACAGTGATAATAACAGCAATAAAAAAATTACAATGAAGAGAAAACGTGTAAAGAGAAAGAAACACAAAAAAGAAGAAATACGTAATTTACATACACATTGTATAAATAATTTTTGTTAGGTTTGGATCAATTTAATTAGATTTGATTGACAAAAAATTTAAAAATGTAATGAGATTATTTGAACAATGCTAAAAATGTGATATGTAATGAATTTTATCTTGTACCTCAGCAATATACATTAATATAAAACTAATAGAAAATCAATTTAATTTACATCAGTACTTCTTAAAGAGGCTTAATTAAAATAATAAATATTTTACACATCAATCATTTTAGAAAAATAAAAAAAATTTAAATTTATCTTATTTATTATTTATTTAATATAAAATATATTAAATAAAGTCAACAATAATAAATTTTAATAATTTTTACCTAAAAATTTTTGTTTTCAAAGACTTTTCGTATAAGCACTAATCCTAAACTCATGCACAATATTTTAATAATTCTTCTTTCTTTATTATTGTTGTGGATTACACTTTAAAGTTTAGGAAGTATTTCAGGTGAGGTAGTGTACTTTTATGCTATTTCAGTACACCATTATGTATTACCATTGAAATTTAAAATAAAATATTTTAGTAATGAAGATCATGTTAAAGTCTTTATAATGTGAACATAAACTACGTTTGTTTACAGAGTAAGACAAAATACTGAGATACAAAATTGTGTTTGGTAGAAGAGACATAAATAGAGACAATGTGTTCAGAGACATTGAATTAGTGTATTTTGTGTCTATTCTGACAGAAATAACACAGAGACACTAACAAAGGACACAACTTATTTTTTATTTTTTTTTCATTATTTTTATTAATTTTTTATAATTATAATTTTTATTGTTATATTTTTTGTCTCAAATTTTTTAAATGAAAAAAAATGAGAATAAATTGAATTTTCATAATTTATTCTAGTTTATCATCAAATAGAATACAAGAATATAAAATTTTGTGTCTCTTTTTATTAATGTCTTATCTTATTTTATTCTCAGTGTCTTATCCTATTCTATTCTTAGGAACAAAGAGAGCCATATAGACTGAAGGGTGTATTGTTGGACTTTAACCTAATACTTAAGTCATCATTTGCTATATTCATCGAAGGTCAAATTTGTCCCCACCTAATGTGGCTGGTGGGTGTATTGTGGCTTGGGTCAATGGCTTGGAGGTCCATCTAAAATGGGTTGTGGATCCAAGTTTGGGCCTCTTGGTTTGGGTTTTTTGGTCAGCTATAACATATGATCAAGACAAAAAAATTCAAGATAAAATGTCTTGGGCTCATCATGAAATTTGAATATATCTTTATATACTTTCTCAATCCAATTGAACAAGGTTCCTCTAAAAGATGCATGCTCAATATAATTGAGCATCATAGTAAAGTACTCTGGAGTGAAAGTAACAAAACTAAGAATAATGATTATTTATGGAATCTAAAATTGGAATGATTAATGGAATCTAAAATTGGAATACAACATATAGCAATGATAAACAAGTGACAACATAAATTTGTACTAATAGTATTTAAAAGTGAACCGACATTTTCTAACACAGAAAAAGTAATAAAAAAAATTTATGATAAAAGATTAAAGTAAAGATAGTAATAATAATTCCTAAAACTAATAATAAAGATAAAAATAAAATAGATTTAAGTTAGTTTAAAATTTTTATGATTATATTGTGGTTATTTGTAGTAACAATAAATATAAAATGGATGTAATATACTCAATCATATGATTCCTAAAATCGAAAATAATATGCATGATGAGATTGGAATAGAGGAAAATCCAAAGGACCGAAATTGATTTATATTCACGTTACATTTTTCTTGAGTTACCTATGTTGGAATAATTAATTTTCAATAACCCAGATCATCCATATTGAATCACAAAAAATATAACATAATGCGGAAGCGTACCTAAATTCATAAACATGAATCATACGATCGGAAGAATTTGGATCTTGTGGTTCTTTCGATCTTCCTCAACCAAAGCCTTCTGTATTTCTAGGCGGCTGAACTGTAACTCTTTTGATGGGGAAAGAGCAACAAAGGCGGCTTTGGTATATTGGAGACCGAAACCCTGAAGGTCTATTTATATTTGAGCATGGCACCCATTAAACCCTTAAGCCCAAATAAAAATAGTATCTAAAGCCCAAAAGATAATATATCTAAAATCCAAAAAGATAATTATCTAAGGAACAAAAGATAATATCCGGTTTTATTCTCATTTAATTCCAAATCAAAAGTAATAATGACTTATTCAATTAGCATTTATAACAATAAATGAGATCATCATTATATAAGTCATTTAATTTGAAATAGCATCATTTGTGATTATAATTGATATATGTATTGCCCACAAATAAGTTAGGAAATTAACAATCTCCCACTTGGGCTATACATATATTCTTTCTTGACATAATCACATTTTATAAACTTTATGCGCGCATCTGAATGCTATTTCTTTCATTACTTTAACAATCTGGTCCGTCTCATACATTAGATATGGAACTACCGCAGCTTTTATCACATTAAATGCCGTGACTAAACCACGCCAATCACCATCCTAATATACTTAACGACATAGATCAAATTTGGATGAGTAATATGGAAATTACATGCCAAGTGATCTCATGCATGTCTATTTCCAGCTAGTCCAACTTTATTGAGATCAAACACAATATATTGCAAAATGAACATTTCATATAACATGAAATAAACCATCAACTTAATTCTGCAGAAAAATAACTCAATATCTGTCATAGGACATATAGCATAAAATAAACTCCCACTAAACCAAGGTATCACAAATATTGACTCCCATCCGAGCAGTGTGCTCATGAAAGACTTTAGGGATCAATTCCTTGGTTATTGAGTCTGCTAGCATATACTCTGTTCCTATATGTCCTATGGAAATCTGTTTTTCTTAACCTTTCTCCTTGACAACTAAGAACTTGATACCTATATGCTTCAATTTTGTCAAGCTCTTATTGTTGTTGGAGTATAATACTGCTGACTAATTGTCACAAAATATCTTTAATGGCCCTTTCAACGTCATC
The DNA here is from genome assembly GCF_014773155.1 of Arachis stenosperma. Classification (NCBI taxonomy): domain Eukaryota; kingdom Viridiplantae; phylum Streptophyta; class Magnoliopsida; order Fabales; family Fabaceae; genus Arachis; species Arachis stenosperma. The sequence continues at coordinate 51,061,899 of NC_080384.1, forward strand.
TACTATATGAAGCTTAGTGACAAAGTTTCGCAACCATATGCCATGAAATCGGAATCAGAGTACCTAATGATCTCCAAATTTTCTGATCTCCGATAAATAAGCATGTAATCCTTTGTTCTCTTTAGATAACGCATTATGCGTTTAACAGCTATCCAATGATCCATATCCGGATTGCTCAAGTATCTACCTAACACTCCCACTATAAATGATATATCAGGATGTATGTAGACTTGAGCATACATTAAATTCCCTAGTGCTAATGCATAAGGTTTATCATGCATTGCTGTCCTCTCAAGATCATTTTCAGGGCATTGTTTGAGACTGAACTTGTCTCCTTTAGTTACGGGTGTGTCCATTGGTCTACAACTTTCCATGCCATATCTACTTAAAATCTTTTCGATATAGTTCTTTTGTGATAATCCAAGAATACCTTGAGAACAATCTCTTAGTATCTCGATTCTTAATACAAAAGAGGCATCACCAAAATCTTTCATTTCGAATTTGTCCGATAGAAATTTCTTAGTTTCATGCAACAAGCCTATATCGTTACTAGCAAGTAGAATGTCATCAACATATAAGACCAAAAGGATATATTTACTCCCACTGAACTTGCGGTATACACATTCATCTATAATATTTACCTCAAAACCATGAGGTAATGACTTAATTAAACTTGTGATACCATTAACGGGAAGCTTGTTTGAGACCATAGATGGATTTTCTCCTTTTCTATTGGATCTCCTTACTGACACTTCTTGAGGTTGTTGAGCTTGCTGTATGGATTGGGATTGAGGAGGATTCTCATTATTTTACTGTGCTGTAGCAGTATCTTGAGCAACAACGATATTCTCATTGTTCTCTTGTACTGTAACTGGATCTATAGTAGGATTCTCATTGTGCTCTTGTACTATAACTGTGTCTTGAACAATAATAGGTACAAAGACCTGATCATTGTCAGTTACAGAATCCTCATCAAAAGCAATATTCCTAACATTTCCTTCCCCCCAAACTCAACATCCTCAAGAAATCTCGCATTTCCCGTTTCAAAAATAGACCTTAATGCAAGATTGTAAAACTTGTACCCCCGTAAGCGCTCAACATAACCAACAAAGTAGCAACTAATTGTTCTTGAGTCCAATTTTCTTTCATGCGGCCTATAAGGTCGCGCCTCAGCTGGACATCCCCAAATATGCAGATACTTTATACTGGGCCTTTTTCCAGTCCAAATTTCATATGGGGTTTTGTTAACTGCTTTGCTTAGCACCCTATTAAGGATGTACACTGCGGTCTTTAATGCTTCTCCCCAGAGTGATTCAAGCAAGGAAGAATGACTAATCATACTTCTCACCATGTCCTTAAGAGTTCGGTTCCTTCGCTCTGCAACACTATTCATGCTAGGTTTGCCTGGCATGGTGTATTGCGGAACAATACCACACTCCTCTAGGAAAAGAGCAAAAGGCCCGGGACGTTGCTCACCTGAACCGTCATATCTTCCATAGTATTCACCACCACGATCAGATTTGACAGCTTTAATTTTCTTTCCAAGTTGAAGTTCAACTTCAACTTTGAAAGACTTGAAAACATCCAAGGCTTGGGACTTTTCATGAATTAAATATAGGTACCCGTAACGAGAGTAATCATCTATGAACGTAATAAAGTACCGTTGTCCATTCCAAGAGACAGTAGGGAATGGGCCACATATATCGGTATGTATTAGTTCTAAGACATCTCTAGCTCTCTCGGCACCTAATTTTCTTTCGTTTGTCCTTTTTTCCTTTATGCACTCAATGCAGACTCCAAAGTCTGCCAAATTTAGGGGTCCAAGAATTCCATCCGACACGAGCCTCTGAATTCTCTGTTTAGAGATGTGGCCTAGGCGTTTGTGCCATAATGATGCCGAATTCTCATTCATTTTTTTGTTTTGTACCTGTTTGCAGTATTTCATTATTATAGGAATTTAATTTAAGCCTATATAGATTATCCACCAAATGACTAGAGCAAATATTATTCGAATTATAAAAGAGACTGACTTTATTGTCTCCGAATGAACAAAAATAACCTGATTTGTTCAAATGAGAAACAGAAACCAAATTTCGTCTAAATGACGGTACATAAAATGTCTCTAATAAATCCAAATAAAATCCACTCGTGGAACATAATCTAAAGGTTCCTATAGTTTCGACTGCAACTATATTGTCGTCTGCCACGTAGATGTATCTTTCAGCATCACTTGGCGGTCGGCTCCACAGGCAACCCTGCATAGTGACACTTACATGAGTAGTAGCAACAGAATCTACCCACCAAGTATCAACAGGTGCATAACTTAAACTAACCTCAAAACAAACGAAAGTGAGAATTATACCCTTCTTCACATGCCAGGTGGCATATTTGGTACAATCCTTCTTCACGTGTCCCACCTTCTTACAAAGGAAACAAGTTGAAACTTGATCTTTTCTTACCCACCTTCTTACAAAGGAAACAGTTGAAACTTGATCTTGTTTCTTAGCCTTTTTCTGCTGAGAAGGCACATCCGCAGTTGTATCACGCTTTCTTTTATACTGAGAAGATGAAGCCATGGGATCAAGTGTCCTTCAAAGTGTTATAACTCACTTTGAATTGCCCAAAGTGTGCAAGAAGGGAAATCAAATGAAATGCAGAGTAAATCTTCAGACAACTCTAACTTTAGTGCTTTCAATTTTGAAGCAAGATGAGACATTTCCATAATGTACTCCCTTATGTTCCCGTTACCTTTATACCTCATGGAGACAAGTTTGCTCAAAAAGACTACTTGCCTTCGCCTTTTCATTCTTAGTAAAGAATTTTTCTACATCCTTTAGGAATTGTTTGGCATCTTTATCCTCAGTAATTGAGCCCCGAAACGCCTCAGGAATTGAGCGTTTCATGATCATAATGCTCATTCGATTGGATCTCTCCCACTTCTCTATTTTAACCTCATTGAGATTTTCTGGAGTGGAAGTGGGTTTCTCTTCTCGAAGAGCTATATCTAGATCCATACAACCGAGGACAATCTCCACGGTATCCTTCCAAACTTTAAAGTTTGAACCATTCAGCATAGGAATACTGCTAATTTGCGCAGAAACATTGGTAGCTAAAGCCATAGTTTCTGGATTAGAACAAAAAGAACATGCAGTAAATATTAGTTAATTAATGGGTAAAAAATCCATATTGAGATATCTAGTACAACATTAATTTTCAATCTTTGGATAGAAAAATTAACTGTAAGTGATACTCTCATTGCAGTAATCAAATATTGTCAAAATTCCTGTCACACATTAAGCCTTTCTTTGAACCGACTTAATGCACACATGGAGACTTAAACTTTGCAACCTATTTATTACCGCATATATTTTCTATTAATTGGCCAAACAATAACCTTCCTTTGGGCCGATTATTGATCGCATAATTAATAGAAAATAAACAAAGGTGTGCAATGCTTATTATTTGGCCAAACAATAAACTTCCTTTGGGCCGATTATTGTTCGCATAAATAATAAGTATTACTCTATTCTTTAATTAGTTACCCAAATATGTATTTACCATCAATATGTGTATGTAATTCGGCCAAATACAGACCTTCCTTTGGGCCGACCAATATTCGCATGAATTACATATCACCATATTCCTAATGTTTTAAATAAATCAATTTTCACAAAAGAGGCTACTTTGGCAGCATAATGTTCAATCAATTTATTTCAAAACCAAATCTTTATAAAATAGATGGGTATACTAATCCAAATTGTTACTAGTTTCTTTATGTAACAATTAAATAATATTTTCTATTATTTAAATATTATTAATATGTATACATAACTTGGCCAAATATAAATCTCCTTTTGAATCGATTAATATTTCGCATAAGTTACATATACATAATAATCCTTATATCCTAAAAGGATAATCAATTAACTTTACACCAAATTAATAGCACACATAATTAAATCCAAAATAATCATAATAATGTTCTTTAGAATAAAACATCTGTTTATTACGTAAATTAATTGTCAAATCGCTCTCATGTAATATATATATATATATATATATATATATGCATTATCCAAACAATAATATATATATATATACATATTCATAATGATAATACACGTATATATATATGATAATACACGTATATATATATTGCAATCACAGTATTAGAATAAAAAAAATGTTAACCTTTAAAGTGATTATATATCCTATACTGTGAAAGGTTATATATACAGTGCCGTTTGCGTTGCCCTTTTTTTTTATTATTATTAAATATATATACGTATATTGATGCACATACAAAAGGGGAACAATTAGCGTGCAACAATTTCGGATGCAACGTAAACAACGCATATATATATTGATCTAATAAAATAAAATCGAATATTTTCGATGATTAAATTATGGATGGCTCTGATACCACTTGTTGGAATAATTAATTTTCAATAACCCAGATCATCCATATAGAATCACCAAAAATATAACATAATGCGGAAGCGTACCTGAATTTATAAACATGAATCATACGATCGGAAGAATTTGGATCTTGTGGTTCTTTCGATCTTCCTCAACCAAAGCCTTCTGTATTCCTAGGCAGCTGAACTGTAACTCTTTTGATGGGAAAAGAGCAACAAAGGCGGCTTTGGTATATTGGGGACCGAAACCCTGAAGGTCTATTTATATTTGAGCATGGCACCCATTAAACCCTTAAGCCCAAATAAAATAGTATCTAAAGCCCAAAAGATAATATATCTAAAATCCAAAAAGATAATTATCTAAGGAACAAAAGATAATATCCGGTTTTATTCTCATTTAATTCCAAATCAAAAGTAATAATGACTTATTCAATTAGCATTTATAACAATAAATAAGATCATCATTATATAAATCATTTAATTTGAAATAGCATCATTTGTGATTATAATTGATATATGTATTGTCCACAAATAAGTTAGTAACAACCTAGCCACATTTTTTAACGGTAAAGAAGCCATGCATCTCTGAAAAACTAAGTCTATTATTTCTTACTTACTCTGATATTAATTTTTATGATTAAATAATATAAAAACTATTTGCTTTATTTTAATTTCGTTTTATACAATTTTTGTAGTTTTTATAATAATAATAATAATACCAAATAATATTAAATAAAATATTACAAGCTAAAATACTATGTAACATAATTCAGCTAAATACGAGAAATAACTTAAATTTCTATGAAATGCGATTACAACATGTAGAATGTGTCAATCATAATTATATTGTTCGATTAAGAATATTAAGAAGTATTACTACAGTAGAAAATATTAGACTTTGAAAGATAATGACATATATTTTAATTGACTTAGTCATATAGCATAAAGAAACAAGCTTTTCAGATCATAGCAAGTCACAGGGGTTCGGCACTCTACTATGACGAGATTAGATCGGGGCTGCTGTCATAGCCATAAGTGCGATACTTCTCCTCGAGGTGTTCAACCTAGCAGGTGAGTTCGCTATTGACCCTGGCGAGCATAATTGCTCGAATGTAATTGTAGTCCCAGATTTCTTGGCCAGTGACCTCAAGAATCTTCTCAGCCATGTTGAATGCGGCGTCCTCCCAAACATCTGACTCGAACTGTGAGTACCGACCCTTAGCGTAGATATGTGGGCTTAAGGGATCCCGGGATGACAACGGTGAAGGCGTAGTGGATGCTGAAATTGAGGATCCCCATTTCGCGGCGGAAGAACGCCAGAGGTGGGATGGAGGACCCATAGGAAACTTTTAGCAGCCATTCCTCCATGTTCACATTGATTGCATAGTTCCCAGAAGCTGCCTTGGTGGGTGGAATGGCATTTACAACTGCATGATAGTTTGCAAGCAGTAAGATTCAGACGAGTTTGTTAGCTAAAGCTTTATTGCATATTTTGAATATAGATAAATCGGCATAGTAAAATGGGATAAAATATAACGTTACTCCAATAGAGTTTGGCTCGACGTCCATTAGCGGTGGGGATGGTGCGCAGGTTATTCGGTGGCGAATGAACTGGTTCCTGGGACTTTGTCCCCATTTCTCTTAATTCCTCCCACTCGACTTCCATGGATTGTACCCGTGCTGAATATGCCCCGACGGCAGTTGCCTGGCAGTTGAAGGCAGAGTATTCGACATCCGAAAAGTTAACGACTTGCCGAGATGCCTCATCGAAGGAGGTGAAAATACATGTATTCCTTCCTTTCTATACGACAAAGAACTGATAATGCATCATAGATGGCTCCATTGTTGTTGTATCTGGTTTCGAAGATGGTGTATGGAGGAGATAAATGTATTTCTAGTAAGGGATTAAGTAGAGTTTAAGTTAGGTGGGTAGGAGTGGAGAAGCCTCCCTGGATTTAATATCAGCTGGGTTTAAGATTATCTTTTTACCCCAATGAGGTTGTGGCATTATCATGGGGGCACATGTAAAGTTGAAGTATTTGTGAATATTTAAGGGACAAAAATTGTATGGTTCAGTATGACATTGAATAAAGTGAAAAAGTGTGTTTGTAGTTTTTATTAATTTTCATGTGGACTTCCTGTGGGCAAAGTGGTAGAACTGATAGGGGTTTGGTTTAAAAGTGACGTTAATTTCTTAAAATTGACAACTAGAATGTGTTAGTCAATATAATAATTAACTAAAGTTCAATACTGCTATTAAAATAAATAATACAACTTAATCTTATTAGGGTATCCAGATCTCAGAAATCTCAGCTCTTTAAATTATATTCCGTTTAAATTATGTTACCGTAATGTATTACTGTCTAATTATTTTTGTGGGTTTATTTAAGGGACTTTTGATTAAGAGAAAAATGATATTGTCAATATAGTGATCCATAGACATGTAGCTACGACATCTAAAAGGGGGGAGATGGTACTTCCTAAACGCAACAAGCTATCATGTGAATAATTAATGAACTTCTGAATTGAGTGGCATGGGAAATTTTGAAGGCCAAAGTCCAAGGCAAAAAAGGACTCTTTATAGTCTATATACATTGCAATGATGGAAATAGGGGCGTTGTTAGGGATGGGGTGCAGGTAACTGTTTGAAGACACATGACTGACTATTGATGTTGAAATGATAGAATGACACTCCACTCTCTTTGGTTCTTTAAATATTTTGAAGTTAGTTGTTGCTGTTATATATTGCAAATTCTAGACCTTAATGTGTATCTACTCAGCTTATATTATCCCGGTGGAACTCTGATTGCAAATGGTGTGACTATGTATGCATCTGTATTAGTTAACTTGTATGATCAGTTGTTCATTTCTCATAATGATTTTTTTTTAAGTTGCATGTGTGGTAAGTGTTTTCATCAGATTTTGTCCCAAAGAGATTGTGTATTGTTCAAGATATATTGACACTCTTCCTTCGTTGTGCCGCATAGCATACAACACATAGGTTGTGCACGTTGTTACTTTTGAGTTAGTATTCGTTTCTTTCTTGGTAATGTGCTCCCCTACAGGAGCAAACTATACATCACCTAACAAGACAACGTTTTAATTATTACACACGATGCTTTAAAAAAAATCTGCATATTCGCCCACATGTTCTACGACGCTAACAAGCCAATGTAACAAAACGAAGTAGTTCCCACAAGTGGATATTTCATAATAGTCCAACACAGTCAAATAAAGTGTCCTTGCAATAGTTTCAATTAGACAACATGGTTGGTGGCTTGGCACTCACTAGGTAAACTTAAAAATCATCTGCTACACTTAGAGAAATAATTAAAGCCGTTACAAGATCTATCTATCTATGCTATCCTTTTATGACATGAATTGCGGGAATATGTTTAGAAGATCAACCCTCAGTTTTCTCTTTCTCGTGCCGACCCCATCTGCAATTCCTGCTGCAACTTACATTCATGTTTGCAAATATTAGGGTACTGGGTCACAATTAACAAAACTAATGAACAAAATCTAAACAAAACGAGTGGTATAAGGCAATAAATAGTTAGGGGACAATCTTGACACTTACATAACCTGCAGCAAGTTCAGAGGCAAAAAAACTTGAGTCCTCTTGGCGAGTTGTTTGTGACAGTATCGCCTGCACGAAGTAACAAGAGGCAACTAAGGTCGTAAATAAATGTTTCCTATTTTATATAATTATATCCAATGGATTTGAATTCTTTATGGATCCAGATATGACAAAGGAAACCACTCCTAATAAAAATAAATCCTCCCAATATGATTAATTGATGTCACAGAAAACATATGGCTCTACCCCTAAGAGCTTGAATTGCCTCTATTGACATTTATACATTTATATATTTATGCTTTTCTTACTTTGTGAATGTCTCATGTTCTATTTACGTACTTTCTCGTCTCTTACATATTTTGCTGATGCTTCTACTCTATTTGCCATATTGCATCCTCATGGAATAATGATGCTATTTGTTTTATAAACAATTGTGAAGATCTACTTAAATTTAATAATTTTATCAAGTTCAACCTCATTTTCTCAGCTAGCTGTTTCGGGATCTAGTCACATATGGCATGTCCTAATTAGGTTATCATTGATCATTCAAAGTTAAACAAATATCACGACTACCTAGGGGTGGAAACAGGCCAGGCTAGGCCAGGCCTGTAATAGAGTATATTGGCCTTAGCCTGGTATAGGCTTTTTAATGAGTACAGAGCCTGACCTGTTGTTAAATCTGGCCTGTCCTGAAGCCTGTCAATAGGCCTTTTTTTTAATAATAATTAAATTTAAGATATAATTTAATTTTTAAAATAATAAATTTATGAATAATATTGATGCAAAATATACATATATAATTAAAGAGACAAATGGCTGAGTGGATAAATGTATTATTATAAGATAGAAAACCCAAGTTCAAATCATTCTAATAGCATTTTTACTAGTATAATAAAACTCTCTATATATATTTGTAGGCTCATGCCGGCCTGACAGGCCCAACAGGCTATTTCAAAAACCTAGGCCTGGCCTTTTAAAGAATATATGCTTTTTTAATAGCCTGAGTCTGGGCCTATTTCCTATCAGGCCAGGCTAGGCCAGGCCAAACACAGGCCAGGCTGCAGGCTCCTGGTAGGCCGCCTGACCTATTTCCACCCCTACGACAACCTTAAAAATCAGATGAATTATAACTGACACACAACATATGATTCTAACCTGAGGTTGTGCCTGGCAACCCTTGGAAACTGGTAGCAGTCCACGACATGCCTGGCGCGAAGTAGGCGCACTGAGGCAGCGAGTTCAGCGATGACCCAATTTTTCGTAGGTGCTACATTTTCTCTTCTTTGGTCCCATTGTTACACAAGAATCGTTTCCTCTGCCAGTGCCTTTTGTCTGCACGCAAACCGGATCATTTATCTCACCACCCCCCACCGTTAAGGTGTGGATTCACATCTGGGGCCACACGCAACCCATTATTGACCTCTAACATGATAGCATCTCGTGCCATTTTTTCATTGAAGACCTTGTAGTCCTCGTCCTTAGACAAGCCACCTTGGCAAAACGCTTACTGGAAATGAGATATGGATTGACGAATGATGATGATGTTGAGAATGACTTAGATATTGATGAATGTTGAATGAATTATTTATATGGCTTATGAATTTGAATTATTTGAGACACGAGACGCAGTGGCTTGCCACCACTTGCTCCAGGTTGAGACTCGATACTCTGTTGACCCTACGACATAAAGGTGACCGGGCACTTATAAACAATGTTCTGAAAACCGGACCGGACTGACCGGTTCAACCGGTTTAACCGCGAACCGGCGCTGCATTATATGGCTTATGAATTGAATTATTTGAGACACGAGACGCAGTGGCTTGCACCACTTGCTCCAGGTTGAGACTCGATACTCTGTTGACCCTACGACATAAAGGTGACCGGGCACTTATAAACAATGTTCTGAAAACCGGACCGGACTGACCGGTTCAACCGGTTTAACCGCGAACCGGCGCTGCAAGCGGTCCGGTCCTTATCTGAAAACCGTAGAGGGAAGAACCGCTCAAGAACCGGCGAACCGGTCAAAAACCGGCCGGTTATGCATCTTTCACAAAACGACGCCGTTTTGCGTTTTAAAAAAATAAAAAAACCAAACCCGACCCGACCCGCCCGTGGAGCAACCCCCCTTTCTTCCCCCGAGCCCCGACCCCATTCATTCAGCAATCATCATCCAAGGGAAGAAGAACCCTAGCGGCGCTGCTGAAGCCCTGTCGCCATCCCTCGCCCCGTGGTGTCGCCACTCGCCATCCTCAGCTCCAGCAACCCTCCAATCTCCGGCGTCGCCTGGTTCCTGCTCATCTTCATCTTCTCGTCGCCTGGTGCCCTCAATTTCGATCGTCTTCATCTTCACCAGCACGCAGTAGCCTCTCATCGGCGGTCCTCAACGGTCAACACCGGGAGCCCTCCATCGACCCCAGGTGAGTGACTCGTCCTCTGCTCAATTCTCTTTGTCCTTCGCCTCGTCCTCTGTAAACTGAACTGAAGTTACTCAAGTAGACCTGCTCATATTCTGTTTTTCTTTGTCCTCATATTCTGTTTCTCCTCGTCCTCAATGTTCAAATTCTGATTTCAATTCCTGTGAACTTGCTCTTTGTCAACTGTGCTGTGAACTGAACTGAACTGAACTGAATTTGTTTGTAGCTTGAGTATTTGACATAATTAGTTGCTACTTTGATTTTGAATTTCTAATTTTTCGGTATTGATTTGATTTAATTCTTTTTTTCTTCAATTTTAGTTACAGATTTAAGATCAAAGGTTGCATTTATCTCGCTATTCTACCTCTGGAGAATAAGAAAGTTACTAGCAGGGTACCAATTTTCTTATTCTTACTATTGTTGTTGTTGATCCTTTGCTTTTACTTAATTTCTCATTCTAAGCTTGTTTTAGTTCATCAGTGGTAATTTTTCCCCATGCTATTGTTGAATAAATCCAAACATCTGAGCAATTTGCCCAGTAGCTCCTAGAAATTAGAAAAACTTGTTTCTTGCATGAATTGAACCTTTGGGTTCGGTCTATATGCATGCTTAATTCATTGCCTGAATTTGTTTATAGCATAGTTGAGGTTGATTAATAGCATGAGTTTTTAGCTTGCTTTAGGTCTTGTATGATTATAGTTGGGGTTTCATTTTTTTTGTTTTTTTACTGATTTGTATTTTTCTTCCTTTTAAACAAATGTTGTTTTGGCTTATCGTTGCATCGGACTCAATTTTAGTTGCTGAAGTTTGATTTTGGTTAATGAATTTATTTCATGCTGTCACATCTAGTTTTATGTATAATGTCTTAAGGGTTATTTAATTTCATTCCCTTTGTTGTTCTAACATCATCTTGAGCGGCTCCCTTTGCTATTCAATCAGCATTGGAAAATTTCGTTGCATCTATATTATTATTTTTTAGCAGTAGATTCAAATCTGAGACTAACCGCATCACATAGATTTTGTAAATTGCCAACGTATAAAGTTTAAAAAATCAGTCTACCGAAGATCTAAGTTGTTACATGAGTCGAAAGAGACAAGGACTGATCTTCCTAGTAATGTGGATGACTTATTGCGTGAGTATAGTATATTTAGTTTCTAATGATTTATTAGAATCTTGTTAGTTTATAATATAATGATAACATTTCTATTTTATTAGGTGAAATTGATGCTGATTTATATCAAAGTGGCGGTGGTAGTAGTGGTCTTTATGCTGCATCTCTTTCTTCTGCTGATCAGGGTGGGAATGAAGGTGAAGATCATCCCACCGAAGCAGATTTGCAACAAGTTCTTGCAGATTTTGATAATTGATAAACCATGATGTTGGGATTTAATATTTACATATGCTTTTATTACTATTTAACTTTGAGTTTGGATTTTGATAAGATCATATGTATTTGGTTGATGATATTTTATGTAGTGTTTTTAATTTCGAAGATATTTTAAGATTTGTATCAGACTATAATTATATTTTAGGATGTGTATTTATAATTTATTTACTATTCTACTCTAAAACGGTTTTTCCGGTTGAACCATCGGTTGAACTGGTTAGACCAATGAACCAGTGAACCAGTGACTAGAGCGGTTTGATGACCGGTCCGGTTTTCTGAACCTTGCTTATAAATTCCCGGGAATGGTACCCCGATTGAGCGATTTGATATATATATGAGAAAAAGCTATGCATAGACTCGTGGGGATGCACGTCAGGGGGCAGTCCAATGGTTTAGCAAACTGGACTTATCGAGTTGGTTGTATAACCGACAGATGAGCTCATTAGCCATAGGACATGCATGCATCATATGCATTTGTATGCTTTGCTTGGGTTTGAATTTGTTTTGGTTTGCCTAATTGTTAAACTGTTCTTAACTGCTACCTGAACTATTTGCTGTAACTGCTACCTAAATCTGTGCTTTCCTTGTCTGTTTTTCCTGTGTTTGTCCTGGTGTGCTATTTTTTAGAATGAGCTTTGGTGCTGAATTGATGATTGTGTTGATTGATTGCGTGGTTGGTTTCTGATTAAGATTTTCTTATAAGAAAAGAAAGGTTTTGGATTTCTGAAAGATTAAATATTGTTTCTTTGAAAAGGTTTTTGAATGATTAGCTATTGGTTTTTAAAAGATTCATAAGACAATGATAATCATTGAGCTTGAAAACATTTTTCTTATTAAGTATCTTCTTATGACAATTCTGAAACTCCGTGATAAGAGCGTGTGGTTAGGTTCTCACCCCCCTACAACTTTACCTTTTCAAAAATCGGATGAAGGAGCATTACGAAGAGTTATAATGCGTTTTGGTTTATATGATATTGTATTAATTAGATAACTTTTCTTCCCTCGTCTTTGTTATTACAATTTTGTCAGAGGGATAGAAGTTGTACGTATATATATATATATATATATATATATATATATATATATATATATTATAAGCTATTATATAAGAAGTCTTGTATATGATTCTATACTTATTTGTTTTTTTAGATAAAGTATTTATTTTCGGTTTTCAAAGAAATCAGCGATGCGGTGTTGAGTCAAAGGCTCATATTTTAATATTAAGTATATAAAGTCGTCGTAATACTTCTTGCTATTAAAGTAGCGCAGCCGGAAGCGTGACATTATGATAGTGAGAGTGTTACAAAATACATTATAAAATTTGTATTCTTGTATGTTTATGCATTTTATGTATTTATGTATGTGCATATATATTGACCAAATAAAACCTTAATTTTTATAAGCATCTAGTCATCCTGATAATTCTTATCCATTGTTAATAAAGACTTAACATAATTGACACTTAACAATTTAGCATTGGTTAAAGTTTTTAGTTTTCACCAAAAAAGTTTTTATTTTTCAAAAATACTTTATTAAAACACTTTTAAAAAATAATAATTTAAAAATTAGAATATCTATGTTTGACGATATACTAAATTAAAATTAATTTTTAATAAATATAAATAATAATTATATTTAATAATATAGATTTTAATTTTTTAAAAATCATAATAAACATAAATATAAAAGTAAATTTTAATATCTATTAATACATACAATTGTATTAATTTTTTAAATTTAATATGCACAAACTAAATTTTAAAAACATCTTCTTAATGCTTTCAAAAACACTTCAAACACATAATTATTCTTTTCATTTAACAAACACATTTTTGTATTTTGAAAATCACAAACTCTTCCATAAAAAAATTACCAAAATCATACCATAGTCGTTATCTCAAAAACTCAAATGTGTATCAATGTTTGTGCAGAGATTTTATTGGCCAGCATCCACGTCCATTTAGGAAGTCTTTGATGCGGGGCATAGATATGTATATTAATTATTATTGTTAATTTTGATACATATATCTTTTATATTATAAAATTAATAGATAGATATTTTGAGGTGTATATAAAAAAATCTATTCTATCTATTCTATTATATAAAAATCGGATGTCTGCACTTAATGATGGAGCTTACGTGGCATGCTCTGAAGAGTGTTTCCGATTTAATTATTTTAACTCATTCAATACAATTTATTACCATGACTTAATTATATCAGCTAATTGATTTGATTAGATATTTAAATATTAACATAATTTATTATATATATTACTTAATTAAATTTACTACATTAATTGTAATTTGTATATTAGTTAATTATTCATTTATAAAGTCTGAAATAAAATAAATAATTATTATTTATTCTAATTGAATTATTAAATTTAATTATACATTATATACGAATTAATAATAATTTGTAAATCACTTTATATATATATGTATTAACAAAATATTATTACGTCTTAATGTGTTAATTAATATATATATATACGCACAAAAAAATAAATACAAAGATGATTTATATAATATTAATAATATTATATTAACACAGTGTTTTTTTTTTTTGTTTTGATATCATATAGTATTGATCATGATAATATTATTATATATTATTATATAAACTTTCTAATATTAGTATAGAAAATTGAAAAATTATTCCTTATAGCAATCATTCTTAGTGGAATAGTGTGTCCTTATATAGTATTGATAATTGTTGCTTAATTTAAAGTAATTGTATGTTGGTATCTTAAATTTATTTTCAATAATGACCTAAATAGATAAATCTAATTGAATTGGATGATTATATAAAATATTTTATATTATTAATATACTAAAATTAAATTATTTTTTGGTACAGAATTTTATAAGTAAATTTTATACAAGATTAAGTTATTTTTTTATTTTTTATTTGTTTTATCTATGTTACTTTATTTAATTTTAAGTAGCGTTATATTTACAATTACCGCCAGTATGATATTTTATAAAATATGAAAATCAATTTTTTATAATTTAAATATCAACGTTTGAATAGAAGAACTTAACAGACTCACAGTGAGAGAGAGAGAGGAAAAAACTTACCTAGAGAAAAGAAACTTGCATGAGAATGGTGGCGACGGGCTCAACAACGACGGTAACGGGATGAGCAGCGATGATGACATAAGCTGTGAACAGTGACGGACCTAGAAAAATTTAGTAATGAGGACAAAAATATAATAAAATTTAGGTATAGATATTTTTTTGCTTCCCACGATATTCAACAAGTTAAGGACTAATCTGTCATGAATTTGAATTCCATTTAACAATCTACAATTGGTTGGCAACGAGTTGCTATACATACGGGACAGAATTCGAACCCTCAATACTTATTTAAGCAGACGACTAAGTCGATCACTTGATCAATCTAAATTGGTTTAGATATATTCCAATTTTAAAATTAGAACTATCTAATACATATTGATAAGAACTAGAAATATACACACAATCATATTATAATATTTAATAATAAAAATATAATTTCATATGCATAATAATATTTAAAATAAAAAAAAAATATTTATAAGGACCTTTTTATTTTTAACATGATTAAATATTATTTTTTATATATTTTTAAACAATTATTTTACTTAATTGTCAAATCTATTATTATCATTTTTATAGTAAATAATTTTTTAACTAAAATAATTACAGTATATTAATACATAGATAATATATTTTTATCTTAAACAATTTTAAAAAATCACTAATAATTTAAGTTGTATTTAATTAGAAAATTAAGTTTTAATTTAACTATTAATTAATTAACTAATATAATATAATTAACTATCATAATTTTTTAGTGTATTTATTTATTTTTCATACTAAATCAAATTTAACAATATAATTATTATGTGTTAAGTTTAACAAAATATTTTTAAATAAAATACAAAAGAACTATTTATTTATTTTGAGATATATAAATAATAAGTGGTATATATGTATATAAGTATTAATTTTTTTTTAAAAATTTGTGGGGGCAAATGCCCCTCTATATTAAACGTGGGTCCGTCTCTGGCTGTGAATTCCTAAAAAGTGTTTATATGTATATAATCGGGGCGAGTACACCCTAAACCCGACGATACCTGTCTTGAGCAAAATCTTACCGGACTCGGGTCAAGTTATTACCCTTTTCATTCGGGTATGGATAGGTCGGGTACCTGCGTATTCGAAAACTCCTGCCAAGTCTAACCACGTATTGATACTCCTTTTATTAAGGGTTTATCGCTAGCCAATGGATTATTATATACACAAGGCGAGATTCTAACTCTTAATAGTTGTTTAAGCAGACGAGTGAGATGATCACTTAACAAACTCAAATTGATTAAGATAAATATTAATTATTTTTAATATTTTAATATTAAAAATTTTGAGAATTTAATTTTAATTATAATTTTATAAAATATTTATAATAATAATTATTATATATATTATTTAATTTTTTAATATAATTTTTAATATAATTTTATGTATTATCCCGTACGTTGTACGAGAACATACACTAGTTAAAACTGAAAATAGCATTCTTACCAATTTTAAATGTAATTTAACATATAAATACAGTAGACGTTAACATTCACTCATTTAGAGGAAAGAATGAAGGTTGCAAATTTTCACTTTATAAGAATAAAGAATAGCAAATATTATAAAACGGGTAGCTTTATAAGCACTCTGTATCTGTTATTCTTTTTATTCAAATAAGTTTAGATGTTTTATTTTATACATTATATTATTTAGTATTTAATACTTTAACGTGAGAATTATAATGGTTGGTCTAGTAATTAATTTATTAGTTTGTTTAAGTAAATATTAAGAATTTGAATTTTGAATTAAAATTTATCTTACCGAGTTAGGAGATACTATAAAAAAAATTAAAAGAATTAGACAATTATTGTAAGAGAGACCAAAGACAGTGACAAAATGTGAGGATGAATATTAAGAATAACCTGCATCCTTTACATCTTAAAAGTTTAATATACTTTGTTAAGCAAATATATCCAATAAGGGGTGGTGGCGCAGTTGGCTAGCGCGTAGGTCTCATAGCTAAGAGTAATCCTGAGGTCGAGAGTTCGAGCCTCTCTCACCCCAAACTTTTTTTTTTTATTTTATTTATGCGTGTTTAACATTTTGAATTTGCTAAATCATCAGATGCTTATAGTATAATGTACAAAATCAAATGTTACTCTCATTATATAATGTATTAGCCAACTACCATCTTAGGTGGTTAACATTCGATATATATATATGGAAGTGGATAATGAAACTCCTAAATTAATAACATTATTCCTTATCTATTAAAATGTTAATTTTCTTCCTATATTATCCCTCAATTTAAAATAAGCTTACGAATTTAACCAAAATAATCTTGAAGATCAAAACACCAGAATACAAACTAAATCTATTTCAACTTCTACATCTTCTTCACTTTTATTGGCTCCCAGTCCCAATTTTTTTAATTTGATTTTGTTTGTGTTGGAGTGTCTTTTGTTAAGATAGAGCTGATTATTTTAATAGTTAATTCAACTTATTTGTTTCATTAAACTCTTGTTTTTTGCTCTCTGTTTGTAGTCGAACAAACCAACTAAAGATCGAAACGTGTTAATATAATTATTAAACCTGGATTAAAACGATTATTTAAATAAGTCTGAGTATTATTTGAATTGAATAATAATTAACTCGAACAAATTCATATAAAATCGGTTAAAACCATTATTCTAAGAACTAGACCAGAAACTTGTTCAATTAACTGAAAATTAGTCATTAAATTAGTTCAATTTAGAATAAAAATTGACTAACAATAAATCGATTAAAAAATTAGTTAAACAATCGATTAACTGATTGAACCAGTTTATTTTTTAACAGTAAATTATTTAAAATAATAAAATATAAAAAATTAATTTTTTTTATATTTAATTGAATCTTTAAATTTTTTAATTTTTAGTTTTATTGGTTTGATTATTGATTTCAAATTTCAAAATTTTTGTCAAAATCAAAATAGATTAAAAATCGAATATGTTTTATTTGTCCTTCATTATACAAATGGGTTGCCGGGTTCAAGAGGAGTCTTTGGAGATTGATTAAACAACTAGCTCATTAATCCAATAATTCAGTGCGTTAATCGGATTGATTATCAGTTTGAACTTAATAACTATGGTCGTTGATAATTTCACAAATAATGACGTTAGACTTTAAAGAAGTTAATGGTTACTGTGGTCTGTGGATATGGTACGTCAAACTTTTTACAAGAGACATTTGAAGTCAAAGGTAGTTTATTTGCTAAAAACTTTAGCGTCATTAAAGTGGGATACTGCGAATATAACAAATAACAATGCCCGATTTAGGTATTTTATTACTTTTAATGGTGGTGGATGTCAATATCACTCACACCCTTAATTCTTGCTACTTGGTTGTTGGAAAAGGAGAAAGAAAATAAAGTAAACTACTAATTGACTAAATTATTAATCCAAATTTTGCATAGTTGGAAAAACGAATCTTAAAAAATATTATTGATAAATAAGTTTTTAAAAGATTTAAAAATATAATTAAAAAAATTAGATATTAAATATATTTTAAAAAATAATTTACAGATTAAATTTTAATGTATATTTTTGTAATCATTATTAAGAAAAAGGAGATATTTTTATCTTTTAAATTTGATAAAATTTTTTAAGTGAATTACGAATGACCACAATTTTTGAAAAATAAAAAAAGTTCGAAAGCAAATTTTGAAATTTTTTAAATATTGTCGCAAAAATTTAGATCTATAGATAAGCTGTTTGTTAAATATAAAAGTTTTTTTGGTTATTTACAAAAAAATATAATATTTGTTAATTATTTTTGTCGTATTTTCAAATAATTCAGAAACTGTTTTGTCGACAGCATATTTCACGACTTTTTTATTAGCGGTTGAATCTTTTAGGTAACAAATTGATAATTAATCCAAAAAAATAAAGACTTTAGAAAAAAAAATTTTATTTTTTAATATTGTTTTGTATATTTTTAGTATGTTGGTAATATAAAAATTAATTAATTCTAATAAAAAGTAAAAAAAATATATATATATAAAAATATAGTAAGGATAATAATCTTTCTAGAAAATAAGAATAAAAAATCTCAGGTTCCATGTTCTCTAATAATAGCCACGTGCTCCTTTAGGACAAGCTTGGTAGTTGGTATTCACTGGTACTAAGCACTCAAAACTTAGCAGATGCGATCTTTTTTCTTGAATCAAATCCGAAATTCCGATCTCAAAATCTTATGCCAAGGAAATACCTAAAAGATATATCCTAATAATTTTTATGATTTGAAAATTATTTTTCCAAATTTAAATTTATAACTAATATTTAAGTTAAATATGATTTATTTTTAAAAGAAGAATACATATAATTCTAAAAAAGAATGAAATTTGAATTCATATCTTTATCTTTTTTTCCTTTTAAATCCAAATTTCAATTTATATAAAGTGAAATTTAATTTTCATATATTTATTCTATCTTTCTTACATTTAAATTATAATTTAAGCAGTCGTTCACTAAGACATTCACCTAATGAAAAAAAAAAAAATCATGATTCATGAAGTTAAAAAGAATGAAAATAAGATTATCATTCAAAATCTGTTGGTTATTATTGATTCAACTAAACAATTAAAAATTTTTGTTTCTTAAAAAATTATAACTAAATTAGTAAATTCAGTTATTATCTAATAAATTAATATTTTTTTGAAATTTTAAAAAATATTATAACATGATATAAAATTTAATTTTGATATACTATCATTATAAAATCATTTTATACAGATATTTAAAGTTTATTTACGCGTTATTTTTGAAAATTTTTTTTAAATAATATTTTTTTAAAGATTTTTTATAAAAATAAAAATGATCTTATATTTCGATATTTTATATAAAAAGATATTTTTATTTATTAATTATGTTTAGATAAAATAAGATAAAAATATTATTTATTTATTTATTATGTAAAAAAATATCTTTTAAAAAAAATATAAATTATAATTTCTAAAAAATATTTTTTTATATTTTTTATATTTTTATTTTTATTATTAAAAATTTATCAAACATATTAAAAATAAAAATATTTTTTTTATTAATTTAATAACAGTCAAACAAACACTTAATTATATATATACTAATAAAAATAACTATTTTTTATAATTATTATTCAAAAAATAATTATACAATTATAATTATTTAATTATATAAAATATTTTATACTATGAATCTATCAAAATTAAACTCGATCATATATATATACCAAAATGGTGAAATATTATCTCTATCCCTAAGGAGAATGGATAAGTTGGATGGCAGTCTCGTAATTATTGGAAACTCCATGGGCATTCTGTAATTGTGCTCATATCCCACACACTCGTCCTTGTTTATATATATAACTCTGTTCCTTCGAAACACACTCTTCGCTTCTCTCTGCATCTTTCACTCTATGTTCCGCCGCTGAATCTTCTCATATCTTTTCTTCTTTGCACGCACGCTCGTGCTCCTCATTCCGATCCAAAAAAAAAAAAAAATTATAAAAAGCAAAAGAAAAAGTAAACAAAAAATCATCTTAATTTTTTATTTTTATAGAATTCAGTGTTTTTGGTTTCGGATTCGGTTCAAACTCTTTTTCAGAGATCCCGAACTGAACGCAGTTTCAAGGTAACAGCAAATCGCCACACGTGATCGCATTCTTCGATCCGTGTTTTTCTTGTTTTTCAATCATGCATGTTCTGATCTATCTTCGTTTTTCTGTTCTCTGTTTCTGGATCTAAATTTTCCAGCTCTTGGACTTTTCTCCTTAAGTTAATTATGCAGAATTTAAGATTTCTTTAAATGCGTCGTGTTTTAAAAGAGTCTGTGAATGTGTAACAATGGATTTGACATTATGTTCAGAAAACTTGTTTTTTTTTTTAAATATAATTTGAAATTTATATATTTTTGTGTGTTGTGATGGTTGTAGATCGTAAGGTAGCTGTTGAAAATGGCGTCAGCAGCGGCTGGACCGGGTTGGTTCAGGGGAAGGGTGAAAGCAGTTCCTTCGGGGGACTGTTTGGTCATTGTGGCCTTGTCAAGCTCTAAGCCTGGTCGCCTTCCTGAGAAGACTCTCACTTTATCATCTCTCATTGCTCCTAGACTGGTAAAAAAATTTCACTTTTTTTTTGTTTGACTTCATTGATTTAGGTGTTAACTTGTTATGCTGTTATGTATTTATTTATTTGCATGAATGAATTTATAATTTATATCTGATATAATGCTTTTGGTAATTTATTTGGCATTGATGCTATTTTTGCTAATTATGACATAGGCACGTAGAGGTGGTGTGGATGAGCCGTTTGCCTGGGAAAGTAGAGAGTTTCTGAGGAAGCTCTGCATTGGGAAGGTAGGAATGATGAGTTAGTTTTTGTCGTTCTGATTTTTTGTGATTGAGTGATGTGGTTTTTTGTTATTATGATTGCCATGAATGTCCTTCTGATGAAAATGTTATTTTTTGTTTTGTTTGATCAGGAGGTGATCTTCAAAGTTGATTACACTGTGCCTTCCATAGGCAGAGAGTTTGGAAGTGTTATGCTTGGTGACAAGAATGTTTCACTGCTGGTTGTTTCTCAAGGATGGGCAAAGGTTGGATACTGTGTGCTTTCATATGACTGTGTTTGTTTGAGTTACTTTCCGGCTGCGGGAGTTTTTACTGTTGCAATTTCATTCTTGCAGGTCAGAGAGCAGGGGCAACAGAAAGGAGAGGCGAGTCCCTACCTCGCAGAGCTGTTACAGTTGGAAGAACAAGCTAAACAAGAAGGTCTTGGTCGTTGGAGCAAGGTTTGTTTGAGTTTTCCTGTTAACGAAGGTTTCTGTTTCCTGCAAAACATTAAAAATTAGACTCCATCCAGTTCCTGTATGTTCTGTTGACTTGGTTTACTTGAAAGTTGAAACCAACCTGCAGTCTGTTAGGCATCTGTGTTTGATGAAGTTAGCCTTTTCCTACCACCATTAATATCTCTTAAGTTAACTAAATAACAGGTTGCATGAAGTTTGTGTACTCTTGTACAAGATAATTCAGGTCTATTTTCAGAAAGAATTTATGCTTTGATATCCACTGTATCATAAGTATGATCTTCTGCTGCCAATCAAAATTAACTGGACAGAATGATGCTAGAAGGAGACAGAAAATATGGATGTAGTGACAGACTGACGGTTCCTATCTAATTATGAAAATCTCTCGAGTACAGCAGATGTAATTTTTGTTATGGCAATTGCAGGTTCCTGGCGCTGCTGAGGCATCCATCAGAAATCTTCCACCTTCCGCCCTTGGAGGGGATGATAGTAAGTTCAATGCTATGGCTTTGTTAGATGCTAAAAAGGGAGTACCTATGGAAGCAATTGTTGAGCAGGTTCGTGATGGGAGTACCCTCAGGATATATTTGCTCCCAGAATTTCAGTTTGTACAAGTTTTTGTTGCTGGAATTCAGGTATGTTTCATGAATGCTGCTCTCATTGCCAACCTTTTGTTTAGAATAAGCTGCTTAATATCCACCCTTTACATCAGGCCCCACAAATGGGAAGGAGAGCTCCATCTGAAAGTGTTGTTGAATCAGAGTTGACAACTGATGACACTAATGGTAATGGAGATGCTGCAGGGGAAACTCGAGCCCCACTTACCTCTGCCCAAAGGCTTGCAGCTTCTGCATCCATTGAAACCTCTGCTGATCCTTTTGCACATGAAGCTAAATTTTTCACTGAGATGCGGGTGTTGAATCGAGATGTGAGTAACCTTCTACAAGTTATATTACTGTTCACCATATCTGAATATTTTCTAAATTCTAAGTGGATATTCAGGTTCGCATTGTCCTGGAAGGTGTTGATAAGTACAAAAATTTGATTGGGTCAGTGTATTATTCTGATGGTGATGCAGCAAAGGACCTGGCATTGGAGCTTGTGGAAAATGTAAGTGATTTATTCGTGTAGTGATTACCATGACTTTATTATGCAGACTTGGCTTTTTGTGATATTGAAACAAGTTTGTGTTCCTTCTCTGATTTTCCTTTTGAAAAAAAAAATTTGGTTTCATCAAAAGGGTTATGCCAAATATGTTGAGTGGAGTGCTAATATGATGGAAGAGGAGGCAAAGCGAAAGTTGAAGAATGCAGAGCTCCAGGCAAAGAAGAGCAGGTTAAGGTGTTGGACTAACTACGTTCCTCCCGTTACAAATTCAAAGGCAATTCATGACCAGAACTTTACTGGAAAGGTAAAATATTTGTCAGCCATTTGTTTATGCCAAAAATTCAATTGCAAGGGTACATTTTTATAATATTTTTACTTGAGTCTCACAGGTGGTGGAGGTTGTGAGTGGAGACTGCATCATTGTTGCTGATGATTCCATTCCATATGGTAGTCCTCTAGCTGAAAGGAGAGTTAACCTTTCAAGTATTAGGTGTCCAAAAATGGGCAATCCTCGTCGGGATGAAAAGCCAGCTGCCTATGCCCGCGAAGCAAAGGAGTTCTTGAGAACACGTCTCATTGGAAAACAAGTATGGAAATATCTTTTTATATATCTTTGATACCATTGGTGAATTCGGTTATAATTCGTTTAATCTAATTTTTTCAGGTGAATGTTCAAATGGAGTATTCTAGAAAGATTGCTCCCACAGATGGATCTGCACCGTCGGGAGGTGCTGATAACAGGGTGATGGATTTCGGATCAGTCTTCCTGTTGTCCAATGCAAAGCCTGGTGGTGATGATGCCCCTTCATCTGCTCCACCTACTGCAAGTCAGCAAACGGGGGTGAATGTTGCTGAGTTGGTAGTTGCACGTGGCTTCGGAACTGTCATTAGACATCGCGATTTTGAAGAAAGATCGAATTACTATGATGTTCTTCTTGCTGCTGAAGCACGGGCCACTTCTGCAAAGAAAGGGATCCATTCTAACAAAGATTCTCCAGTGATGCATATAACTGATTTGACCACGGTGAGAAGAATGGTTACAATTTATCTTAAATCTTGTTATTAATCTGAAGTATACCAAACACAACTAAAATATGTTGTTTCCTTTTATCCATATTTAGTCGTCATCCAAGAAAGCCAGAGACTTCTTGCCTTTCCTACACAAAAGTAGAAAAATTCCTGCTGTTGTGGAATATGTACTCAGTGGACACCGATTCAAATTGTTGATTCCAAAAGAAACTTGTAGTATTGCGTTTTCATTCTCTGGTGTCAGATGTCCTGGACGTGGTGAGCCATATTCAGAAGAGGCAATTGCCTTAATGAGGCGGAAGATAATGCAGAGAGATGTTGAGGTAGTTTAGTTCCTCTTTGCGCCGAACTCCTTTATTTTGCTTTATTAGTCATCAAATAATTTTTTTAACTTTAATGTTTGCAGATTGAGGTCGAAACTGTTGATAGAACTGGAACATTCTTGGGGTCTTTATGGGAGTCCAGGACCAATGTGGCTTTGACGCTGCTTGAAGCTGGACTAGCAAAACTTCAAACTTCATTTGGAGGTGACAGAATTCCTGATTTTCACCTTCTGGAGCAAGCTGAACAATCTGCTAAGAACAAAAAGCTGAAAGTAAGAACTGACACCCAACCATTTTTGACATTACTACAGTTCCTCCCGTGCTAGCTATACTTATGTGAATTGTACTGCAGATCTGGGAGAATTATGTTGAAGGGGAAGAAGTATCTAATGGTGCGACACCTGTTGAAAACAAACAACAGGAAGTGCTTAAGGTGCGTAGGATATTGTGTCATTGATTAGCATTATTTTTTTATTTAAAAATCGTAAACAATTTGTATCATTGTTGTTCCATAGGTTATTGTCACAGAAGTCTTGGGGGGTGGTAAATTCTATGTACAAACTGTTGGAGATCAAAAGATAGCATCCATTCAGCAGCCGCTTGCATCTTTGAACCTTAAGGATGCTCCAGTGGTCGGTGCTTTCAATCCCAAGAAGGGTGACATAGTCCTTTGTCATTTTCTTGCCGATGACTCTTGGTATCGGGCAATGGTAAGTTATTCGGAAACCTATTTATTCCATATCTTTATTCTTTTTTGAACCCTTTGCTGAATTCAAAGCATCTCAGTATGGTTTATATGTCATACCATATTTCACTTTGGCAGTTTGAACTTCGAACAATAATTTTGCTTTTAATTGAGTAACGGTGTAAAACTGATTGAAATGTGTAGGTTGTCAATACACCTCGGGGACCAGTTGAATCTCCAAAGGACAAATTTGAGGTGTTTTACATTGATTATGGTAACCAAGAAGAAGTAACATTCAGTCAGTTACGACCTCTTGATCCATCTGTTTCTTCTGCACCCGGTCTTGCTCAATTGTGCAGCCTTGCATACATTAAGGTTCCAAACTTGGAAGAGGATTTTGGCCAAGAAGCAGCCGAATATTTGAGCGAACTCACTTTGAGCAGTGGAAAAGAGTTCAGAGCCAAGGTTGAAGACAAAGATATTTCTGGTGGAAAAACTAAAGGTCAGGGTACCGGATCAGTCCTCGCAGTTACACTCGTTGCCGTGGACGCCGAGATCAGTGTTAATGCTGCTATGCTAGAGGTTTTGTATTTTTCTACACATTTTTCATTTTGTCTTGTACTATCACATTTCCCTACAAAATGCAATCCACCTGAACATTTTCTCTTATGGAACTTCCAGCAAGGACTTGGTAGGATAGAGAAAAGAAGCAGGTGGGACAAAAAAGATAGGCAGCTAGCCCTTGATAATTTGGAGCAGTTCCAGAGTGAAGCGAAGACTAGCCGTCACGGAATTTGGCAGTATGGAGACATTCAATCTGACGACGAAGACTCCGCTCCTCCTCCAAGAAAGGCCGGCGGCCGGAGATAAGTGTAACAGAAGGTAAATTATAATATAGACATCTTCAGAGAGAATGTGGTAAGTGTTATCATAGGCATGAACATTGAGTTTTGAGGTAGAGAGGAGAATGAATATGCCATGCGGCAATACTCTGTAAGTTTTGTTTTGATTTTTGTTTTTTAATTTTATTTTTAGATAAAAGGATATTCGTTTTCCATAGATGGCATAATAAGGTGCATACAGGATTCTAAAGTTATGAGGACAGTAAGAGACGTTTCCATCATAGCCGAAAATTTCATTTCATGATTATCTTTTCTCTAAATAATTTTTTAGTGGCAATTCTTTAAACAAAATACGCAAATCGCAAAATGAACTACATTTTCATTAAAAAGAATTTATATTCACTTCAATTTATCAAAGTGACATGACAATTTCGTGAATAAGAAAAGATTGTGAACGAATTTTTTTTAGGAAATAATTAGCTATTATTTTTCTTTTTATTCTTTTAATTTTTTTCATCTACCATTTTATTTATTGCCTAATTGTTGATAGTTAAAAGTTAAAACTGTTTTTTAAGTAATTTTCGGCCTCTATAGTGTTTTTTTTTTATTTACTCTATAGTGTTTCAAGTTAGAAAGGCAAATTAATAGGTAGTTCTATTTAAGGGGAGATTATTAATACTCTTTTAAAAAATAATCATGATCTGAATTGTATTTTCTTTTATTTGAAATTGAAAAGCTTTTCTTACATTTTAGTATTTCCTTTTTTTAACTCAATCTTTGTTCCCGCCTTACCATGTTTCGTCTTTATGCTCTATTATTATAATGTGTGATTTTTTAAAAAGTTTTGTTTATAGAACTTGTTTTTGTTTTAAGGGATTTATATATTGTAACATAATTTGATTTCATATGAATTAGGTTAAAATAAAATAAAAAAGATGAAAAAATTTTTTTTAAGAACTTTAGCTGAAAATTTGATTACAAAAACACTTGTTTATCTAATATTTCTAAATTTGATATTTCTAAATTTGATAATATAACATGTGAAATTGTGATTAGGGGTAGCAATGGGACGAATTTTTGTCCAATTCGATTTTGCTCCTATTCATTAGTATTTAAAAGTAAATTCTAACTCGTATTTACGGGTATCAACCATCGTTGCACACATAACATAAATTAAAATAAAAATTTAATATAGGGGGAGTATCACCTAGACTCGATCTTACTCCACTCAAGAATCTGCCACTGTTAAAAAACGGGTAGGGACAAGGTTCGTAATCGCAGATTTGAGTAGTGTTGCCACCCCTACATGTGAACCTAATTGCGAACCTTTAACTAACAAGGAATGCAATACTATTTAACTACTAAATAGTGTTTAAGAATGAACTAAAAGAAGAAAAATGTAGTATGAACCTTGTAGGTAGATGGTCTACAACATTGTATTTGACAGATTTTAATATCATACTAGAATTGAGATTGAATAAATGTGACTTAATTTTAAAGACTTACCAGGAATCAACTTTGTAATATAATTATGGAGATTGATAGAGATTTAGACGATACGGGGTTCAGCCTCATTAGAACTCATCAGAGAGAAACGAGAAATTATTAGGCACATTGTTACTAAAATAAGAGATTATTGCATGGTTTTGAAATTTCAAACCCTCCTCGTTCTCTTAACAGTTTTTCTCTATCCACAACTACAAGCAAGATACATGCATCTCAAAAATTTCACGTCTTATCGCTACTACCATTTGCTTATCTTATAGGAAGCATTTCAAGTGCACCGGAAGTATCGGTGTACCAGTTGTTTTAACCGTTGATCTGAATTATAAAAAATATATATAATATATATTAACTAAAATCAACGGTTAAAATAACTGGTGCACCGGTGCTCCCTGGTGCACTTGAAATGTTTCCTATCTTATATATATTTTCTTAGTCTTACTTTTTTGTCACATATGTAATGAGTGAAACATGTTGCTACATTGAAATTCCTGCACCATGAAAGAAAAGACATAAGAAAAGACGAAGTTCCTGAATCCAGCACATACATATAGTGGCATTAGTATAATTTCGTTTCTATTTTTAGTTTCTTTCATATCATATTATAGTATTAATTATGACAATTTGATTTGAGTTATGTGACACTTGTTGCTACCGTGGACTTTCTGAATAATTGCCATTGGCTGCCATTTGATGCCACCAATATCAAAATTGGCACCTTCCCCCTCTTCTAAGCTTTGATTAATATCCTTACAAAACTACAAACATTAATAAGTTTATTCGTCTATTTAAATAAGTTTAATTTCGATGTATTGACAATGAATTATATTTGTTCTTTTGGATGATTATTCACAAAATTAATGTGAAAAGTAGTTATTTTTGATAATGTAATGTTATTTAATTAGATACACGTATAAAACTACTTTACACTTACAGTGCATCAAAATTAAATTCTTTAAATATATGTTAGAAGTTTGAATTTTAATTATGTATAAAATAATTAATTGACTTATGATATATTTTTAAATAAAATTTAAATCAATAATAAATTAGTTCTTAACTTTATGAATTGAGAAATATTTTAAGAGAAAAATATAGGTATAGATGAAATTTTGAAGTTAAGATATTCTTTTTATACTTTTACAATGAACAGAAAGTATATGGGTTGGTTTGTTTTATATTTTCACTTTTTGTTTTTAGAATTTTTGTAAAGAAAAAAATGAAAATAATAAAATTAATTTTCTATTTTTACTTTATTTTTACATGTGTATAAAATTCTAAAAATAAAAAATATTAAAAATAAAAACGCAAACTGAACATATTCTTATTTCAATAAAAAAATTAATACATTTCAAAATAGTCTTTCTTGATGCATACATTCCTTATATAGTTTATATAACACTTCTTTTCTTAGATAAAAAAAATGAAAAGTTGAGTAGTGCACATAACAAAACATATTTTTATCATAAATAAATAAAACCATGATGGTATTCGGTTTGTAAAATGTCAAAACATTATACATGTCAGTAATAATAATAATAATAATAAATTATTAATAAAGGCGAGGAATTATTTTCCATGCTCATCATGTTACACAGACCCGGGGCCAAGCTTTTGTCTCCCAATTTTCAACGACAACAATTAATTTATGAATAAAGGATTCCAATAATGTTCACGTTTTTTTTTTCTTATTTTTAAGTCAAGATTCTGATTAGGTTATTTCATCTTGTTCAAAATTTTTAGGTCAAGATGCTGATTAGGTCATTTGATTTTGTTCAAGGTGATGATGGCTCTAGCTAATAGCTATATTCCATATCTCTCACAAAGAATTTGCATATATAATTATGGGTGAAGTCTACCATACCCTTCTCTAAAATAAAGGGTAAATTATTTTTTGTAGTATATACAGTGATTATTGATAAATTATCTTTCAACTAGAGTTCTAAAGTTCGAATAAGATTGTCAAATCTAATTGCTATCTCTAATACGATTGCTAGAAAATTCTAAAAACGAGAAAGCTAAAAAAGTGATAGAAATTTGTGATATATTAGTTAAAAATGATGGTAATTGGTGCGTGAAAAAAGATACCAAGATATTTTATTTTTTATTTTTTCTCTTTAATTGCTCTTAAATTATTTTTCAATCATTATTCAGATAATAAAAATTCTAAAATGATAATTATTGACTCATTATTTTTATGACTAACTAATATTTTGAT
Organism: Arachis stenosperma; assembly: GCF_014773155.1. Lineage (NCBI taxonomy): Eukaryota > Viridiplantae > Streptophyta > Magnoliopsida > Fabales > Fabaceae > Arachis > Arachis stenosperma. The sequence goes on from NC_080384.1 coordinate 51,091,285, forward strand.
TTGTGTTTGTTATATAGTTATACAAGGCTACGAGGGTTGATTATCTGAAGAGGAGTATCATTGTTGATCCGACTGAATTTTAAGAAAAATACTAGGAAAAAAATCTTAGAAAGGAGAGAGCTGAAAGCATATGAACAAGTTCAAAATCCTAATTTAATTGATTGAAAATGGTGATTGAATTTGAGAGGAATTATGGTTTTAAAATTGAAGAAGAAGAGGTGTATTTGATGGGAATTATGAAAATGACACTACTATCAAATTTCAAGAGAAACATCACGTCAATTAAAAAGAGAAGAGAAGATAACTAAATCTTATTAGAGTTCTGGTAGAAAAATAATTTATGAATAATCACTGTATATGTCACAAGGAATAATTTACCATTTATTTTAAAAAGAATAGAGTAGAATTCACCATAATTATGACCATCAAAAAAATAGTTTTCAATATATATATATACACACATTCAGCCCTCAATTTGATTATCAATGTATTAATTCATGTTTTTTTTCCTCCTTATACAAGATCTCATCCATATTTAATTTTGTCACCTCATCATTATATAAAATTAAATGATTCTGTTAGTTTCTATTATTTTTTTAAATTTATAATTAATTATATTTTTATATTTTAAAAAATTTGATTGAGTCTTGATACTAATTTTAAATTTGTAATTGTCCAAAAGCTCAACTTGTATGACATACGTTCGATATTTCTTGTTATTTTTTAAATTTAAAAAACGGGTTCTTGTATCATAGCAGAGAACATCCGTTCAAGTTTTTTTCGGGACTTTGGTGGATATGGCAGGTAAGGAATAATGACATCTTTAATTCTCATGAAATTTGGCCTCCAGAAAAAATAATTTGTCTGGCATTAACTTCAGAAAAGGAGTTTAGAAATATTTTTAAATTACAACGTATGTCCATTCCTTCTACTCTAAATGGTTTTTGGAATCCCCGACCCATTGGTACTTTCAAGATAAGTTGTGATACTAGTTATCCTAATTCGGGTGATAGTGTTGGTTTTGCTTGTGTTATTAGAGATTGTAATGAGAGTTGGCAAATGGGGTGTTTGGGAATGATTGAGAGTAATAATATTCTTCAAGGAAAATTGTTTGTTATTTGTAAGACGGATTGTGTGGAAGCGTTTAATCTTGTTACTAATCACCAAGATGGTTTATTGATCCATTAGTGCTCAAAATAAGAGATATCATGCATTGGAATTGGTGTGTTGACTTTCGTTTGATTATTAGAGATGCAAACATAGTGGTTGACACTATGGCAAAGATGGCGATCAAGTTACAACTTTCTCATGTAGAGTTTCATTCACCTTGGGAAGAGTTTAAGAGTGGTCTTAAAAGAGACTGTTCCTTTATTTAAGCAATTCCTTTATTTTGTTTATTTTATTTTTCTTTGTTTAGTTTATTTAAATCACAAAAAAATCGTAATTATTAGATGTTTTTTAACCGTAAACGTTATAAAAATATTTTTATCCATCTCACCATACTAACGATTATGTTTAAGTTAAACATTTTAAGAACCAAAATATGCGATTATAAATTTAAAATTAGTATAACATCCCAATTAAAAACTTTTAAAATATAAAAATTCAATTATATATTTAATAAAATTATAAAGACTACCACAATAATTTAATCTATATATAATAAATATAAATTACTGGAAGCCAGCATATTTGCATTGTACATATATATATAGATGGTGATTTTAAACCAAAAGATGAAATTAAATAGTATAATTAATTAATGTAATAACACAAGAGTATACTTAATGTAATAACACAATCTTTAATTCACTTTCTTCCATTTCTGAATAGCTTGAGACACTGCTTGTTCAACTGATTGTGCATCCATGTACCGTGTGTCTTCATTGTTCTCCTAATAATTAAGGCACTCACAAATTAAATATTTAATCATAATCACCCACGACAAATTAAAACAATAAGTACAGAGGTAAAACAGTTTAGTTTGTAATGAAAATTTAGATTTACGTACCCAGAAAATTAAATAATAAATAAATGAATAATGTGAGGCAATGATTTCTTTCCCTATCTAATGAGTTGTATTACATTTATTTACATGTAATAATACTCCTCCTATATTAAGATGACTATTTTTTTTTTAACCAAAGTATATATAATAGATAAACAAAATTGACCCTATTATAGTAGAAAAGAATTAATCAAATCAATGTATGAAGTTGATTAATATAAAAAAAATAATATAAGTACAAGAATGATAATGAGTAATTGATTAATCAAAATGTAATCTCCTTTATTATTAGATAAATTTACTATCAAATTATTAACTAATCAACTTGGATTGATGTAATAATTAATTTTTTAACCTGTCAAATGGAGGATACTGTTAAAAAAAAAAAACATATCAACTAAATCGTGGCGTATGATCGCCACACTTTTCCTAATCTTTTGCTGGCACGCTAAAAAAGCGTAACAAAAGAGTAACTTCAACTCATTAATTAAAATAATTAAAAAATATGTGAATACCAAAACTACACCTGGCCTTATAATTTATTAGTTTAATTTGTAATGAAAATTTAGATGTGGGGTAAAAAATAAAGTATTATAGAGATAGAAGTATATGATTAATTACTTTAACTCCAAATGTTTCAAGAGAAAAGGTGTCAACAGAAGAAACCCTAGCATGGAGCACATCAAGACCCAGATCTTCAAAGGCTTCCAATATGAACTCAAGCAAACCCTTGCAATTCCTTTCACTCACCACCTTTATCATGAACCCTTCTTCTTGTGCCTCAACTTTCATCTACAAAAACATCATTAATTAATTAATAATAACATGCACACAAAATTAATTACATATATAGTGCAATAACCGAAAAACAAAAATATTTAATAAAAAAATTAGCTAAAATTGATCTTATCTAGTATTTATTAATTGTTGCTAGAATTAATAAATACTAAATAAAAAAATTTATGTTTTTTTCTTGAAAAAAATGATTAATTAATTGGAGATTAGGGTGGATACATACCATAGGAATTATTGGATCATAGTGAATGGGTTCTTGTGGTGTTTCTCCTGCTAGTTGGTTCATATGATGTTGCAACTTTTGCTTTAAACGGCGTCGTATACAATAATCCACCGCATCCATTATTATTGAGGTTTGGTTCTACCCAGCTAGCTGCATAGAAAAAGCACCAAACAATTCTATCATCATATATATTATAACAACATATATATAGTTATTAATAATCTTTAGATGCATAAGATTACAAAAAATGAAATAAATAGTAAGACTTAATTAACTCACTAAATTTCCTTTTCATCCATATTTCAAACATGAAGTGATGAAGAAATATGAAAGAATATAATATAAATGTATATTAGAAAACATAGCATAGGAAATGATAAGATATGGAAGGAAAATTAAAGAGAGAGATATATATGTATGTATGTTTGAGGGTAAAATTAAAAGTAATTACCGAATTTAATGTTTATGTAATCTATTAGGCTATTCCTAATAAGTGTGTGGCTTTTTTTCCTCTTCAGAATAATAATACTGGAAATTAAACCAATAATTTGTATGTGTCTTTCTTTAAGTCTCACTCCCACTTCAGATCCACTCTCTCTATATATAAAAAAGGATAAACAGCTCATTGACCTTTTGATTCATAAATATTTAAATTTTTGATAATTTAAAAATACATTGAAGTCTTTGACTTTTTTAAAACCTAGATATATTGATCTCTCATGTTTATTTGGATCCGTCCGATTCAATAAAAAAATCATACGTAACTCCTGTTATACTAATCTGGTTGATACAGATGCAGATGTAAAAAAATTTTTAAAATTGGACAAATTAAACTCAAAGATCCATATGTCCAAATTTTAAAAAAGTGAGAGACTTAAATATATTTTTAAATCTTTAGAAACTTAAATGTCCGCCAAAAAATCAAGATTAATTTATCATTTTTTTATAATCTATTTTTGATTGTTGACTTATGAAATTTATGATATATGAGTGACGAGTGTGGGAAAACTTTATTTATTTATCTATTTTATGCGATATATAAGTATAATTATATTGACTATTTTATAGTTTGACTTATATACAGTAATCTTATTATTGTTTAAAATAATAAAATAAATAAATTAAAATTATTTGTTTAATTAAAAAATTAATATTATTATTCTATTTTATTTGAACTTCTAGAATTTGATGAGAATAAATAATCAAATATAAATAGAATTTCATATTTTGGTTTCCAAGATACTAAACTTAGGTTACAATTTTTATCCGTTTATTTGACCTGATAAGAACTCAATAGATTTTGATAAAAGAAAATAAAAAAAAATCACACATTAATATATATCAAGATTACAAATTAAGATAATGATAAAAAAAACTGATAAAGAACTAATTTTTTTTTAATTATACTCATGAATGTAGATATGTTTTTACTCTTAAATGTTTTTTAATAATTTAATATAAATGAGCTGAAAGTTAGAAATCATCTAATATTTTCAACAATGAATTACATTTTGGAAAAATAAGAAAAAGGTTTTGATGAAAATTTATTAACATATCTTGAATGTTTTAAATAAAGGTATCTGATTTTATAAGTGTTAAAATTAATTTCATCAATGGATTATTGGTGATAAGAAATTAAAATAATAATAAGCATAAAGTAGTATATTGTGTGTCATCTATATTTGCTTATTATTAGTGGTAGCTTTAGTTTGGAATGGAAAGGGAAATAAAAAAAAAAGAAATTGATTCGATTTATACATCAAATGTTAAGATTTAAAAAATAAGACATTATTTTATTTGTTGAAATTTCATGAGGTTTGACAGCTATGTGTATTTGAACTTTTATCAAAATTGATAAGAATTCATTTAATTTAAAAAAAAAATCCTTTTTTTAGACAATCAAGTCCTACCTAATTAATGTACTTTTTTTAATATAATAAAAGTTTAGATAAGTTGAGCAGCGCAGTTGGCACAATTATCATATAAAATTTACATAAACTTTTAAATATTTTTAAAATATCGAAATTTCAATAATTTTAATTAATATATATTATATATTTTTTATAATTAAAATTAACCGCTAAAATTATATTCAATCATCGATGTTCTAAGAACACTTAAAATTCTTTCTAAAATTTATGTCACAACGTAGCCTTCAAACTTTATATACACACTGTGACCTACTATAAGATTATCTATTACAGGGATCATGACAGTGACAATCAAACTTAAATTATTGATTTATTGTGGGAATACAAGTCCATTTTTTACTATAAAAAATACCTGTTTTGCTTAGCCCATGTAGGGTATATTTGTTGTCTCAATTCTAAGGATATATATATATATATATATATATATATATATATATATATATATATATATAGTGTATGTGTAAGAAAAAATTATGAAATTAATTATTTATGTTAAAATATAATTAAGATCAATTAGTATTACTTAACATATTTAAATATTTATTATATGATATTACATTTTTATTATTTTGTTTCTCTTAACACTTATAAATATATTTTTTTTATATTGTATCATTTCGTACAACTTGAATATACACAATTTTTTCTCTACTTTTTTTTTACTCTTTCTAATAATTCATATAAAATACGTATTAAAATATAAAATATATATTTAAAAAATTAAATAATATATAAAAAATATAATAATTAATTTAATAATAGATTTTTTTTTGTCTATATATAAACCTTGAGCATTGTGTGGATTTGTTTAATGCAAATTATTTTTTATATTAGGATGAGAATAATATTTCTCACGATCATAGGATATAAGGATATTAATTTTAAATGTGGTATTATTTGATTTAAAGTGTAAAAATTAGAGCACCTAATTTATGAATTTCAAAATAAAAAATTACAAAAAACAAAATAAATCCTCCGATTTAATATTAAATATTTTTTTATAAAGTAATCGACCTATCCAATTACATAGTTCCATACTAAAAATAATACATGCAAAACCAACATAATTAAATTACACACTGTATTTATCCATAATAAAAATTTTAGCCTTTGTTTAAACTTACAGCATGTCTATACCTACCTCTTTGACCAAATGCAATTAATTATTAGAGTAAGGTTGGAAGAAGCATTCCATTTGCTGGATTTAGAAGGCTAGAAGCTATATATATATATATATATATATATATATATATAATTGATAATGTTAGAGGGACAAAAAAAAATAGACAGAATTTATCTTATTTAATATTTATTAATTATTACAATAATATTTATTAATTATTACAATAATTAATAAATATTAAATAAAGTATATTATAGCCGTTTTTGATTTATTTTCTTTGATTACCAAACATTTTCGATATATAATAATCTCCCCCTATTTGGAACGTGAATTAAGAACATCACAATTTTGTGGGCAGTAGCACTAAACAAGCAGCAAAAGACCCTGGTTTTAAGACATTCAACTTGAGGAACATTTAGGTGGCGATTATGGATATATATATATATATATATATATATATATATATATATAATATTGATTTTTACTATTATTTATTATTATTAGAATTAAATGGATATAAGTGGCTAAACTTAATATAAGACAACTGTGACTATTGCTATAAAATAAGTCAAATTGCATTTAATTGAAATGACATTATTTCACGGGGATAATCTTTATAAAATATAATCTTTTAATTCTCTAGTTGGGAAGGGGCGTTAATGAAGAAATAATGCAATAGTAACAGAAATGATTAGTTGTTTTTTTTTTTTTTTTGGTTATATGGATTATTTGGATGAGACGATTTACAAAAATAGAAATAGATAAATTGTGATTTGTAGTATATAATTTAGAAACTGTTCATAATAATATCAGAGATGATTATAGCTGACTTCACTTAATGAGTTAAAATTTTATTCTTGCTATAATGTCAGATATGATTAATTTGAATTGACTGCATGCATTATGCCACACTATGAAGTTCTAATGAGAACCGAGTTAGGTTGAGTTTGAATGAAAATGAGAACCAATTTGCTCTTATCGATTTAAGTTGAGTTGGATTGTTGTATTTTTTATAATTATATTTGAACTGAACATATTAAATTCGAAATTATATCGGTTTGAATAATCAGATGCACAATCAATTAAATTTGTAAAAAAAAAAAAGAGAGAGAAAAAATGGGAAAAAATTCAATAATATTGAGAAAAAAAAAAGAAAAATTAGATGAGTTACACATTATAATTATTTGTTTAGTGGCATGGGCTAAGTGAAATTAAAGTTAGGTTGGTAAAATTATATATATATATATATATATATATATATATATATATATATTCAATATCCGGACCAATTAAAGTAAAGTATGATCAAATATAATGTTTATAATAATTAGATCGGATTGAATTTATTTGAGTTCGAACTATCCGTTTTCGTTTACACTCGTTATTAATGATGGAGAATTTGTTTTTCTTCTTTATTGTTGTATTTGTTTCCATCTTGTTGCTCCAATTTCATTAAAGGCACTATTTTCCTTGTCTTGTCTGTAAACTAAATTATTAGTGACTTGAAGGTGGAATATTATAACAAAACTTAGTTGCCAAATATGCCAATTTCAAATAAAATATACCATGTATGTGTATAAAGAAACTTAATTAAGAACAATCAAATTGAAGAAAAGTAATGAATTGAATGATTTGCAGAAGATAAGAAGGAACCAAAAAACGTGGTCGGCAGGATTCGAACCTGCGCGGGCAAAGCCCACATGATTTCTAGTCATGCCCGATAACCACTCCGGCACGACCACATTGATGTTTGAATCTTTCTAGATTATATAATGAAATAGGCTTTTAAAAATTTTTACATCATTCCCAAAAAAGTTTTATTACATTGAAGTATCTAAATTTTACAAAAATAAGTCGTTCCATCATACTTTTGAAAAACTCTTTGTTCAAATAAAAACAATAAATTTAACTAAGATAGAGATTTATATATCTTATTCTTATAAAGTTGAGGGATCTCAATATAATAAATTTTTTTTAGAGATAAAAAGGTTCGACAAAAAATTTTGTTTAGACATATTAGGTATATACTCTTTTTTCTACTTTGTTTTTTAATATCCATGATATCATCTACAAGATTTTTTTTGTTTTCTTAGAGGTACATATAAAATTTTGTTAATAACATTTTGGTTAAGTCCTAATTTCGTTTCTAGTTTTAAAAGCTAAAGTTTTTATTTCATTCTACATTTGTCTTCTGTTTAAAATAGAAAAAAAAATCTTTTAAAAATACTCCATTCTCACATTCTTCTAAGTAATAATAACAATTATAATTGTGATGGTTAGTTGTAGTTATTTAAAAGTCAAATTGACAAAAAAAATAATAGATGAAAAATAATAATTTTTTGTAAAAAAAATAATTTTTACCAAATAATAAAAATAAAACAAAATAATTAAAACATTTAGGACAAAAAAAAACGTTTTAAATAAATGTTAAAAATAAAATTAAGACTTATTTAAATATTAGGAATTTAAATAATATATTATAAAAAATAGTACATAGGCAAATTGTACTTGTAAGTTGTATGTATCCGGCCTCTTCTTCCCACAGTAATCAAAATATAGAAATCCTTATTATATAGTTTATGAAATTAAAGAAATAAACTAATATGTTATGTTTCAACAACTATTAGTTACAATGAAGTGAAAACAATCTATTGTTAAAATTAGGTGTTCTCACAAATAACTAGTAAGCTAGGCAAATTATTGATAAGAATTAAGGAAAGGACACTAATTAAGGATGTGGAACAAAAATTGGTTTATTACCTAAAGTTTAGTTCTATGCATTGACCAAAAGGGCAACATAGGTGCTTGTACCAACAACGTGGCATGCTTTAACACCGAGTTATTCCATTTGTTGCGGGTTATGTATGTGACACAAGTTTCATGTCTTCAAAGTTCAATTTCCCAATATCCAAAACAACAACATCCAATTCTACCTTTCAATTTAGCTTCATTAATTAATTGTTGCTAAATCTACAAGGGATTGAGATAATGGGGCACAAAGAAAAATCTAAGGAACGAAAAGAGAAGAGATTGCATGAGATATCATTGTTGAGGACCATTCCTTATTCTGAACACCAAAGGTTTGAGAATAATTACTTTTAGTTTTGATCTGCTTTATTTACTTTCATTTTTATATCTATATGCATTTCTTCAAACATATTTGTTATTTTTTTAATAATTTAATTTTTATGCACTGTTAGTATAAAAGCGATAGTGTTGTTATATCAACAAAAAAAATATTTCGAATCATTACTTAAAAATTATCTAAACGCATAAACCTACTTGAATAATTGTGTAAAACTCTTTACACTGTTAGTAAATATCAATCATAAAAATAAAGTACCATGTGTCTATTAATATTATTTGAATTTTACTATTGATAAATTAATAACATTTTGTGCATTTTGGATATTATGATTAGAACAATGTTATATGTGTAGTAAATATTCTCATTTTTAATTAATATTTTACCAGCAATAATTTCAATTATAACAGAAGTTTTACACACAAGAAATATATAATTTGTACTTATATTTATCAGAATTTTGTACATATAAATTAATACAATTTGCACTTACAGTTTTATGAGTTTGCACATTAAATTAATAAAATTTATTTATTAAAGACAATTTAGTGGTTGTACTAATTAAATGATGGCAAAAACCACTAAAAATTACTGTCTCCAAAAATTTCTCTTATGATTATTATGCTGTAGGTGGTGGTCAAAGGAAACCATTGCTGTGGTAACTGGTGGGAATAGAGGAATTGGGTTTGAGATTTCAAGACAACTTCTTGATCATGGAGTAACTGTTGTGTTGACATCAAGAGATGCAAGTGTTGGTATTGAATCAATGAAGGTCTTGCAAGAAGGTGGTCTTGATCATGTGGATTGTCACCAGCTTGATGTCTTAGATTCTTCATCTATCAATGAATTTGCTGAATGGTTGAAGGAAAAATATGGTGGTTTAGATATTCTGGTCAGTTTCTAACACATTATTATTATAATATTAGACATTAGTATTTACATTTGGATAATTAATTACTACTTTGGGATCCATTATGTAAATTTTATTAATTTTAAATACTCTTTTCTATTATGACTTTCTATAGCTATAATTAAGTCAAAGGTTACTAAACTTTGCTCTATGTGTATTTTAGTTTCTACTTTTTCTTAAAAAAATTGCAAAAACAATCGTTAAATTTTTATAAGTGTGCATTTTAGCCAAGAGAAATTATATACCCTTTAAAGTTTGGAATATGCAAATCTTTTAAATTTTCTAATGTGTCTTGACATTTAGAATACATAGAGTAGATGACAAAATTAATTTAATTAATTAACAAGAAGGTTTTTGTGGTATGTGTGTGATTAATTATTTGCAGGTAAACAACGCTGGAGTAAATTTCAATCATGGGTCTGATAACTCAGTTGAAAATGCTAAGAAGGTTATAGATACAAATTATTATGGAACAAAGAGTATGATTGAAGCTATGATTCCTCTCATGAAAGCATCCTCTGCTGGTGGCAGGATTGTAAATGTCAGCTCTCGCTTAGGTCGTCTAAATGGCAAACGAAATGTAAGTTAAAACTAACTTTCTTGTTTTACCATGAAGATCATTAAGATGTTAATACGTATTATATTAAATTATCTAATAATTTTCAGTTATAATCTTTGTACCAAGATATTAGTGGTCATCTCTTTTCAGAGATCTAATTATCATAATTTAAAATTAACTTTTATATAGTTCAGTCAAACTTATACTATTTAATAAGGTGGAAACTCAGGTGCAGTCGATTTTATTTGAAGTTAAGAACTGAGAACCGTTAGATAATTTGACGGATTTGACTAAATTTTCATCTAACGGTTCTCGACTATCAACTTCACGGAAAGTCGACTGCACCTGAATTTTCACCATTTAACAATACTTAATTATGATTTATAGAGCTTATTATTATAAATTAAAACTAACTTTTTTATTTTACGAAGAAGATAATTAAGATATTAAATCGTATTATGTTAAACTATTTAACCATATGCAATAATGATTCATAGACCTAATTATTATAAGTTGATATCAGACATGTTAAACTATTTAACGATTCATGGACCTAACTATTATAAGTTGATGGAGTATGGTACAGAGAATAGAGAATGAAGAATTGAGGGAGAAACTAAGTAATGTGGAAACCCTAACAGAGGAACTGATTGATGAAACCCTAACCAAATTCCTACAACAAGTGGAAGAAGGGAGTTGGGCCCAAGGAGGGTGGCCTCAAACATTCACTGACTATTCAGTTTCAAAGCTTGCAGTGAATGCATACACAAGGCTTATGGCAAAGAAGCTTTCTGAGAGGCCAGAGGGCCAAAAGATTTACATCAATTGCTATTGCCCTGGTTGGGTCAAAACCGCCCTCACCGGCTACGCCGGAAGCGTCACCGTCGAACAAGGTGCTGATACCGGTGTCTGGCTCTCCCTTCTTCCTGAGATTGCCATCACTGGCAAGTTCTTTGCAGAAAGAAGGGAGATTAACTTTTAACTTGATAGTTAATATTTGCAAAGTGCATAGAGGAAAACACATACACTATAGAGACATTTTGAGATGTAATGGTAAATAATTAATTCATGTATGTAAGAGTGACCATGTTTGATAATGTCATTCATCATTATTATAAGCTTAATTAGGCTTAGGTTCATCACCAACAATTTGAAAGTGTTGCTTTTATTGTATGTTATTTTACATGTTTTAAGGTATATTACTGTTCCAATATATTGCCTTTAATTTGGTTCTTTCAAGACTAATTTTCTTGTGCTTTCAATTACAATTCTTTTTAGGAGTTGAATGGGAAACTACCATGTTTCATACTTTATACTATAAAAATTTTTACTTTAGAATTTAAAATCTAATAATAAATTTTATTATTCAGGTAACTTTGTTCTAGTTTTTATGTAGATATATTATTTATCATCAATAATAATTTAAAGACATAATTAATTAATAATAACTCTATTTTTACTAAATATTAATTGTGTATAAATAATATTATTGACTAACAAATATTGAATAGTAAAGTGACTAAAAGAATTTTAAATACTAATTTAATGTAAGTGTAAAATTTTAAAAATTAAATTAAAAAATTATTTTATTTTTAGTATTTCCATCGCCTCTTTTCAATATATAAATTTATTTTGGATTATATATATTCAACTGTAAGAAAAAAAAATATTCACATAATTCAGAAACACACATAATATTTGGTTAAAAAATTTAGATATAGAAGTAGGACAAGTGATATACTTTAATATTGTTTTTTTTGTATTTTTTAAAATTGTGAAAGGTATATAAATCGTCGGATTTGTATTTCCTTAAAAAATAAAAGGTGCACAAATCAAACCCTCCGAATTGTGTATCTCAAAATTTTTTAATTTTTTTAAACACAAATTGAAGGGTTGGATCTGCGTACTGAACTTTTTTTTTTAATATTTTAAACACAAATTAAAGAGTTTGAGTACAAAAGTTAGAGAGTCCAATTTTTTGTAAAATCTGTAGTCCAATTTTTGTACTTCTTAAAAATTAGACGATCCGATTTTCATTCCTTAAATTAAACCATCTTACATTTCAAAAAAATACCACAGTAATTCACAATTTAAAAAAATACCATTATTAATCTAATATTAAAAATAAAAAATTATTTTTGTATTCGCAAAAGCTAAAAAGTAAATAAGAGAATGGTGAGTATATATAAAAAATATTAAATTTTGTTAATTATTCTTATAATTTAAAATATAAATACATAAAAAAATTATCCACATAATATTACTTTGATAAATAAATAAAGTAAATAAAACAGAGTTGGAGAGTTGAAAGCTCACACCTTTTTCCTTATCCTTGGTTGACTCCACTCGAAGCAGCCATGGCCACTAATAAACCCAATTCAGCACCGCCATTTCTCCACCTCCTTCTCCTTCTCCTCAATCTGCTTCCACTTCCAATTTCATCATCACGAAACCCTAAAGAATCTCCAGTTCCAATTCCAGCAGATTGGCCGCACCAATTCCACTCCGTGCTGTTCATGAACAGAAGCGGAGCACTCCAAAAGATTGACCTATGGTACGACTGGATCAATGGGCGCAACTTGAACATCATTCAAGAACAGCTCGATGACGTCATCCTGTACGACGCCGAGTGGAACAACGGCACGTCGTTTCAGTTCAGTGTCGATCCAGCTGAGGCGAAATGCGACGTGTTCCAACTGGAGGTTGGGATCCTGAGGCCCAATTGGCTGGACGGTGCTAACTACTTGGGGCAGGAGACGGTTGATAATTTTGTTTGCAATGTTTGGGAGAAAGCTGATTTCATTGTTTACTATGAGGATGTTGCTTCTAACAGACCTGTTAAGTGGATCTTCTACTCAGGTAACTCTCCACTGCTTCTTCAGTTTGTTAGTTTTGGAGGGAAAGTTAGTTAGTATTCTCTCACGAGTAATGCTGCACGTTGATAACTGATTTTTGTTATGTTGGATGAACTTGGTTGGATTTAGTTAAGAAAAAGATTTGGATGTGTAGCATTATTCTTAACTACTCTAACTAACTTCTCACATTGCAAATAAGTTTAACAACAAATGTATTTACGAAAATGCTATTTATATATCAAAATTAGTTACTAAAAATTAGTAACCAATGTATTTGTGTATAAATATATATGTAGTTTAATGTATTTTCAATATATATTTTATACTAGTGACTGATTTTGAGGACTAATTTTGGTGTATGCATAATATTGTTGATGTATTTATATATACAAATACATAATAGTTAGTTTAGTGGCTGATTTTTTATGTAAACTTACCATTTTTGTTCATCTAATTAGTGTCTACCAAATTTACCAATTTTTTTCCATTTAAGTGTTACATTAATTTTAGAGAAATACTAGAGGGCTATAAGAATTTGTTATTTTAATAATCAATTAGCCATCAATGTTTAAAAGTGTTGGCTAAAGTATGTTGTTTGATTACTAAATTAAAGGAATTTGATTAATGGCTAGAAGTGATGGTCAAAAACAATAAATTCTGATGGCAATCCGGTATTTCTCTTAATTTAAATGTCTGTGTTAGCATTATACTAACAGTTGGGGAATGAAAGTTTGGGCAAGGGCTAAAAGTTTCAAGTTACTGAACGTGGGAGACTTTAATTGGTCATTTTAGAAAATGTGGATGATCAAATAGACTCATTCAACTAATTTCAGGGATCAAAATGAAAAGGGAAGTGCTAGGTAAACAATGACTATCTTGAACAACATGAACAACCACCAATCAAATAAAAATACACCCTACTTCGTTATTATTTAATGTTTATTTGATGCTGATATGAAAAAGGAAAATCATTTTCTTAGTTGGGAAAATCTTGGTAATTAGCTTGTCTCCCTTTATTATCACTCTATTAGTTGCAAGTTCTATTGTCCGAATTCAATGATTATAAAAGATTATTCTGTTATGGAACGATAACTGACACTACCCGAATCTGATGAGAGAAACATTGAACATGAGATTATTTTCAGTATTTTATTGACTAAAGTGCTCACTTAATCACTTTCAAGTTTCAACACCCTTACTGGTTGCAAGTGAGTTCAAATGTCCATTTCTTCAGGGAGTTTGATCTTCTCTGATGACAATTGTGCTGAGATTTGAATATATAAATGCAAGTAGGTTATTATAAATATAAGTATCAACTTAAGTATGATCATTGTGAATTCCTAAAAAGTATTCTGCAGTTGTGATGTTTTAAATGTTGTCTAGTTAGCTAGCTAGCTTGTTTTTTTGGCGTATTAGGTCGGAATCTTTATGCGCGCTTGTTGTTATTAGAAGTGTTAGATTCGGCAAGTTACTAGAATTTGATTGTGATCTGAAGCTGTAAGTGAGACTAATTTGGTGTGTGATTGCAGGATACACTGCTCATGTGATGACATTTGAGGTTGGAGCAGTTCTTGATGATCCAAATTGGCAAGCTCCTCTTTATTGTTTCACTGATGAGAATGAGAAGCAAACAAGAAGAAAAAGAATAAGAAAAAGAAGTAGAAGCAGCTCCTCTTTTGGGAGGTTGATGAGGAGGATGGCTTACTCTGCACATGATCATATGGAATTATGAAATTGGTGTATATAATAATAATAATAATAATAATAATAATAATAATAATAATAATAATAATGTCTGTATTTTTGGGATATGTCTCTCTATTGGTAGGTGATGTTTACAAAGATAAGAGTAACAATTGGTTTCTTTGACAGGGGATATTGGTGTAGAAAGCATGAATATGACCCGGCAGAGTCTTTGCTCTGAGGCTAGAACTGTTACAAGTTATTCGGTTGAATTTAATCTTAAAAGTTTGCTAAATATTAATTAAGTCTATTGCTACTTTATTCCTAATTAAAACCTTTTTTCAGCTTAAATAAGTTTTTGCCTTTATAAAATATTTTTATTTGTTTTAGTCTTTTATAAAAAATTTCTTTTGGTTTTATTCTTATACAATTTAAAAGGTTTCTATTTTAATCTCTGCTTTAGCTTGTACCGTTTAAAGTTGACATCATAAGTTCACCTACTTTTATGAAGATGTTAAAAATATTTTTTTATGAAAATACTTGTATTAAAAGTGTAATTTGTTTGTTTAGTGACACTTTAAATAAAAATAATATTTTTATAACATGATAAAATTAAATTCTATAATTCATCATTTAATAACAAAAAAGAAGCATCTTCACATAAAAACAATTATAGAATCTTTATTCTAATATTCACCAATAATAATATAACAAGTTAAAACAATTATGTGATAAAAATGTGCCACATTAATTAACGGCCCATGGATTCCTTGCTCTTACATTTCTGTAGGTTTATCATTAACCACTATAAAAATAATTACAAAATGTACCCTGTTTTTTTTTTTTGAAAAATTTACTAATTAAATTTTGATCCCTTTAACTTTTGTTATTTACACTTTTTCCCTTTATCTTTTAGTTTCAGAGATTCAGTTCCAGATTCAAAGATAGGTCTGCTAGGGTAACGCGTTTTCTCATCTTCTCCTCTCTGGTTTGCTACCCTCGCCACCACAACACGCGTCAGACACCGCCGCTCCCTGCGTCCGCCGCGATTCAAAGAGAGGTTTGCTAGGGTAACGCCATTTTCTCACCTTCTTCTCTCTGGTTCGCCTACCCTCGCCGCCACAACACGCATCAGACGCCGCCGCTCCCTGCGTCCGCCGCCCCTCGTCACATTCTCGGAGGAACGAACTATCAGTATCACCAATATAGGGTAGGTTACTAGGTACAACTATTCATAAGCCAATTTAGAGAAAGAACGAGAACCAGAGCGATCCTTGATGACACTGAAATAGGACAACTTTCCTCAACCCCACTTCTTGTTGAGGACGACAAACCCAGCAAGGTATACTTTTTCCTCTGCCTTTTTTTCAGTTCGGTTTGATTCTTTTAGAATAGTCAAGATGATGAATTTTGAATCCTTAGGGTAGCTTTTCAGGCAATGATTTTTGCCCTGCTTTGAGTTTCCTTGGTGTTTTGATTTGAATTTTAGTTACCTGTTTTTGACCAGGGAGCACATTCTGCTGCAACTACTATAACATTCATCACGTTGGTCCCAGCCAAAAGTTGCGGTATTTCACCTTCACTCCCAATCTCATTAGATTCATCAGTGATATTCTCCAAACCTGATTCAATAACACCATCCTGATTCTTAACCTCAGTTCCATTTGTAAAGAAGGCTGGTAGTGAATCCAGCCTCAACGAAGCCAGTTCAAGAGGTGGGACTCTAAATGGCGTTGTGTTTTGCTATTTCAATGACCTGATTGGTGTTTACCTGCTTTGATGAATGTTTTGTAGGCACGTGCAGTATCTACTGATGGACTCAGACCAAGTTTCTATTCAATTAATGTTGTAGATTACGTTATTCAGGTGAAAACTCTTGCTCAAGATTTTATATCTGCTCAGTGCACTAGGTTTGGCTTTTATTATAGGAGGGCCATAGTTTTATACGATCCTATTCCTTTTTCTGCTTCTATTTCTCAGTGGAAGTAAAGAATAGAATTGACATGGAAGCTACAGTTTTAGCTGTTAAGATTGGCTGCCCTATCCTTAGCGTGACCTGTCCCAAACCTTTTCTCAATAGATAAAAAAATGTGCCGACTCCTGTTTAACAAAATATAAGCTCGCCATCCCTCAAGTTACCTGTTATTCCTCGCCCCCATTATTTCTCTCTCTTATAAAAATCATTGGAGGAAAATTAGGATATAGCCCTATGGATGAATGGCATTAGGGATGGCTGTAGTTAAAATGTGTTGGAAGTCAGCTAGTTGAACTATCTAACAGTAATGCACGTAAATCTTTGCAATTGAAAGGTTTAAAATTAATAACCTTTGAGATTTAAATGTTTTGAACTTTGTGTCATCAGTTTTGATCCTCGATAAACATTGATTTGAGGTTTTAAATAGGTGCTACTCTCAGGTTGACTAGGTTCTGAAGCTACTGATAATTCTTCCCCCTTCTTGTGTTTCAGCTTGCTTTATGGTTGTTATTATGGTGGAAACCTATTAGGGTGCTGCTCATCCTGTCTAAGGTGTTCTTTGCAGGTTAGTTATTAAGAGTTCTCCACCTCCAAAAAGAATAAAATTTAGTATTTTATCGATCATGATTTAATATTCTTGGGTGCATATATTTTGCAACAGTAGTCTCATTGTTTGCATGGTCATTTTTATTGTTATATTTTAATCTCTCTTGTCTATTCTCTCATTTCTGGATTCTTTTTCTTGTAATGTTTCATGTATTCAGTCTTAATTGGAGCTTGATCATTATTTGTATCCCGGATAAAGGTGATGAATCAGGGCCAATCATACTTCATCTGAATTCTTTGAGTCTTCACTCTAGCAGATCACTATTTGATAACATCAAAAGGTTAGGATGAAGTAGCACTTGATTTATTGTATACCATATATGTGACATATCTAGTTCATTTCTAATCTGGTTATTAGTTCTTAAACATATCACAGCTTCCATATCTTGTGACTTCACTACCATCCTATGTTACAAGTAGGTATTTTTCTTATGTTCTTGTAATTTGTAAGCATATATGTAGATTAATGTAAAATTGACCTCACCATTACTTTATATTATTCATTCAACTTTGCCCAGTATTCTTAAAATGTATAGTTACAAACAAGCTAGCTAAATCCATACGGATGCTTATAGAGAAAATCATGTGTCACAAAATGGTCCTCTGACCTTGTATCTTAATGACATGATACAAGTTTGAAAACTTAAATGTTATGCAGATTTTACAGTTTGAATAAAAGGATTGAAATAATGAATAGTTATTAATTATTAAGAGGCTTGTAATGTTGTTGTATTTAATGGCGCCACTGAACATGGTTTGTCCAAAATAATTGCCATGTTGTTCCAAGTCATTAGCAATTAAGAACCCTAAGATTCCAAACACAATACTTTTAATGATTAAATTTCCTCACATCCATGTTCTATGGATTTGAGTACCTCTCTCTCTGTAAATTTGCCACCACTCTATACAAATTGCCAAAACCACTTCTGTGTGCTGATGCAGCAGCTGGCACAGGAAAGTGCCTTTCACAATATATAACGAGAAAATTAAACACCTCATCAATCAACTCAAAGAAAGCAGTGTGTCCTGCATAGGGTCATTTCAGCAGGAATGGCATATGCATATCTAATCTTGCGAGCAATCTGTTTCTATGGATTGAGGTGGCAGCCAAGCAAACTTTGCGGGGTTCTCAAAGGGAAAACGATGTGTTCTTCAGTGGCCGCGAGCGGCGGGGATTTTGCGACATCGGGATCAGAAATATAGATAGATTATAGATAGAGGATATATACTCTTTAATATTTTGTTGTCCTTTGCACCCACCGCATGCATAGCTGGCATTGCCAATTGTTCTTGTCTTTCTGTTTTTACTCCTATAGTTTCACCATTAGATTTTGGATTCACGCTTCTTCATTTCCCCTTAATACAATAAATGAAACCCGTGTCCAATTCCATGATTCCTAAGATTGACACTATTGGATTGATTTCAATTTTAAAAGATTGTGATTTGTGATGACTGGTACTCGGTGTTTGGCAATTTATATACAAACTTAAGTTTCATTTTGAATTGTGTATTGGTGTTTAGGAAGTTATGGGTCAGGAATATTCTCATGAAGGGGTTAATAGCGAGCATACATCATATGATCAGTATGAGCAGGAGGAAGAAAAACATGAGGAAGTTGACGTGGATTATATGGATGAGGACGACACAAATGTGGAACCAATGTTCGATTATCACGGCTTCGATGAAGGGTATAACATTGACTCACTCGAAGACATTGGGATGATTGAATTTTGGAACATCAGGGATGAAGATGTATGTCATTTTCACTTTTCTGATGTCGACATTGCATTTGAGTTCTACAATAGATATGCAAGGACAAGAGGCTTTAGTGCTCGGAAGAACAGGACTAGGAAGAGTCGTGCAGGCGCACTTAAGTTGAAGAATTTTGTATGTCATCGTGAAGGATTTAGACCGCCAAATAATTACGGCATCGGAAACCTTAAGAGAAAACCTACACGTGAGACAAGGTGTGGCTGCAGTGCAATGATGGAGATTCGTGTAGATGCACCTAGTGGTCGTTGGTTTATTTCTTATTTTTCTGATGAACACAATCATCCGCTTCTGGATCCTCGGTTGACTGGATTGCTCCCTGGGCATAGATTCATGTCTGAGGCTGATATTGGCCACATGGTTAACATGAAAAAGGGTGGGATTAGTGTTGGGCATATATATCGGGTATTAGCAAATCAGGCAGGTGGCTACGAGTATCTCTCTTTCACGCAAAGGGACATGTACAATAAAATAGCAAAGCAGAGGCGCTAATTACCCGGTGATGCATATGCAGCTTTGAAGTATCTAGAAGATCAAGCAACAAATGACCCTTTTCTCTATTTTAATCATCACATGGATGCCGATGGTACTTTGCGCAATTTATTCTGGTGCGATGGTCTCAACAGGGCCGACTACTCATTATTTGGCGATGTGCTCGCGTTTGATGCTACCTATAAGAGGAATAAATATATGTGTCCACTGGTGGTATTTTCTGGTGTCAATCATCACAATCAAACAATTATCTTTGCTACTGCTTTAATTTGCGATGAGGAAAAAGACACATACAGGTGGTTGCTACAACAACTGAAGGTGGCAATGAATGGGAAGCACCTGTTTCGGTGATCACGGATGGTGATCTATTAATGAAGTTCGCCATTGAGAAAGAGTTTCCTAATGCACATCATAGATTATGTGCATGGCATCTGATTCGCAACGCAACAAGTAACATTGGCAAGCCCCAGTTTACATCCATGTTTAGAAAGTGTATGCTAGGCGACTATGAAATTGATGTATTTCGTCAAAAGTGGTTTGAAATGGTTGAGGGATTTGGTGTCGAAAACAAGAATTGGGTCCTAGATATGTATAAAAAGAGACATTCATGGGCAACTGCACATATAAGAGGGAAGTTTTTTGCTGGTTTTCGGACTACTTCTCGGTGCGAGGGATTAAACTCGATCATTGCAAAGTATGTCAACTCAAGGTACAATCTGGTTGAGTTCATTCAACACTTTAATCGTTGTGTCGACCATATAAGGTGGAAAGAGGTCCAGGCTGACCTCGCCTCTGTGAATGGGAGACCCAGTATGCAAACCTGTTTTCAACAGTTGGAGAGGAGTGCTGCCAATGTTTACACCCTATCAATATTTCATATGTTCCAACCAATCTTTGTACGGGCTGCATCAATGAAGGTAATAAATATGAGGCAAACTGGCTCTTATGTGATTTACTCTGTCGGTTTGGACCAAACGTCAAATGAGATGTGGCGTGTATTCTACACCAAAAAATTGATTTGATCATGGGACAACAGAAAATTTAGAATCGGTCATTCATGTTCTACACCAAAAAATTGATTTGATCATGGGACAACATAAAACTTCCACAAATAGTAGTTCCATGTTGGATCCTACTGTAGTTGTGCATTCTTCGAAAAGTACAAAAATTAGTGATCTTACTGGTATCATGCCAATTCAACCCAAAAAGTTATTCCACTTGGATATTACTCGTGAAGCTACAACTCCACCTAATGGACAATCACATGTTAGAGTAGGAACTGTACTGCCAAAGGTAACTTTAATTTTTTTCTTTCGTTTATTTATTCTTTTTTCTTTATTTTATTTTTTAGTGTAACCTTGAAACTATTTTTTTCATCTTCAGTGGTGGACACTTGTTGCATTTGAGCCTACTGCTTCGATGATGTTAACCGAATCTCAGGTAGCTGTTGCAGCCTATATTTTTTCGGATACGTTAGATCCGTACGTGTGGTTAATGATTATGTGTATAATGTAATGGTGTAAAAATTCTATGCTTCTCCCAGCTAACCACTTTATGGATTTGGCAGTTCTAAAGAGTTGGTAATCTCAGATGAAAAGGGTTACAGAAGTACATTTAGATTGTCTTGTCCCAGAGAGATGTGTCGAATCACGAGTAAATGCATATTATTCTTTTTCTTGTAATTATATTTTTAAGCCCCTATTTACCAATAAACATGTTTTACATATAATTGTAACATATTGTAGGTTATAAACCTGGTGGCACTTATGATGACACGTATATTTCGACGTAGGAATGAAGATCCAATTTGCTGGTTCATGCCTACACATTTTGCAGTAAAGTTATCCCTATAATATAAAGAAATTCTTAGTTAATATTTTGGTCTAATAGTTTGATTGGATATACTAATTTAAAAGAAGTTCTTTTTTCTAGACTAACCCATGCTATGTACTCACACGGTAAAGTGTATAATTAAATTAGCAGTTCAAAAATAGTTGTTAAATTGAAAGCATATTTTCATTTAACAATATTTATTTGTATGCAGCAATATGCTTTAATCGACAAATATACACCGGCAGAGGTTATCTTTGATTTCCTTGGAGCATATATGTCACTGAAAATTAGCCACGTCATTAGGGTACGAGTGACCTATTTGTTTTCCATTAATGTACTATTATCTATTTTTAGTGTTTATAATGGTTTAAGGTTTATCGCAGGTGTTTATCCCTATCTGTGAGGAACTACATTGGTATTTGGTTATTGTTGACTTTATAAGTCGTCGCCTAATCATATTGGATTCACTGCCTTCTGTCGAAAAACATCAACAACGCAAAAGGAACGCAATTAAAGTGGTAATTATTTGTTCTAAATCAGTACTCAATGATTTAGAATCACTTAACAACTTAACAATTTAAATAACCATTTGTTGTAATTAGTACTCTTAGTCAATTTAACTCATTTACAATTCACTTTTTTTTGTGTCATGAATTTATTCTTGTACAGGCAACTTATTTAGAAGCGATGTTAGATGATCATATTTTTAATGATGATAAGTCTAAAGTTATAGATTGCTCCACCTTTTGGCCTATCACACCTTTTGGCCTACCCACTCAAAAAAATAGATCGTAAGTCAACTATTTAATTTTTTCTTTTAAATATCATTACGTTCAATAGTTTATGGCAAAAGCTAGTGTACTCCAGATAAAGTAGGGAGCGCAGCACTCCTTAAAAGTTAACCTACTATCAAAAGTTATCAGGTAAATTTAATTTATTTATTATTGTTATTATTTTTTTTTTGTCATGGGCTGAACAAACAAACCAGCACTAACAAAAAGACTAATTCCTCTGTTACTCTGTTATTGTCGATGTGATGTTTTCAAATATTTTCACTGTTTTGTTTGCTGGCAGGTGCTTGAAGGTTGTGGTAGGCTTAGAGAAGGGGGGGTTGAATCTATGCCTTCCTTTTAAGTTGCTGTTTTGACCCTTTTTAAGCAAAGCTACAAATCTGATTCTGTTTGAACTCTGAAGCGAAAATTTATGAGACAGGAATAACAGAAAACAGAACATGACAGAGAAGAAAAAGCTAACACCAGCATGTATCCTGGTTTGGTTGCTTTGTGCTATGCAACTTACATCCAGTCTCCTCCACAAATATGGAAGAATTTCACTATAGTTAACAGTATTACATACACCAATTTCACACTCAAGTTCTAGCTTAACTTGACATTGGCTATGCTAACACTAACTATTTTCTCTTAGTGCTAACCCAACTAAGAAAGGATACCAAACAGTACAAGATACAAGACACTTAACCAACCTAAAGAAATCTGAAAATAACTCTAGGCTTTTCTCTCAAGTGTATCTCTCAGCCCTTTTCCACTCATGGCTTTTTTTCTTAAGCTTTCTCACTTTGCCTTTTCTCTCAAGAAATTACAGAAAGATAAGCTTAGAAAAGTACTTACAATCAGAAAACATGAAGGAGATTGACTTCATCAACAGCCTCTGTGCTATGCGAAAAACCAGATTAGTAAGCCTCTGATTTAGTTCTTCATACTGGCGAATGCACCTTGATTGGTTACACTGTCCAGTTAGTTGAACTTCTTCAAAGATCTCTCAGAACAAAACACATCAAGTTCACTGGTTATCTCTCCTTACCTCAGAATGAACAACAAGCTTCTTTTTATCTCCTAGCATGTTCCTTGGTTCTTCTTCCAAAGTCAACATCTTGAGCCTTGAGCTTCACCAACCACAGATTCACTTTTTCTCCTTAATCATCAAAGTAGAACCGTTCCTTCTGACTTTTCCAACTTGACCGAAGCCACAAAGGAGTAACCGAAATTGTTTTCCAATGGTCAACCAAATCTGAACCCTGAACACCAACTGGTCCCCAAATTTTGATTAAGACGTAGATACACAGCAGAATAGGGCAGAGAACAACTTTCCCTTCAAAGCCATTTTCGGATAGAGCAGAGTAGGGAAGAAAGGATGAAGATCTGATGCATGCAAGATGATATGGTTTACCTTTCTTAAGCTTGATTTAGCTTCTGTGCTACAAGCTTCAACTCTCTCTCTTGCTTCTTTGGTTAGGGCTTATGGAAGAAGCTTTTTTCTCTTTCTCTTTCTTGCTTTTTCTGAAATCTTGATGTGACTTGATTAGAAGGAAAAAGAACGTTGCTTTTAGTTAAGCAAGAGAGAGGGAATTTCAATTCTGAAACCAGTTCGGGCTTGGATCGGGTATTAGTATGCATGGCTCGATTTAATTTCTTTGGTTTCTTCCTTTGCTTTTGCTTGGACTCTTTATTTTGCTTTCAGCCCAATATTCTTTGCTGAATGCCTTTTATTCCATTTGGGCTATTAATATTTGGCCTGC
Source organism: Arachis stenosperma (assembly GCF_014773155.1). Taxonomy (NCBI): domain Eukaryota; kingdom Viridiplantae; phylum Streptophyta; class Magnoliopsida; order Fabales; family Fabaceae; genus Arachis; species Arachis stenosperma. Next base: position 51,115,670 of record NC_080384.1, read on the forward strand.
AACAATAAACAATTAGTTAATAAGTAGATATGATTAATCAACACTAATTATTTATTTTGCTCAAAAATAATGTTTGTCATCATTAATTAATTTAGTTAATTTCTTAACTCAACAGTGCTTCCACTATCGTTTTAGCTAGCTATAGATTTTGACGCTCTTGAACCCACCTTATTCCACTTCTACCATAAATGACCATCAAAGTCCGAAAAATTGCTGCCATAGAAAAGGAAGACGCATGTCTGTCGCCACTGCTGGTTAGCTAACTCCAAACGTAAAACGGATTCTGTAGAAAAACCCCGGTTTCCATGAAGGCGCATGATTCTCAAATGACGACACAGTCAAAGCACAATATGCATGGCAGTTACAACAAGTCCATTATCTTTTATTTCAAATTAACCTCAACGTGTACGTAATAGAATGAAAAATTAAAATACAATTATATTTAAACAATTATTTGTATTATTTTTTATTAATTTATTCAAAAAATAATTAAATTCTGAAGCTAATTGGTATAAAATATTACAGATATAAAACTAAGAAAAATTTTTATTTGTATAGAAATGAGCCTAATAAATAATTATTCTATTTAATATATAATTAAGAGTATTTCTTTCTTTGCCAACGAATTATAGCTCAAATGACATAATCTCTTTATATTCACCTAAAAATTGGTAAAAAAAAAATACTTCTTTCCTTTATTAACTTTTTTATACAAAATAGCAAGAATACACATTAAAAATAAATTAAACTATATATATACCTATACAAAAATACATAATGATTAATTTTAGTGTATAAATTAAATAATATTTTTGTTGTTAACTAGAAGACATTGGAGAGTTGTATATTAATAAGCTGGTTTCGCTTTGCTTCAAATTGATGCTTCTTCGGTTCTTCTTACTCCTTGAATTTGAAAAATTCAATGACATTTAAAAGACTCAAAATGCATGATCATGTACATGAACTTGCAAATTAACAATGAAGGAGTAATTGGCCTCTGACAAATTCAACTATCTAAAAGTTTTCAAGTACTTGAGAATTGAGATTAATATGGATCATTCAAGTTGAAAGATTTACCTGATTGACTTTACAGAGCTATTAAATTGCGCTATTTGAGAATATGGGGAGGAAGAATGGAATCATTTCCCACGTGCTTTCCAAGTGTTTCTCTTGAAGAACTTCATATCATTTCTTGTAGACTCTTGTCATTTCTTCCCAACAACATGGATCAATTCCATATATAATCTTCAATTCTTAGAGATAGATGATTGTCCTAATTAGATTAGATAAACTTATCATGTTAGCACCTAATTAGAACGGTTAAGTGTATGATGTAGCTAGTGCGGTGTCATTTAAGTAAATTTTGACGCCATCAACAATGAAAACGATGAAAAGACTAATGTGACTAATTTAAAATTTTTGAATGATAAATTTGATTAAAAATATATTTCGAAAACCAATTTAGAGAACAAATATTTTTTAGAGACGAATTTGATCATTTAATCATTGATAATCCTTACACGCACTTACTTGTTTACGGCTATATTTACTATTTCATATATCATCTTTTGTAACAAGGAGTGTACCCTTGAATTTTTGTAGATTGATGGGCAAGACCAAAATGATGAAGATGAAGATGGAGGAGATGCAATCAAGATCGAATATGAAGAGAAGAAAAGGAAATAAAAGCATTATCTTTATATGTAGTGTCTTTGTCTAATGATTCTGTTTTAATTGCTTTGATTTGAGTATAATTCATGTTTTTAGCTACAAAACTTTGTCCTTTATATAATGTTGCATTATTATTTAAGACTGAAGTAAAGCTATGTATTTGAACACCTCAGCCTTGAGTGTGTATGTTGAGTTTGGAAACTATGAATAATATTTTAAGTTTGAATTGTTCTGAATATTACTATAGACTAATTCGATTTTTAATTGGATTTTGTAGTTTAAAAATTTCCGAGGTTTTGATTGCGTAGAGAATTTAATACTACTCAAGAATCTTATTTCGTTCATCCTTTAAGAATTAAAAAAAATAGTCTTGTATGAAATAGTTTTTATGAAAATATATTATTTTGGTTGGGTTCCTGTAATTTTTAACTAAAACTAGAAGATTTATTTTGGTCATTGTTCTCATCCGTTTTTGATAAATAATGATATGTCATAATAAATACTGGCATAACAAATTAAAATATTAGCCTTGGCCTTGGTATCTGGAATTTTATCGAATATAAGTTAAGAAGCGTTTTAACAAGAATACTGATTGAATATAAAATATATAGATATAATTAAGATCAATAATTAAAATTACTAAAATATCAATATTTTTAAAATATTTAAAAAAATTAAATATATAATACCGAAATGACAAATTGATCATAACTATAAAAATAATAAACATCAAATCTAGAACAAATATTTGTCAGAAAACCCAACAGCACCATATTTAAAAGTTAATATGGGCTTTTGTTGAAGATAAAATAAAACCAAAATATATTGATCCAATAGTCTGTAATCAAATTTAGGACCAATACAAGTTGAAAAATAATCTTAAGACCAATATCAAAGCATAGTAGTGAAGAGTGTCCAATAAAAAAGTGACCATAACTGAAAACATTATAAAGAACATATTAGGAACAAGATATTTCAGAAAGCCCAACAGCATATTTAAGTTGGACTAAGAAGTTTTCTCTCTTCAGGCAGGAAAAGAAAAACCTTGACAAAAAAAAAAGACAACAAAAGAAAAACCAGTTTTTTTTAATAAATATTATTTTCAAACCAAATAGGATTTTAGACCAAAATAAATTATTTAGAAATCGCTAAAGAAAAAATAATAGAAAATATTTTGTTTGGTTTGTATTTTTATTTTCTAGTGTTATTTATTTTAAAATTTTGTAATAGAATATGCAAAAATAAAATAATTTTATCGCTTATACTTTTGTTTTTTTTAAAACTATTAACTTTAGAAATAAATAAAAAATAAAAAATGAAAACACAAATTAAGCATATGCCTTAGCCTTAGGACCGGACATCTACCTCTACTAAAATACGAATATAAGAGAGTTTTTTTTTTGTATAACTTTCTCTTTCAAAATATCTTTCACTATATATAATAAATTAAAAAGCATTATATACAAAACTTGAATCCAAGATTTCTAAATTAAAATATGACATATTTATCAACGTGACTATTATTACATATATTTAATTTATAAAAAAATTAAATCAATAAATAGGTTTGTGCCTATTAATGAACTAATATATTATAAAAACAAAAAAAATTCTCAAATAGTTATTACAAACTTAAGATAATTAAAATAATAAAACAAATTAAAAAATTAAATTATAACCAATGTAAGACTTTTATATGATATATTCCTAGAAAGGTAAAAAAAATCGAGATTTTACGTAAAATAAAAAAAATAAATTAAGTACGTAAAACGTTAAATCGTAATAAGATTTAAATTGTAAAATCGTAAAATTTAGTATAAATTTTGTAAAATCGATTGACTCATTTAAAATCATAATATTAAAAGATTTTAAGTGTTAAATCGAAATTTTAGCTACTATAGTTTATTGCAAAAACACATTTATTATATATATATATAAAGAGAATATTGGACAAAATCTTGCTACTAGCCTTATTGAGCCAGAACAAGACACATGCATGGATATATTACATTATTTTCACATTACATCGTCCTAGGTACATGAAAACTAAACTCTCTTAACTAGCATCAAAGTGAAATTTTATTGTCTATTCACATGACACATAATTGTGCTAATTAGGATCCTACAAAACTCACCACTTAATCTTGGCATATATAAAAATATGTCCTTGTTGGTATCAAAATTATGCTATTTAACTTAAAAGTGGTGGGAAAATCTTCATATGAAGAGAAAAATCCTAGGAGTTTATGGAGTAATAATTGTCAAAATCCACCTTTTCATCAAAGGAGTGAAAATCCAAGCCTTGTATTGATGAATTAGAGACTGATGAAGTTGGTGCTGAAACATTATCACTAAAATCAGAATCTGAGGTTTGAACACATAGGCCTAGTCCATCATTAAAGTGGAAAATGTTGTTTGATTCTGAATTTGTTGTTGGTGATATGAATTCAGGAGAAAAGCTTTCAATGTAAGAGAACATTTTGTTGTTGTCTTCATCATTTTCAGAAACTATTGATGGGGAAGTGAAGCAAAGTGAAGAGAAAATGTTCTCCTTTGTGTCAGGGTCAAAGTCAAAGTCAAAGTCATCAAGTTTGACTTCAAGTTCTTGTGAGGGTTGTTCTGTTTTCATCTCTTTTTGTGTTGGTTGATGATTCTTGGGTTGTTCTTCTAATAATAAGGCCATGTTTGGTTTTTTTGAGTGATGACTAACTTGAATGCAAGTGTGTCTTCCTTTGTAGGTTATTTCCAACACATTTGGATCTTCATCTGATTTTTGCACTTGTTTTGTGGCCAAACAACCTTGTACATGTCTATGTGTACATCTGAAATATCCTCTGCAATCCAAAGCCAATCTTTGTCAGCAACACATATAAATCTTTTTAAAATAAAAAAACTTGTATTATTATAAAATAATCCAAAATAATCTTTAAAATATTGCTTGTTCAACAAATATCTTAAAAAAATTTGAATACATATTCTATATGTTTAGAAGATTAATTTATTTAATAATTAAATTAAATCCCCAGCTGCATTCTGTTTTTATTGATAAAATAGTAATTATATTAATTTTAATTAATTATTAAATAAATTTATCAAATGGAGCTAATACTCTTAAGTATACTAAGTAGAGATACAATCTTCTAAAAATTATTTTGCCAACAACATCAATTTTTAAGGACTATAAATATATAATTATTTCTTCTCCCTTCATTATATTTTGTAATTCTTTAGAAACCTTGAAATTAGGCACTTACAAAATATGACTATGAATGACAAAATAACAAAAGGAACATTAGTATATTATTATGGTTTGGATTTGGCTGCATTCTATTGATTTTTCAGTGCAATAAATTGAGAACATGTGCTTCCAAAACTAAATAGGGCCCCCAAATAACTTTGTCTCTGATTTTTACAGTTATTGCTTCTATAACACAATAAAACCACATGAAAAATGAAACCTAAATGCATTAATAAAAAAGCTGCTATCTTGCATTGAATTGAATCTATCTAATGTTGTCCTTTGGATAAGTTTTAAAAAAGCAATTTGTCCTTATTATATAGCTGGAAAAATAAATGTTATCTTTTTTTTATTGTTTATTTGTCCCCGTTTATATAATCATTGGTTAACTCACCAATGGTGTGGTAGTTATATGGGTACCTATGTCCCCCTTTGTGACTAACTAGAAGATATTTATTATATCAAAAAATGCTAATGAAGTGAATGTTTCTATCATATTCAATAATATATGCCAATATGATAGAATTGGTATATCTAACAATTAATATATTTAGAGTGTCAAATTATTATTAGTATGTTAAAAAATAGTACAATTCAATAATAAATATATTAATATTTTTATCATTTCAAGAGTTATTATTGGAAAAAAATATTTTTTTTTTTAGATGAATAATTCTAAATTTCTAACCTTGGAAACTTGGCTCCAAGAATGTCCTTCTGTCCATATTTTCTCCAGCTATATCCATCTTCCATAGAACCATCAAGTTCTGTTCCCAAACACACCCTCACTTGCTTTGTCCACATTGACATAGTCTTTCTGAATCCCACAAAAAAGTTCAAATTTTTAAGAACCCCAAATTGAAAATTTTCCAGATCATGAATCTTGAGAGTCTCATCCCCCAAAAAATCACAAAAGAACAAGAATTTGGCAAGTTATGAATATTAAAAACTCTACCTTTTCTTGGACACTTGTTTGTGCTTTGCAACATCCTCTTTGTCCAAGACCTCACTTTTTGTGCTGCCATTTGCAAGAGAAGAAGATGAACAATGAGAAGAATCCTTCATGAAGTTGGTGTTACTGAGCATGGTGAGTACTTTCTCATAGGTTGAAAGTATCTTCTCTATCAAAGCTTCATTAGATTCATGTGATGATGATGATGATGATAATGATGGTGATGGTGAATTCAAATGGTCAAAGAGCTTCTTTGCTAACTCCTTTCCTTGCATTAACTCACCAACAATACTAACTTGTTCCATTTTTGGAGAATTATATATAATATTATTAATAATAGACTTGAATCTTAATTTGAGCTTTTGCACAAAAACTATAGGACTAAAAAAGATGCCAATTTGATTGTATATATAGTATTGGACATTTTACAAAGTGAATATACATCAATGATTTGAAAAAGGGTATGTGAAGAAGTGGGAACTTAGTGTTGGAAATTTCAGATGGGTTACCAAAAACATATGATGATTCATTAAGAAGAATACAAGCACATAGAATAGGGAACAAGGAATTAGAATATAGAACCACTTGGATTAGGCCAAGTGTGTTGGTAATAGACTATAGTATATAAATGCCAAATGGATCAACCAAAATATTGTAGTGAAATTTGGAGTGAAGATTCTAAGAGAGAGAGAGAGAGAAGAGTAAGGTGCTTTAATTGGAAGAGATTATGAGGTTCATATATGAATGGAGGTGTGTGTGAAATGAGAAAGAGGCTTTCTTAGCTAAGAAGGTGAGAGGAAGAGGGGGTTTTAAGGATGGGAAAAGAGAAGGAAAAGAAGGGTGATGTTGACTAGACAAAAACCATGTAATATTTTCTACAATTGTGGGTCCAATTTTCTTGGGCTTCAAACATAGGTGAATTACATTAACAACAACTTTTTGGGGTTAAATAAAATTGAGAAAATACTCTATACTGAAGTTACATTCGAGCCTTAATTTAGTCTTTAAAATTTTAATTATTTCAATTTAGTTTTTAAATTTTAATCACGTTAGTCTCTGTGGTGGTTTCTGTCACAGAGTCAATTGAAAAGTTTATGAACTAAATTGAAACAATTGAAACTTCAAGGACTAAATTAAAACTCGAGTGTAACTTTAAGTACTAAACTGAATATTTTGACTATTTTCTCAATAAAATTTTAAAATATTTTATATTAATTAGCTTTTGTTTGCTTGTTTCGGTTATTGATGTAGCATATATAAAATAATAAAAATATGACGGTTTAATTAATGTTTTTTTCTATGTCAAAATTTAGCTAAAATGAGTTAATTTTAAAGGCCAAAATATAATAAACTATTTTAATTTTTTTTTCTGAACAAAATATAAGAAAAATTAATTAATAAAAAGCATAAATTTTATAGATACCGAAAACGGTTATAACCGTAATTTTGAAATAAGCAAAAGTAAATATCTCATTCTTCATTACAAGTATTTTCATTGCCATATATAGTAACTGAATTGCTTTTTTTTTTTAAAATCAATTGAGAGTAATGATTAATAAATAAAATTCATCCTCAAAGTGGCTACTCTAATTTCTAATATTTCAATTTCTAACCTTTTAAGAAATTTACATGAGATTATATATTTCACCATTATAATATTATGTATATTTCACTTCTATTGTAATCAATCATTGTCAAACTACGTTGAGTATAGTTTTTAATAAGAACAATTCTTTCATTCAAGAATATATAAAAAAAAAATTCCAATTTGTTCATTCTATATTGGGAGAGACAAGAACAAGAGCGTGGTCCATGAACATGAACATGCTAATTGAATTATTGACCATTTCAATTAGTTCTAAACTTTCAATCATATCCCATTCAATTCAATCCACCAACACTGAATTGATACTAGTATAAGATGATAAATGATAAATTTGTCCTCTTTTTAGATCATCTCAAATTGATCATTGAAATGAAAAGAAACTGTTACAGCAATTTTTTTTAAAATCAAATAAGTTAAATTCATAACAATAGAGGATTTCAAAAGGAGTAATATTCAAATTAATTTCTAAAAGATTACGTATAAATTAATTTAATCTTTAAAAAAAGTTAGTGGTTTAATTTGGTCCAAAAAATATTAATTATTGTTAATTTTCTACTAATGATATATTATATATCATTAAGTATCACATGACACGATAAAAACATAATATACGACAATTTAATTATGTTAGTATTTTTAAAGATTAAATTGACTTATGCATAATTTTTAAATACAAATTAAAATCGTCAATAAATTATAACTCAAATGGTATAATTTTCTCATATTCGTTTAAGAGATCACAAATTTAAACTTTCCTATCTTTAGTAACAAAAGAAATAAAATAAAATAAAACCGAAGATTAAGCTAGTTTTAATATGAGCAATAAAATTTTTTAAAGAAAAGTGCCTAACCCCTTACATGGGTCAAAGAAAATATTTTTATTAAAAAATTATCATGAATATTTTTTAATAAATTTATTTAAATTATACTACAAAAAAATATTTTATTTTATGCAAAATAATTTAAAAAATGGCTTAAAAGCTGTTAGAAGTACTATAAAAATTTGTAATGTCCTAATGACTTAGGACATTAAAGAAATACTCCACATAGTCACTAATAATTTAGAAATTAAAAAAAAAATATTTTTATCATGTATTTACCTAAATCACTAGAATATTACAAACTTTTATAGTACTCATAACATCTTTTAAGCCATTTTTTAAAATTATTTTGTATAGAATAAAATATATTTTTTAATTATTTTGTATGGAATAAAATATTTTCTTTCATTTTTAATTATTATTGACTATGTAGAGTATTTATTTAAAATTTGAGTACATCATGTATTTACCTAAGTTATTATAACATTACAAATTTTTATAGTACTCCTAACATTTTTAAGCCATTTTTTTAAATTGTTTTGCATAGGATAAAATATTTTTTGTAGTATAATTTAAAAAAATTTATTAAAAATATTCATGAACTATTAAAATGGACAGAAAAGTATTGTATGGAATTCAATTGAAGCTCATTAATATTTTAAAGAAGTCTCGTAATTAAATATTTTGTTAACTTTTTTTTAACGTATGAAAAAAATATATATTTTTTAATTTTTTAATTATTAATTTTTTTAATAAATTTTTTAATAAATTTTTTTAATAAATTATTAATTTTTTAACAGCATAATTCGAATTATACCATGAATTACTGTGTGTAATTCGAACCAAGCTGGTTCGAATTAGTGTGTGCGTGTGTTTGTGTGTAATTCGAACCAAGCTGGTTCGAATTATGTGTGTGTATGTGTTTGTATATAATTCGAACCAAGCTGGTTCGAATTATGTAGAAATGGAGTTCGAACCAAGCTGGTTCGAATTATATAAAAATAGCTTCTGGCTTATTGCTGAAACGATTTTTGCTTTGGCGTATTTACGTTATTTTTTGACTCATTTGGCTTAATATGGTTTTTTACCCTAATTAAAGGATAGGCTGACTATTTGTATATTCGGGAAAATTGTTTCTACTTATTATATATTAATCAAACATTTTATTTGTCTTATTGAATTTCAAATGCTAATAATATTGAAAATGACCCTCTTCATAAATGTTTCCGAATGAAGGTTGTGAAATATTATTATGAATTTGGCATATATGCATGTACCTTATTATTAGCTTTCACTGCTCATCAAGCCTAATAAATAAATATCATATATAAAGAGGATATATATATATATATATAAATTAAAGGTTGGCGTCTACTTTTAACCAATATTTAATACATTAAGAATGAATTAATCCCCTAGTAATAATAAAGCCAAAATATAGTTAGAGGTAGTTTTCGAAATATCCAAATTAGATTTATGGAAATTTTGACTGCTGAGAAGTGTTATTTTATTTGAAGAACATGTGAATATCTTAATAAGTGATAATCAATATTATATTCCAACTTGACATGTATATGTTAATTAATTACACTGAGAAAAGTCTAATTTATTGAATAAAAATATTAATTATTAATTATAAATATCATTGACATTAAACTAATAAAAATAAAAATATTAAAAAAATTAACTAAAATTTATTTTATTTAATATTTATTAATTATTATAATAATTAATAAATACTAAATAAAACAAGTTATCACTGCCAATTCGAGAAATATATATAGTTGCTTATTATACATTTTCATAACTTGAATTGGATTAAGTAGTTGTTCATTTCTTTAAACATTTTATAAAGTTATTAGCTCTACATACTAATCATTGAGTGAGTATGATTTCTCCATCAGACTGCATTATTTTTTTAATTAAAAAAAGTACACACAAGCTGTGAGTTCTAATATATATAATTGGGTGTTATTGGGAATAATGCATGCTCCCCTAATTAAAGAATGTAACATGATTCACATGAGATTAATAATTAATTAAGTTTATACTACTAGCTAGCTAACTCACAAATACAACTTTCAACTTTAGAATATTTGTTACCATATTATATTATACAAGTTTAGTATCATAATTCTAATTCTAATATATCTAATAATACTCAACAAACTAAATTAAAAGATAAGGGTAACCAGTTCAGAAACATTTAATGCTTACTATTTTAATTTATAAATTAAAACCATTCATAAATGCTAGAATGTGTGTGTATGTGTGGGTGATACATTCATGATTCAACTATTCAAGTATTTTACCATACTGAACTATTCAGAATTATATTTTTCTCATGTACTAAAAATAAACCAAAATTTCAAAGAAACTAGAATTGGGGCTGATTATTCTCTTATAAATTTTAAACAATCAACTTAATTAAGAAGTTGATAACAATCAAACAATCTCATCATGACTAACAATACTCAATATCTTTTAGATCTTCACATATTATTATTATTTAATAACTAATTTTTTATGTGTATACAATATTTTTATTTAATTAGTTATCTTTTGAATAGACATGTATTAAAAATTAGAGTAGAAAAGTCCTGCCAGGGATCCCTAAATAGGGAAAATTGCTTTAACAGTATTTCGATCTTATCAATCAAACTTTTTCTTTTGTCTTATTGAATTTCAATGCTAAGAATATTGAAAATGTCCGTCTTCATAAATGTTTCCCAAATGAAAGATAATATTGTTAATTAATTGATCATATATTCAAACCAACTTGAGTTAACTTACTCATTTATTTAAATAAATATTGAGATTTAAACCTGCAATAATTTATCTAAATTTTTAAATAGAACTTAAATTTACGGTAGATTAATTTTTAACTTATAAATTAAGAGATATTATAAATAACTAAAAAAAGTTTGTCATATATGCAGCTACCTTATTAATAAGGATGGCAATGTAACACTATTGTGAGGGCAGGTGGGTCCTCATTACATTAAAAAAATGTCTCGTGTTTTTTTAATTTTTGTCGTCTATTTGCGAGCCTTGATTTAAAAAAAAAAAATAAAACTTTCAAAAATTTAACACAAAATAATAAAAATAATACCATATAATCTAACATAATATAACTTAAAAATAAATATTTATAATTTATTCATTAAAAAATATAATATAAAATTAAAATACAACATAAAAATTTACTCATATTATTTTAAGGTCAAACGATTTTAAATATATAAGATTATTAATATATTGTCTTATTTTAATAATAACATTGTCTAAAATCTTACATTAACAAAATCAATAATAACTTAAATTCTAATTTTGTATTTTTATATAAATGATATAATAGAAAAAAAATCATCATTTTAAGTTATAGAAATAATTGAACGAGTCTCTTTTTTTATTCATCTCATTTATTTGTAAAGGACGAGTGTCCTTGTTTTTATAAGGGGTAAGTACGATTTTGGTCCCTAAAATTTAATGCCAGAATCAAAATCGTCCCTCTTGTATTTTTAGATTTAAAATTGTCCTTAACGTTTTTTTCGTATTAAAATCGTCTTTTTTAATAAATTTTTTTGTTTTATTCCTAAACTACCCCTATTCCTATTTTAATAATAAAAATTATAAAATAAAAAAAAGAAAACTCGTAAAAACGCGTTGGGGGGTGGGAGAAGAAAATGGTATACGAAGGGGGAGGGGAGAGGAGGGGAGGGGAGGGGGGGGGGGGACAGCGTCGGGGAGTCTCCGTCGTCACCGTCGCCTCCTCCAGAACTCTGATGATGATGACGATGAAGGGGGAAGGGAAGCCGCCGTCCCGCCGCCGCAGTCTCGCCGCCTTGCCGCCCTCCGGCACCGCACCGTACCACCGCACCACCGCCACCTTCTTCTTCTTCTCTCATTGCCGCCGCCACATGAGGAACCACTGTTCGTTGCTGTCTCTAGGGGTGCACAGACCCGGCCCGGCCCGACGGCCCGGCCCGGGCCCGAACACTTTAGGGGCTAATTTGGTGTGATTTCATCGGGTTTAGGGTCGGGTTAGGGTCTCAAAAATAGACCCGGTCATTATTTCGGGTCGGGTCCGGGCCATAGCTCGGGTCACCCGAAGTCGGCCCGGTGACCCGGTCATCATGCATAATTAATATTTTGTGTTATTAGTGATGGATCATGACTATTTTTATGTGGAATTTAAGTATTGTAAACCTTAATATTTTGTGTTATTAGTCATTATAAGATTATAAGTTAATGTTTTATGTTTAGAATGCATACGACTTTAGACTAATACATAATATTGTGTTATTTGTATTGATTTAAATATTTGATATTATTAGACAATATTAGTATTGATTGTGGTTTTGCTTTAGTATTGATTGTGGTTATGCTTTAATTTTAAAGAAGGATTGCTTCTTGTTATATTTTTCTAAGTAAATTTTACCATGTTAAATAATGGTTGGAGTCTTAGAAATTTGGATATTTTTACATGCTAGCTTACAAGAAGGTATCAACGTAATGTAATGTTAATGGCCCGGTTTTCACCCGGTTTTCACCCGGTATAATTGTGGCCCGAAAGTGTATTGGTTTCATCGGGTCTAGGGTCGGGTTCGGGTCTAATAAATAGACCCGGTGTATATTTCGGGTCGGGTCTGGGTCCCATCAAACCCGGCTTCACCCGGCCCATGTGCACCCCTAGCTGTCTCTGCCTTCTGCATCTTCTTCTTTGTGCTTTGAATTTCTGAAAAACCACCATCTGCTTCTTTGTTGATTTGTTGCTTTCTATTTTTGCTTGTGTTAAATTTGTGCTTGAATTTGTTGATTTTCTGTTTCTGTTTCTCTGTGTGGAGGTGGGGGTGGGGGGGGGGGAAAGGGAGACGGGGAGGGGGAGGGGACGCGGGGTGGGGGAAAGGGAAGACGCGCGGGGTGGGGTGGGGAGAAGGGGAGACGGGGAGGGGGAAGGGACGCGGGGTGGGGGTGGGTGTGGGGGAAGGGGAGGCGGGGAGGGAAGGGGACGTCGGGGTGGGGGTGGGGGGAAGGGAAGACGGGGAGGGGGATGGGATGTGGGGTGGGGGTAGGGGTGGGGGTGGGGGAAGGGGAGGGGACGTCGGGGTGGGGGTGGGGGTGGCGGGGAGGGGGAGGGGGATGACGGCGGCGTTGGTGGGGGTGTTGGTCGTGGTCGTGGTGCTGGTGGTGGTGTTGATGGTGCTGTTGGTGGAGGTTGTGGCGGTGGTGTTGGTGTTGGTGGTGGTGGTGGTGGAGGTAATTGTGTTGGTAGTGGTGAGTGTATTTTTGTCCAAAAAAATAAAAAGAATGATTTTAATACGGAAAAAAAACGTTAAAGACGATTTTAAATCTAAAAATACAAGAGGGACGATTTCAATTCTGGCACTAAATTTTAAGGACCAAAATCGTACTTACCCCTTTTTATAACCTACTTGTGCAAATAAATAGCCAACTTGTTGGAAAAAACTCATAGCCTACTTACCAAATTGCCATTAAAACAAATGATTGAATTGTACCACCCAAAAAGATAAATATTGAACGCTAGCTCTACTCTAAATTTATATTTCATGAATTGATATTCATGATTTAAGGTGCCAATTGAGACCTAAATTTTACTCTACAATGCATGGATGCAATATATATATGTGTTGTCAATTCCACTTCTAGTAGTGATACATCCAATAACACTAACACTATGGAATCAAGTTTTTTTTTCTAGTTTTCTTAATAATATTTGTGATTTTTTAAAATATTTTTCACAGAATGCGACTTTACTTGATAATTAATTAATTATTACAAGTTCTATAAAATAGGTTAGTATTGTCTGATGAGTCCATAAAATAACTCTATAGATTATGTCTGCATATATAAGCTAGTGTCATTACAAAGTATTAATTGATAGTAGTCTAGTTTAATTAATTAACTTCTTCAATAATCATTGTACGGTTTTAACCTTTGTAATAATTAATATTTAATATAAACATTTTACATGTATATTAAAATTATTTTATATTACTATTAATAAGTTTAATTATTTATTTATTATAAATTTAATTATTTTATGGTGACATATTTAATTATTCTTATGATTGATTATTTAATTAGAAAAATGTGTAAATCGATTTGTATAATATATACGGATACATAGTGAGTGATATATTGATTAATTTTTAGTGTATATAAAAAGAATAATTTATTAAGATGGATAATTTTTATTTAATTAGGAAAATGCTAATTCAACATTAAGGAGCCAATATTCCAATAACCAACCATTACCCTTGGCATTCTTTTAATCTCCTTATAGTTGTTGGGACAATTTAGATACTTTTTCTATAGTTATTATTTCGTGGGATTACTGAGATTAGGGTGAATTTAGGTTTAGACATGAGGTCTAAGCATTTTTGAATAAAGATTTTAATTTACGTGTTAGTATAATAATTTATTCGATGTTCTCACTTAAACGATAGTGAAGAGTATTTGTAAGAAATTCTGATTTTTAGATTAGTAAAAGTTTTTAGTAGATTTAAATGAAATTAAATTAAAAAAATATCTGTATAATAGATTTAACTATTTTTAAAGATGACTCTTGAAGATCATGGATGATTACTCTTTTATAAAACGAAAAAATAATCCTTATGTGGAGAAAGTAGTGAAAAAATGCTTAACTTACTCTCAAAATTAGGTCGATTTAGATGCAGTTGATTTCATGTGAAATTGATAACTGAAAGTCGTTAGATAATTTAACTAATTTGACTAAATTTTTATCTAATGACTCTTAATTATCAACTTCACGTAAAGTCGACTGCACTTGAGTTTTCACCTTTTAAAAAACCCGTACCTAAGCAGATCCAGTTTAGAAGGGTTAGGCCTTTCATAGTTTGATTTGGCGCTATTGGCCGATTTTGACAAATCCAATTTTAAACTTGAGTGTTAAAAATGAAGTGGACTGAAGTTAAGTTTCGTTGATCTAACTATGAACAATTATTATAATTGTTCACTCTTTTTTAGTTATTAATTAACATTTTTCTTTTCATAATACCCTGTTAATTTTAAATAGTTAAAAATCGTGTACTATAAAAATCACATTCAATGTGACTTAACAAACATGTCTGCAATCTGTATCGTGATTTGTAAGAACAAGTCATCAAATGATATAACAATTTAATTATTATTGGTATGATCACTATTTAGCAGTAGATGCTCATTAAAACTAAAATATCTTCTTGTGATTTTATTGAGAAAATGCTTTGAGAGTAGCTAGTAATATAATTGGATTTATTATTTGCTACAGGCCAGGTTAATATAACTTTGTAAACTTATCTTTTATAATTTAACAAAAGAATGTATTATTATTATTATTATTATTATTATTATTATTATTATTATTATTTCCATTAGCAATGAGTCAATGAGGACACAAGCCACAAATTAAAAACTTTCTGAAAGAAAAAAAAAATGAAAAAGTTAGTAGAATTTCAAATGAAACTTTCCACAGATTTTCTGCACATAAGAGCTACATCTCTTGACTTCAAGATACATGTATCAATTTTGGATAACACATCTTTAATTAATATCCACACCTTACCCTAAGAATAAACATAGACTATTAATGTTATATATATATATATATATATATATATATATATATATATATATATATATAATTTTTCCCGTTTGGAGTCTAATTTCTATGTCTCCTAAAAGAATTTTAATTAATTACCCACACTTCTATAGTTACCATTTTCTTAAACAAAAACTATTTATATTCTAAAAAAATGAACTAGTATTAAATTTTATTAGTTTCAACTGAAATTATTTTATTTTATTTTAAAAAAATAAATGATAATAAATAATGTTAAGCTATCAACATCAGTGTTATAAAAAATAATAAATACTAATAATGATGTTGTAATAAGAAAAAGACAGAAGTGCAAATTTTCCATGAAACTACCATGTAATTTTGTGGAAAGGGGAGAGGGAACAAGGTCACTTCATTTCGTTATCTGATAAGAATGAACCTAACAAAAAAGTAAAACAACCGTGTGGATTTTGGCCCCTGATTATAAATAATTTCAGAAATTATTTATAATATAAAAATAGAGATAATATTTTATTTGAATATTGACTTTTAAAATATATTACAGTTATATAAAAAATATTCAAATAATTTAAAAATGTGTTGACCAGAATGTTGTCATATAAATAACACACTTTCACGTATTAATTCTTTATTTATAAAATTTTTTTATCTGTAGTTATATCAAATAATCTAATTTCTAACAAAATCACAAATATTTTTTTTATTTATCTACCAACTTTGTGTTAGTAGTAATAGTTTATTTCGGTGTTATTTCGGCGCTTTTTATTTTTTGTGTGAGAGAGAATCACAAGATGGTGTGAGGAGAGAAATATTTTACACTGCTATAGGTTATATAAATTAGAGACACTCATTTATTTGTATTGTTTTATTTTTTAAACAAATAATCACAAATCGGATAGTTCGATTTCTGTCTTTAAAAATTAAAAAAAATTAATATTAAAATCGGACCATTCAATTTTTATTTTAAAAAATAAAAAATTTTAAAAATATAAACCAAATTCTCTGATTTATAATTTATTTATTTATTTAAATAAATCCAACCGTCTAATTTAAATATTATCAATTAAACAAAAATACCATATAAAAAAAATCTAATCTTCCAATAATAACATATTATATATATTTAATCAATATAAAAAAATAGCCTTATTTCGGGATGAAATCAATCAAATAGTGATGGGCCAAAAAGCAAAGTAGAGGGAATCTTGAAAAGTTTAGAAAAATGGTTTGATATTTAGAATGGAGACAAATAACCACGTGTGCCGTGTGTGCAACGGTCCCTCCTCCTCATGTGTTGTAAAGTTCACAAGACAATGATAACATGATATCATATAGACATTTAAACATATATCAATTTTAGAATTTGGAGTCACTAAAATAAACAAATGTATAAAGTGATATTTCTCTTTTTAAAACAATATCCATGTCATGGGGTGGTCAAATAAAAAATAGACGAAAGGTGGAGAAAAATTCAAAAAAAAATCATATAGGAAATGGTTACATAAAATCTATATATTATGTAACATGATATATGATAAAATACAATAATATTGTTTAATTTATATAGTTAATTTTATTTAATGGAATAAAATTTTGTTGTCAGATAAAAAAAATAATGTATTTGAATAACTTTTATTATCTAAATATACTAATGAATTTGAAAAGTAAAAGAGACAAGTATTTTAAGTTAAGAAAGTGCAATTTTTTTTTTTGATAAATAAGAAAGTGTATTTAAGTAGAATACGTAGGATGCGTATCGATTCAAATATTTATAATAAAATATAAGCATTAGATACCATTATATTCGTTTTGAGTATGAGCGTTCAATTAACAGTTTAACACCGAAATAAGCAGAATTATAGAAGTGCTTTCATGTAATTTTTACTTTATTTTGTAAAAGTTCCTTTTTTTTAGTGAATACTTAATTCAGCCTGATAATTTTTTTTAAAGGATTACCAGAATTTTAAATACAAAAAAAATATTTTGATCTTTGATATTTAATCTCATAAGATTGTTTAATTTTTTTTGTCAATGATCTCTCTTTAAAATATATTTACGTAACACTTTAATCATTAATATATCTTTTATTTAATTTTTATAAGTAAAAATAATTTAAAAATCATTAATATTTTTTAATTTTACACAATAAATTTAGCTAATGTATTTAAAAAAGTAATGTAAAAATAAAAAAAGTATTTAGCTAATGTATTTAAAAAAGTAATAAAAAAATAAAAATAAAAACTAAACGGCCTTGATAAGTATCATTAAAAAAGGAGATTTCCAACAAAAAAGAATTTGTTAATCTTAGTTGGTTCTTAATAGATAAATCAACAGTTTAACATACCATGTAGGTTTATTCCGTTAATACTGATAGAAAATATTAACACAAGGGTTAAGCAATCTCATAAAAGTAAAGATTAAGAGTCGGAAGGGATATTTCTTTTTGTTAAGAGCCTCGTTATCTTTCGAAGTAATTATCAAGAACCGTTTAAGGTTTTTTCTCTTTTTTTTTTTTCCCATGGTATTTCCCAACCCAATAAGAAGGATTAATCCGTCATGGAGCTAAACTTCATTTAAAAATTTACAGCTAACTAATAAATTGCTATATGCATAAAGCAAGATTCGAATCCCAACACTTGCTTAAACGGACTAATGAACTAATCACTAAACCAACCTAACTTGGTTATTTTGCAAAAGTGCTTTATTAGTCTTGTCAAATTCCTTCCAGTAATAAATGAGTATATTCATTAAATCCATACAAGACTATAAAATCAGTTCACATAGTGGATTTAGGGTCATCTGCATTAATATTCCATGAGTTCCTTCAAATAAGTAATAAACATGAATGCCAATAATAGTATTGAAATGTTCATTGTGACAGATATGTTAAAAAAAAATATTTACCAAACATTCATCAATTTTTTTTCCACCCAACGACAGGTTCTCATTTTACAACAGAATCTAACTTAGTATTCACCTACGATAATACATGAGTTAGCCTAATTTTCCTACTAATACTTAATTGACAAATAATGAGTTCAATTTGAGTGGTTTAGAAGTAGCAAAAGCTTCTCTGAAACCCCTTTTGCTGGTGTCAAGATTTTACATAACACCAGAGCATGAAATGTGGCCAATGCTCATCACCAAGGTCTTCCTATCACTCCGAGTCTCCGGGCCAACTCTATGTCCTTTTTCACTGAGGAACCAAAACAGAAAAACTCAGGTTACTGAAAGAAACCATCATGGAAGACATAAATTAATTAACAAACAGCATGAAAGGATTTATAAACTTTTTAAAAGAAAATATGGTTTAACACAGAGCATGTGCAGTTTGAGTTTGGGGCATATTTGAACTATGTGAGTATGCTAATATGACACCCTAGAATCAGATCCTCTAAAGTGAGCAATGTTGTGAAAGTTACGAAATGAAAAATTAGTCACCCCTAGATTAATATTTTTCATTTTGTATCGCTCTAATCAAAATTACTCAAAGGTGATCAATTCTTCACTTTACACGTGACTCAAATGTAATTTACATGATCTTCTTACTAATGTTCCTAAACTATACAACAACAACAACAACAAAGCCTTGTCCCACTAAGTGGGGTCGGCTGTTCCTAAACTATATAAGGTAAAAAATATTTTATTCATCAATAGCCAAGGGAGAAATCATTCATCACCAATAAAATCAGCAAAATATATGAAAATATAAATTCATGGCTGATATGATTGTTAATGAAAGGAAAATTAGAGGAATGCACAGAGCATTTGTCGACTTACTGAGAGTAACACGCTTTGCATGGATAGCACACAACATTCCATCTTCAAACAAACGAACCAGATGATCCTCAGCTGCCTGCAAGATTGTTAAATGAGAACCGATGGAATGAATATGTTATGTTGTAAACTCGTAATAGACTGAGCAATTTGAAACTTTACAAGGGTATTATCCAAAATAATATTCCAAACACAGGGAAGCAAATTATTTCCCACTCCTTTTCCCCCCTCCATTTTATTCTATCCTTTTTCATTCCAAAGAAAATATGATTAAATTTGGCAGAAAACTTGGCTTGAGCATGGAAAAAGTTGCATACTTCTTGAAGTGCTACCATGGCTTCAGCTGTCCAGCGAGTGACCTCCGTAGATAGTTGGTTTGTAATCTGTTTGACCTGCAGCAAAAGTGAAAACATTATGACAAAAAAGAGAACAAGCTTCCCCAGAATTTAAATCAGCCAAACCTGTGACATATTTCAGAAATATAATTGAGATACTAATACTGTAAATAGCACAATCTTCAAGCACTTTCATGAGAAAAAAAGGTGAAACAAAGTAGAGCAAGCAATCTACAAGTCTTATTTTTAATGTGATTCCAAGTGTCAATCAAAACAAATTTTCTTCCAAACTTTGCTTCGGATAGAAAGTGATCATGATGAAAACACAGTTGAAGTAAAATAGTGTTAGAGTATCCTCAGGAAAATCTAAGTATTAGTGCAGTAAGTATATCTCTCTAATTTTCGTTTTAGCCCTCATTGGTGGTTTAAAAATTAGCACTTAAATCGTTCTTGCGGCCTCTAACTTTTATATGAATATAAAGGAGCAAATAGACACTCAAATTAGTTCTCACATCACTTAATCTTTAAATGTATATATTTAGACACAAATTTAGTGCTTAAACTGATCAGTTTACCGTATGGAAAACTAAATTGATAGCGAAAGAAAACATTACATGTTCCTGCGAATGGACAAATTTGATCATTTACTTAATCTTCATTGCATTCACCAGATGATGCAGAAATGCAGATATACAGAGGCCACAAAATTTAAACTAAAAACCATGTGCTATTAATTAAGGAAGAGTCAACAACTCACACATCTCATGAAGGGGGCAGCTGGGATGAGTAGGTTGAAACTCTTCTGAAATTTACGAATCTCACGAAGGGCTACTGTTCCTGGCTTATTACGCCTTTTCTTAGGTGCTGCTGCTGCAATTTTTCAATTTGTAAACACAGAAGACAAATGACAAAACATTCAAAAACCACAACTAAACATAAGTATGACCAAAAAAAGGAAAGCCAAAAGAAATGTGATATCAAACATGGAATTCCTTATGAAATAATGTGCACATACATCCTCGTCCCGCTTCTGGTTCCTGCTCCTCTTCTCCATCCTCCCTCCTTCTGCTACCAGACTTCCAAACATTCAAATGGAGAAAATAAATAAATAAAGAAACATGTGAAACAAATCAGTTCCATCAAAAGCAAGGTAACATAAAAGCGTCAAAATCACCTAAAACTAAGAATTTAACATTTGACACAACCTCAATATAAAATCTAATCACAAATATATTCACCTAATTGAAGGCATTTAAGATTTTAACATAATTACCTTAGAAGTCATACGGAAATAACATTTCTATCCAAAACAAAAAGTAAAGTAAAATAAAATTCATTGATAATGGCAAATCATGCCAGTAGAGACATCATCGAAAGCTATAAATTTTGTCTGAATTTCTGACAAAAACATGTAACTATCAAAATCTGTTTCACCCAAGATATCCAACACCAACATCAGTGACTAATCCTTTTGGGATAGGAGCTTCCCTAACCAGGTAAACCTGACACGAGACACTCTTCAACACACATCGCCAAGGATCAAACCCCTCACAAAATTCTTAAGGAATTCAGCTAGTTACCTCATTAAAAATTAAAAATAAAAACCCTAAAAGTAAGACTTTGTATATACCTACGCAAACTATGTTTGAAAATCATAAAAAAAGAACAAACTAAGTCAGCATCTAGCTCACATAATATCAACACATCAAGCAAATCGGGTATTTTCAAGTAGAACTAAAAAACATGTAGATCTAATGAAAATTCATAAATTCGAAGCAACAATAGCATAAAATTAAAATCAAACTCACTTCAAAAACTAGTTCAAATAGAACCAAAACCTCAGTGACCAAACCCTAACTAAGCCTAACACCAGGAGAGTTAACATTCAAACTAACACACACAAAATGAAACGAACTCAGAGAGAGAGTGAGAGAGAGAGAGAGAGAGAGAGTACCGCTTGCGATGGACTTTGTGATGGTCTTACTTTTTTCTTACCTGAAAATTTTCACATTACACAAACCAAATGAAAATGAAATTGAACACTGAAACTGAAATTGAAATTGAAATGAAAAAAGAGAAAAGGTTAAAATTTGGTACCTTTTTGACTAGGTGTTGGAATACGCTTCACTCTTGCCATTAGAAGGTTGTCAAGAGCGAACAGACTCCGCAACGGCCACCGGCGCCGGTGACCAAACCAGAGAACGGCGACGACGAGGCAGCGCTGCAGAGTGAGAGAGGTTGACAGAGGGGTTTCAGTTTTTGGGGTTCTCTTTTTTTTTTTTTAAATTATCTTTTTTTTTTTGTTTTCCATAAATTTTGTAATACTGAATCGCGCGGTTTCTTTCTCTTAAATTAACTTTCAAAAACAAAATAATATCTCTCCCCTCCGTTTGACCGTTACTCAATTTCTATTTTCTCCCCTTTTTTTTTTCTCTAAAAGGGTTATATTGTAATTTACCTTTCTATTAATTTGATATTGCAATTTTTGTTATGTATATAGTTTTAACCTCTTTTTTTTTGTATTTTTTAGTTCTACGAGTAAAAAATCAATCTCTTATAAATTGAATCTACATTTTATTTAAGTGTCTAACTGATTAGTTATTTATTGTATAAAGTAAAATTTAAACATTCAACAAATATTTAAATGAACAAATTGAGTTAACCATTCGATTAATTTAAATTATTTTAGTTAGATAATAATTTAATGCACTTAACCCTTAATATTTGAGTTAGGAAAGCTTTAGAATTTAAGGTTTATGTATAGAATGTGTAACAAGCACAAGAAAAGCTAGGTTAATTAGACATAGATTTTTTTTTCAGGATAATTAAAGATAGACTTCCTTAGGAAAGAAATAGAGAAAAATTTAAAGACAAGTAAAATTTATTATTTTTGGCCAATATTTTTGATTATCGGTCTAATTGTTTTAGTTTAGCAATTTAACAATATATTTTTAAGTTTTTAACTTATACTTTTAAATATTATTGGCTAGCTGTTCATAAAAATAATAAATTATATTGACTTTTTAACATTTTTTATAGTAATATTAGTAGTTATAATATTTGTATTAGGTGAATTGAGATTGAAGTCTTCGTCTCTGATAATTTTCTCTTTAATTATTGATCCCTAATTCAATAATAATGAAATTTATTTCTCTATGGTTTAGTGTTGTTAGAAATAAATTATATTTGTGAATTCATTGTTAACTTGTATAGTTCCATTAATTTTACATGTTAGATTGAAAACGAGTAGATCACTTCATAAATTTTTTCAAATGTGCAAATTAATCATATTAACAATTTTGTTGTCAACCATTAACAAAGTTTAAAATGTCAAAATTGCATATTAAAACATTAATGTAAAGTTTAAAAGAATATAATATACTTGTTTTGTGTAAAATTAACACTTGAAAAAAAAAGTTTAGGAATCAATTTGCATATTTTTCAACAAGAAGCAGCTACCCTACTACCACAAGTCTTGAATCAAATACATTGCAAAACTATTTGTACAACAAATCTTATTTGATTACACCAAAACTAAAAAGAGGTAATATTATACAAAATCCCAACAAAAACTACTACATAAGTGTACCAAGTATACCACAAATACAAGGATATTCATAAAAAGACCATCAAGTCCTTACAAACTTGTAGCATGGATCTTATCTTCAACTATTAAGAATTTCTTGGAACATCATTGGTTGTAGTATTGTATAGCTCTTGATACACTTGCTAGAATCTTGATTATTTCTGACAATTAATTTGTATATTACGGCTGTGAAGGGGTAGGAGATGTTGGAGGCTTGAAATCAGGATACTGCAAAAATAAAATTTACACAGTATTCAAGGACATTTCAATATAGGCGAGTGAGTTTTTCGGGATACTAGGGTTTATGATTTAGGATTTAGATACGTTAGTTAGAAGAATATAGATCTAAACTCCATTTAAGAATCTGTTGTCGTTAATAGGTTGTTGTATACATAAGGCGGAATTCAAACTCTTGATGCTTGCAGACGAGTGAGCTGACTACTCACTTAATCTAAGTTGGTTATAATAATTCCCTAATTTGATCCAAGGTTAATGCACAGATGACAATATGTGTAGGTCATAATCATTGTGATATTAGCCAATGACAAAAACAATTATTTGTCACAATAATCTTGTAATAATATTCTAATTCATAGCTCATACTCATACTAGAACAAATTAAAATATATATGGCCATCAAAACCACACAGAATCAGCATAGAAAATTAAAACTTCAAGAGTGCAAAGGAGCTAAGACATTACATGTGGATATGGAGATTGTGGTCTTGGCAACACTGGAGACGATTCATCCTTGTTTTCAGTTTCTGGAACCATGTCTACTTTCGACTCGGCAACGTTGTCAATAGTAGCTTCTGCTTTCTGTACAGTGCTACTTTCTGTTGGTTCCGGAAGAGCCTTGTCTTCAGTGGAGTCTGGTAGAAAAGCCTTTCCAATTTGCTGATATATGAAAGCATTAAATTCAACGAGATTAACACGAAAATTTCGAGAATTAGATATAATATATTAACTAACTTGCATGTATCAAAATAGATCTTATCAAAACAAATAACTATGGCTCATTTCTCAACATAAATCAAGAAAAATCTTAAGTACCTTTACTTCATCAACAAGCTCTTTAGGAGCAACCTTGGTGTTCAAGAACTCATCTAGCTGCCGTAGTGTTTGCTTTCGATCCTACAATTAAACAATCAACCAATGCTATAGCTTGATTGCTTGAGGACTTAACAAGCATAAATAAGAATAAATCTTAACTTTGACAAAGCCTGATTCCACTAGGTAAGGTCGGTTACATGGACCAAAGACATCTCTATGTGACAAAGTTTTACATGGGCTATTGCAGGCCTAACACAAACCTAAATGAATCCAAAGACGTCATTGGGATGCAACAAAGTTTTATGTGGGTTGTCGCAAGCCTAACACAACCCTCCTTGTTGTATTGCATTCTAAATTAGATTTAGGGTCCTTTCTTGAATACATAGCTACATGCTGAATATGTTCCTCCATTGCTTTATAAATTGACTTAATGTCTCAATAGACTCAAACTAGAGGAGGAAGTATAAAATGAATGCATAGACAATGACATAAGCTGAAAAGCTCATGTATGGAGCAACCGAAAAAAAACTACTTACCTCAGCAAATAGAAGCTTCTTGCTTGCAAACTGAACAAGTGCAGCTGATCCTAATACTTGGAGAATTGTTTCTATCTACAAACAGAGTAGAATCATCATCAATAAGTAATTCTATTTTAGTAGAATCACGCAACAACGGATTTTCTTCTAAGGGAAAATTTTGTAAGTAAAAAGCTCATCAGATCAACCTCAGTGAAAGCCAAGAGGCCGAGGCCGGTAGCTGCAGCAATTCCAAGAGTAACAGCCAAGCCATCAGAAGTATCCTGCAATACAGCACCCTTTAACACCTGATTTCTCTCCAAAATAATTTCAATTGAGCCTTAAATTTAACAGAAAGCATGTTCCTACTATTAAGTAAGCCAAAAAGTTACTCTAGTATTTTTCATATGCATATGATCATCGAAAATTATAATCGAAATGAGGTTAATCCCAGATACATACTCCTATTGCATCAGAGATAGCTTCTGTCAGATTGCCAAAATCCAATGCTTTCCGTGGTTCTTTCCATGGAAGACCACTGTTCTGCATATTAATTCCAATCATTGTCAGTGTATTTATCAGCAGAGAAAAAATTAAATAAATTACACACGAGTGGCGACAAGAAATACCGTCCATCCTCTAGGTCCTTCTGCACCATCCTTAATGGCGTAAGCAGCTTTGAATCCATTATCTGTGACCAGTTGTGCAACCAGTTCAGAGTTCCCATCAAATCTGGCTTCCATCACAAACTTCACTCAATCAGCTTCAGAGTTCAGATACATTCTTTTGCAAAATGCAAGCAGAAAATTGTGTTCTGGTTTAATATAATTGAATCCTTAAGTTCAAATATTAAACCTTCTCACTAGAGATGCAACGTAATCTGTAACATAAATCATCACATCCAAGTATGACTATGCAACACATGATCATACTAATCAGCAAAGATTCATCAACAGGTGTAATCATCAACTCTAGCTTTGAGATCATCAAAACTACAACATTGAAATATAACTTCTAGCTCTATTTATTTTGGCTTTCTTTTTCCTTAGTTGCGGACCATATCACATGATATGCCACAACAAAAATTCAATTTACAATCACAAAAACAATTAGACACCACAAGGTATTCATTAGTGACAGCAACCGCTATTTAGAACCCGTGGAAATTGGAATTTGGAAATACTTATGTCCATGCTTGGTCCAAGTTATGGCCTATTAAATGCATCATAAGAGCATAAAACAGCATATGAATCTCAGAGAATTCTTGAACTTTCTTTTTATGCATACTAAAGAAAACAAAACAAAACCAAACCAAACAAAGTTTTTTTCTTTTTTTCTTACTTGTCCAAAATGAACAATGTGGTATTCTCAGGTTCCTTGAACTTCAATGCAAGCTTCTTCAAGAACACTGGCTTATCATCATCACCACCCTTGTAAGTAATTGACACCAATTTCTTCCCCAAACCATTAATATCTGGTGTTCCAACTTCCCTAATCTCCACAGCTTCTCTTATATCAAGCAACTGAGCATTCAAATCAGCACCAAGTTTTTCATATGCATTCTTTGCTGACTCAACACCCCATGGTTTAGGCTTCTTGAGAACCTGAAACAAAACCAATGGTACTGCAAAAACAGCAACACCTCCAAAAACAACAAGAGGGTTCTCTGATGCAAAATTAAGAAGATTCTCCACAACCCCATTTGCATCAAAGTCCCCAGAACTACTGAAATTCAAAGATTGCCCCAAAGCTTCCTCATATGTGAGTGCAGTAGCAGAAAGTTGTGCAGTACTGAAAATTGATGCTGCTGATTGAAGGAATAGAATTTTTTTATGGTTTCTAGTTCTGGAGATCGAAAAGTTTGAGACTTTGCATGCAGAAATTTTTGGGTGTGTTGAAAGTTTGTTGGGTTGTTTTGTTCTGTGAGAAAGAACAGATGTTGTTGGTGTCAAGTTTGCAACAGTAGCACTGAAAGCCTCCATGGCATAATTGTTACTAATTCCTATGTCACAAAGACTCTTATGTGATTCAATCAAAGTGTGTCAGGGTATAACATATGGGAATTCTTTAAGGATCAAGAGGGTATTGTTGTTGTTTTGGAAAGTTTTGGAAAAATTGGAAAGTTTGAGTAGTTGACAAATTTTAAGGTAGTGTGTTTGGAGGTGGCTTGGTGCAAATAAGGTTGGGTGTCAGGTAGGTGATGACGTGTACAGGGATAGAAAAACACACCAATGGTTGTTTGACAAGTGGAGATTGCGGATGAGATGAAGCTGATGAGGATTGAGTTGAGGTTTCATGATTTCATCTTTGATGAAATTGTGTGCTTGGAAACGTGTGAAAAATGTGCAAAAACTTTGCAGTATTATCATAGCACCTTATCAAATAATAATAAAAATAATCTTCACTACAAAATTAAATAAAAAGGGATGTAATAGGCACTCTACTGGTAATAATAAAAAAACAATAACAATAATAATAATAGTAATATTAACTTTTCTATATAAAAAAAGAATAGTACTATTAAGTATTAACTTTGCTTAGCGGTTATTCTAGTACCATTTTAAATAGTCAGTATTAGAGGCTTAGAACATGTTTGGTATCCTAGGAGACAGAACAATATGAATACTTCATGTGAAATTCTTTATTTCAAATTTTCAATTCGTTTCCTTTTTAAATTTAAAATGTTTATAACAAGAGTGCATTAGATGAATGAATGGCCATTCAGGCAGGGGTAAGATTATTAATACAAAAATTCTGAAAAAAAAAAATTATAAGCTGCAAATTGCTCTGGTGTTTTATGCTTTGAGCTTGTTACAACAGCACACCCC
Source organism: Arachis stenosperma (assembly GCF_014773155.1). NCBI lineage: Eukaryota > Viridiplantae > Streptophyta > Magnoliopsida > Fabales > Fabaceae > Arachis > Arachis stenosperma. Next base: position 51,143,655 of record NC_080384.1, read on the forward strand.
CAATAAATATAATTTCTTAGTACATTAGTATTGACTAACTTCTGCTAACAGTATAGGATTTTTCACTCTGAACTATAGACATTCATGGAATCTTACCATGGGAGGTTTAAGATTCTCCAAGGTAAAATTCTAAAAATTGTTAAAGTATTTGGTGAGCCGCATGCCTGTTTAGCAAATCCAACTAAATCATGAACTAAAGGGATGAAATCCTGGGAGCTAGAATCTCTAGCAGTCCCTTTGGGTTGTCAACATGAACCCAATGACCAGAATTTGGAAGAAGACTGAAAGAAACTTTTCCAAGAGACTCGGTTGCTTCCCTATTCGCCAGTTTTTGGATCCGCTCAACAGCATCTTCGTCCCACCTGTCACTTTTTTCGGCACGAACAATTATTATTTCTGTACCTTTGGGAGGGTTCTCTAATAGATTCCAATAGGACTTTTCCCTACAATGAATATGTAAAATTCAGGATTGTTAAATGGATGAATATCAAAGCAAAATTTTCAGAATATATGAATAACAAGACATTCAGTTAATCTGCTTGAGTTACCAATAAGAATCAAACATCTGCTGAGCATTTTGAAGATCAAATACCCAAGTTTCATGATCATCAACTTTCTTGAGGTTTGTGCCTATCCAGTCTGACAATGCCTTAGAGTAACCAAGTCCTAACAGATGATTAACAAGCCACCTGAAAGAGATGCAAACCACATTTAAGTAACTAGAATGATGATTGGGGCTGAGAAATATTTTCTCATATTGTAAATTTGTGATAAAATGTTCAATTAAGATTGGGCAAAATCACAAGGTAAATTCAATTCACATTCAATAGGCCATCGATTCTTTTAGACTCTAATTATATATTTTTGACAGCCAATACAAATGATGGCATCATCAAAAGAAAGAAGAATGAAATATGATGTCCTAAGTCCAGCGAAAGAGTCTTACTTCCGAGAAGGTATTCGTGATGGCAAACTTTGCAAGGTCCTTAAAACATCCCGAACTTCTTCATTACTATTTAGAGGGTTCACTTCTCCAGGGACAGAGTCCAATACCCAGAGCTGTTCTTCAGCAACAATAGAAAATTCTTAAAAACAATATATTGAAACTGTAGTATCCAACAGTAAAATTCTAAGCACTAGATAAATAAATCAAGTTCACTTCAAAGTTTTTGCAGAACAGATAAAGGATAATAGTTTAAACAAAAAAAGGATATTACATTATTTGGCTTAACTGCAAATTATTCAATTTAAAATCTATAATAGTTGGGAATCAAAATACTGTACAGCACAAGAAACAGTATACAAGGAAAGACAGTTGAAATGTAGAGACAGTGATTAACAATATATTTGCTACTACATAAGTCTCGAATTATTTCATTTCCACTCCTGAGGATATGGATATTACATAATATATACTTCACATAGAATTATTCTTCTTCTTTTTCACTTTGGCCAAACATTAACACATTGAAGAAGATGAGTTTCTTGCACTAATCCAAAGTAAGAAAAAACCCTGCAAGTGCAGCCATTATTTCATACACGTAAAAAGACAAGTGTTAGGCAGTAACATGGACACATGCTGCCTTGGACTATATTTCCTTAATCAGTAATGGTACTTGCACAGGACAGAAGGCCCATGAAATTCAATTAGACACCCTGATAACAAAGGGCCAAAATCCGACAAACATTGAGCATTATCAAACAAATTCATAGGGATGAGGTACCACCGTTTTTTATTCTAAACTGCAGTGAGGTGCTTAAAGTGACAGCGGAGTCAATAAGGCAGCTGCGCAAAATTTTGTTCAACAACCAATTTAAAGAAATATGAAAAGTTCAATGTGTGGTTTGTCTATGATATCAAGCTTAGGGATGCAATAATAGAATTGCAGGACAATATCTTAGTCCCAGCATATGGAATTTTCGCTAGGAGAAGTTTATCCTAAGAATGACACCAAAAATGCTTATATTGCTAATATCAGTTATTCAACATTGGAAATTTAAGGTCTACTCAAGGACTAGTTCCATATAAGGGATGAAAATGTAGACCAAAGAAAAAGGTGAAGAATGATACAATGATTTGTACTCTTTCAAACTCACATTCCAACTCATAGACAAAACAAGGAGAAAATTCAAGGTTTCATAGTATTTCAGTGTATTTCTTAGCTTGGCTATACAATTTGTGTGCTTTTGCAATGAGTTGGTATGTGAGTTTGAAACGGTACAAGCCATTGTATTGTTTCTCTTTCTGAAGTTTACTAGGATTCATGAGATGCTTCCTAAAGTGTAAGTGTTTGGAAGAATGTCTATAAAACAAACAATCGTTATGCAAATATTAACCCAAAACGAGATTGAAACTCCCGACACTTAACTTAAGCAAGCGAGTGAGCTGACTACTTAACCAATCTAAGTTAGTTACTTAATTAGAGGCATTTAAAATGCTACAATTACAAAATTCTAAAATTTACTATCCATATTCCATCCTCCACCGTGATTGTTTGGAAAGACAAACCTGTTTAGGGCACAAAGCTGAATCTCCATATTCACCGCGGCTACAACTCTGAAGAAACTGCAAAGCAACCTTTCCACCCATGGAATGACCAATCACAACCTCAGGCCAACGCCATTCCTCAGCCTTCACCAAATCGGCCAAATCCTTCGCCGCATTTTCCATATCGTGTGGCGGATCCAGTTTCCTCTCCGCCGATTTTCCGTGATTCCGCATATCCACCATCACTGTCCTCCAATCTGCATACAAAAATAAAAAAGGTTAAATCGATGGATTCAGAAGCTTCGAGATCCGAAAAGTGAGAGAGAAAGAGAGATTGAGATTACTGGAGGAAGGAGAGGAATTGGAGAGAGAAGCGAGGAGGTTGCGAGAAAAGGATCTCCAGTTTCTTGAGGATCCGAGGAAGCCATGGATGAAGAAGGCGGTTGAAGTGTAAGGTTTTTCAGGATGAGCTCGCAGCTCTTCGTAGGCTATGGTTTCTAGCCACCTGGTGGTGGTGGTGGTGGCGCCGCCGTGTTGACCGGCGAGAGTGGCTGAGTTGTGGAAGCGAGTTAGGAGGAGACGGCAGCTGCTGCGTCTGAGTGAGATAGCTGCGGCCATTTTTCGATTTTCTTTTTTTTTAATTATTTTTTATTTTTATTTTTTAAAAAAATAGTTCAATCTGTTGGGCCAATAGAACAAGAGAATGGAAAACGGTTATTCAGTTCAGTTCAGTTCAGTTCAGATTAGGGAAGCACAAGTGAAGTAGAAGTGGTGTAGAACATATTACTATATTTTATGATTTGCAATATCCACACAAATGTTATTAACTTTATATTATTCTTGCTCAAAATTCACCCCATACTTTTTATTTTCATATAAAGTTAATATTTAAAAATTATTAGATAATTTAATAAATTTAATTAAATTATTAGCTAATAATTTAATTATTAATTTTATATGTATTAATTTATATATAAACAACTATAGGTAAGTCTTTAACCTTTATCATTATTCTTTACGGATTTTATATTTGATATATTTTAACATCAAATGAAGATTGGGCAATTTGGTGTGGTAAGCAAGTGATCATGTTAAAAAACAAATAAATCTAAGTTTCATAATGTAAATAAGAATTTCTCTTTATATAATGCATTTGAATTTTGGAGCCTTGAATTTTGAAGTATGTAAGAGTTAAGCTATGATGATAATATTGGGCATGACAAGATTGATACTAACAACGGATCCAATTTTGGATATTTTTGTTTTCAGAATTAATTTTTTCTATCTAGTCTAAGTAAAAGTTTGAACTACTGAAAAGATGAAATTTAGATAAACAGTTTAATTAAGTTTTTTTTTAAATAATTTAAACAATAAATAGTTATATTAAAAGTAATTTATAAATAAATTATTTTGTATTTAGATTTTTAGTTTTAAAAATGTTTATTTTATAGAAATGTGATAAAAAATAATAATATTATGAGAAAAGTCATTTTTTTAATTTCTCTATAAACTCCTAAATAACTTTTAAAAAAGCTGTAATTTGATTTTAAAAATTATACTAGACATTAATACTATTATTTTTCATAAGTCAAAATCTAAAAAAAGTTACGTCTAAAACAAACGGGCCTATCAACTAACCAAATATGAATAATATTAAATACAACAAATATATAACTATAAATATTATGTATAAAGAATTATAGATGTTAAATTAAATAAAATTTTAAATTATTATCTTCTTAATATCACTATTTATTTTTAATTGGTTTAATCTAAAAAATTTAATCAAGTGCCATTTCATTTAAGTATTTAAATGAATTAAAGTAAATTTGCCATAATCTACACCTTAGATAGTATTAGTCGGGGATTTAGATTTTTTAAATTTTGAATTTTAATTTTAGAGGATAAAATGTGATCTTTTATTTTTAAATATTTTTTATATTTTTTTTTGTCTCATTTATAAAATAAATAATAAATTATATATAAATTATATATTTTTGAATATTTTATTATATTTTTTTTGAATTACAATATTTACTTAAACGAATTAGTGAACTAGAAAACTGAGTAGACCAATCCAACTTGATTAAAATATATATAAATTATAAAATCATTCTTAATACCTAAAAAACCAGAATCTAGAAAGGAACCAATAATGTTGTACAAAAATGTAAGAATAATAATGGGAGGTTGAACTTATGAATTATGATTAACCCAAGTACATGTGAATACCAATGGCTAACAAGAAGATACAAATGAGAGCAAAGTAGATGATAGAATGAACAACAATGGAGGCACCACTTGTCTGGAAGCTCCCAAACTCCACCATCTTGTTCCTCCCTGGAATCTGAATCAGCAACCCTGGTGTCAACAGAATAAACAGCACTACTGACACAAAAATTGGACCCCAATCTGCCATTACAATCTTCTCTTCTCTCCTATTATCTCTTCTTCACACTCTAATGAATCTCTAATGTGTGGTTGCTCCCTTTTCAATGTGTATTGTAAAATGGTGTTGGGTTGGTGAGGGCAATGAATGCACATGGGAGTGGGTCTTGTTTAAAAAGGAAATAGTGCTAAAAGAAATTGGTATTTATAGGTCAAAAATTAGTTATTAAATCAATTATTTGTATCAAATGTAAAATAAATATAAAAAATAAATTAAATAATATATATATTTATATATAAATATAAATATAATTATTTTATTAGTCTTTATAATTTTATTAAATTTATAATTAAATTCTTGTTTTTTTAATTAAATTTTTATATTATTTTTAATTTTATAATTAAATTTTTTTACATCAAAAAATATTAAAATTAACCGAATATTTTTTTAAAAAAATATATGGTCAAAAATCTAATTAAGTTCTTAATTATGGATATATTCGATTTGAAAGAAAATATTTAGTTAATTCTAACAAATTTTATACTAAAAAATATCTAATTATAAAACTAAAGGTAATATAGAGATTCAATTAAAAAAAATATAAAAATCTAAAAATTTAGTAAAATTATAAAGATACAAAAGTAATTAAAAATATAAATATATAATGGTTAAATTTATAATAAAATTTTTTGTGTGTATATAATATTTTTAAAATCGATACATGTTTCTGTGTGACACATTTAATATGTGTTTTGAAAAAAATATATATATAATGTTTTTTTTCATATTGTATATATCTTACAAATATTACAAATAAACAATAATAAATAGTTTCAAATATTGAAAAGTACATATTAAATTTACTTTAACAACTATTTTACTAGTTATAAAAGGTGAGGGTGGTGGAGTTTTTGGCACAAGGGACAAGAAATTGATGAGTAAGAAAGAGTGAAAGTTTGCAAAACAAAATCAAGTGATTCTGAATTTCTGATTTCAAATTTTGTTTTACAACTCATATCCACACGTACAGCACTAATCTGTGTTAGCTGGTTTAGCAACTAAAGTTTATAGATGTTATATTAAAAAAATAATAATAAACCACTAAAAATGTTTTTTGAATCACAAATTATTAACAAAGGTACTATTTACATTGTTAGCGATAAAAATATCTATAAAATATTTCAAAAGCAATAAAAAATATTCAGCCATTAAATTTATACTTTTGCAAGCATAATTAAAAGAATATACATCTTTATTTTTAAAATAAAAAATGTAAAGTCAAAATTTTGTTTCGCTTTTTTTAATAGCTAGTTACTTAATATTCTCAAAATAATTTTGATAAAATACACAAACAATTTGTTAAATACAAAAATCATTTAACACTTATAAAAATTTTTTTTCTTCATATTTTAAAATATTTTAAGAATAATTTGTCATTAGTAAATTCGAAAACTATTTTTGTCAATAATTTAATAATTCTAGAGACATTTTAATAGTTTACTCTTCAAATAAGTGATAGATAGTTGGTAAAATAAGTCTATAATTTTCCTTAAGAAGTATACACTTGATGATGGAATTTCTCTCTTTGTTCTTGATTTTTTTTTTTCCCAGCTACGCCACCATTCTTACATGTGACAAAAATACATAAATAAAATGTACAAGGAAATAACATGGCCTATATTAGTCGTGAAATTTCATAATATTATAATATGATATTTGACAATATATATTGTAAAACATTTACTAATTTTTAGACTTTGTTTAATCAATGATTTAATTTTTTGTGCCATATATAATATATAAAAAATATTATTCGTATACAAAAATCAACCACCAAATATTTATGTATAAATATATATGTAATTTAATTTATTTTTAATATATATTTATATTCTAATATACATTTTATCTTAAAGATTAATTTTAATGGCTGATTTTAGTATAGCATAAATCCGTACATAGTCGATAATATATTCTATCATGTAAACGGAAGTAATTAACTTTTCCACTGTCTAAATAATAAAACAATTTTACACAATGTAGAAATTAAGCTCAATCATTTCGTTCAGAGTTTAAAGGGGGAAAAATGTTAATTAAGAATTTCTCCTCTTGAATCAAGCTTGGCCAATAGAGTTTCCTATGAATGACAATTCACTTTTTCTTAGGATAACCTTATCCACAGAAACAACTCAAGTTCATGCACCCCAAGTGTTTGTAAAATGTTCCAAGAATCAACTGATGAAAAAGTAACATATAATTGCTATTTCGAAGTTTATCATACATACACAGTTCCAAATTCCAATGGCATCTTCCATCATCTCACAGTACCATAGCCTTAAAGATAATCATAATCCATTATCTTTACATCATCTTGATCCTTATTATGTTCATAACAACACACAAATCCTTAGAAGCCATTCATCATCCACTTCAATTTCTGTTGGAGTGTTAGATAAGAAGCCTCATTTTTCTGATACCCTATTTGCCCCACGAAACCTTTCTCCATGCTTTCACTTTTTGGATGAATTGTGTGAGATAAGGGATTTGAATTCTGTGAGGGAACTACATGCACAGATACTGAAAATGCCAAGAAACAAAGGTGGTAGTAGTAGCTTGGCCACAATAGATGAAACCGTTATGAGATACTATTTGGAGTTTGATGATTTTGTGTCTGCAATAAAGGTTTTCTTTGTTGGTTTTACGAGGAATTATCTTCTATGGAACTCTTTCTTGGAGAAATTTGGAAGTTTTGGAGGTGACCCTTATGAGATTCTTGATGTATTTGGTGAACTGCATAAGAAAGGTGTTGAATTTGATAGCATAGCTTTCACTGTTGTTCTGAAAATTTGCTTGGTTTTGATGGATTTGAAGGTTGGATTAGAGATTCATGCTTGTTTGATAAAGAGAGGATTCCATTTTGATGTGCATTTGTATTGTGCATTGATCAATTTGTATGAGAAGTGCTGGGGTGTAGATAGAGCATACCAAGTGTTTGATGAAGCGCCCCAGAAAGAAGATTTCTTGTGGAACACGATAATTATGGCGAGCCTGAGGAGTGAGAAGTGGTTTGATGGCTTAGAATTGTTTCGCGGCATGCAGTTATCTTCGGCTAAAGCCACCGGTGGCACCATCGTCAAGGTGCTGCAAGCATGTGGAAAATTGAGAGCTCTCAACGAAGGGAAACAAATTCATGGATATGTTTTAAGGCGGGGATTAGTGTCGAACATGTCCATTAGCAATTCCATAATTAGCATGTACTCTAAGAACCATAGTCTTAAAATGGCTAGAACATTTTTTGATTCAATGGAGGATTATAACTTGTCATCTTGGAACTCAATTATTTCATGTTATGCTGGTTATGGCAACTTGGAAGATGCCCTGGATATCTTCCAAGAAATGGAAGCTTCCGGCATTAAACCAGACATTATAACTTGGAATTCTCTTATGTCGGGTCTTCTTCTTCAGGGTTCATACAAAGCTGTTCTGGCCAATTTCCAGAGCCTGCAAGTCGAAGGCTTGAAGCCGGATTCGGGCTCGGTAACTAGTGCACTACAAGCAATTATTGAATTGGGTATCTTCAACTTAGGGAAAGAAATTCATGGTTATCTATTGAGAAACAAGCTTGATCATGATGTTTATGTTTGCACTTCATTGATGGATATGTATATCAAGAATGATGAGTTACATAAAGCTCAAAAAGTGTTCCATCGCACAAAGAACAAAAACATTTGTGCTTGGAATTCATTGATATCAGGGTACTCCTTCAAGGGCCAGTTTAGTGATGCTGAAGAACTATTGAACCAGATGGAGAAAGAAGGTATAGAACCTGATATAGTTACATGGAACAGTTTGATTTCTGGTTATTCAATGCATGGCCGAAGCGAGGAAGCTATGGATGTGATTAATAGGATGAAGAGTTCAGGATTTTCACCTAATGTGGTTTCATGGACTGCAATGGTATCCGGCAGTTCTCGGAACAAAAATCATATGGATTCCATCCGGTTTTTCGGCCAAATGCAAGCACAAAATGTAAGGCCTAATTCTACTACTATTTGCAGCTTACTTCGAGCTTGCTCCGGCCAGTCGCTTCTAAAGAAAGGCGAAGAGATACACTGCCTCTGCATAAGACATGGATTTATAGAGGATATGTACATAGCCACAGCACTCATTGACATGTATAGCAAGGCAGGGAAGTTGAAAGTAGCATGCGAAATTTTCGGAAGAATAGAGGGGAAAACACTTCCTTGTTGGAACTGTATGATGATGGGATATGCTATTCACGGCCACGGTGAAGAAGTAATTTCTCTTTTTAACAAAATGCTCAAAACTGGTATCATTCCTGATTCTATTACCTTCACAGCTCTTCTATCCGGCTGCAAGAATTCAGGTCGAATCAATGATGGATGGAAGTACTTTGACAGTATGAGTACAGATTACAACATTGTTCCATCAATTGAGCACTATTCTTGCATGGTGGACCTTCTTGGAAAATCTGGTTTTCTTGATGAAGCTCTGCATTTCATCCAAACTATGCCAGTAAAGCCGGATGCTAGTATCTGGGGAGCTCTTCTTGCTTCCTGCCGAAATCACAAAAACATTATGCTAGCCGAGACTGCGTTGAGGAATCTGTTCAAGCTAGAGCCTTATAATTCTGCCAACTATGTTATAATGATGAACATATATTCGGCTTTAGGCAAATGGGACGACGCGCAGCGCCTTAGAGACACAATGGTTGCTGCAGGGTTGAAAAGCCCTGGTGTTTGGAGCTGGATACAGGTAAATCAAACTACTCATGTGTTCTCTACAGAAGGGAAATCACATGGAGAAGAAGGCGAAATATATTTCGAATTATATCAATTAGTTTCTAAGGTGAAGAAGCTAGGATATGTGCCTGATATAAGCTGTGTGTATCAAAATATTGACAACAATGAAAAGGAGAAGGTTCTTCTGAGTCACACTGAGAAGCTAGCTATCACATATGGACTCATGAAAACAAAAGGTGGATCACCTATCAGGGTAGTTAAGAACACAAGAGTTTGTCAGGATTGTCACACATTAGCCAAGTACATTTCTTCGGCCGAAAATCGCGAGATTTTGCTCCGAGATGGCGGCCGTTTTCACCATTTTGTGAATGGAAAATGCTCCTGTAATGGTTGTTGGTAACAATAAGCACAAGCAGATCATTCTTTTTCTTTGTTCATATTCTCATAGCACACCATATTCTTTTGTATGCTATGTGTTCATGATGGAAAAAAAACCTAAACTAAGGGATGAGCATGTTTTTTGGTTTTTCACACTAAATATTGGTGTAATTTGTTTTTGTGTAATACTTTTACATACATATACGGTAATTAGTATCAAACCCTCTTTGATATTGGATAATGTTACGATCTAATTAATATTGCACTGCTTAATTAGTTGGTTAGCACGTTAGAATTTGTTGAAAATATAAATAAGAGTTTAATTAAGTTAAGTTAGTCTATTAGTTTGTTCACTAATATGTTTAAATCACGAATAGAGTTCTGATTCGTGACAGATTAGTGTTGAGGAATACTGTGAAAAATTCGTTAGCAAATGACAAACTCTTAAACGGAGTTTTGATTCATGACAGATTAGCGTCACAAATTAATATTAAAAAATACCGTAAAAAATTAAGAATATTGAATCTCGAATAGAGTTGTAATAAATAATGAATTCATAAAAAATTCATTCTCTCAAATACAACCTTCACCTGAAATGGCTTACTTTTTGTTGGTTTTATTTGATTAACAGTTTGAGGAGTTTAATTAGCTACCAAGCAGATTAATTATTAAAGCTTGTAATTAATGATGTATTATCTATATTTACTCATCTACCATATATGAGACAAAATAAACACACTTAACATTTTTTAATCATGCCCATGTAAGTAAGAATGAAGATACATGCATATAACTCATTTGGGAGTCACACTCAAGATATTGGATGGAGAGTGGTATATGTACGTGGCAATTGAGAAAATTGAGTGGGGAGTGGAGTTCATGGATAATAACAGATTAAATTTTCCACCATAAAATCAATCATGCATTTAATCATATAATAATAGCCACTAAGTAGCGTGTAAATCTATCATGTACATGTATGTCCCATAAAGATCGCATCATGTAAGTAAAGTAAATAATGTAGCAACTAAATTGGTTGGTCGAAAATTTATTTGGATTTGTGGAGTAATCAGCTCACTCGTTCGTTTAAACAAGTGTTTGGAGTTTGACTTTTACTTTTATACATACAATAATTTATAGATCTATAACAAATTAGTCTTTGATGTGTTAAACTTAAAAATACCGTAGATTAAAAAAATAGTTAATCAAAAAGTCAATTTACTAGTAAATTTAAGTAAATGTAAAAAATTTAAATCTTATTTTATACGTAATAATTTATTGGTTAAGGATACATTTTTAAATAAAGTTTAAATAAACACGAGATTAACGGATATTTTGAAAAATTAAAAAAAGGGGTAAATAGTGTAGCTAAACGTTATTAAAAATAATAAATAAACTAGTACATTATTGATTCATTTTTTTTTCTTTTTTGAAAGAAAATATATATAGCATGTTTGGAAATTTATTAAAAAAAATAGCAATCTGATTAAGAGGTTTAAATATTATAAATATTACTTTTTTTTAATTCCAATCATTCATATAAAATATAATAAAATAGATATTTAAGATTGGTCTAATTAACAATTAATAAAAGGTATTTAAAGATGAGTTGTATAAATACCCTCAATCTTAGATAATTTAACCTGGTATTTATTTATTTATTTATTTGTGCATATGGCTAAAATTGCCACTACCAATGCAAGACAAAAAGATGGTATTCCTAAGAAAACACTCATTCCTACAAATTGTGATTGGCATGAGTGAGACACTCCAACCCTTCCACTTAAGGAAATGAGTGAAGTCTTTTTCACTCTTTCTTCTATTGGAAATAAATCCTCTCTCAGAAATTTATATAACTTAATCATATGCTAATTTTTACCAAATTCTTTTACAAACCCTTTGTTTAAGCTTGCAACTTTTTCTATTAATATTAATGATAAAAATCTAAGCATGACCAAATTTGTATAAAATTATCACATACATCTAAGAACTATTCATCCTCTCATATGCATCATGTGGTAAACATTATAGGGTAAATTATCCATTTCTTATAGTATAGTGTATACCATAAAATGTATCGACAGAAAATGCAAACTAATTAAGTTGCACTATATTCCACACATTTTGTCATTGGATAGATTATTGTTTTAGTCTTAAATGTTTAATGTTTAAAATATTATAATTTTATTCCAAAAAATTCAAATGGACTAAATACTATCACATTATTAAATATAGGTTAAATATTTAACATTGTTAGTACTTAGTACAAGAGTAAAAATATTATTGAAAAATTAAACAACTTTTTCTTCTTTAATATATATGTAAATAGTTTAGTACTATAATTTTAGAGCTAAGGAAAAAAGTCAAAAAACTAATAATAGGAACAATATTATGTCCAATTAAAACCTTTTTTCAAACAAACATAAAATATTTTAAACATTATGAACAAATAAACATTAAGGATTAAAATAATTTTTTACCTTGGCTATTACTGAAGCTCAAACCATGGTTTCAACAAAATTGACAAAATTTACTAGCTGTAAATTTTTTCCTTTTGTTTTTAAAAATAAAAAAAAAAAGAAAAAAAAGAAAGAAAAGATCCTGCAAACTATAAATCAAGCATGCCCCTATGTGAATTTGATTGGCTATTCTAAAGTCTAAACATAACCCTAAAGAGGGAAAAATTTTGGAAAAAGAGATGCTAACAAAAGGTACAAAACTCGTACCAAATTAACAAAGCAATATCCATTAAAATATTGCTATAGTTGCTAATGAAACACAAAACATGCAAGGTGAAAAGACTAAAGAAAATGTCTCCCTTCTCCAACAAAAATATTTACAGAATTAAGTGTTGTAACACACCAAGATGATGATGATCATCATCCACTAAACCCAGGAAGAAGAACATAAGCAAAGAAAATGCAGCTTCCCCATTACCATCTCTAAGTACTCATCATTTGAAGCAGGCGAAAAAAGAGAAACTCGGCTTCGGAAGAGGATTACAGAGCTAAAAACTTTTAGGAGAAATGGTAACAGGGGACCATTATCCGTGATTATAGAAGAAAAAACATCCAAAACTTCTGCGGAACATGGAAAGTATTAGCTATACTCTTAACATGTCTCCACCACGGATCGTCTAAACCATTGAACCCCAACTTCTTTCGACCGAGGAGGTACTTAGTTACTGGTTGATTGGATCGGTTCGGCCCTGCACAGCCATTCTTTCTGAGACATCAGCCAAAGAGCTAAGGTTGCACCTGATCAAGGCCTCCACAAAGTAGCAAGTTTCGTCCTTGGTGTTGCCATCGGGCACATCCACGACAAACGATTCGATCACCATTGTACCAGGTCTTCCTTCAATGACCTCCGGATGAACTGTGATTATGGAAGAATAGTTCTGCATATTCGACAAAACACGATTAATATCGTAATAGAGATAAACATAAACATATATCAAAACATTGTAGTTTGTGAATCCAACTTTACTTCTATAGTAAGTCGAAAAAAGAAAGTCAACAAAGATTGCAAATACAATACAAAACGAATCATAAACCCAAAAGATTCAATACCACTGACAAATAGGAGCTCCCGAAATCCAAATCCTTTCAACACATTCCCTATATACATGATAGGAGAGGCAGGTCAATGACAAAATTTTCTTCCCTTTTCAGGAAAGAAAAGTCAACCATGATCATAGAAACAATGAAGTAAGATCCCAAAAATTCAATCAACCATTATCTTTTATTCATCACTATGAAAATTTAGTATACCCCTGAAAGTGATAGATAAAAAGGAAATAGAGTAAACAACAAAAGCAGGCAAATGATTTATTTGCCATCTCCAACGCTTATTCGCATATCGACACTCTTACTCGAACCAAGTTCTAGATTTCCAATATTGAACCTATATAAGAAGCTAACATATTGGTCATCATAATGAATCTAAGAAAGAAGCATAAAACAAATGAGGAAGAACAAAGTTTCATAGTCATACCCTCAGCCTGTGATCACCTCCAACAATTCTTATGCCAAGAATGTGTTCTTCATCATCAAGTTGTTCTAACCTCTCAGTGCTGGTTGTAGCTGGAAGACCAGATTTAACATTCACTTCTCTAACACTACCAATGCCAAGATCCCCTTGCATGATACACCTGCTAACAAATGGTTTATATTTCTGAGGTTGATCAAATCTTCTCACCAGAGACCACACCTAAACAGAGAAAAATAAAATAAACCAATCAGATCAATCAATAATCAATAATCCATTGTGTTCTCTTTTTTGCTACAATAGTACAAAGTTCACACAATAATGAAACATGTCATCAAATAATCATAAAATCTTAATTGTTTACTGAAAAAACAACACTGCAAAGAGCTACAAGTTAAAGAGTGTAGTAAAGATGTGAAACTCAAATAAGTAATACATATAAAGAAATCAAGCTTTACACAAATTGATTTTTGATCTTGAGAAATTGGATATGACACCAAAGTTCCATTGAAATCCACATAAACCACCACAAACAAATCGAAAACTTCCATTCATGAGCTGAAAAAAACCAACTTTTACAGCACCCCATCAATTGAAATGTCAGAACCTCATAACTAACATACCAAGATGGCTTAAATATCATTGAAAACCAAAACAAGTCACCCCAAAATAGCACATAGTTCAGATCTCTCTTCAAACAAAACCCAAGACAAAAAAAAAATCATTTTTTCCCTCTCTCACAGAACAAATCACAAACACCTAACAGACAAGACAAAACCCAATTCAGAACCAAAAGAAACTGATCCAAAAAGAAGAGTAACAACAACTCACAAGATGAACAGGAGCTCTTATGTGTTTGACAAGTGCAGAAGTGCACTGGTTGTCCCTAGGTTCATGCCTATGGTGCCTCCTTATGTACTGTGCTTCAATGGCACCATAAGCTTCACCACCACCACCACAACTACCGTTCATCATCACTCACTTTTCTTTCTTCTTCTTCTTCTCTATCTATCTCTACCTATGTAGTTGCTGTTGTGTGAGTGTGTGAAAAGAAAGTTGGTTACTTTCTTTCTTTTTGATGCTTATCTGAATTGTGTATATCTATCTATATATCTATGTATGTGTGTTTCTGAACTTTCCCTCTGATGGGTGTTATTGTTGTTTCTGTTTTTTCTCTTTTTCTCTCTCTGTCTTTAACTCTTTTTGCCTATTAGATATGGCAGAGGCAACAAGTGGGGTGGGATAAGCTTTGGTTCCACAGAGAGAGAGAGAGAGTGAGTTTGGTGTAAAAAAGTGACAACCTTAGCTTAGCTTGGCAGTCTAACAAAAATTCATGAATCCACCGACAATGTTCTTATTTTAATGTCTTTTAATATTTTCTATTTTTTTGTTTAATTTCTTCTATGAATTAATTAATCTGTTATAGTTTTTCTTTTCACAGTATCTCTTATTTCAACAGAAATAAAGATTAATTTGTTGCGAATATGAGTTTTATTAAAAGGTTTGACCAATAAATTATATAAAACGAAGAAATAAATTTAGCATTTGACCAATTTAGATTGATTATTAATTGGTTATAATTAAGATAAAAATTCAGGTGAAGTCAATTTTATGTGAAGTTAATACCTGAGAATCATTAAATAAAAATTTAGTCAAATCAATCAAATTATCTCACAACTCTCAAATATCAATTTAACGTAAAATCGACTGCACCTGAGTTTTTACCTACCATTAAACATAGTTTTAATTTGGTTTAGTAGATAGTCTTTTGTATGGGTTATTGTTATTCTTTTCTCTATGGATTAAATTAATGGTATTGGAGAAATATTATTAGAAATTTGACTAATATGATTTAGAAGTATCAATTAAAGAACAATTATATATATATATATATTAAAAATCAATTGTCATATAAAAATATATATTTGGTATTTTATAAAAAAAAATTATACTGTAAATAAGTTTAATTATTTATTTATTATAATATTTTATTATAACAAATTTGATTTTTAGTAGTTAATTATTTAGTTAAAAAAATATTTAAATTAATATATATAAATACACAATTGTGACTAATATTTAGTGTACATTAATTAATAATTAATTTTATATTGATTTCCTATTTTATTTGAATTCAAGGTCCTATATTTATGTCACTTTTTCTTTTTTTTTTTCCAAATATAATATATAGTATTTATTTTATTATCTTTGATAAACAAAAATATGTATACTATAGAATAAAGGTTTTAATTAATCTAAATTCAAACATAATTCTTATTGATACACAGTTTTTCAGATATTATACAAAGGAAATAGTTCTTTCAATGTTATTTTTTCCATAGTTAATACTCAAATCTAATATATACTACTGATTAAACAAAATAAGCATATGTCACTCGATTTATTAAATAATATTGTTTTATTAATTTACATTTGTAATATTTAATATCATTTTGATAATAAAATTTTGTAATTATAAAACTAGAAAGATTTGATTTCATATATATCAACATAATACAAGTAATTTTCGTTAAATCAATTTATTGAATAATTAATTTCTTAATAACACAAAAACTCTTGTTATATAAATATTCACTGAAATTTCTAATTATATATAGTATATGCCAATTCTTTTTTTCACTTGCCAAAATTGTTAAATATTCTTATGCTCTTAGATCACCTTCTCTATGGGCCATCATTATTGGCCCTTTAAATAATGAAAAGACAAAAGGGATCATCATCATTGACATTGTGTGCATTGTATTTTTATGAAATTAATTAATATTTAATAATAATGAAGCCATACATTGGAATAGATGATGATGGATTTATAGTGGTGATATAATATTTTATTTTGTATGCTAGTGTTAAAACTTAAAACCAAAACAAACAGAAAAACTAAAATAATAACAATAATTGTGAAAGCAAATATAATTAAACGAAAATGTTTGACCAATATTTATTTTATTTAATATTTATTAATTATTATTGGAACTAATAAATACTGACTAAAATAAATTAAAAAAAAATTGTCTCTGTAAAATTAAAAGCCCTAGTAGTATTCACCAAATTAAAGTTTATTAGGTCAGTGAATTCTCAATGCAACGTTAATTTAGAAAAAGTAAGAAGCACGCACTGAGTTAATAAAGTGAAAGTTGGAGTATTATTATTATTATTTTTTTTTTTTTGTACATAGTTGGAGTATTATTTTAATGTCATATCATATAAACTTCACTCAAATGGTTCCCAGAATTTGGCAACAGTAATAATAAAAAAAAAAGTAAAACAATGCCATTTTTAAAAATATTTTAAGTCAGATTAGTTTATGATAATGATGATTATGTGGAATAGTTCAAGTCATAAAAGTTGAAAATATATCAATTATATATAATAAAATATATAATAGAATACATACACAATCACACATACATACATACATATTTAATAAATAAACATTAAAAAATAAATAAATTTTGATGTGGAAATTAAATGATCATGATCATTATTATAAATTTTTCTCTATTCAATGAATTTCATTAATGTCTTTAACTGCAGCCTTATAAAGTACGTAAGAGTTAAATAAGGCTGAGACAAGCACATAAAAGTTAAAACCTCAGGGAAGAGAGAAAAAAGATAAGCACATTAAAAAGATAACTATGAAACAGAATCTTTTAAATTGTATATAATATTTTTGGACTCAAAATGTGCATAGTTTATAATTTTAGACTTACAATGAAACTATTATATTTTTTAACTCTTGAGTTTATCTCTCTATACATATACTAACAAAAATATTGTAGAACTCTGATACCTCTTCAAACGTGTGATATATATTGCAATTTTTATTATAAATAAAATAAATAAATTAAAGCTGACACTATCTTTAATTTTATTATTATTCTCCGCGTACAAGATTTTTCGACACAAATCTATACAAGTCATTTATATATCCACGTGTGCGTATTTTTTTTGTATCGTTACTGTACGTTCTTCTTTATTATTTTTTTTTTGTTATTGTCGTCACCAACATTCTCTTCATCTTCCACCTTTTTTTTTCATTAAAATTTCTTCTCTTCCATCATCAGTTATCTCGTTATTGAAAATAATAAATAATTCAAATTCAAATTGTCAATTAAACCAGAATATTGATTATTATTTTAAATCCAATCAAGTAGCTGAAGTGTGGTTCAATTCTAGTTAATTTTTTCGTTAGTAGTTTATGATTCTGTAGGTGAATAATATTTCATCGTTGATGATTTAAATTGAATGTAATGTAAAAGTTTTGTATTTAAAAAAAATATTTTTCTGTTATTTGCAGCAAATTTAGGTGTAATACGAAGATATTTGGGTATAACACAAAGACATTTGAGTGTGTTGTTTAAAATTTTGTTGTGTATGTGTGCTGATAAATTCTACATAATTCAAAACACTTCTTCTCCCTCCTCCTCATTTTCTGCTGCTTCTTCTTCATTTTTATTATCATTTTTTTCTTTTTTATCTTCTAAAGTTTCTTCTTGTTTTACTCTCTTAAAAAGAATAAAAACAAAAAAAATCAAATAAAGAAGAAGAATAAACACATAATAGTAGAAAATTACTTAGAAAATGATGAACTTACATTCATTCAATTAAAAGAAAGAAAGAAATAAGAAAAAAATGCAGCATTAGAGGAAACATTTTTTTGTATTTGCAGTAAATTTAGGTGTAACACGAAAATATTTGGGTGTAATACGAAGATATTTGAGTGTATTGTTTAAGAATTTTCGATGTATGTGTATTGATAAATTTTGCATAATTCAAAACTCTTCATCTTCCTCCTCTTCATCTTCTGCTGCTTTTTCTTCTGCTGCTTTTTCTTCTTCTTCATCTTCTTATTTCATATTCTCATAATTCTTTTTGGGGGGAAAAAATCAAACAAAGAAAAAATATATATATAATGTTGCAAAATCAATAGAAAGAGGATGAGGAAAAAATACAGCAACAATAATAATAATAAAAAACGACGATAAAGATGAAACACGCGAAGAAAAAGAAGGAAAAACGCAAAGAAAAAGGAAAAGAAGAAGGAAGAGAAGGAGAAAAAGAAATACGGAATAAAAAGAAGAACAACGTAATTTTTACGCGTGCGTTATATATAAGTAATAAATTTTGTTAAATTAAGATTAACTTGTATAATTTGTATACAAAAAAAATTGTATATATAGTAGTACTCTTAATTTTATACACGTCCAGATCATCATTTTAATTTAATTACACGCCAAAACTTTAAAAACCTATTATCTAATTTACTAAAAATATATTATCTTGTCGTTTTGCTATTTATCTAGCCAGGTGTTTTTATTTGAAAACGAAAATAGCTTCCTATAATTAATTGCTGAAAGAAACTCCTCCTTCTAAAAGAAATTCAAATGATTGGCAATAGTAGTATTAGTGTGTTAGTTAATAATTAAGTATATCATGGATATTTATTAATGAAATATTTTTCTTTTTGCAAAATTTAACATTATTTTTTGTAAAATGAAAAAGGTGATTTTATACGTTCCTTGTTAAAATATACAAGTAAACATTTTAAAAATAATCATCATTAAAAAATTTATAGAAAAATTTCAAATAAATTGTGTGGTATATAATAATAAAAATATTACAATTAAGGGGGTAGTCCACTGTATTATCCACTTGTATAGTACGAGTGAGGTGCACTAAATACTTCATGTAAATATAAAAAAATTGAAAACTAATTTTTAATTATTTTATTTTATTATAAAATAAAGTATTATCCTTATTTTTGAAAGATTTGATATTTAGAATTAAAATTTAAAATTAAAAAAAGTAATCTCAATATAAAAGATAGTAAGTTACTAATTTTAAAAATTCATATGTTCCTCCTTTTGAAGAAAGAGCAATCTAGAACACACAAAATCCATGATATTGCAATTTTTTTTTCATCAATCAAAGGATAATATTAAATTGTGACGCATCTTTCTTGAAGGTATATCCGAAGCATCTTTCTTTTGAAATAAAACATGTACCCCAAAAAAAAATGTGGGTGAGATGTAGCCTTCACTTAACTTATTTACCAATGTGGCCTTTAATTTCAATCCTCAAATTAAATACAAAACAAAAAAGTCTCACATGAATCAAACCTTGTTGTTTTGAAGAACAACTTTAGGGTTTATTTTATTGTCTGATGAATCTACTGGAAACTACACACAATATCACTTAATTGATTTATTAATAGATAATATATCTCTTTTGTTGCCAAATAATTACTACTAATTAATAGGAACATAGTGTGTGAGTATAATTAATTAGTAGGCCCTCTATTTTATTTTAAAATTATTTAATGATGAGAAATTTAAACACCACAAGTAATTAATTAATAAGGTAAGAGGTGATGAGTATATGGAAATATTTAATAACTAAAAAATATTAGACAAAAATAATTAAAATTTATTTTATTTAATATTTATTAAAAAAATAAGTTTTGACTATTTTTTTTTTTATCTCCCTAACATTACCGTGATAAATAATTCAAACTTCATTATCATAAAAGAAAATAAGGCCATATAAGATAGAGTTAATTGAAAAAAAATAGTCATATTGTCTCTTATTAATCATCCATTCAAATTTTATTTTAAAATTAAACCATCAATTTGAACACCTAATATTTTTGTCCTGTAACAAAAGTTTATTAGTAATTGTATAAAAAATATTTTAATTTGTTGTTTTAATAAACAAAAAAATTGCGATAATAAAAACTAATTTGAATTAGTCAAATAATTATTTAGTTCACTCATTCATTTACATAAGTGTCAAAAATTTAAATTTTATCTTATATATATATATATATATATATATATATATATATATATATATGATAAAAAATAAATATTAAAAAAGTGCAATAATAAGGATGATAGACGTTAGTCCCATTAATTTAGCCACACAAAAATAGAAAAGTAAGAATAATTTGGTGAGTGAGTAGTGAATATAATATATTTAATTATTTTATTAATTTTTATAATTATATTAAAATTTTATTTATAAAAATATTATATATACATTAAAAATTAATTATTATATATTTGTGTATATTTATATATATATTGATTAATATATTTTTCTAACTAAATAACCATCCATCAGAATAAATAAACTATAATTAAATTTATTTATTTACAGTAATATAATAAAAAAATATCAAATATCAAATATATTTTTATACGTGATAGACTGATAGATGAGAAAAAAGTATAAATTAAAAATTATTCTTTATTATAACTAATTACCTTGCACAGTATTATTAAAAAGAGAGGGAAAATTATAAACTGACGGTTATATCTCTTCATAAAAAATAAAAGAGGGGATGCTTGCTCCTTTTATGCAATACGAAATTAATGTATAGTGTATGCTAAGCGAGGACAAATATTATCCATAAAAATTTTATTAGGACAAAGGATTCATTTCATCAATAGGACAATGTAAACAAGATAAGAGGAAAGTCGTCACTGTTAAAATAGTGAAAGTTTAAACGTCAAACATGAAGAAAAATTTGTGTTTTTGACGGATTAATCCTTAAAAAAATATTAATAAAATATTTTATAATAAAAAACGTAGATAAATTAGTTTAAATTAAAATTTTTATTTTAATTATAAAGATTTATTTAGAGATAATGTATTTATATTTATTATCGTAAAAAGTTTTATTAATATTTTATTTAAAAAACTAATATATCTAAAGTGTAATTCTTAGAGACTTATTTTTCCTTGTTTTTATTCCTTAACCCCTTCTAGTTATTTGTATGCTCACATTAAGTCTAGGGCTGGTAATATATATCTTATCCGTGAATATTTAATCTAGATCAATCTGTTTAGTAGGGTTATTTACTTTATCCGTTGTGAATAGGATAAGATAGAATACGAATTTGTCTGCGAATAGGGTAGGATACGGGTTTAGGGTATATCCTACCCTATCCTACCCTACTTGCACCTCTAATATATATATATATGTAGTAAAAAAAGTGAGTGCTAAACTCATGATTTTTTTTTTATAAAAATTTGAAATAACCACTAAACTAGTTGATGATCATATTATTTGTAATTTTATGTTGGATTTTTTTAAGATTTTATTGTTTTTAATTTTAATTTAAACTTAGTTTTTTATTTTCTATTTTATTAATATATATAAAATTTGGAATGGTTGAATTTTATATTTGCCTAAAAATCTTTTATTTTGCTATGGATAAGGTCGGGTAGGGTAGGGTTTAGAACTTTAGGGTGCGAGTAGGGTTAGGGTTGAGAGATTCTCAACCCGCGAGTAAGATAGAGTAGAGTTTTAAAAAAGTTTTCAATCCGCAGATAGGGTTAGGGTAGAGTTCAAACCCTACTTTACTCTACCCATTGCCAGCCTTAATTAAGTCCACACATACTTGTATGATATCCCATCTATTTATCCATCTATAATAATAATAATAATAATAATAATAATAATAAGGGATAAGTATTGTTTTGGTCTCTAACGTTGAGGGTCAGAATCGAAACTGTCCCCAACGTAATTTTTTATTTAGAATCATCTTTAACATTTTTTTCATATTAAAATCGTTCTTTTAATTCTTTCTAGACAAAAATACCCTCCATCTCTATCAGTACCTTTACCTCCACCAATACCAGCACCACCACCAGCATCAACACCAACACCAACACCAATACCACCAAGAATAACAATATCAAGCACAAAGCAGAAACAGATGGAGAAGCAGAAATTCAACAAATCAAGGAATCAAAATTTCAACAAATCAACACAAATTCAACAAATTCAATAACTAAATTAACACAAGTAGAAAGCAGAAAACTGAAAAAATCAACACAAACAGAAGCAGATGCAGAAAAAGTAGATGTATAAGAAGAAGAAGATGCAGAAGACGAAGCAGGACCACCGGCAACTCGTGGACGACGGAGCGACGAAAGATGGGTAGATCGGCAGTGGCAAGAGCATGCATGAACGACGGCGACGCACTCCACGGCTGGGTAGATCGGCAGCTCGGGCTCCCCTTCCTAGCGACGCACTCCACGACGACGACGATGCAGGTGTCGGATGGTGGCGGCGACTATGGCAGCGGCCTCCTCCCCTCCACCGGTGCTCCCTCTCTTTTTCTCATATCTCTTCTCTCGCTGCTCGTGTTCGGTGGCGAAGGACCCAAAGGTGGCGACAGTAACAAGAAGCGACGGTGGAGACCCGCAGTGAAGGCGATGGCCTCCTCCCCCTGCCTCCTTCGTGTTTCCTTCCCTCCCCTCCCAAAACAAAAACGCATTTCCTTCCCTCTCCCTCCCCCAAAACGCGTTATATTTTATTTTTTTATTTTATATTTTTTTATTAAAATAAGGATAGTTTAAAAATAAAATTAAAAATTTAATTAAAAAGAACGATTTTAATATGAAAAAAAACGTTAAGGATGATTCTAAATAAAAAATTACGATGGAAACAGTTTCGATTTTGGCCGTCAACGTTAGAGACCAAAACAATATTTATCCTTAATAATAATAATAATAATAATAATAATAATAATATGCTATATATCATTCACCCATTTTTATCATAAGAAAAAAAGAATAATAAAAGCGAAAAAGAACTTGAATAAGAAGAATGATATTGTGATGAAAGGGTCTCATTATTTTGGTCCAAAAGGGGGCACAAATGAAAGAAACCCCCTCCATCAAATAATGCTACGTTTCTTAAATTGAGAAGAAGATGGTGAACCACTACAAGCTAAGTATCTTGCATGTGGACCTTCATAGGACCACGCGTACCACACCCATATCAATCTTAATTATTTATCCACTTGCATCTTAATTATTATTATTATATATATTAAATAAATATTTTATTTTATCTCATATATAAATGAAACTTTTAGATTCAACCATCCACTTCCAAAAAATTATAAAAATACAAAATTACAAATCACTATAAAAAAATTATTTTAGTGATATATAGTAACAAAAATAGGCGTTATATATTTATTAACAATTAAATATCAATTATTTTATATTTTATTTTTACAAAAATCTTATAATTTATTATTATAACATATAATATTATTGATAAATATATAATTGTAAAAAATAAATTAACAAAATTAAAAAAAATAGTGGCTGCTATCATTATCAAAAATCTGTCACTAAAACTAATTTTTTTCGTTACAATAGCTTTTTTACATAATAAATGCATAGTATTTTTTTAAACGTGTGAAAGTGAATAGTAATTAACTCTAAGAAAATATATTTTATTTTTGTTTTCTAATTAATTTGTTTGAACTTATAGAATCCGCCGACCAAAGAAACGAAAATAGTTTGTTTTATTCTTTCAACCAATTTTGATAATAAAATGAAATGAGCTTTCTATTGTTGGGGGACAACCCTGGTCCAACACCCATGCTATTGGAACAAGTGGATACAACAAGACAAATTAACCAATAAATTTTATGAAATTGATAATCACTTTAATCTTATCGTACCTAATTGTACTCCTTAATTTTATAAGCCTTATTGGGTATCAAAGTTAGTGTTAAGCTTAGATCCGAATCAAATTAAAGTCGATCTTATCACATGCTACACAAATGAATTCCATCTCATTGGTGCATTATAATTATTATCACTAAATATAAGATGGTACTAATATTTATTTATTTAAAAATATTATTTATATATTAAAATTAACTACTAAAATCGATCATTATGTATTTATATATATATATATATATATAAATATATATTATTTACTTAATTTATTTTAATATATATTTTATATAAATAATTAATTTTAATAATATATACGGGTAACATAATTGTAATTTAATTATTAGTAATAAATTAAATAGTACTAATTTGACTTAGTTAATGAAAGTGTACGTGTTGAGTTTTCAGAGAATTTTATTTTTAAGATTAGATGTCCAAAAGTCGAGAAATTTTTTAAAAAGTAAATCCTACCCCTTTGTACTAATAAATATTATGTGGAGATCTCTACATAATTTATTATTATTACTATTAATACTATTTAAAATAAATAGTTCCATGTTTTCAAAAGAATTTTTATAATGATTAAATCTTATGGATAAAAGTTAATTTTAATATACTTTAAATCTTTATATATAGACAGAACCAGTCATTTTTTAACTATGGGTCGAGTATAACAACTCTATACATAAATTTGTTAATAAAAAATGAAAAATATTTTATTAATAAAAATCTCAAACTCATGAATTAAGAATGAGAAGTTTTTTAATACTCAGATTAAAATTAAAATAACCATTTAAAGTAATAAAATAAAATATATTTTGTATACTCTTAATAAATTCTAGCTAGTAATTTAATTAATTGATTATCAGATGGATTGTCAATAGATACTCAACTTTTTAATCAATAATATTGAGTTTAAATTTTAATATGAAAGATAACTTGTATTAAGAAAATTATACCCCGTATAAAATTGTCATGCTCAAATAGAATTATTTTTACTTGGAGTTTGGAGAATATCCGTGTCTTCAAGGGAAATAAAAATAAAAATTAAACTAATTACTTTTATTATTTCCAAGATGCTCTTCATTTAAGTACATACAGAAAAAATTTCAAATATTTTAAAATTTTGATATTTCAATAAATTTTAATCGTTAATCTCAATTAATAAAATATATATAATATATATTAATTAAAATTAACTGCTAAAATAATTAAAATGCCGATATTTCAGACACCTTTAAAAAATTTTCTATAAGTAATACATGCAAAGCATTAGATTTTTTAGGATAGAATTTAATAAGTACAATTGATCAATGGTCACGTGAAGCTTCATCATATATATATTCTTCTAAGAACCTAGGTTAAACTAACCCTATACTATAGTGGAATATTAAAGTGAAAATTCCACCATATATTATTCTTTTTTGTGCACCAGTTGCATTGCATTTCTTTTCAGCTTGGTTTAGGTCCAATAATGTGTGGTTACTAGCTGAGTTTTTAGGGTTCCAAAGGCAAATAAGGGACCATATATATAGCTAGGGTTAAGATATTATTTGAGCCATGTTCAATGTTCCAAATCCAATACCAATACCAATACCATTATATTTAGAGAGAAAGCATTTTTTTTTTCAGTTCCACCTTGATAAAGTTTGTGGCATTTGAAGCAATATTTTAAGGTAGTCACTAGAGAGGTAGGTATAAATGGTGGGTCCAAAACCTATTATCATGAAATCATAAAAGGACGGCTAAGAATTTTGCACTGTTTCCTCCCAACAAGGATGGAGAATTTATTTATTTATTTATTTTCAAATTGAATTGATATCAAGAATATTTGCTTATCCGATCCTTTGAAATTAAATATGATTTTTAATGTAATGATTATTATATGTTTAATTTAGACCATATATATTTTGTAAATTTGAAGAAGGAATTGATTTGTAAGCTAAGATAAGTTTCTTCTTATTGATTTGAGTTTAATTTTTAAAATTTTATTTTGATTATTAATTAAATATTGAGAAAATTAAGACTTAATAGCAATGGAATCCAACAAGTCACAAGAGCTTTATCTTATTATATATCACCTTCTGTTAAAAAGTACTTTTGGTTTGACAAATTAACTAATAAACATAAATATGTTATTAACAATATTTCGTGATGTCAAATTAAAAATTCACAAGCAATGACAAGAAGGCCGTATTGAAAGCCTAGCTAGTTGGAATTGTCTCTCAAGACCAATACATTAGAAATTTGCAAATATTGGGAAAAAATTACAACATATTTATACCGATTATTAGGATAAAAATGAACAATCAACAAGAACCGCCACAACAGGCAGAAAAACGATATGTTGTAGGCTTTCAATTTTGGAAGATTTAATTATCCTAAAATTTTATTAAATTTGTAATTAAATTATTTTTATATAAAAAATATTAAAATGAATAGAATATTCTTTTTAAAAAAATATTTAATTAGTTCTAATGTTTTTTATACTGACAAAAACCTAATTACAAAAATAAAAATAGTGTAAAGATTTAATTAAAAAAATTATATATGAAGATATAGTTATAAATTTGATAAAATTATAACAATTAAGAGAATAATTAAACTATGATATATTATTTTTTATTTTTTTATTGTTTTAATTTTGAGTGTTAATTATGAGACAAAATTAATTTTTTTAACATAATTTTATTTCAGTAGTAAAGAATAATAAGAAAATGACAAAAAAATTTATTAAATTACCTTAATTCAACTTTTCTATTAAAATCTAACAAAACCATCAATACTTTATGGAGTTAGAAATTTAGTAACTAAAGACTAGGGGAGAGTTAGATAAAATATTAGAGAAAGACAAAAAATATTTATATAATAAAATAAAATTTTAAAAATAGTTAAACTGAAATTTACATATAATTTATATATAAAAATTAAAATTAAAAAAAGCTATTACTCCCTTTTCTCATTATGTGACTATGCTCCTGATAAAAACATAATAATTTATATATTTTTATTAATTTAAATTTTTAAAAGAAATAATTTCGTGACAGGAACTATTTTTATAAAATAAAGTTCAAAATTTTCACACCTTCAATGTAATAATAAGTCAAGAGCTTGAAAATTTGAACTTCCATCTCAATAATTAATTTCAACGAAATTAGAAATACTAAAAATGAAAAGCTTTTCAAACTTGAATAATTAATTTTAAGCAAACTATATGTTGGATCGAGTCAATAATAAACTTTACTTTTGGGAAAAATATACCAACTTACCGTTTTACCCTTCAAACAAAGTGTTTTTTGTTTTTTCCTGTTTCACATCCTTGTGAATAAAAAGACAAAATAAATGCAAGTTTCATGGTTGTTAGAGATGAGATATATCTTATCCCTGTAAACCGCACGTTCACACCTCAAAAGAGAAGAATAGCAGACAAATTAAATTCGGAATGGGAAATATGAATATAAATATATGAACATTATGGATTTATGGTCCATGAACAACTACCCTTACCACACCATTCTAACTTTCAACTACATAGATTAATTGATATCCCACCATTATTAATTATGTTTGGTTAATAATGTGTGGCCAAACATGTTCTAAACAAACCCATGGCTGTGGGAGTAGTACCCGTTTTTTCAAACATATATAGATATAGATATGGTTAAACATATATATTTTATGTGAAGACTTATAAATTAAATATTTTAAAAGATGGTGTCTATAATAAAAATTATTATAGTAGTTATTGTATTATATATATATATATATATACTTGTTTGAGTATCATTAAATTGATAGAAAATAATAAAAAATATTTTTTTAATAAAAAAGATTTTTTTTAGTTTTTAATAAATTTAATAAATTTTAATAGTAAAAATAAAAATACTAAAAAAATTTAAAAAATTTAAAAAGTTATAATTTACATCTTTTCTAAAAGATATTTTTTCCTAAACAAAAGATGTTTTCACATAATAAATAAACGAAAAAAAGTGCTTCTATCTTGTTATACCAAAATATAATTGATAAATAAAAATATCTTTTTATATGAGATATCCAAACATAAAATTATTTTTACTTTACTAGAAGGTCTTTAAAAAAAATAACTCAAATTTTTTTTTTAAATTTCACCCAAACAAGCTCTATATATATAATTTTGACAATATTTAAAAAGTTTTTTAAATAAAAATTTAAAAATTAAAATATTTTTAAATAATAAAAACCTTATTATTTTTAATTTTAATAATGCTTTTTAAGTGTTATCGAATTTGTATAACCATCATAACTACTATAATAATAGCTATTGTAGTATGTACTTATCTAAAATAGTCGATACATGTATTTCTTTCTATCAACATAAATTTTTGAAAGAATTGATTTTATAATATAATATCAAAACTCCTATAATCAAAAGATCTATAGTTAAGTTCAATCTATTTGAGCAAATAAAGAAAAAGTATAAGGCATAATAAAAAAATGTAAAAAATTTAAACAAACTAAAAAAAAAACTCTTATTTAAACGACATATTAGATATATAAGTATTTATATGTCTCTTTATATTAATTTAGATTTCTAGAAGAAATGATTCATGACAATATTTTAGTAATATCTCATCATGTAATAAGAACTTCTAATAATTATAAAATACATAATTTTTTGTAAATATTTTACTTTAACCTTTTCTACTTTAATTTATAATTATGAAAAAGGAAAATAGATATCTATTTTCTATTTGCAAGAATTCATATATATATATATATATATATATATATATATATATATATATAACATTTAAGATTTATCTTTCTCTTTTTGTTTTGATTTTGATTCAATACAAGAAAATCGCCGATTACTATCGAATTTACTATCAGATATAGCTATTAAATCCGTAGATAATAATGTTACCATCGAATAATATCTGACAGTATAAGTGACGCCAAAAATTTTTTACTGACAGATTATTTCATCTGCCAGTACCTTAACGTCAGACTTACCGTCGGTGTATTTCATGTAGCCGTATAATTCGAGAACCGTTAGATTAATCTGACGATTACTTTGGCCCTTTAATGTCTTTTAGCGCTACTTTACTATCGGAATTTTTTGCCAATAAATCCGACAATCATTTTTTTAATTTATTTTTTTTACTCAACAAGCCACACTTAGTAGCAATGAATAACTTATTTTGTTATAACTTTGGTTAACAAGATTAATATATCGAATTTCAAAATTAATTACCAGAAATAAATAAATTATTTATTTAAAAGAAGCATGAATGAATATAGTAAAATGTCACAAAACTAAAAAAAATAGAAAATCAGAATTGGAAAAAATTTATTGACTCCTTACGCCCTACAAACTACCGGTAGTCGTCATCGTCATCCTCGCCGTCATCATCGTCCTCGTCCCCCTGCTAGGGCAAGCGGAGTGGGTGTTGAAATCAGTTCCTTACCAACAGCGTGGCCGCCGGCCTCACCAGCGCCGCTACTTCCAGCTTGCATCTGAGCAGCATACACCTCCATCTCCTCCCACAATTGCTCTACCCGCTCCAGCCTCTGACCGAGTTCGAAGCTTATACCTCTAATCAGCCTGTTCCTATGTCTGGTGAAGCCCCTGCGTGAGCTTTTGAACTTCCTCCCTCAAATTCACAACTATCTAGGGATTGGAAGGGTTGGTAGCAGAGGCAATGGCAGATGAAGCCGCCAATCCGGATGAGCGAAGACTACTGGCAAAGAATGACCCTAACCTAAAGCGGCAATTCTTGTGAGGTTTAGAGGCGGTCTAGCGCCAAACTGCATCTGGATCCACCGCTGAGGTCTCTAAGCTGAGTCCGCCGTCCCTAGTAGTCTATTGAGATTGTTGTGTCGCGACCTCCAAAGCCTGCGTGTATTGTTCCTGTGTCCCACACGTTGTGATTAGGATAACGCGTAATTGACTTTAAAGTAAAACAAATTAATTTCAAAACTTAAAATTAATTGAGACTCGCATAATGGGCCGCAGACTGCTAGTCAACGAATCTCTCCTTGTTCGCCTTCAATGTATGTATATACTTGAAGGTCTCCGCGAGTGTGGCCTCACAATCCAAGGACTTAGAATACACCAATTCAATCCAAACAATAAGATTTAAGCCATCAAACAACTAATCAGCAAACATTATTTGTGAAAATTAATAACAACAGATGAGTATTACTAACTTAAACTACTTACCAGTTGGGTCTTCGTATTCATGAAGGTCGTCGACCTACCGGTATACCTGGACGAGCTTGGTGAAGCCTTGTTGGTGACGTCTGTCAGACGACGATGCTTGAATCCCTCCTTTATAGCAAAATGGTTGTCCATCTTCCTCTTGATGTTTGAATGGATCCAAGTCACTAGGTGCAGGTGCCCGTGACGAAGATCGCTTATCATCTGCTAAAGGCGCTTGGCTGCCCGGTGGTTGAAAATCTTGCGGATCAAGATAGAGTGCTCCTGATCCCAAGTAAATTTCAACTACACATAGTGATTCAATATTACATAATCAAATTAAAATACAATTTACATATAGTTAATTAATTGACCAATTGAAAATCATACCGCCCACTTCTAGAACCAGCAGTCTCTAAGGTCTATGGGACCTGAGTATAGCTCGGCCACATGTCGTCGTACATAGACCTGCTGACCTCCGTGATCTTCTATGTGCAGGCATTATTGTCTAGAGCGAACCTATCAATTAAAAAACTTAAATTAGCAATCACATACAACTTTAACAATTTCAAAATAGATTATAATACAGATTAAAACGATTAAAATACATGAGTACTCACGCCTTGTAGCCATTGGGTCAAATCCTCATCCGGTGCACGGGTGGTGGTGGCGGGGCACTGGATGAGACAGCCACTGTGGGATCTTTCGCTGATGTTCCTGTAGAGGGGGCATAGTAGTAGGAGACACATAATTAAGGTTTGGGACCATCATGAACTGCTGGTCCGATGGTGCCGTCTATGACGTTACAGGGGTCAACAGAGTGGTTGGGGTAGAGGGCAATGATTAGACAATCCTTGTGGATTCGGTGGAACCCCGCGCTTGGCTACGTCCACGTGACCCACTCGATCGACCTCTGTTACCTGTCGTCATGTCTGTAAAAAGAATATATTACTAACACTGACAAAAACACAATTAATTTTACCAATTCTACTAAACATACATATTTAAGTCTAATTTTTCAATTTCGCTCAAAAACTTATAAAAATTTTAACATAATCTTCCTTAAAATTTGGATTTTTTCACCCTACAGGAGTTTCATCCAACATATCCAACATTCAGATTTCAACAAATTTGCAACGATGTAAGTATTCTTTTGATATATCAATTTCTACAAATTTAGTATATTCAACATAAAATCAGGATTTCAACAAATTTGCAACGATGTAAGTATTCTTTTGATATATCAATTTCTACAAATTTAGTATATTCAACATAAAATCAGCAACATTTCACATCAATTCAGTAATTTCGGCAAGAACGACACAAATTCAATTTCACATTAACTAGCTAATAAACATTCATCGTTCCAACGTTTGAATTGGTTTAATTATAAAGTAATTAGGATTAATTTCAAAAAAATTGGTTTCATTCCTCCCTACCCTTTTGTGCCAGCAATTATCAAAGAATCTTTTGGAATATTATGTCTTTGAATGGAGAATATAAACTCAATCTTTAAAATATCATTGTGCGAAAGAGATATGTAAATTTCTAAATCCATTAATAATGTGAGATTAATTAGCACATGACCTTATGTGTAGCATTACTATTTACCCATATGGGAACACAAATACCATGTGTTTCATGGATGAATTATTTTATATTTATTCAACTCAGTTTATAATAAGTGTAAACAATAATATTTAAAAAAAAACCTTTGCCAAAACTATAAGAACATACATTTCTATAAGTAGTTTGTGCACATAATATTAATCCAATCACTAATCTAATATCAATGTATAGTTGTATGTTGGTCTATAAAAAGGTGAAGTTAAATACTTATTTGAAAATTAGTATAAAACTAATTGCTATACCAAAATGACAAGTTAAATAAATTCGTCGGATTAAATAATTTCAATCTAGAAACTTACTATAGTGACTCAATAATAAGTTAATAACTAATTATGATATTATAAATTTTTGTATAAAAAAGCAGTCAAATTTGATATTCATGGATAATTGTTGACTAATTGTCTAATTCTAATTCACAATTTCACAAATTATTATATAGATTTTGATGGAACACGTCAACTAGTAACCAATTATTTATATGGATTTTCATGGAACACATTCAATGAGTTTACAATTATCCAAACAATTAAAACATTTTCAACAATTAAACAGGTAAGAATTAAACATTATTTAAACAATTTCAGTATCACAATTCATCAAAATCGACAATAAAATATTAAATCTCCACACAATCAAATAAGTTTCAATCAATTTTAATAACAATTTTCAATAATTCAGTTCAATTTTAAACACTTTCAGCAATATAATACAAACTAATTCATTTACTAACAGAAAATTAACATATAACTAACCTAACTTAATTAAAACCTAAAAAAATTAAAGGAAAATTAAACTAAAACCTGTACAAAGGACAGGGGAGGGAGATGCAGAACAGAGAAGCAGTGGTGGTGCTTGGCTGGGGGCGGCAAGGTGCGGTTGGAAGACGGCAACAGCAGGCGGCGGACGCTTATCAGCGTCGCGGCTGGTACAATGCGGGGGAAGGACGTTGGGGATGACATTGAGGGAGGGAGACGCGGCGGCAACTGACCGAGGCCAGCAGCGGTGGGGTTGGTGGTGGAGGCTGAAGAGAGAAAGGGAGAAGAGAGTTTAGAGAGAGAAGGTGTTTTCGAATTAAACAGGAGAGGGTTTGGTCTTTCAATTTTATGGCACACTACTATCGAATATTGTGTATGTCACCAAAACGCGGCGTTTAGCTAAATTGGATTACTGTCAGATTTATCCGATGGTAAAATTTACGCAAACTTTCGTGCCTATTCCACACTTTTTTTTTTCAATTATTACCCACAAATTTACCGTCAGAACATCCAATCTGCTAGTAAAACTTTGATGCAACAAATTTTGCGTCCGATGGTAATATTCAACGCTAAATCCATCGGTAAATTCGACGATATTCGACGAATTTCTTGTAGTGATTTGTATATTATCATATCTATCTTATTTAATATTTTTTCATATTTATATCTTTAATTTGTCCTGAGTTGTTGCCATGTTTAGTTAAGAATAAATAATTACATGCTTAATAAATGAAATGATCATAAAGTCCATAGATAAGTTAATTTGTATTTTTTAAGGGCAATTTACGTAATTAAAACATTTAGAAAAAAACTTATCAAATTATAATTTTTTGAAATACCAGACGCAATTGCAAATTTTTTATTTATATGTAACCGCTACATTTTGTCGCAGTTTACGTTGAATTGCTACAAACACATAAACCGTTACATCCTATAGTGGTTTAGGAAGGAATGGCGTCCATAAAAAAATTGCGATAATTTGTTTCTTACTCTAACAAATATGCAAACGAATGATGGATGTGAGCTCTTAACAATAGAAAGATAACTCCATGATTTCTGAGAAATTGAGTTGTTGAGTTTGAATCCAATTATATCTGCTATAAATTTTTCATTAAGTATTATCCATTGAGTTATGTTAATATTTTTAG
Source organism: Arachis stenosperma (assembly GCF_014773155.1). NCBI lineage: Eukaryota > Viridiplantae > Streptophyta > Magnoliopsida > Fabales > Fabaceae > Arachis > Arachis stenosperma. The sequence continues at coordinate 51,177,882 of NC_080384.1, forward strand.
TTTTATTCCATTATGCCTCCAATTGTAAGTACAATCGGAGAAATTTGTGTTTTTATATATCATCATTGTTCCATCTTGTTTGGTACTTTCAATTGTAACTTTTTCTCTTGATAATGGCCTCAATCTTCTCTCCATTTCATTTAGATCAGATATACAATTTTTTTTTATTATTTTTAGTATTCTCTTTCATATTTTTATTTTTATGTTTTTTTATATAATATATGTTGTTGGTTTTATGGAATTTTTATTTTTTTATCTGTATGAGTTTTTTTTTTCTATTCTTTGATGTACTCTATTTTCGTTTTGTATAAAAAAATTATTTTGGTGGAAACTCAGGTGCAGTCGACTTCACATGAAGTTGATACCTGAGAGCCGTTAGATTATTTGACTAAATTTTTATCTAACGACTCTCAAGTATTAACTTTACGTGAAGTCGACTTCACCTGAGTTTTCACCAATATAAATTATGATCCTATCCAAAAGGCTAAAATAAATGAAAAACTAATCATAAGTAACAATAGAATCACACATAATGAAAATTTATTGTTTAAAATAATACTAAATCAAAGAGTACTGGTAATACTAAAAAATTATAGAAATTTTTTTTCAAATATACCAGTACATTAACTTTTCTAAATTTTATAATGTCAAACAAAAAAAAATATAAAAGTAACTTCAATTGTACTTACAATTGGAGGCATAATGGAATAAATTTAAAAACATTAACATGACTTAATGGATGATACTGTATGAAGAATAATTTATAGTACATATAATTAGATTCAAACTCAACAACTCAACTTCTCGGAATTATGGAGTTATCACTCTATTATTAAGAGCTCACATCTATTATTTATTTGTATATTTGTTAGAATAAGAGATAAATTATGGTGTCGTAGTTTCTTCATGGACGTCATTCCTTCCTAAACCGTTACAAATTATCAAATTATAGTGGTTTATGTGCTTGTAGCAACTCAACGTAAACTGCATCAGAGTGCAACGGTTTACGTACAAAGCTAATCGGTGTCAGAATATTGCGGTTTATATATAAATAGAAAGATTACAATTGTGTCTGATATTTCGAAAAATTGTAATCTGATAAATTTTTTCTTTAAATATTTTAACTACGTAAATTACCTTTTTTTAAATTTTTTTACCTAATCATTTAAATAAAAAATAAACATATATACTAAGAGGGTTCTTTAATGTTGTGATCATGTTTGGGGGTGGCATGAAGTAGAAAGTTAACGAAATTGCTAGACATATTTATTTGGCCACCACTCAATTAATGTATAAAGATCCATTTACCTCTTTACGTGAATCAATTAATGTTGTCACTTGCAACCTCTATGCTTGTGCCTCTCCGTTTTGGAAGAAAGCCAATTAAACACTTTCAAGTGTTCCAATAAAAAGCCTTTAAAGATACAAACCCTATTATTGCTATGGATGCCTTTAATATGGAAGAACATGAACATGTGCATAGGGTATTTCATTTCATGTGTAACATGTTACTTGGTTGAATGCAATTGGTTAATTCAAGTTCCTTTATTTGAGACAAAATAATGGTATAGGGCATGTCCTTTAATTTATTACAACTTTATATGTCACTTCCCTTAAACCTAAGTGGAAGGTCATATTTCAATTTTTAATAACCGATTTAAATTAATTAAGCGGTGAATTTATTCGTCTATTTAAATAAATTTTAAAAATTTAAATTTTATTTTATATATAATAATTTATTAATTAAAAATAAATTTTTTAATTAAATAAAATTTAAATTTATGATAAATTAAAGATTAGGTTTAAAAGTTTAACCTAGCTAGGTTTAAAATATTGATGATCGGCTGAAAATTAAAATTTTTTTTATTGTTTACGGTATTTTTTAGTTTGACAGATTAAAGATTAAAAAATTTTTTAAATATATCGAGAATATTGATGTTTCAATTATTTTAATAGTTAATTTCAATTAATATATATTATATATATTTTTATAATTTAGATAAACAGTTAAAACAATTGGAACACCAATATTTCTGGTATATTTAAAACTCTTCCTAAACTTTAAAATAGGTATAGGCACATAGTAAATAGTATTAGTTTCTTTCTACACATATATCCAATAAGATGGTTAGTATGTTAATTCATGCACTTTTATTATATAAGCCAATGTGTCATTTTCCTTGGGTTTCTCTCGAGGCTTCGAGATATGCTCTTTTCTTTTTCAGTGACAAAAAAGAAACAACAAAGTGTGTATGGTTGGCATAAGTAAAATAAGATTTAAATTTGTCCACATAAATTATTTACTAGACTACTAGCTAGAGTCATCATCGTATATATTTTTATTATTGAATTCAAAGTGAAAATATATTTAATTTTTGTTTTTTGAAATAATTCACTTAGCTTTATTAATTCTTCCTTTTTTTTTCCTTCAAAAAGAAAAAAAAATTAATATACATGTGAGAGAGGGAATGACCTTTAATTTGGAAAGAATTTTTAGATACGAAAATTTTTAATTAAATGTTAACTAAGGTTATTTGTTAATTTTTTCATCATTTTATATACTATCAGATATAAAAAATATATATAATTACTCATATTTTATTAATATTATTTTTCATTATAAAAATCCGAATGATAATATCTATGATCTAATTATGTTTAAAATATTCTAAGAGGCCCTCTCATCAATTATTATGTTCTTGTTTATTATTTACCTATTCATTATTAGAGTGAGTTTACCCTCAAAATTCACACTTGGGATTCTTTTAATAGTTTTACTTAGATTCATTATTTGTTTTATGTCTTATATATAAAAGAAAGAAAGGGATGGCAGTATATGCAGCCAAACTCATGCATGTGATGATGATAAGATGTAAGAAATTAAAATTTCAAATCCATTATGTTTTGTCAAATTTCCAATCAACCTTTAGGATTAACATCAAAGTAGTTGCTTCATATCCTAGGTAAATGCTGTCCAATTTTTTAGTGTAGAATTTGTTTTCGTAATCATTTTTTTTACATATTAAAATAATTCTTTTTTATTTCAATTGACTATGATATACTAATAAACATTAATCATTGCACATCTTATTTAATAATAAAAAAATTAATTATTCTGTTAATTTTATAATTTTATTAAATTTATAATTAAATTTGTTAATATTAAAAATATTAAAATTAATGAAATATTTTTTTTTAAATATGTGATTAAATATTTAATTATAGCTAGATATTTTTAATCTGTAAAAAAATATTTAATTAACTCTAATATTTTTATACTAAAAAAAACTTAATTATAAAATTAAAAATAATAAAAATTCAATTAAAAAATATAAAAATTTAATTATAAATTTAATGAAATTATTAAAATTAACAGAATAATTAAATTTATAAAAAATTAAATTACTTTGACAAATTAAAAATTAAGTACAAAATACAAATCACATAAAGTCATAACTGAATTTTAAAAAGAAAATTATCCTTTAGCCTACACCAATTAGAGAAAAAAGATTAGAAGTGGAGCAGAACCAATAATTTAACCTAGTAACAAAATTTTGAGTAGGGACCCATAATTTTAGGAGAAAAAAACAAAAGTTATGGTAATTAATCAGAACTCAAAACCTTATCCTAACTGCAATGTTGGACCACATATATATGCTTTACCTTCCCAAAATGAACCAAATAGGTTACAATGTTTTTCAAGGAATTATTGAACACGTAACCAAAAACAGGTGTCATATCAAAAATAACAAGCTTCAAAGGTGTTGTGTTATGATAGGCTCATTTTCAAAATCTGTCAGTCAATTATGTGGAAAATGAGAGCAAACAAAAAATTTTTTGACTCTTCTTTTGAATTGAACCATGCATTTTTGAGGGCATGCTTAATTAGTTATATCAAGGATAAATTCTTATTTATGGGATATTCTTAACATTTGAAATTATTACATACTTATTATAAAATATTTAATTAAATTGCATTTTATGTATTTCTAAATTCTAATTAAAGTTATACAAATTAGTATTTTATGTAATAAGTTTTATTTTATGTATTTCTAATTAAAGTTATATAAATTAATATTTTTTGTAATAAGATTTATATTTCACTAAAATAGAATTTTATTTTACCAATAAATAAGGTATAATTTACTCAAATATTTTATGAGTGTACAACATTTTTTTTTTAATTCATATAACATTATGTATGTATATGTATTATGTATGTATATATGTATACTCTTGTTTTTATTCTCTGATTGCCCATTGAAATTTTCATACACTTCCAAAATGAACAACCTAACTAGCTACCTTAAAAGGGTTCATCCTAAGTGGCTTTTTCCTCTTAGATATTTTATCCTAAGTAGGTTCCTATATGAGAGAAATATTGTTTGTCTCTATCAAGGAAAAATAAGTCATTAATAGAAAAAAAAATTGAAATTTTTTTGAATATTCAATTCTTAGAGTATTAATATTTTAATCATTTTAATAATTAATTTTAATTAATATATTATATATTTTTATAATTAAAATCAATGCAACCTTTAAAATTACTGAAACATTAATATTTCAAAAACATTTAAAATTCTTCCAAAAGTAATATCCAAGCATTTGACAGAAGATAATAACGTCTATAGCCACTAGAAAGCTCTTGTCTATTCTATAAAATTACAAAGGTTTTAAACTTTTAATAGTAACATTGGTTAAGGAGGCGAAAATGAAAAATGTTGTTTCTATGTATTAATGATTTAATGTTCAAAAGCAGTTAGATATAGTTGGGCACTTGGGCCTCTCTGGGGTCCTACATTGCCGTACCATTGACTGCATGGTTGAAAAGCACACGGATATTTTAATTTGATGAGGATATTTATTAGTAATATAATTATATTATTTTATAAGTCCTTAATTTAATTTAATTCTTGAATTCTAGCTATATACTTATAAACCATCAAATAGATATACTTATTTTATATATATATATATATATATATATATATATATATATATATATATTATCTAACTTAATCCAATATTGAAGCCTTGAAGGGTCATCCGATTCGTTGATAAATGTTTATGTTCTAGATAATTACTCCTGAACTAACATAAAAAATATTTTTTTTGAATTATTTTTAAAATTAAATTAAATCAATTTAATTTTAAGATAATATTATAATTTATTTGATTTAATATTATTAGACTGCAACTATTCGTACTTTTTATAATAAATTATAGGTTTAATTATTTTGTTGGTTCTATAATTTTGCAAAATTTTTAATTAGGTCCTTATACTTTTTTTTAATTGAGTCCTTACACCAAATTTTTTTTTCAATTAAGTCCCTACCGTAACAAAACTGTTTGATTTAACAGAATATTCCATTCCTAAATTGAATATTCCCTCAATTTTTTCTAAATTCATAAATTGTGTCTCCCTTTTTATTTTGAGAAAGACAAAATTAACTCTTTGCTCTTCTTCCACCTTTCCGTCTCCCTCCTCTGCTCCTGCTTCTCTCTCTCTCCTTCATTTCTCCCACCTCTACCGCACCCCTTCTTTCACTCCAATTCCACCTCCGACCACCTTTCTTTTCACCTCCCAAACTCGATTCAATGACCAGAAATACAAGGGGTTGAAGAGAAGAAGGAGTTAGAGAAACTGCGGGTGAAAGAGAACATTCGATGGAAGTTAATCGTTTTGAAAAAGTTCATAGATGTTGATGCGGCTGAGTGGTGGTGATGCTGGCGATGAAGAAGGTCCAAACCCATGCATTTTTCACTGAAGAAAAGCTCTCGAAACTATGCTGAGATTTTCACTGAATAAAAGCTCCCAGATCTGTTGCGTCGACTTTTGAGACGGCCTCCAACACCGTCACATTCGGTTTCTCCACCTTCTCAGATCTGTTGTGTCGATCGAACAGGAGCATCGTCGAATCTTTGTTCCACCACCCTTCACGCCTCAAGAGAGAGAAAGACAATACGACAGAGAGACCACAAAAGAGATATCACATTGCGAGGAGCAAGAAAGGTGTTGAGGAAGAGCGAGGCGACGAAGGGTGACATAGCTACTGCCATCGTTGTTGGAAGATGTTATCGACGAGCTGCTTCCTTTGTGTTTGTTGTCGTTGTTTGCCGTCTCAGATTCAGCCTCCGTTCTGCTTCATTTTGCTTTTACTTTTTCTTATGTTTCATTTTACTTTTGCTTCATTCTGCTTCAGCTTCATTTTGTTTTTGCTTCATTATACTTCTGTTTTTACTTTTATTTTTGAATTGATTTTACTTCTGCCCAATAATTATGTTAAACAAAATTGATTGTGTTAAAAAATTCTGATTATGAGTTTTGATTATGTGTTTTGTTTGTAATTAAATGATTATGTCATGACAAAAAATTTAGTTCTGATCATACTAAAAATTAATTATGGCAAAAAATTTAATTTTAAATTTGTGTTGTATGACCATTTCTACTATAAAAGAATGGAGCTTGTTAGTAGAAAAAGGGTGAAAACAAAAAAAGATGACGAGAAGATGATGGAAGTGAGGGTGAAAAAAAGAAGAAAAGGGATAAGGATAAATTATTAAATTTATATTTTATAAACGTTTTTTTTAATTTTTATTGTTAATAAAGATTTAATTAAAAAATTTAATATGGTATAAAAACTAATTAAAAAATATATATACAAAAATTTAATTAAAAATTTTGTAAAATTATAAGGACCAATAATAAATTATATTCTAAATATATGTTGAGTTAGAGTCGGTCAATTTTAAGAATTTTAACTAAATTTATATGTATATCTTTTTAAGTATAATCACATTTCTCTATCCATGTCCAATCAAATTTACAACTTTAATCTTATCTACAAGTCATATATAGGATAGGTTGCATGGTGTGTATAAATATAGTTATGGATTTTGTTCGATTAAAGAGAAGAAGATATTTATTTTATAAAGTAAAATAATAATATTATAATATATATATATTTTTTTACTAAAGATAAGACCTTTTATTCCAACAGAGAATGGAATACAATTAGTCCAAAATTCAGGATAATAGCAAAAAGAGTAGATGGAGGTATCTCAGAAAAATTACATAAGCGATAGTTAATTAAACATAAGCTTACTAATAAGAAAAAGAAAAATGCTGAAAAGTTAGAGTAATGTGCTTGTTCAGTTATTCTACTTTGTCTGAGAGAGTGAAAAAGTTTTGATTTAAGATTGTGTTTGTTGAGGAATGTTAGGGGTTAGTAATTTTGGTATTTTGTAATTATCAATTGGCTATTAATAGTATTTTTAATAGTGTGAGATTATATTTAATGGTGAGAAATCACTCACTTTTCTTTTGATGATTAAGTGCTAGTTAGAAAACACAAAAATTACTGGTCCTTAGACTTTTCCGTGTTTGTTTTCAAGAACAGAATACTGAAATAAAAACATAGAAATATAAAATTGTGTTTGACAGATGAGATATGGATAGAGATATTATGTCCAAAGATACTGAATTAATACATTTTGTGTCCATCTTAATAGGAAGGACACAGAGACACTAACAAGAGACACAATTTAATTTTTATTTTTTATTTCATTATTTTTGTTAATTTTTTATAATTATATTTTTTTATTATTATATTTTTCTTCTCAAATTTTTTAAATGAAAAAATGAGAATAAATTAGATTTTCATAATTTGTTTTAATTTATCGCCAAACAGAATATAAGAACACAAAATTTTGTGTCTTTGTCTTTTGTGTCTTGTTCTCAATGTCTTATTTTGTCCTATTCTAAAAAACAAACGCAGCCTAAAGTCTCTTCTGATATCACCTTCTTCAGTTCAAACACCCAAATGTTCCTAAATAACTAATTTTGCCAACAAATAAAAGTCGTAAAACGTAACTTGTCTTCGTTATCTCTTTGTTGTGCTACATTCTCCTTCAACCTCAGCCACCATTAAAGAAATGGAGTGCATGATTGAGCAGGAAGGAAGCTAATCAGAGAATTTTTTTTTCCATACTATTTTTGCCTCTAAACAAGAGATCAGACAATGGTTGATTGATTCACAACCATTATAGTAGCGAGAACATTCTGACTTTTTGGAAAAAATATTGCATCGAGGTTAATCATCACTAGTAGGACTTCGTGGAACGTCTTCCAGAAAAAGAGGTAGATTTTAGGAGAGATTGCAAGTTTTCGAAAGTGAGATCAGAGTTGGAGATTTCTCATTACGTCTGGACAATAATCGACTGCAACATGGTAGAAATAATAAGAAATATTATATCTTGATGCTACATCATATTTATTTGTCTTGTTAAGACACCATTGTAATTCATCTTCTCCACCTGCAGGATTAATAGTTAGGATTCTATTTATAATTTTAGAAAAAAAAAATATAAATCAGGTTCTAGTGCCATGTTTGTAGACTAAGCATGATGTCTTTCACTTAGAAGATTGAGTGATTCTAAGGATGGATAGATTGAGTCTAATTAATGCAAAAAGGAAAGTCAGTGGCAGCCAGGAATCCCTAAACACTTTAATATTGCAATCAACGCCTACTTTCCAGTTCAATCCCTTATCTACAACTTTGCGGCCTTCCAAAATACTATGCCATCTCTAAGAAGGTAAGTTTTCAACTTTTTGTTAGTGCATTTTCATACCTGAAATATTTGCCCTTTAACATTTTACTTAGTAGAGAATTAGGTTGCAAAGCTAGTCGCCAAAGCTATTTTTCCAATAGAGCTAGATTCTAAGCACGTAGGTCCTTAAAACCAAGGTCGCCTTCTTTTTTGCTCTGAGTCATCTTATCCCAACTAACTCAATCCATACGTCTTTCTGTCCCCTTCTACTCCTACCAAAATTGAGTGAACATGCTATGAATTTTAGATAAGAGAGTATCTAGAAGTTTAAAATAGGATAGTGTATAGCAGATAGGAACAACTTCCCCAATTGCTATGATAAAAACATGTTTTCCTACTTTAATTTAGATAGAACATTGCGTTTCCATCCCATAAGATTCTTTTGTACTTTTTCTTTGATTGAAAGTAGCTTTTTTAGATTTATTGATGATAGAAGAGAGGCCTAAGTACTTATCTTGCGCATCAATATGTGATATATTCAGCTGAACTACCAGTAAAATTCTAACTGTGTTGGGAGTATTGTTGCTGAAGAAGATTACTAATTTATCCATGTTGACCTTTTGCCCATTAAAGCTTTCATAGTCAAACAACGGGTCGAGAATTTTGTCACATGACTCACCAAAGGATTTGCAAAAAAAGAATAGAGTCGTTAGCAAAAAGAAGGTGATTGATAGTAGGGCATCGTCTACTATGTTGTAATCCTTGAATCTGTCTATTTTGTTCTGTCTTGTGTAGCAAAAAGGAAAAACATTCTACACAGAAAAGGAAAAAATATGAGGATAGAGAATCTCCTTGTTAGATACCTCTAGTTGGTTTGAAAAAATCATATGATTGACCTTCCACAACAACGAAATAAAATAGTTGTGACCAGTTCTCAGATTTAGTTAATCCATCTAGCTCCAAAACTAAGCTTTTTCAAAATGAACCACAAAAAATTTCACTCCACTCGGTTATAAGTTTTACTCGTGTTTAATTTGATTGTCATTTCAGTGTGAAGACATATCTTCTTGTTTTTCAAATAGTGCATATATTCATGCGCAATCAAAATGTTATAAAAAATTAGCATTCCCTTAAGAAAAGTGTTCTGATTAGGGCTAATTAGAATATTCATATAACTTTGCAGCTATTGCACTAGTATTTTGTATATGATTTTATAAAAGACTGTACATAAACTAATTGGTTTAACACGGGTCATGTTATTTACATCAGATATTTTGAGAATGAGGTAAATATTTGTATGGTTAAAACCTTTTAGGATGCGATTTCCACCGAAAAACTGTTAACCGCTTTGAACACATCACCTCTTACTACTTTCTAGAAGAATTAATAAAACTTTGTTACCATTTCATCCTCTCCAGAGCACTCTCAGGGTGGATGCTAAAATTCGCTTTTTTACCTCTTCTATAGAGATTGGTCTTTAAAATCTCTAGTTCATGAAAGCTATAACATTTGGCTCAAAATCAACTAGAAAGAATTCTGGATCTGCCTGAATAGAAGAAGATAAAATATCTCTGTAATAATCCTCAACCACTATTACTATGACCGAATTAGTTGTTGCCATCCCTCCATTCCTTTTAACCAGCCTCCAAATCATATTTCTTTGATTCCTTGTTTTGACTTTTTGATGGAAAAAAAAATGTTTTTATTATCCTCTTTCAGTCATTTAATTCTAAACTTCTCCTTCTAATAACGTTATTTTTGTAAATAAGTCACTTTTAATCGATTTTCTAGTTCAGAAATCTCATCCCCGCCAGAAGTACTTGCATATCTTAGCTCTTCTAGTTGGCCTTCAATTTCTTCTGTTACTTTTTTGGAATTAGACTTTCTTACCTGTTGCCACACCACAATTCGGTGTCTATAATTTTTTAATTTTTGAACCAGTTTGTACATTGAAAATCTATCAACTTCAACTCTCCAAGCTTTTTGAATTATTTTTCGGATATCTTCAATCTCATACCACGATTCTTGAGACTTAAATATTCTTTTTGAATGTTTTTCATTTGGGTTAGTGTCAAGAATGAGTAATGCATAGTCAAATCCAATTTTCAAAAACTTAATTCACATTATTCATATATTATTTAAAAATATTGTTATTTTTCCTAAACTATTATGATCAATAAAATAATTGAAGGCTGAAATTAATTGAAGAGATTTGAGTCCACCACTAATCTTTTCAGATTAGTTAGTGATATCATTAAAGTCCCAAAAATTCCCGCTTAAAGTTAGGGTGTATAAAAAAGCAAAACATATATGTGATCCAATACAAATCCTTTTATTTCAATTCCTATCCACAACCTTAGCTTTAATTTACCCCTTTCTATAAAGGGAATATTTCCTCAATTGTAAAATATACCAAAAGGTTGCGTTGTCATCCCATTAAGGCATATATCAATTTCACCACTATACTCTACCCTATGCAACTTGATCATAGTCTTTGTCCTTTTTCATATATATATATATAGAAACTATTGGTTTTGATCTTGTCAAGAAGAAGAAGAAGCTAAGAATATAATAATAATATACTCTTATGCCTTATCTATCTGTTTATTTGACTTTGAAGTCGACCAAGCTTTTGATTGTTGGAGAAACAAATTGGATAAAATTTGATATCATCTAACGTGATATTGATATGTTGAATAATTCAACAATGCATTAGGTCATTATAATTTTATATGAATAAGTATAAATAAAGAACTAACTTTTAATTAATTAATATTAATTATTTTTTATTGTAAAATTATCTTTTAACTCTTACTTCAAAGAATTTAGGATTTATTGTTAGAATTTAATTAGAGTAAAAAAAATAACTTCGAAAAATGGATTAATTCAAAATAGTTAGCTTTCTAATTATATATATAACTATTCTTTGCTATCACTAACTTAGACATTAAGCTTTTCCCTTTTTTGAAGTTCTTATTTATTTTAATGTTAACATTGTTAAGTTCAAGATAGATCATGTTATGAACAAGCACAAAGGGGTTAATTAAATATAATAAATGTACAGATATGGAGATAACTATTTGACATCACATGCATGTTGTAATGAGGTTTTTCACTTTATATAAAAGTATCATTTTTCTAATGCAATTTATATAAAAATACTACATCAATCTATATGAAGTACTCATGCCCGTTGCTTGAAGTTCTACTTTATATATATATATATATATGAAGTAATAATAAAAAATAAATGAAGCATATTCTATATAAAATATGAATAATTTAAATTTAAATAATTAAATACACTCTACTATCTTCTCTAATAATTAATCACACTTTTATATCTTTTGATGTAAGTAAATTCTATATATTTTTCATTTAAAAATCTTTTGTTCTGTTTCTATTAATCTTATTAGGGGTAAGTATAGTTTTGGTCTATAATGTTGAGGCTGAGAATCGAAACCGTTCCTTATCTAATTTTCGATTTAGAATCGTCTTTAACGATTTTTTTCGTATTAAAATCGTTCTTTTAATTTATTTCGGACAAAAATACCCTCACCATTACCAACACTTTTACCAGCACCACCACCACAAACACCAACACCAACACCAACACCAGCAGAAGCAGAAAACATAAAAAAATCAATACAAGAACAAAACCAACAAAACCAAGAAGCAGAAGCAGAAATAAAAAACTCATAAAAAGAACAAAACCAACAAAACCATATTAGAAAATTAGGGATTATGATGAACAAATCCATTATTCAAATCCAGATTCAACAAATCAACATACAATAATGATGTAGAAGTAGAATCCGAAGATGCAGAACCCAGAAGAAGCAGAAGCACTCAAACAGAGGCAGTAAGTAGAAGAGGAAGCAGAAGATGCAGAAGCACTCAAGCAAACCCAGAAGAAGCAGAAGCACCCAAGCAAACCCAGAAGCAGCGGCGAAGCGGCAAGGAGCAGCGGCGAGGCGGCGAGAAGCAGTGGCGAGAACGCGGCGGTGCAGAAGCCGAGGCTCTCTCCCTTGCTCGCGACGGCGACGGCGACGGCGATAGCAGCTCCAAGCTTCGCCGGCGCCGTTCCCCTCCCCCCTTCCCCTTCCCCCTTTCCCTCCCCTCCTCTCCCCCTTCGTATACCCTTTTCCTTCCCCCTATCCCCGACGCGTTTTCTTCCCCCCTCCTCCCAACACGTTTTCTTTTATTTTTTTAAATTTTATAACTTTTTTATTAAAATAAATAGGGGTAGTTTAAGAATAATATAAAAAAAATTATTAAAAAGGATAATTTTAATACGAAAAAAAAACGTTAAGAACGATTTTAAATCGAAAATTAGATGAGGGATGGTTTCGATTCTCAACCTCAACGTTAGGAACCAAAATCATACTTACCCCATCTTATTACCACCACCTTCATTCTTTTTTTTTTTTTAATTCAGATTTGACATTAATTAATTGCATATAGAGTCAATTCTTTTCCTAGTATATTTTTTAGAAGATGATCAATCCATGCCATCAAACATTACTTTTCTTATGAAATCTAAGAATGGTTGTATATTGATAGCTAAAAATGGAGAAAGTAATATTGAAGGTAGGATTGGTAGGAAAGTGAAAGAGAAAAAGAAAAAAATGAATAATAATGAGAGAAGAAGGAACAAAATTTACCCACAATAGAAGAGGATAAAAAAGAGAAAAAATGTAATTAGAAAGAGTATTCAATTAGGTTGTGTTTGGTTCATGAATAATGGACACTTGGACAGACATAGATACAAATACATAGATATTGAAGACATAAACACAAAATTTTTAAATTGTTTGATAACTAAATACATAGATAGAATAATCATATGAAAATATCAATATTACTCTTATCACAAAATACCATTACTATCTTATTTTTTTTTATTACCGTCTAAACAATCATCACTACCACCACTTCTCTATTACCATTAACAACTCTTACATTAATAAAAAAATTAATCAAAATAAAATAAGACAAGATCTAACAAGCCTTAATCAAAATTCAACTGAATAAAAAATTAAATATACATTTTTCGTTTTCTTGAAAAAAAAAAACAGAAAACCAAGAGAGGAGATGCAATTAGGAATATAGGTGAAAGTAGAGGTAGAGTGCAATGGTGGAGGTGTTTCTGCAGAGGCGGCGCCAGCAATTCTGGCAGAAGTGACGGCACCGGCGGTTCTGCAATTCCAAGAGACAGCAGTGGTAATGGTGGCGGATCTAGCAAAGACAGCAGCGATGACCGTTCTTTGAATCTAGGAGAGATAGCAGTGACGAATTTGGCAGAGGGAGAAGAGAGGCAATGGCTATGGCGGTGATGTGAAAGAGGGACATGGCCATAAAAGAGAGAAAATGGAGGAAGGGACGTGGAGGAAGGATTTTCGAGTTAGAGACACATAATAGAAAAGATAATAAGAGGAAAAAAGGGGGATTAGGGTTAGATAAATTAGGGACGTAGTTGGAATTAAAAAAAAGAATAAAAATATAAAATTTTGTATCTTATAAATTGTGTCTTAATGTTTCAGTTTTAAAAGAAAGATACTAAAAATATGTATTTTGTGTATATTTGTATACTACCGTGTATTAAAAATTTGTATCTCAATAAACAAATGGTAAACATGTGCCACCGTATCTATATCTTTAGTGTCCAAGAGCACTAACCAAATCCACAGCTTAGCTAAATCTAAACCATCTATATTATTTTTGTATAAGATCGTTGGATGCGATTGAGTGTAAGTCATTTAACACTTAAGCAGTTAAACTAGTAGATTAACATATATAACAGTAATAATAAATAAATAAATAAAAAGCGAGGTTAGTGAAAATGTTATTTTTGTTCTCTTAATAAATGATTATGGATTAAAGTTTTACTAATACCAAAAATGTAAATTTAACCTTTTTTATTTTTCTTATAATTTTTATAATAACTTTTAAGAGAAATGTTGTTTGTACTATTCTTTTTGAGAAAAAACTCTAAACAGTCATTAACAATTATCTTAAAAGACAATAAGGTTCTTAATAAAAAAAATATCCAATTCGGTCTATGAACTTTATTTTTATGGGACTGATTAGCTCCTGTGCCACAAAAAATTAATGTTATTTTTTGGCACAGGAACTAATCAGTCCCAAAAAATAAAGATCAGGAAATGGGTTGGATATATATTTTTTTTGTCAAAGATCTTGTTGTCTTTTCAAGATAATTGTCAGGAGTCAGGTAAAGTATTTACTCATTTTTTTTATCCCGTGCACTTTGTTATATTATAGAAAATAAACTTTTTATTTTATTTTATTTTTTATCAGTTACTTTTAATATCAAAAGTAAAAAAATGTATCCAAGAAATATACACAAAGATAATACATATTACTTTTTTTTATTATTTTGGGTTTCTTTGGACTTGTTATTTTGGGAGTGTTGGTCATAGCTTCAACGATGTAACATGAAAAAGATGAAGCTACTAATGTAGGCCCAATACTCTTTTTGTGATATGAAAACTTTTTACAGGCCTGGATAACGGTCCTTTTTAAAAACACATATTTTTAAATCGTTGGCCCATAAAAAGTCCAATCTAATCCAATAAAAAGAACTCCACTCCCTCACCTTTAACTTTACTCCCAAATATTACCCAAAAAAAAAAAAAACTTTACTCCCGAATCCCCAGAATAAAAGTGTTGTGCTAGTAATTAACGATGCTTTACGCGAATAATAAAGACTCACGTAATTCAAGGTTTTCCTTTTATTTTGATGACTTAGTAGGTTATTTGTAAAGGTATTTATGGGTCGGGTTAGTTTGGATTTAGAGTGAAATGAGAATCGAACCAATTAAATTATAATTAATTCGATTTTGTTTTTTTAATAAATACCCAAAGTATCAAATTAAATCGAACGGACTGGTTTGATTTAAATAATTGTGTACCCGATTAAATAAAAATTAAAAAAATATAATTATTTTATTTTAAAAATCCTGAATGGCAAAAGAAATAACGGTACTTGAAGAGGTTCAAGAGGATGTGCTTTCAATAACAATGTCTCTGATAGAGTCAATTTTTCTCATTTTTAAAGCTGTGAAACACATAACAGAACAATCAACCGCTCATAATTTTTATACATTTTACAAAATTAAACATAGAGTAAAAATTGAACAAAAATACAAAAAAACTTACTCTAAAAAAATTATAGGGTTGATCTTCTACAACAACGGAATAAGAAAAAATTGTGCCCAATTCTCGGATATAATGAATCCATCTAGTCCCAAAACTAAGTTTTTTCAAAATCAACCACAAAAAAATTTACTTTATTCGGTAATAAGTCTTACTCGTATCTAATTTGATTGCCATTTCAATTTGGAGACCTATCTTCTTGTTTTTCAAATAGTGTATACATTCATGCGCAATCAAAATATTATAAAAAATTAGCCTTTTCTTAAGAAAGACACTCTGATTAAGATTAGTGTCGATCTTCAAAGCTGTCAAAGATTTAAATACTGCTTTCTATTCTCTCTCATTCCAGACTTGAGTTCTTCCTAACAAACTCATGACAGCATTGAGCAAGAACAAAGACAGATGACAAAGATGCAGGTTTGAAGCTTCATTGTGCATGCAAGTAATTAATTAGAGAAATTCAAGTATGTCTTGAAAGAATCTAAATGTTGTTATTTTTTATTTCCCTGAAGCTCAGAAATGTGCACTGGTTAGTCAAGTACTTCATATCGTATAAGATGATCAATCTAATTTACTGTGACAACATTTTCTAATTTTTCTTTTTCCCTTAGGTGCCTTGGAAGTGTGAGTTATTGAAGAATTAGTAAGGAAGTTGATGTGCAAATGGGTCGAATGCGGGTACAATTAAAAGATTATGTTAATGAGAATGAAAGTAATTCTGTTAAAGAAAGTGAACACGTGACTAATGCCCCTGAAATTGTGACAACAAGAAAGAGCAAAAGGAGCAAAAAAAATACCTACAAAACTAAAGGATTATATCTTATAGAAGGGGAGAGAGTGTAAGCATTTTTTCTTCTCATTTCTAGGTCTTTCTCTCCTTCTCATTCTTCTCATTCTTCTTTTCTTTTGTTCTCCAGATGCCACTTGCTTCCATGTGACTTCCGTGGATTATTATTAAGCTTCCACCACAACAATTGTTATTACCATTGTGAATTGTTTCTTCTTTTCCTTTTATTTCAGTTATAGAAAACCCAAAAATATTTCAATATCTCTTACCTTCCATTTTAATTCATTCAGTAATTTCTTCAAACACTTGTCCTCCATCATTGGTGCTTTCATTACTTCTCGCTATGTCTAACAATTCAGCAGCTCGTTTGATTGATCTTAAAAATAGAATGGAAGTGCTCTTAGCAAGGTCAGAGCGCATTGAACACATAGAAACCTTACTCTCTAATTTACAAGTTCAACTTGAGCATTCTCCTACCTCTTGTAAACAGCATAGTCCCACAACCTCGCACCCTATTTCAGGTGCGTAATGTGAAGTTGGATTTTTCACGTTTTGATGGTCACGATGTCTTGGGATGGATTTTTCGTGCGGAGAAATTTTTTTATTATTACAACACGCCTGATGAGGATCGCGTTACAATTGCTGCAATTCATATGGATGGCAATGCCGTCCCTTGGTACCAAATGATGCAGCGCGCCAACCCATTCCATTCCTGGCTTTCTCTGGCTCGTGCCTTGGAATCTGAATTTGGTCCATCCCCTTTTGATTGCCCTCGAGCTACATTATTCAAGCTATCTCAAACAACGACAGTAAATGCTTATTACTCTGAGTTCACTTCTCTTGTCAATCGTGTTTTTGGTCTGACTCCAGATGCTATCCTTGATTGTTTCATCAGTGGTCTTCAACAAGAGATTAAACGGGATGTCTTGGCATTTCACCCTATGACTTTACAACGTGCAGTGTCTCTTGCTCGGCTATTTGAGGAGAAATATGTGCCTGCAAAATCAACTCAGCAACATTCTGGTGTCTATAATAGAGGTTCTTCATCATCTAAACCAAACCAAAGCTCAACAACACCGTTTAGACAAAACTTGCCCCCTTTGTTACCAGCTCCAACAGTTAAAAGCCCCACTAATGCACCTAGACAACATCCATTCAGACGTTTAACTCCAGCGAAAATTCAACAAAAGAGGGAGAATGGTCTTTGTTTTAATTGCGATGAACGCTTCACTTTAAATCATCGTTGTCCTAACAAACATCTTATGATTTTGCAAGTAGAGGAAGATGAAGAGGGAAACCCTCTAACTGACTTTGTTCTAGATGGACAACCTACTGTGGATGAACAACCTACTATGGATGAACAACCAATGATTCACCATTTATCCTTACATGCCTTTAAAGGAGGCGATGAATGTGGTACAATTCGTTTTCAGAGCTTTGTGAAAGGTGTTCCAGTACAAGTTCTTATAGATGGAGGCAGTGATGATACATTTATTCAACCTAGAATTGCTAAGTTTCTTGAATTGCCAATCGAGCCAGCTGAGATGCAAATCATGGTGGGTGATGGTGTTTGTCTTCATGTAGAGGGTTTAGTCAACAAAGTGATTCTCAATACTCAGGGCCATACATTGACATTTCCAGCTTTCTTGTTACCAGCAGCAGGTGC
This sequence comes from Arachis stenosperma, assembly GCF_014773155.1. Lineage (NCBI taxonomy): Eukaryota > Viridiplantae > Streptophyta > Magnoliopsida > Fabales > Fabaceae > Arachis > Arachis stenosperma. The sequence goes on from NC_080384.1 coordinate 51,196,061, forward strand.
AGACCTAATATTGGGGACAACTTGGTTAGGAACTCTTGATGACCATATTCATAATTATCACACCAAGACCCTTAAATTTTACCATGAAGGTGAATTGATTGCATTGCAAGGGGATCCACAGCAGCAACTTTCTGAGGTTCAGTTTTACCAATTCAAAAGAATGTCTCATACGGGATCGATTGCAGAATTTTATACCTTGCAAAATACTGATATGATGGGGCAAAATGAGGAATTCCACCAATTGCCAGAGAACTTACCTCAGAATTAGTAGTGCTTCTCAAATCTTATTGGCAAATTTTTCAATCACCGGTGGGCTTACCTCCTAATCGAAGCCATGACCATAGTATTCCCTTGTTGGAAGGGGCAAACCCGGTAAAGGTGAAGTCTTATAGATATTCACATAGCCAAAAGGAGTAGATTGAAACAATGGTTAAAGATATGCTACGAGAAAGAATCATTAGGCCAAGTAAGAACCCTTTTTCTTCTCTTGTACTCCTAGTTAGAAAGAAAGATGGTTCATGGCATTTTTGTACTGATTATAGAGCTCTAAATTATATTACTATTAAGGACTCTTTTCCCATTCTTACTGTTGATGAATTGCATGGTGCATCTTATTTTTCAAAGTTAGATCTTCGGGCTGGTTATCATCAAATCTTGCTCAACCCGGCTGACACTTATAAAACTGCTTTTAGAACTCATCATGGCCATTATGAGTGGTTAGTCATGCCCTTTGCCTTAACCAATGCCCTTGTGACCTTCCAAAGCTTGATGAACACTATTTTCCAGGATGTGTTGAGGAAATTTGTCTTGGTTTTTTTCGATGATATATTGGTTTACAGTCCTACTTGGTCTGCTCATTTATCTCATTTGGAGACTGTATTGCAAATTCTTGTTAAGAAAAAATTATTTGCTAAGTATTTCAAATGTTCCTTTAGTGAAAGGCAAGTTGATTACTTAGGTCACACAATTAATGTAGTTGGTGTTGCTATGGATAGTTCCAAGGTATAAGCCGTTCTTTCGTGGCCAATTCCGATGAACTTGAAATAATTGAGGGGTTTTCTTGGGCTTACTGGTATTACCATCGGTTTATCAAGTCGTATGCTACAATAGCAGCTCCACTTACCGAATTAACAAAGAAGGACAAATTTCCTTGGTCACTAGTTGCTGAGTCTGCATTTAAACAGTTGCAACATGCTCTTATCACTGCTCCTGTACTAGCGTTGCCAGATTTTCAAAAGCCTTTTTGTTTGGAAACTGATGCATCAGGCACTGCTATTGGTACAGTTTTAACTCAAGATGGTCATCTCATTGCCTATTTTTCAAAAAAATTGTCCTCTCGAATGCAGAAACAATCTGCATATATTAGAGAGTTTCATGCGATTATAGAGGCATTATCCAAGTTTCGACATTACTTACTGGGCCACCGTTTCACTATCAAAACTGATCAACGTAGTCTAAAAGAGTTAATGGAGCAAACACTGCAAACCCCGGAGCAGCAAGCATGGCTTCCAAAATTTTTGGGGGTATGACTTCACAATTCAGTATAAACTAGGGCGTGAAAATGTCGCTGCTGATTCTCTTGGCTAAATGATCTCCGCAAAGCACTTTATGAGGATGCAACGACCACTGAGTTGATGCAGAAATATGCGACATAGCCACACAAACAAGATCCAATTGTTGTAAGAAACGAACTGCTGTTTTGGAAAGAACGATTATATATTCCTACTCCTTTGGTTCCTCCAATTTTACAGGAGTTTCATAACTCACCAACAGGTGGTCACTCTGAAATTGCTAAGACAATAAGTCGCATCAGTTCTCAATTTTATTGGCTCTACATGCATAAAGATATTAAGGACTTTATGCGACATTGCGTGATTTGTCAACAAGCAAAGAGCGAAAATACTCTTTCGGGTGGGCTATTGCAACCCCTGCCAATACCGCAACAGGTTTGGGAGGATATTTCAATGGATTTTATTACAGCCCTTCCACCTTCCAATGGCTTTACTGTGATATTAGTTGTAGTTGATCGTTTGACAAAATATGCTCATTTTATGACGTTAAAGGCTGATTTCTCTAGTAAAAGTGTGGCTGTTTGCTTTGTTGCTAATATTGTTAAATTGCATGGTATGCCTAAGTCCATTGTTTCAGATTGAGACAAAGTATTCATTAGTGCCTTTTGGCAACAGCTATTCAAGTTGCAAGGTACTGTTCTGGCCATGAGTTCAGCTTATCATCCGGCCACATATGGCCAAAGTGAAGTGGTGAATAGATGTGTGGAAATGTATCTCCGTTGTTTCTCTTTTGATCATTCTAAAACCTGGAGCAAACACTTTTCATGGGCTGAATTTTGGTATAACACCAATCATCATAGGAGCATTGGCATGTCACCTTTTAAGGCATTTTATGGTCGTGAACCACCGGGAGTTGCTCGGTATGAACGCTCACCTATTGATCCTCCACAGTTGCAGCAATTATTGTCGGAAAGAGACTCACTTTTGGATAGACTTAAGACTTCGTTGCAGAAATCACAGGCTTACATGAAGTCTCAGGCAGATAAAAGACGTCGAAATGTTAATTTCGAGCCCGGAGAGAAAGTGTTGGTTAAGCTACAACCATATCGACAACACTCAGTTGGATTGAGGAAGAACCAGAAATTAGACATCCGATATTTTGGTCCCTTTACGGTGCTTGAAAAGGTGGGACACATTGCCTATAAGCTGGAATTACCTGAGCATTCAAGGATTCATCCTGTTTTTCATGTCTCGGTCCTCAAGAAGTTTCATGATGATTTAAACTATCGATATCTGCTATTTCCTCAAGAAACTTTTGAAGCTGGTCCAATTTTGCATCCTCAAGAGGTATTGGCAACACGCACTATAATAAAGGGTCAGGAATCTATTCCTCAACTCTTGATCCAATGGCAAAATACTCATAGTTCAGAAGCTACTTGGGAGGATGCTTCATATATTAAGAATGCCTTTCCAAACTTCAACCTTGCGGACAAGGTCGAATTTTATGGGGAGGATAATGATGTGCAAATAGGTCAAATACGGGTACAATTGGAAGATTATGTTAATGAGAATGAAAGTAATGCTGTTAAAGAAAGTGAACACGTGACTAATGCCCCTGAACATGTGACTAATGCCCCTGAAATTGTGACAAGAAGAAAGAGAAAAAGGAGCAAAAAAATACCTACAAAACTAAAGGATTACATCTTATAAAAGGGTAGAGAGTGTAAGCATTTTTTCTTCCCCTTTCTAGGTCTTTCTCTCCTTCTTATTCTTCTAATTCTTCTTTTCTTTTGTTCTCCAGGTGCCACTTGCTTCCATGTGACTTCCGTGGATTATTATTAAGCTTCCACCACAACAATTGTTATTACCATTGTGAATTGTTTCTTCTTTTCCTTTTATTTCAGTTATAGAAAACCCAAAAAACATTTCAATATCTCTTACCTTCCATTTTAATTCATTCAGTAATTTCTTCAAACACTTGTCCTCCATCAAAAGTTGAATATTGTTGGAGTCGTCTCAAAATGCATTCATCATTTTTGGTCAATCATATCCGTTAAACTCGAGTGAGACCTGCGTATCGCTTATAATGATAAATTAATGATAGTATATAATAAATTTTAATAAGTATTATATTGTTTAAAAATTAATTTAAATTTTTGTAAACTAATGCTAAATCTAAAAGATATTTTATTTAAAATATTTTGTAGTACAAAAGTATTTAATATTGGAATTGTACAAAATTGTACATTTATTTAAAATAAGTAGAATTATAAAGATATTAAAATAAAATTATATGTAAACTATTACAGAATAAAAAAGCGTATAAATAGTAAAAATAATAAAAGTATTTTTTTGTAAATTCATTTTAAAAATGTAATAAATATGTTTGTTTTATACTTTTTTATCTAATATAATCATTTAATTTCTAAATAAATAGGTTCTTCTTCATTTGTTGGTGTAAATGTTTTCTATAGACAAATTACACAAACTTTAATAAACCAATTATCTGTTTGTTTGATGATATTGACTAAAAGATGATGTTTCATTTTGTAACTTTGAGATATTCTATATAGGTTAGAAATAATTTTTAAAAAATTAGTTAGAGAAAATTGATTGAAAATGAGAATACGAATAATATAATATAAACTTAGAAATCAATTATATGATCATGGTATATTTAAATATATCTAGTAAAAATATTTTGTTGTACTAAATTTGATGTTCTTTAGAAAAATTTTCAAAAATTAGTATAAGAGTTTATGAAAGGAAATAATAGTGACAAAAGTCTTATATATAATTATATAATTTATATAATATAATATTTATTACATTTAATTAGTTATTTATATTTCCATTAAAGAATAATAATATTAATAAATTAATTAATGAGATAAGATTGGCAAAGGTATGATAAATCTGATAGATCAATATCCTAATTTAATAGGTACCCATGAATAAATCTTTTGCATGTTTATATGAAAAGTCCTAATAATTTAAATTCGATGCATTCCATGATAGAAAAAGATAGGTGCTAGACTGATCTTACTGAACCGTGGAATGACCAAATTTACAGTCAGTGATTGTTGGAAGAAGCTTTTGTTTAATTGATTTAAATTTGTTAGTATATGGTAAAATCAATTTCATTCTCTGATTATACTTTTTTGCGATGCAGGTATCTTTGTGGTGCACAGAATCATTTAACCTGAAGTCGACACTAGAGGAACATACTCGGTTGATAACTGATGTTCGATTTAGTTCTTCAAACTTTTCATTGGTCAAAATCAAATTATTTTTTAAGTAAAGTTCTATTAGCTTAGATTTAGAAATCAAGTGTCTTTATTGTCAGATTTTTCTTATTATCATCAGTTTAGGTGTTTCTTAAATGGCCATTTGTTCTATTTATCTGATTATTTTGATCCATTTTGAACATTCATATATAGGACATGGTTCAACTGTGATGTCACTAGACTTTCGCCCTAGTAAAGACAACCCTTATGTTCTCTTGTGACAACCCTATTATGAAGATTGCGTTTTGATTTCTTGATTCTATTGTTATCCATTATTTGTCACAGACCTTGTTTGTTCTATCAGGTGCTGATTTCAGGGCCATAATAACCTTGTCCTGTTTGTTGGAAAAACTCAACAAAAATTTAAATAAGAACCCGTCTAACAGCGAAAGTATTAAAAATAACTTTTTTCACAACCTGTGTAATTAAATAGCAATACCAAAGATACTCTAAGTAATAAATATAATGGTAGAAATTAAATAATTAGACATTAGAATTTTAACGTTGGAAAACTCCCAAAAGAGGGACAAAAAACTCACAGGACCTAATCTAGTAAAATCTTCTACTATCAAAATAATGGATACACAATTAGTCTTCCTAGTAGCACAGGGCATCTCAACAATCAACAAGATACATCATCAAAACTGATGGAATCAACATAAACCTTCCACAAAATGGGTATCTCAAATCAGACAAAAGAAAAAGCAATACAACTAGCAAATTATATTCTAATTTTCATCTCTACACCAGGAATAACATACTAAAATTTCATAAGAAGTATAGCAAGTTTACCGGTTCAATTGGATAAAAAATGACTTACCATTTTTCCCCAATTTCTTCTTCTCCCTCGACGCTGAAGCTCTCTGTTTTCTTTCTTTTTTCTTTCAAAAGTGAGAGTCTCAAAAACTCTCTCTCCCTCTCTCGTGGCTTAAAAGCCACTTTCTTTCATTTATTTTTTTATTTGTTTTTAACTTGTGGTCCCACTTAGTTGGAGACCCACTAACAAATCTCCTTTTTACCAATTCAAGTGGGAATAGACTGTTCCACCAAGTCTGCCTTCTCTTAATCATCATATCTGAACCATTATCATAAATATAGATCTTCTTAAGTGTATTGACTTCATCTCAAGCACTTGACGTATCCAATGATACCTCACTTCTATGTGCTTCGATCTGGAATGAAACGTCGGATTCTTGCTAAGATGGATAGCACTCTGACTGTCACAAAATAACACAAGCTTCTCTTGATTGATGCCTAACTCTTGTAGAAATTTCTTCATCCACAAGAGTCCTTAGAAGCTTTAACAGTAGCAATGTATTTTATCTCTGTAGTAGACAAAGCAACACATTTCTAAAGTCGAGATTGCCACGACACAGCTCCCCTTGCAAAAGTCACTATATAACCAGAAGTAGACTTTCTTGAATCAAGATCCCCAACCATATCTGCATCTGTGTAACCATCCAACACAGGTTGACCACTCTCAAAGCATAAACAAAATCTGAAAATACCATTAGGTATCTGAGAATCCATTTCACTGCTTGCCAATGTTCCTTGCCGGATTAGAGAGAAACCGACTAACAACTCCAACGGCATGAGCAATATCCGGCCTAGTGCAAACCATAGCATACGTCAAACTGCCAACTGCAGATGCATATGGAATCTTCTTCATTTCTACTTTCTCGTTCTCACTTGTAGGACATTGCTACGAACTCAACTTGAAATGACTAGTAAGTGGAGTACTAATAGGTTTGGAATTACTCATGCTAAACCTCGCTAAAACCTTCTCAATATACTTCTGTTATGACAACCACAATTTTTCATTCTTTCTGTCACGAGTGATACTCATGCCAAGAATTTTCTTTGCAGAACCCAAATCCTTCATAGCAAATGATCTGTTCAAATCTTTCTTAAGACTTTCAATCTTCTTAGTGTCATGACCAACAATCAACATGTCATCAACATAGAACAAGAGAATTATAAAATCACCATCAGAGAAATTCTTCACATATACACAATGATCAGAAGAAGTCTTACTATACACATGACCTTCCATGAAGGAATCAAACTTCGTGTACCACTACCTTGGCGCTTGCTTCAACCCATATAAGCTCTTCTTCAACTTGTATACAAGGTGCTCATTTCCTTTAACCTCAAAACTCTCTAGTTGCTCCATATAAATATCTTTATCTATGTCACCGTGAAGGAATGCAGTCTTCACATCAAGTTGCTCAACCTCTAAATTCAAGCTAGCTGTCAATCCAAGCACAACTCGAATAGAAGACATCTTCACAACTGGAGAAAAAATCTCCTAAAAAACAATACTTTTCTTTTGCTCAAAGCCTTTCACAACCAATCGAGCTGTGTACCTTGGCCGTGAGATATTTTCATCCGCTTTCAATTTGAACACACATTTATTCTTGAATACTCTTTTACCCTTCGGCAACTTTACCAATTCAAAAGTATGATTCTCATGCAAGGATTTTATTTCTTCTTGCATGGCTTTCAACCAATCTTCCTTATGCTCATTAGACATAGCTTCTTGGTAGCTTTCTGTCTCTCCAGTCTCAGTGTTCATCACATACTTGTGAGGAGAGTATTTTTGAGAAGGATGACACTCTATAGTAGATCTTCTCAATTCAGGCTCAACTAGTGGTTCAGATGAAATTTCAACATCTGGTGGAATTTTTTCATCTGACACCTTAGGTTGAGGTGTAGGTTCATTATGCAAATCATCACCATCATTATCAATTTGTATATCTCCCTCATCAACAAGAGGTCTAGTAGAAGGACCAGGTTCATCATTAGCAGAATGCCTAACAGTTATTGGCTTATCTGTCTTCTCAAGATCTTTAATAGTTTGGTCTTCAAGAAAAATCACATCTCAGCTTCTAATTATCTTCTTGCTCCCCGGATCCTATAATCTGTAATCAAATTCTTCGTAACCATAACCCATGAAGATACACTGCTTTGACTTTCTATCCAATTTGGACCTTTCACCTCTTGGAATGTGAATAAAATCTCTGCAGTCGAACACTCGCAAGTGACTATATGAGACATCTTTCCCTCTCCAAATTTTCTCTGAAACATCACCATTTAGTGAAACTGAAGGAGAAAGGTTGATCAGATATACTGCAGTCCTCATCGCTTCACCCCAAAAGGATTTAGGCAACTTTGCATAAGAGAGCATACACCTGACTCGATCATTGATAGTGCGATTCATTCTCTCTGCAACTCCATTATGTTAAGGAGTCTTAGGAACCGTCTTCTCAAACTTGATCCCATGTCCTTTACAATACTCTTCAAATGGACTCCTGTATTCACCATCATTATCTGCTCGAACACATTTCAGTTTCCTTCCTGTTTCTCTTTCAACACTTGCATGAAAGTGTTTGAAGATACCGAGCACCTGGTCTTTAGATTTCAAAACAAAAGTCCACACTTTTCGAGAATAATCATTAATAAAAGTAACAAAGTATGATGCACCATCTAGTGTCTTAGCATCCATAGAGCAAACATCAGTGTGAACTAAATTTAGAACATGTGATCTCCTATGAGGTCCAGAACTATGAAATGATACTCTAGCATGCTTTCCAACAAAAAAATGAGTATAAATATTTAAAGTTGTACCTTTCACGAGAAGTGAGTGCTTCTTGGCTAAGACGCTTAGTCCTTTCTCGCTCAAGTGACCAAGACGTATATGCCGCAAATCAGAAGAGGAATCATCAGCTACATTCACCTCTTCTTTGCACAACTTTACTTGCAACCGGTAGAGAATAATGAGACTATTGTCTTTTTTAGCAACAATGAGAGCTTGTTTAGTAATCTTGCATTTTTCACTACCAAAGGAAGTGCAATACTCCTCTTGATCCAATGCCTTCACTGAAATAAGATTGAATCGCATATCTGGCGCATGCCTAATATTCTTCAACTGCAACTTGCATCCCATGTTAGTTTCAAGCCACATATCACCATACCAATGATATCACACACTTCTTTATCTTCTAATTTGATCTTGCCAAAATTTCTAGCAGTATAAGAAGTGAAAAATTCACACCTCAGAGTAACATGGCATGAGGCACCAGAATTCTTCCAAGTGGAATCATCACAGACAAGATTCACATAATTTTCATCACATGTGATAAGAACATCTTCATAAACAATAGCAGTAGTTTCTTTATCACTATCTTTACCATGTCTTCGTTTCTTCTCCTTGATTGTTCTCTTTTAAAGAATCTACAATACCTCTTGATATGCCTTGGCTTGTACTTTCTTCTTGACTTGCTTCGACTCTATGACTTGTCAGAACTGTGAGATTTTTTACTTTGAATTCTCCGCCGTGACTCTGAAACAAGTGCTTCTGACTGGGAGGAAGCATTAATCAAACTTTGCTCTTTTCTTCTGGCTTCTTCATTTAATATGCTCTTTTTAACCATTACTAACGTCAACTTTTCTTTAAGAGCTGAATTAGTCAGTGTCACAACCAGAACTTCCCAACTATCAGACAAAGAGCTCAACAACAACAAGGCTTGCAACTCATCTTTCAAAGTGATTTCATTATTTGTTAGTTGGTTCACCGAATCACCATCTCCTGAAAGGTGCTCAAGTGCTCCGACATTGATTTACCTTCAATATACTTCATATTGACAAGCTTCCTAATTAAGAATGCTTTGTTTTGCACATTCTTCCTCTCATATAACTCTTTCAATTTATTCCATATCTTCTCGGTATTTGTTTCGGTATCAACATGTGGATACATGCTAAGATTAAGCCATTGCCTAATCAAAGCAACTGCCTTCTTCCATTCAGTATCGGATTTAGTACCTTTAGATTTATCCCTCTTTACAGGATCATACAAGTCCTTGCTATACAACATATCTTCCATGAGGATCTTCTAAATCAAGTAATTTTGAGAATCAATTTGACCATATTTGACTCATGAGTATTTTCCTCCATTTAATCAGTAGAGAAATAAACAACCAAAGCTTTGATATCACTTTGTTAGGAAAAACTCAACAAAGGTTCAAACAAGAACCTGTCTAACAGCGGAAGTATCAAAAAAAAATTTTCCACAATCTGTGCGATTAAATAGCAATACCAAAGATACTCCAAGCAACAAATATAATGGCAGAAATTAAATAATCAGACACCAAAATTTTAACGTGGAAAAACCCCCCAAAAGAGGGACGAAAAATCAACGGGACCTAGTCTAGTAAAATCTTCCACTATCAAAATAATGAGTACACAATCAGTCTTCCTAGTAGCACAGAGCATCTCAACAATCAACAAGATACATCATCAAAACTGATGGAATCAACATAAACCCTCCACAAAGTGGGTATATCAAATCAGACAAAAAAGAAGGCAATACAACTAACAAGTTATATCCTAATGTTCATCTCTATACAAGGGATAACATACTAAAATTTCATAAGAAATAGAACAAGTTTACCAGTTCAATCGGATAAAAAATAACTTGCCATTTTCCCCAATTTATTTTTCTCCCTCGACGCTGAAGCTCTCTGTTTTCTTTCTTTTTTCTTTCAAAGGTGAGTCTCAAAAACTCTCTCTCCCTCTCTCATGGCTTAAAAGGCACTTTCTTTCGTTTATTTTTTTATTTATTTTTAATTTGTGAGTCCCACTTAGTTGGAGACCCACTAACATTAGTGAATAATTCTAAACAATATTTAGCATCTTTTAGTGATGATCTTCTGAAAAATATCTAACATCTTTTAGTGATGATCTTGTTAGGATACGGACAAATAACTATAGAGATATCTTTTAGTATTTATGAGATCAATATTTACAAATTTTTTAATATATATTTTATATATTATATATAGGTTTTTTTTTGGTGGGATATTTGCATAGGTAACTTGAGAAATTTTAGATATGTTTTGGATTTTGGCTTAGTCCTTCTTATAGCTCATAGTAAAAATACAATCGGTTTGATGAATTTTCATACTTGTCAGCTTTAAAATAGAAACACACTAGGGTTTATGCTATGGTGTGGTAATTGGTAAACCTCGGTGCAAATACTGAAATTGAAATAGTAATGATTAATTATAGAAGTATTTGACTTTCATTTTATACTTGTGTATGTCTCTGCGTTATTTTTTTAAATAAACTGTGATTTTTATTTATTATTGTATGCTAATATTTTATATATATATAAATAATTGATTTGATGAATAATTTTTTGTGTACACGTAATATAATTTTTGTTGGTGGTGTGTTATTTTTGTTTGTTTTGGTCTTCAATTTGACCGTCTTTTTAAATTTTGATAATAAAATTATATATTCTATTTGTTCTTTGTTGAAAATCCCATAATTAGTTTATTTTAGGTTGTTACTTATTATGTTGGGATTTTGTTTTTCTAAAACATTGGGTATTATTTTATTTTGATACTCTTTTTTTTTCTATCTGTGCATGGGTGTATTGGGAGTGTATACCTATTAAGAAAAAAAAAGAAATATTTTTTATAATAATAAATATTTTCAAAATTTATTTTATATAAAGTCATAAATAGAATAACTTTTCATTATGACTACAAATAATGAAAAATAATTATGCTACGATATTCAAGTATTTTTGTCATCTAAGTCTAACTAAGTTAGTCCAAACACAAGAAAAATCACTTTTATTTTAGAGAACGTTTATACACGCACTCAACTAACAAAACGTTATCGTTATCGTTGTTATTGTTATTTTCTTTTTCACGTTTCTCCTTTTTTTTACATTTTAATTAATATATATTTTTCATCCATTATTTTTAATATCAAAAGTAAAAAATGTACCAAAAGAAATATACACAAAGATAATACATATAACATTTTTTTGCGTTCGAACATTCTTTTTTTATTATTATTATTTTGGGGATTTTTGGACTTGTTATTTTGGGAGTGTTGTTTTTGCGTTTTTGTCATTATGTGTGTTTTAACTGTCATAGCTTCAAAGATGTAACATGAAAAAGATGAATCTACTAATGTAGGCCCAATACTCTTTTTTTGTGATATGAAAACTTTTTAGCCTTTTTAAAAACAGTTTAGGGTTTTTAAATCGTTGGCCCATAAAATGTCCAATCCAATCCAATCCCAGAAAAAAATCCTCCACACCCTCACTTTTAACTACTCCCAAGTCCCCACAATAGTGTTGTGCTAGTAATTAATGATGTTTTATGCGAATAATAAAGTCTTAGAATGTAACACATAATTCAAGGTTTTCCTTTTATTTTGAAGACTTAGTAGGTTATTTGTACATGGTAATATGCAAAAGAAAAAAAAAAGTCGCTAATTATGTGTATTAAAAGAAGAAAGTTGAAAAAGACAAATATTGAGTTAGAAGTTTAAAGAAGACTTCTTTTTTAAATTTAGTTTTAAATTTAACATACTTTACAATCATTTACAAATTAGTCATATGCGTATCATTTATTTTCGTTACATGTTATATTGTTGCAGATTCAACATTTGTTGTTCATAGCCACACTAGTCACTGCTTCGATCAAGCCATCCTAAAACGATACCATTTATACATATTTATATAAATGTTCTTTTAATATATGTCATAGTGTGAGTGCTCTGTTAGAGTTTTTTAGTGCTCTGTTAGGGTTTTTTAACGGAGTTCCTATTGCCATCAAGGCTACATTGTCAACGTCAATTAAACCTCAATACAAGTTTCCGTAATTTACATGGCTGAGACAACGAGGGATGAAGATCGGACGAGGAAGACAATTGGAAAGGAGGTAGGAATGTGATTCTACTGGAAGAGGCAGGCATATCAGAAGGTATTAACGCTTGCTCCAATAGTCTCTATGGCAGACTCTTTGCTTCCAAAACCTTCTCAATTGGAACCATGGGGAATGCTTTAAAGGCTATATGGGGAAACCCGGAAGGATTTAGCGTGAGTGATAAAGGGGATAATTCCTTCCAATTCTTTTTTAATAAAGAAGTGGATGTCTTGCGTGTTGAACGTGGTTCTCCATGGCTATTCAAAGATTATTTGCTCCATGTCAAGAGATGGAAGGAAGATCAGAACTGTGATGAAGAGATTATTTCCAATTTTTCAGTTTGGGTTCAATTTTGGGGTTTGCCAGAATCGTTTAAAACCCTCGAAGTTTGACGTAAATTGGGAGAAAAATTGGGCACAGTGTTGGAGGTAGGTAAATTTCATATGCGAGGCAGAGAAACTACGATTGTGAAGACCAAAATCAATATTGATGCTGCCAGGCAAGTGAGAGATCAGTTAATAGTGGCATGACCTAATAAAAAGGAGGTAGAAGTGGCACTGCGCTATGAGAGACTTGGAAAGTTCTATACCTATTGTGCAAAATTGGGACACGAGGTGAAAAACTGTCATGATCTGCTGAAGGACACAGAGAGTGATATGGTAAAAGAGGATGACATTGGCGAATGGGTTAAAGCCAGCCAAGTGGGAACGCGAATCTACTCTGAAGGAGAAAAAGCATTCAACAACTCAACCAAAAACCAGAATAAGGCCACTCAACGTAAGAAAAAACTGATCTTAAACTGCTTATTGGAAGAATTTGCAGGGATGTCAATGCAAGAAGGGAAACAAAGTTTGAAACCACAAGACACTGGTAATAGGGCAGCACCTGAGTCACCTCAATCAGCCAATTCTAGAACAGAATGCATGGAGGTTATCATAGCTGGTTAGTCCAATACCAAGGAGGATGAAGGGCAGCTTATGCAATTCGCTATTGGGCAGTATCTCACCACAGATAAAGGTAGGAAGTGGAAAAGGTTAGCAAGACAAGGTGCTGTAGAGTCAGATACTAAAAGTGAACCCAAAAAAAGGTTGATGAGTGGTATAGCTGAAGGATCTACAAAGAAAGCAAGAATAGAGGATGAAAATGCAGTTGAAGAGATGGTGGAGGGTGCCAGCCTACAAATGGCACCCAAGGCGCCATGAGAACTATAGTTTAGAATTGTCGGGGTTTGGGGAGACCCCTGACAATTCACACCTTAAAAGGGATCTGTAAATCCCACTCCCCCGAGATTGTGTTTATAAGTGAAACAAAGAACCAATCTCGACAGGTGGAAGCAAAACTTCGGTAACTGACATATTGTTAACCCGGCAGGAGTGGCAGGAGGACTTGTGCTAGCTTGGAAGGATAGCATCAATGTTCAAATTATTAGCAGTGGAGAATTCTTTGTGGCAGCCGAAATTAAAAAAGTCGGAAACAGTGAGGTATGGGCGTTCATTGGTGTCCATTTGAGTTGTTCGGAACAAATTCGATCCTTACAGTTTGAGGAGCTTACAACAATGAGCCAACACCTGGAAAGAAAAGTGGTAATAGCAGGCGATTTTAATGCTATAACAAGCCAAGCGGAAATAGAGGGTGGAGGCCAAAAATCAGCAACCACCATTGCAACATTCACTAATTTTATTGACAGTAACGAATTAGTGGATATTGGAATGGTGGGGCACCTTTCACGTGGACAAATCGAAGACAAGGAGAGGATTTGGTGAAGGAGAGGCTTGACCGCTATTTAGTTGGGATGGAATGGAAGTTGAAGTTTCCGAATGCAGTGGTGCACAGGCTCACAGAGTCAGGCTCGGATCATGCTCCACTTTTGATGGAAACCGAACCTCAATCCTGGCATAGTAAAAGGCGGTTTAAATACCAGGAACGTTGGTATGGAGAAAAGGATGTCAAGAGAATTGTCAGTGAAGTGTGGAGAATGGAAGTTGTAGGCTCAGCTATGTTCTCCTTGGCCCAAAAGTTGAAAGTTTGTAGACATAGACTAGTTCAATGGCAGAAAACTCACAAAGCAAACTCTCAAAAAGAAATTAAGGACCTTCAAGCTAAACTAGAGGAGTTGCGGGTGGCTGGAATCAATAGGGGAGAGGAGGTTACCAGTTTGGAGAAGAAGTTGGAGCTGGCATATTTGAAAGAAGAGAGCTATTGGCGAGAAAAATCTAGAGTCAAGTGGCTAAAAGAAGGAGATCAGAACACTAGATTCTTTCACCAGAAATTTCAATCAAGGAAGCGAAGGAACAAAATTTGGAGATTAGTGAGGAGGGACAATGAGATTGCATCAAAACCGGAGGATATTGCAAAGATAGCTGAAGACTACTTTTGCGATATTTTTACTTCTTCTTGTTCGGTTGATCCGAATCCATACTTAGAGGATTTGGAGCCAAAAGTTACAGCTTCCATGAACCGTAGGCTCCAAAGGCCAGTAACTATGGACGAGGTCAAAAAAGCTACATTTAGTGTTCATGCTCAGAGTGCTCCTGGTGATGACGGGTTTACAGCTAAGTTTTTTCACTTTTTTTGGGATATAGTTGGAGGTGACGTTTTTAAGGCAGTAAGAAGTTTCTTTCACAGTGGCAGAATTCTAAAAAGCTTCAATCATACTCAAATTTGTTTGATTCCAAAGGTGCCAGATGCCAATGACATGACTCAGGTACAACCGATCATCTTGTCTTCAGTTATGTATAAAATTATTTCTAGAGTTATGGTGCATCGATTACAATGTATTATGAATAAAATTATAAGCCCAAATCAGAGTTCGTTTCTCAAAGGTAGACTCATTTCAGATAATATCCTAATTGCCCACGAATGTATACACTATTTGAAAAATATGAGAAGTGGGGCAAAGCATGAGATGGCTATTAAACTAGACACGAGCAAGGCTTATGATAGGGTTGAATGGCATTTTTTTATGGTATATTATGGATAAGCTGGGCTTTGATGCTAAATGGATTAACTGGACTAAGGAATTGGTAACGACTGTTTCTTACTCTGTCGTTGTGGAAGGTCAACCTTTTGGCTATTTTAGGCCAAATAGGGGCATCTGACAGGGTGACCCCTATCTCCATATCTCTTTCTTTTTTGTGCAGAAGGGCTTTCCTTCTTGCTACACAAGGCAGAGCAAAACAGATTAATTCAAGGAGTTCAAGTTAATCGGAGATGTCAAACAGTTAATCACCTTTTGTTTGCTGATGATTCAATCCTTTTTTGCAAGAGCGAACCTAATACAAGCCAAAGTATTCTAGAATTGCTAGAGATCTATGAGGATTTCAGTGGGCAAAAAGTCAATCTGAATAAGTCAGCTATCTTTTTCAGTCACAACACACCTCAGAACACAAGACTACCAATTGCTCAGACACTAAATATTGAACATATCGGAGCACAAGACAAATACCTGGGACTGCCCTCTATAGTTCAAAAATCAAAGAAAGCAACATTTGGAGCTATCAAGGATAAAGTTCAGAAGAGGATTATGGGTTGGAAAAGAAGTCTATTGTCATCAGGTGGTAGGCACACGCTATTGAGAGCGGTGGGGGAGGCGATTCCTATTTATACACTCTCTTGTTTCAAGCTCCCGGACACGCTGTTGACTGAGATTCATAGCATGCTCTCGCAATTTTGGTGGGACAAAAAGGCGCAGAACGAAAAATGATTTGGATTAAATGGGACACAATGACGAGACCGAAGAAAGATGGAGGGCTGGGAATCAAGGACCTAAGGGCGCAAAATTTGGCTTTATTGGGAAAACAATGTTGGCGTCTAATGAAATACCCTAATTCTACTCTATCAAGAATGCTCAAAGCTAAATATTTCAGATATACATATTTCCTACATGCAGAGATATGAAGCGTACCGTCGTGGGGCTGGAGAAGTGTTCTTGAAGGGCGCAAGGTGATCGAGAAAGGTTTGTTATGGAAAATAGGCTCTGGCACTAATGTTCGCATCTTCCATGACCCCTGGCTCCCACCACCAGTGCCCTTTAATATCCCTCAAAATGCACTCACAATCCCGCCAGATCTGCAAGTGTATTACGTTAGTGCGTTACTAAATCCTGATAGAAGCTGGAATAGAAATCTGATTGAGTCGATTTTTTCAGTTGATATATGCAATAAAATTTTTTCAATCAAACCAACAGAAGAGGAGGATGAAGTTAATTGGTGCTGGACAAAATCTGGTATATATGAAGTTGGGTCAGGATACAAAATTGCTTATGGATTCTTTCATTCTCCTATTTCATTGAGGCCCCAGAACATACACAACAGAGTCTGGAATAGCATTTGGGAGTTGAAATTACTACATAAAATTAAGATTTTTCTATGAAAAAGTCTTCATGAAAAGCTTCCAGTATTGCAACAAGTCCACAGCCGGTTCGCATCCACTCCTGCCACTTGTCCAAGATGCATGTTGAAGGCTGAATCAATTTCTCATGCTTTGTTCTAATGCCCTCTATCTTCAATAATATGGAGACTAATCTTAATAACCCCTGACCTATGGATGAGAGAAGAAGAGACATTTTTCAATTGGTGGCAACGAGTCTTATCCTGGTCAGTGACTCAATTAGACGGTAGACAAAAGACCCTCCTCATAGCGGCGCTGTGTTGGAGCACTTGGAAAGCGAGGAATCGGTATGTTTTTGAGAAGGTAATAAACTCGGCACCAGAGATAGTGAAAGAAGCCAGCAATTTAGTGCGTGAACTCGTGAGCCATACCTGATAGATACTGGTAATTTTCTTTACTCTTACTTTACTCTTCTTTAAGCTCTTAGTCTTTCAGTCACAGTTGGTGATAAATGGGAATACCCAATTCTTTTGTACTTCCTTATGGAAACACTTTTATTTTATATTAATAAAATAACATTTATCTTTGAGAAAAAAAAAATATGTCATAGTGTTAATATGTTTAAATATTAACGGATACTTTAGTGTTGAATCTACACAAATTTGTTATTAAAAAAAATTGTAGATATTGTTATGTAAATACTATTTGATTGTTTTCAAAACTTACTGATGATCCAAAAAATTTTGAAAGTGGGAGCAAAAATATATATATTAAAATAAATTTTATTAAATATTATTAATTATACGAAGATATAAAAATAAAAAAGAGCTAGTGAATATTTTCATTCTTAAAATACTATTCATTATATATAATTTACAAAAAATTTATTTTTAAAATTGGAATTTAAAATATTTTAATTAAATTATAAATAATTTATTATCCTAACTAATTTTTTTATACACATTTAATAATAAAAGATTGAATCAATTGGCATAGTAGTGCCTAATAATACACTAGTATTTATAATTTAAAAGTAGAATTATATATAAATACTAAAAAAATTAAATCTATCTGTATATCAAAAGTATGTTTATATAAAATAATAGAAACATAATTTACAATTTTTTTTAAAAGAATTAAATTTGTTATATATATTTTAATTTAATTTTGATATAATGTTAGATAAAAGATTTTATGCATCTATTTAATTATATATTATAATTAAAATAATTTTTTATTACTATTTCTAAAAATAAAAAATATATTTTAAATTAGTAAATTAATCAATTTATTTTAAAATTTTATATGCAACATAAGTACATGTAATAAAACAAAAGATAAAAAATAAGTAATTAAGATGAATAAATCGAGAATAAAATAAAATATATAAAATCACGAAAAAATAAAATATTTGATTAATATATACCTAAACTATAATTATTTGAATTAAAATTTGTAATTGAAAATATAAAAAAATCAATGAACTAGCAGAAAGGGAAGGGGACGAGCAGCAACCAGATTCCAATCTAGATTCGAGAGCCAGAGACAGAGAGGCAGAGCCACTGAGCTAGAGAGTCTCAATGTGTTGCAATCGCAAAGTGACGCTCACGGCCTCACGCAGTCCAACCACCACAATAACACCAGCGGCAAACCTCACGAAGTCACGGCGAGTCGCCGATGCTCCAAATTGGAGTTTTCGGTCGTGCGAAATTCAAATTTCAGAGGGAAAGAGATATAGAATCAGAGATTGAGACTTGAGAGAGGTGAAAATTTGAAATTTTGACCATGGAGAATTGGAGATAAACTGTAAACATAAGGGAGATTAAGAGATTAGAGACTGTTACTCTGCTAGGGCTCTTCTTCCATTGTCTTCTATTTAGATTGGGCCATTGGTTGGGTTGAGCTGCAATTAGGGGGCTCAGGGTTAGGGCCAAGAAAAAGAACTTCTTCAACCTGAAACGCAACCACGCAGCAGAAGCTACGATTCTGGCGAGTCTGCGATTTTCAACAGCAATTTCACACGGAGCAGCCTGGTTCTGGACGAGAAACAGAAGCGCAACGAAAAGATGAAGTAGAAGCGCATAATCGTGCGTTTACACGAGTTTACACGCGATTCTGACTACTTTGGTGGTGGCAAGTGCGCCCTTATTATTGTTCTTAGGTCCGTCCCTGCTTACTAGGTTATTTGTATATAGGCGCATCTCTAGTAGATACGATATTGTTGGTTACAAGTAGGGGTGGAGGAAAGTTGAGAAGATTTGCAAAATTTTAAAAGTTTTTAATCTTACTACTCATATATTTCTGGTAGTGAGTATCTTACTGTAAATTTGTATCTTCTTATGTTTAGAAAGTGAAACAAGTAATTGACGATGCTATTGAGAATATAGATTCTTTCATGAGAGAAATGACAACCTCAATGAAAGAAAAAATTGACAAATAGTAGGGAGAATGCAATATGGTAATGTCTCTATCTTGTGTTTTGGATTCTAGGTACAAATTACATGTTATTAAGTTTTGTTTTCTTTTAGTTTATAAATCTGAGCATGTGGCTGCTGAAAATGTTGAAAAAAGTGAAGAATATATTACAAGAAATGTATGATGAATATGTTAAAATGTATCATGGTGAGACAATAATAAGTAGAGTTAACACTAATGGTCTAGTTGCTTCTTCTAATATGATTAGTTCTGAAATAAGTAGAATTGATGAAATGTTGAATATAGTTCAGAAAAAAATAAGCCATTCATCCAACAAAATCAGAATTAGAAGTTTATTTTGATGAGATTGTTTACATTTATGAAGACCATTCTAAATAGTGCTTTGGAGTGATGGAAAAACAATAGCATGAAGTTCAAGGTTTTATCTAAAATGGCAACGGACATATTAGTAATTTCTATCTCAACGGTGGCTTCAGAGTCTCCGTTTAGTACTGGAGAAAGAGTTATTGATAAATATGGTTCTCGACTAAATCAAGAGTTTATTAAAACTCTCATTTGTGGAGGTGAAGAAAAAACCAAAGATAAAAATCAACTTTCTAATATTTCTCTTTTTGACTAAGTATCCATGTTAATGTTATAGAAAGTATTTTTCCTTTTAAATGTGAGAACATTGATATTGGTATGATGTGAGTAGTTAGAATAATAAAGTTAAATTTTCATGATATATAAATAAGGTATCATATAATTTATATTAAGATGATGACCACAAATTTATTTTAAATATTCTTTTTTGTACTAATAAAAAAAGTATTTGTTGCATTTATATTATTTAAAAATTTAATGATATGTGTATGTTTGTTTTTTTTTTTTCAAGGTGTTGGAACAGGAAGATTAAATCACTTTTAAGTTTGGATGGTTAATCGATTAATTGTCCAACATTCTTTTTACTTTGTTTTGATTTAAGTAGTTATTAGCTTTTATTTGATTTTATGTTTAGTTGGTTTGTTACACTCTTGATATTGATGAAGTATTTTATTTTGATATATTACATATTTTGGAAGTAGTCAAGTAGGAATATATTCATATATATATATTTTTTAAATCAATGATAGTTCTTTATTGATATTTTATTTTTATTTTATATCAATATTGTCTATAAATGTATTATTTTATATTTTATAATTTTAAAAATTAAATTATATTTTAAATATAATTATTATTAAAAAATAGGTTTATTGACAGACTTTACACCAGGCTAGATTTAACAATAGACCAGACTTAATACTCATTAAAAAGCCTATACCAGGTTATCGGTCAATATACTCTATTATAGATCTGGCCAGACTTATTAAGAGTAAAGTCTAGCCTGGCCTGTTTTCACTCATTGTTACACGATAGTGATACCTGAAAAGAAAAAAGGAGAGTCATTAATTGTATGTATTGAGAGAAAAAAATTGAAGATAGTCTTGAGTTGAAAGTTAGTAGAAGACTTCTTTTCTTAATTTTATTTCGATTTTTTTTACTATTTCTTTTGAATAATTTTAATTACATGGTTAAACTAAGTACCCACAACAAAGAATTATCAGTTTGATTAGCACATTTTACAATTCTCTACAAATTAGTCATATGTATATCATTTTAAAAGTCAATTCGTTATATATAACCTTGTTACATGTTTATCGCTCGTAGCCACACTAATCACCCCTTCAATTAAACTATCACAAAACGACACTATTTATACATATCTATGTAAATGTTTTTTAATATGTTTAAATATTAATGAATTGATTAGTGTTGAATCTACACAAATTTATTACAAAAAAAATTATAGATATTATTATGTACTATTCGATTGTTTTCTAAACGTTTTTCAACCAATCACACTACAAAAGTAAGCAATTTTTTTCAGACAAAATTTGTCAAATTTTAATCTACCATAAAAAGCTAAAATCCATAAAAGATAAGACTAGAGATACAATTTTTTTAATCTTATTTCTTCATCTTTTATCCCATGGTTTTTATATTTTTCTATTATAAGATATTTGCCTTTTAAGCAATCCAACAACAACATATGGCTCAAATAGTGAAATTCTAAGAGACCATTGCTCTCCATGACAAATGTTTGAAAGCTTTCAATGTAGTTTTGAGTAACCAGACAAAGATTGTTGTTCACATACAAAGGATCCAATTGGTTAATGAGATGTGGCCACTAATCACTTCACCATCTCCACATTTTTTGAGCCATTGACAGAACTTGGAGAGTTTTATGATGAGTTTCATCAATATCGACCATTTCATTACAAATTTTAGTAAAATATGAAGGTGACCATTTATATACAAATGTTTTTATATATAAAAATAATAATAAAGTGGTAGTATGTATTATATTAAATAATTTAATTAAATATATTAAATTATTTAACGATTTTCAATTATATATCAATTCATGTGAGTAATCACTAAATGTGAATATAGATAAAAAAAAATCAACAAAATATGATTCATTATACATAGCATTTACAATTTTAAGCCAAATGCTCTACTTCAGGATGCAATGTTTTCATTTTAATTTGCATATGTCACTGAAAAATAGGCTTATTTGAAGGCAAAACAATTAATTTATTGTTAAGCATTTGTTTTTGGTCATTCAAATTAAGTGACACAACATTAACATTTCTTTTCTTGTTCTTCTTCCTTTTTAGTCACACTCATAAGCAACATGTCTAAATGGATTTTGTTTTTGGTCAACATTTCTAAAACCAAAGGACAAAGAAAATATAAGACCAAAACAGAAAACCTACTTACTTTTACTTATCAGAAACATATAAAAAAAAACTACTTATTTATTCAATTATGATATTAATTTTAATACACTATTAATAATATAATAAACTATCATTAAACTATATGTTTTTATTTGAAGACATTAAAGACAACAAGCAATTAAATTAGACAAAAATACACAATGTCACAAAAGTAAGAAATTTCAATTCTTACATACTTCTCTCCAAATCTCCATGTACCAAAAATGGAAAAATCTCACTACACCATTCTTCCTTTTTCTTTTCTTTTCCCCCTTTTTTCCCTTTACTCTCTCTTTTCTCATTTTCCATTGTTCATCCTCCATTTCTAATATTCCAATTCCATTATACTTATGCCACCATTTCGCAATACACAAAACCAAATACACAACAAAATGAAATGAGCCCCCAAAAAAGGGAAAATAAAATAAAATTAAAAACCCTTAAATGCACAGCAATACATAGTACATAGCATAAAAATAAGCACACACATTCACATTCACACACACACTCTCTCTCATTTTCTCTCTCTCTCTCTCTTTTATTATACGCCGAACCCCTTTCTCTCTTAGCTATAACCTCCTTTCTCCTCTTTTCAATCCCTAATATCTTCCATTTCACATATTTTTGTTCCCTTCATAAACCAAAAAAAAAAAAGGCACAACACACAAACAAAAACCACACCCTCGTTTTCTAACCTTTTCTCTGGCTTGCACCAAGACCCGTTTTTGATCGCAACCCAACTCTCCTTTCACCTTGGATTTGATTCCCCAAGCGCCCATTTCTCTGTATTCGTACAGCACTTCAACTGTGTGGAGATTCACCTTCATCCATTTAGGGTTTTGATCATCTAACCTTTATCTCTTATTAAAATACATAAAAGGTTAAACTTTTTTTCAAATTTATATTTTGATATATTTGATTCATTGGGGTTTCTTGCAGAATCTGGGTTTTATTTCTGAGGATTCGTTTTTTGCAGTAGGTGGGGCACTTTGGGTTCTATGTGTTTTATCTTGTTTTCAGTAATACCCAGAATTTGTTGAGTGGGATTTTTACTTTTTTATTATTTTTTTTTGGTTGTTGCTATTTTTCGTGGAACTGCAGAGGGAATAAAAGTGCATCTTGGTTTGTTTTGTTGTTTGCACTGGGAGGAGTAGAGAAAGAAATTGTGCACATGAAGTGTTTGAGGGAAAACCACTGAGAAAATAGCTAGAGCTGGATGCTTTTAATGTGTTGCTTTTGTTAGTTCCGAATATTTGTTGCTGTGGAAGTGTATCTGGAAGAAGAAGCTGTGGTGGTGGTGGTGGGGTTGGTGTTGATTTTCGGCTTGGGGGTGGCTGGTGGGGTTTTACTTGGTGGAGCAGTTAGGGAAGGCATAGGCTTGCATGGGAGAACATGAGACATGGGCACAGCCACAAAGTGGGCTATTGCCAAATGGCTTATTGCCCCATGAGGCCGCATCGGTGTTACAGACACTTGATTCTGAGAGGTGGTTGAAGGCTGAGGAGAGGACTGCAGAGCTTATTGCCTGCATTCAGCCTAATCCACCCTCCGAGGAGCGAAGAAATGCCGTCGCAGACTATGTACAGCGCTTGATCATGAAATGCTTCCCTTGCCAGGTCAGTGGCCTTATGTGTTTACTATATGCTTCTTTGCTTTGAGGACTTATTTTGTTGGTAAGTCAATCATACTACAATATTGGTAAATGTTGAGGGATGTTATTACAAATCATGATCTAGGTTGTTGTATTTCTCCAACCTTGAAAAACTGGTCAATGATGCAAAATGTATGGTGTAAACTTGTAGCAACACTTGAGTTTTGTATCCATTGGATGAGAATGTGTTGGAATAACGGTTTTTATTGTGGAATTAGAATGCATTATTGATACAACAGATTTTAGAGATTTTTCAAAAGCTACTATTTTTAGCTCATTTCAGAAAGCATTAAAACAACTTTTCTATTTCTTGGTTTAGCTTTTCTTTCTAACTTTTTGTCTAATTGTTTTAAAATTATGTACATCTGTTTAATTAGAATTAGGAACTTATTTTAATTTATTTCATAAAAATAAGCTCAACAAGACTTCAGCCTAGTGCTAAGTTAGAAATGCTACTTTGATGATCAGTTCTGCACAAATGATTTGTTTGCAGTGAGGAAATTAAACCCTGATTGTGTTTGTGTAACTTGTACTCCCATATTATTGTGTATAATTGTTTATGATACAGGTATTCACCTTTGGATCGGTACCGCTCAAAACTTATTTGCCTGATGGAGATATTGACTTAACAGCATTCAGTAAGAATCAAAATCTGAAGGACAATTGGGCACATCAGGTCCGTGACATGCTTGAGAATGAGGAGAAGAATGAGAATGCAGAGTTTCATGTCAAGGAGGTTCAGTACATTCAGGCTGAAGTAAGTTTTCTACGAGAATATATTTAATTTGCTAAGATTTATTGCTTTTGTAATTTAGGTAGTGTCAAGGTTAAGTTTGGAATCTTGTCCAGTTTATTTTAAAGTCTTGCGCTAATTTTGCTGACTTATTAAATGACGATGAAACCTTGTAGTGTGTAAGTTTCCTCATTTTTGCAAAGAAATTTGTTAGGAACTAGGAAGTTTATGGGGAGTTCATGATGAATTCTCGTTCTGCTTGCTGAATTCTTCACCCTTTCTGTTGATTTTTGCATATGTGTATGTGTCTTTTCTCTGTTGATCACTTGGTCCAGATATTAATACAAATATCACCTTGCAAGGAAATTACGTTTAACATTAAACTACATTGAGGAAAAGTGTTGTAGTAGCCAATATGTAGTGATTTGAGTTATGTACATTTCGTCGCACTTCAAATCATAATCATACCTATGGTGTCTCTTATACGTGACACTATTAGGATTAATTTTAGTTAGGATTGTAATATTTAGTAGTAGTGTTTTACATTCTTCTTCATATTTGCAGGTGAAGATTATAAAGTGTCTTGTTGAGAATATTGTAGTAGACATTTCATTTAACCAGCTTGGAGGGTTGTGTACCCTTTGTTTTCTTGAGGAGGTAATTCAGCGCATCTAAGCCAGAAGCTTCACAGTGTATCATTCTCTTTAGAGCTGTGTCCTTGGTACTGTTTTTGTATTGGAATGATAAAGATTTGATTTTGTTTCTGTAGGTTGATAATCTGATCAACCAAAATCATTTATTCAAGCGTAGCATTATACTTATAAAAGCTTGGTGTTACTATGAGAGTCGTATACTTGGTGCCCACCATGGACTTATCTCAACTTATGCGTTAGAAACCTTGGTTCTTTACATATTCCACGTTTTCAACAATAACTTTGCTGGACCACTTGAGGTATTGGAATTTATCATGGTTTTCTTTATTTTTTGTATTTTTTTTATCATTAATTTTAACATAATGTTATCTTTTCCCCCCTTTTTGAAAATATAGGTGTTGTATCGATTTCTGGAGTTTTTTAGTAAGTTTGACTGGGACAATTTCTGCATAAGTCTTTGGGGTCCAGTTCCCATTAGTTCACTCCCAGATGTAACAGGTGGTTACAATCTGTTGAAACATTTGTTTACTAATTTTTTGTTTAGCTCTGTCTTTCTTATATTGCTTTCCCCCTCCTATTTATCCCTTTTTTTTCCACAGCTGAACCTCCTCGAAAAGATGGTGGAGATTTACTGCTCAGTAAGCTATTTCTTGATGCCTGTAGCTCAGTGTATGCTGTTTTTCCCAGTGGCCAAGAAAATCAGGGTCAATCCTTTGCTTTGAAGTATTTCAATGTTATCGATCCTTTGCGTGTCAACAATAACCTTGGCCGTAGTGTCAGCAAAGGTATATTGGTTCATGTTATGCTTTTCTGTTTATAGAATCTCAATTAATGATGAAAGTATGGTAAATTTTATGCTTGTTGCTGGAGTTAAACATGTACTGTATTGGTTTCCCCAAACTATTTAATCTATTTTTTCTTATCTGTTTATGGCTAATATTTGCATCTATGATTCATGTGAACCAGGTAATTTCTATAGGATACGCAGTGCCTTTACTTTCGGGGCTAAAAGGCTGGCTAGATTACTTGAATGTCCAGAGGAGGAATTGGTTTTTGAAGTCAATCAGTTCTTTCTGAACACTTGGGATAGACATGGAAGTGGGCAACGACCTGATGCTCCAAGCAATGACTTGTGGCGATTGAGGCTATCCAGTCCCGACCAATCACAGAGATCTGAGAATGTCCAGCACAATATCCACAAAATTGATATTACCTCGAATCATGAATTCCATATAGAAGGAGATCATGTTTCACGTAGTGGGCTGTCTCAGCATAGTAATTTATCCTCTGAAAACTCGTATAAAGGTAGTGAAGTTTCTACAGTGTCACATACTCAGAGTCAAAAAAGTTATGGAAGCCAAAATAATTCAAGGACCTCTGATCAAAGCAGAAGAGAAACTAATTCTAATCATGCTGCTCATGTTGATAAGGTCCAGAGGAACGTTAAGGTCGATAATCTTCCAACTGATGTTCAAGGGAGGTTTCTTTTTGCCAGAACACGTTCTAGCCCTGAGCTAACTGACTCGTATGGTGAAGTTTCTTCCCAAGGGAGACGTTCAAGAGCTGCAGAAAGTAGTAAACTCCCAAATTCCTTTGCGAAATTGGAGGTTAGTCAGAGGAAGAATGTTGTTGAGCCTGAGATTGTTCCAAGTTATGGTGTTAGAATAGATGATTCATCAGCTAGGCACATGCCATCTCGCCAAATTCATGATAGTTCTGCTGAGTCTAACAGTGGTTCAAATAGTTATCATGATGAATCCGGCTCGGTGATTTTGAGCGAAGAGTTTGCATCTATTGCAGGAACAGCTGGAATGCAGATGATGCATCAGGAGGAGCAAGACCTTCTGAATATGATGGCATCTCCGACAGCCCAAGGTTTCAGTAGTCAGGGTCATGTTCCGGTGAACATTGCTCCAGGTCACATACCATTTCCATTTCCACCATCCATTCTCACATCAATGGGATATGCTCATAGAAACATGGGTAATATTCCTTTCATTGAGCCTTCTTGGGGCACTAACATGCAATTTCCTCAAGGTTTAGTCCCTTCACCATTGACACCATATTTTCCTAGCTTAGGATTTGCATCAAATCCTCAAGATTTAGTTGAATCTGGGAATGAGAATTTCAGTCCTGTTGGAGAAGCCGATAATGATTTCTGGCATGAGCAGGAAAGGGGTTCTGGAAGTGGGGTTGAAGTTGATAATGGAAACTTTGAAATGCTTCCAGATGATAAGCAACAGTCAACTTCGGGTAGTTATAACTTTGGCCCGTCATCTCGGGCAGCCGGCTCTAGTAGTTCAACTAGAAATTCACAGAAGTTTACTATAGAAAATCGAGGCCCAACAAGAGAAGAGCATATAGAAAATTTTCTGTATCAAGATGGCAGGAGAAATGAGGTTTATTTTGATGATAGAATGCCAAATTCTCAGTTGTCCAGCGGACCACCTTCAAGCTCCTTCAGGAGCAGTAAAACTTCTTCTGAAAGCTCTTGGGAAGGATCATCGGCCAAATCCTCGAAGCCAACGAGGGAGAAAAGGGGAAGGAAAAGCACTCCCTTGGGGCAATATGGTGGTGTTTATGGTAAGGGTAAGAACGCCACAGAGGTTTCAACGAATAGATTAGATGATGAAAACAGGGAATGGACACATTTGTCAACTATGCCATCGGACATGTCCGAAAGAAGCACTGGCCCTCCAGCTGCTACTTCCTTGCATGTTCCAAGGCATCAAGTATCCGGTTTTGAAGCCCAAGCAAGTGGACCAGATTCTCCAGTACCCATGGCCCCCATGATCTTAGGTTCTGGTTCTCGCCAAAGAGCAGCTGATAATTCTGGCCTTCTTCCGATTGCCTTCTATCCTACAGGGCCACCTGTACCATTTGTTACAATGCTTCCTATATATAATTTTCATACAGAGTCATCGGAAACTGCAACAAGCAACTTCACTGCAGAAGAAGGAACAGATACCAATGACTCTAATCAGAATTTTGATTCATCCGAGGGATATGATCAACCTGAGGTTTCAAGCCCTTCCAATTCTATGCCAAGGGTGGTGACTGAGCCATCGGAACACAAGCCTGATATTCTGAACAGTGACTTCGTTAGCCATTGGCAAAATTTGCAATATGGACGATTTTGTCAAAACACACGTCATCCTCCTTCAATGGTGTATCCTTCACCAGTTATGGTACCTCCCATTTATTTGCAGGGTCGTTATCCTTGGGATGGTCCTGGTAGACCTGTTGCGGCTAATGCCAATATTTTCAGCCAGCTTATGAATATGAACTATGGGCCACGTCTAGTTCCTGTTGCTCCCGTCCAGTCTGTTTCTAATAGACCTGCCAACGTTTACCAGCGTTTTGTGGATGATATTCCCCGGTATCGAAGTGGGACCGGAACCTACCTGCCAAATCCGGTATGATAAATTTCTAAAAGAAAAACTTAGTATTTTATTCTTACATATGCTCAGGCATTTAAATAAAGTAGTTTTTCAATTACAAAACCATTGATCAGCCTGCTTTTATTGATGGTGATTTCGTTGTAATGTTGTGTCTTGTTTATAAATTTATATCAGAAGGTCTCTGTTCGCGAGCGACATTCCACAAATACCAGACGGGGAAATTACAACTATGACAGAAATGACCATCATGGCGACAGAGAAGGGAATTGGGTGAACACAAAGTTGCGAGGAACTGGACGTGGCCACAATCGCAACCAAAGTGAGAAAACCGGCCCAAAGCCAGAGAGGTTGTCGACAAGTGAGAGCCGCTCTGAGAGATCGTGGGGAGCTTCGCATAGACATGACTCCTTCATTTCTCACCAGAACGGTCCGGTCCACGCAAACTCTTCACAGAACAGTGCCGCCAATGTAGCTTATGGAATGTACCCTATACCTGGCATGAATCCCGGTGGGATATCATCGAATGGACCAACAATGCCTTCTGTTGTAATGTTTTATCCTTATGATCATAATGCAGGCTACGGTTCCCCGGCAGAACAGCTTGAATTTGGGTCTCTGGGGCCAATGGGTTTCCCTGGTGTCAACGAAGTACCACAGCCGAATGAGGCAAGTCGATCTGGTGGAGTGTTTGAAGAGCAAAGGTTTCATGGTGGCTCTGCACAACGATCCTCTCCGGATCAGCCCTCTTCACCCCATGTCTCAAGGTAGTTGTCCCTTTCTGTACCTAAACTGCCACTAGTGCTTCTGGCAGCGACACGTTATCGAAGTCATATTATTGTTGGATGGTTAGCATCCAAGTGTGAAATCCTTATAAAATGATTGCTGCATCAGAAATCCCAAAACATGATTTTTCACTCATGTCTATAGACACGGTTTACAATTGAGCACTTATAATATCATTCAATTCACATAACCAACCTCACCTTGTAAGTATGTATTCCTTTTCATCATAAGTTTTTAGTGCATTTCACTGTTGAAGGATATTCTCTAGTTTAAAATCTTTAGCTAACAAGTGTCTCAAGGGAAGCTAAATTAGCAATTTTTAAAAAACTTCAATGCATGGAAAACTTTATAAAGAAAAGTTGAAGGAACTTTTGTCAATAACGAGGAAATATTTAGCAATGCCCTATTGATGATGTCTTTGATTTTGTGATTTTGCAGAGGGTCTTGATTCTTGTGCCAGATCAGAATACAGAAGTTTTCAACTGGAAAAGGATTTTGATCCTTTTTCCAATGGTGGGCATGTAAATGGGTGAAACACCTGCTCTCTCATTTCAAGGCAATTCTTGTTCTCAAGTCTCAACCCACTTATCTACATAAGTGAAGGTTCCTTTGGTATATCATTGCTTGATCCTTATAGTGAAAGGTCCCTTTTTTGTGCCCTACTTGCATGTACACTTAGACAGGTTGATCTAACCAACTTTGGTTATGTTTGCGGACCCAACACCTCGGTTTAGGGTGAAGCACGGCGGCGGCAAGGAGGAGCATGCAACACCCCTCCAATTCCACAAAAGTGAAAGAGTATGGAAGACTTGGGTATCAGATTTTTATTGAAGGATTTAGACACAATTGTAACCCCTCAATCATCAAAGTTTAGAAGGAAGAAAAACAAAAACAAGAAAGCTGGCTTAGATTCAGTGTTTTAGAGATTTTTAGCTTGTTACAGAGTTCAGGTTCACTCTTTTATACATGATGCTAGTGTACTTGTTTTATATCATGCTGAACTTGTTTGTTGAACTTTATGAACAATGTGATAGTTTAGCAATAAAAATTGTTAGAATATCTTCCTTAATTTTTCACATTAAGAAAATAGGTAATGATGAAGTCCCCATATAACTAATATATGCATAACTATTTAATTTCCTCGCTAAATAAAAGTGAAATAATTAATTCCCAAGCAATAGCATAGTAGCATACTCCATGCACAAATGCACATATTACAAACTTAAAAAATTCAGGTTTTATCATTTGTTGCATATTTTCAAGCTGCATGCTATTGTGGTTACGGTGTTCTTAAAAAGTATTGTTAAAATTAATTCTAAAAAAATATTATTAAAATATAAAAAATATGTGACTTTAATTTTAACATTTGTAAAATCATCATAGCTACTATAACCATAAGCACCAAGCTCTACTTATTTTAAAATCCTAAACATGATCAATCCTACATAGTTTAGCGCCTGTTTATTTAGTTAGATCACGTCTGAAGGTTAATTAATTCTTACGATTAACAAGCAAGATTGTTAGTATGCAAGTGTAATATTAGTTTTATTTAAATATTCAAAGATATTAATATTTTTAGTTAGTGCATACATTATTATCGAATCAGTTAATTTATTACCATTATTGTGTTGTAAGTTAATGTATTAGCGAAGGAGAAAGTTGTACTTAAATATTTAGATATATGTTGTCCATCTCCTATTTAGGATTATGCACTTTATCTTTAATACCTTTGATGTCATTTGTAGTTTTGCCTTTTGTCAATAGTTATGTTTCAGAAAAAAATTGTGGTATGCTTTTATGCACTTTAAGTAGTTTTGATTTATCATGATTCAATATTCATGATTGACATGAGATTTTCCTGTTTAATGTTGGCTTTGAACTGATCATTATTGTGGGTCGAATTTTGTTTTGTAATGCTAGAGACCCAAAAAACCGAAAGCCAAAATTTATTTTGTTTAGTATTCATTAATTCTGGTAATAATTAATAAAGACTAAATAAGATAAATTCTTACTATTAATTTTTTTCATGTTATTTTTTGGTTTTAGTTCGTATATGAATTTTTTGTTTTAAAATAATTACTACTGCTTATTATAAAATAGTTGGAGAATTTTCTTATATAGATTTAACAAAACTAGAATGAGATCTGTGCGCAATGACCGGGGCGGTAAATTAATGATAGTATATAATAAATTTTAAAAATTATTATGTTTTGTAGAATTAAATGAAATATGTGTAAATTAAAGTTAAATTTAAAAGGTGTTTTATTTAAAATAATTTATAGTACAAAAGATTTGGAGGTTGAAATTGTTGTTAGAGTTGTTTTTTTTCTTTTTGTCGTATGTTCTTGTGAAGGCATGCTATTTATGAATTGTTGAGTTGTATGCATTTTTTATTGTGTTGTTTGTTTCATGTTTGCATGTATAATCTTTTTTCGAAGATGTGTATTGACTTTGTATGGTTTTCTTTCTCCTTAATCTCTTGATGGGTATGTGATTTTCGTATGATGATATTAGTGTTGGCGAAGTTGGTTTCTATAATCAATGAATAATTTAAAATAGAAATAAAAATGATGTCTTGGTAAGAATGTATTATTAAAAATCTTCTTTGAGATTAAAATAATTTATTTTGACTTCAAATACAAGTGTGATGTTGTACAATTTTTTTGAGTGTCATTAGATTTGAAGCACTTGTACCCAATAATTTTTTTTTCTTTGTCATCAAATAGTACAAAAATTATTGTAGCACTTTGATCTGACATAAGTGTTGAGTTAGTAACTAATAATTTAATAGATGAGATTATAAAAAGTATATAAAGTTACCTTATTGTTGGATATTGAGGTGTTTGATTACATGTGCCACAAATATAGTTGTCTCGTTTTTATATAATATAATCATTTCTAAGCAAAGAGGCTCCTCTTCATTTGTGGGTGTTAATGTTTTCTATAGACGAACCATGCAAACTTTGATAAACAAATTGTTTATTTGTTTGGTGATATTGTTCAAAGAATAATGCTCGATGTTATGTATTTCAAAAATAATTTTTTTTTGTGCTAAATTTGATGTTATTTGAAGAAATAGTTATAAGAGACTTATATAAATAGATCAAATAGTATGAAATTTAAATATTTGTAACGTAAAATTTATTATGATTAATAATATTATTATGACATTTGTATTATGAATATTTATAACGGTAAGATATAATTATAGGAATATGGATTCAATGTCTTTGTAGATTACAAATTTGGTTAGACACTATTAATTTTTAATTATTGGTGTTTTTTAGTTTATATATATATATTTGCTAATTTGAAAATAATAATTAATTTGGCAAATATTGAATAGTTGATTCTAAAATTTTGCAAAATAATTAAGAATAGATTAGCATTGCAAACTTTTTATACTTCAAGTAATGTGTCTTATATAACATAATGTTTTGTATTAAAAAAAACCATTTTAATATATGTATAACAAAATATATAAATCTTATTTCAACTTATAAAAATCACGATCTTGTTATTCATAAATATAAAAATTAAAATTCACATATTTTCTATATATAACAAGGTTGTTTAACCAGCCCTATTTTTTTTTTTATATTATCAAGTCTCGGTTCTGAGAAACTAAACTAAATCAAAAGCTTTGCCATTTTAATATTTAACACAAAATGATCCATTTACAAAATGGTATCTAGCAAGGAAAAAAGAAGAGAACTTTTAAGTTAGGTAACATTGGAATATTTCCATAGTATAAGTTTAACCACTCATTTATTATAAATTTGCAAACCATGTATGCATAATTCTATGAATATCTCCAAATTGTTACAATATTCCATCATCATTTTGTTGAAACATGATTCATCCATGACTAGAATTACCAGGCAATATCACAAACTTTGATAAAAACAAAACTTGAACATAATATAATTTAATCATAATAAGAATAATATTTCTACTCTTACAAATTATAATTTATATAAGAGATAACTATAAGAATGAAATTTCTACCTTTGAAAAGACCTATAGTAGAAATTGAATTGAAAAAAAACCTACCTATTTGGAACGCAAACCAGGGATATTTCTAAGTCCCATCTTGCCAAGAACAAGCTTGGGGATAGCAGGAGGGTTATCAAGCATCATGCATTTGCTGAACTCATTTGCAAGCTCTACGAGCCTATACTTGTCGCGCCCGATCTTCTTGTTCGAATTGTAGTAACCAAGCCATGCTTGATATGCTGCTTCTTTGTTCTTCATCTCAACATGGCATAGAGCCCTTTCCACCTGTTATCATAATATAGTTCCGAATCAATGAGTTGAGTACTATAATAGCCCTACAAGATCACTTAAATAATCCCTGAAAGATTGAGTGCGTTTGATATAGCTATAAGATTATCTCCTTTTGACAATTGATCCAACCATTGTGTCACAAACGATGACTGGATGAATTTGTTAGAGACTGAACGAATCATGATGGGTTATCAAGCACCTCTAAAGTGAGAAAGTTGGTAAAGTAAAAAAGTGAGAGTCTAATCACCTTTGAATCATGAAAGTGGGGCTCACACATGATATAAGTAAAAAATTTAATAGTAATTAACCTCTTAATTATCACTCTAGAATTCTCCTCACTTTAGAAGATCTTTTTCCGTTATTTTGATAGCGAAGTGATCTTTAAGAGGCTATTTTGGTATTTCTCTCGGTATACATTTGCAAAACCATAGGAAACATAATTAAAAATTGTTTACAGCATCATATATCTAAGAATGAATACCTTTTTCTTTGTGTCAGGATCAACAGAAGGTACGGGAGCTTTCTCAATAGGCAAATCTTTTACGGTAGATAAGAAGAACTCTTCCCATGGAGCCAAAAGCAATATGCCCTGCCCTTCTTTCCCTCGACGTCCCGTTCTACCAAGTCTATGTATATACTGTTCTCTGTCAGCGGGTAAACCAACCTGACCATTGAGAAATGGAGGACACATGTTAATTAATGTTTGTTCAAATAATAGAATTTAAAGATTCAAAGTCTACCACATTGCCATCGTGTGCATCGAACATTGTTTGAAATAGGAGTTATGCATTAATTACCTGTACAACAAGAGTGACATCTGGATAATCAACTCCACGTGCAGACACATCGGATGTAACCAAGATAAGTCCCTTTGACTTGCGAAATTCTTCAGAGACTCTGGTTCTATAACTCTGAGGCTTTCTTGAATGGATTTCTCTGACATTCAGGTTCAACTCGCCAAGAAGTTCGGCAACAAGTCTTGTCACCATGGCGGTTGTGCAGAACACAAGAACCTGATAAACCAATAGCTACATCACATGTCCTTCCCAAAACGTGTGATAGGAAAAGTAAAACATTTTGTTCTCAAGTCTAAAGAGCAATGAAAAAGAAAAAAAAACATTTATTGTTAATTAAGAAATTCAAAAGTTATGTATGCATCTTGAATAATAAGGAAAACCGAGAAACCAGTACAACTGGTTGCAAATTAGAAATCACACCTTATAGTCAACATCATCCGCAATGTGCTCCTTTAGAAGAGCATAGAGTAAAGAGAAATGCTTGTCTAATGGGGCAACTAAATGTGCTTGGCGAACCTGAAGTCATCCAAAAAGTCAATAATAAAGACAATGGATAGAAATTATATGGTGGGAAGTGCATATTCACATGCAATACCTCAGAATATAGGTAACTTTTTGGTTATGAGAATAAATTATAAGAAATTACCTGTGAGTGCGTCTCCTCAGTTCCCTCTTGAACCGTATTGATAAACTCATGATCCCTTCTCAAAGCAATATGACAGACTTGACGCACCTTCAAAACAATAACCATATCAGAATGAGCCTGGTTGTCCTATACTCCTATTTTATCTAAATTCTAAAGCACAACACAGAACCCTAAACAAAAAATAAGAGGAGAGAGAGAGAGAGAGAGAGAGAGAGAGATACCTCATCCGGAATAGTGGCAGAAAACATGAGTGTTTGTCGTTGTTTAGGTACTGCTGCAATTATCTTCTCAATGTCTTTCCGAAATCCCATGTCCAGTAAATGATCAGCTTCATCAAGCACCAACACTTTCACACCCATCAGCCGAGTTGCAAAGCCAGCAGTATTCTCCACATGATCTCTAAGCCTTCCAGGTGTAGCAACAAGGATCTGTATAGCATGTATAAAACATTAGTGATTATTTCCTAATAGATCATAATATTCAGCATCTATATGAAAAAGGTTATTTAGTAATGTTGAAAAACTACTGATCTTTTTGTTTGCTTATATACATGTCCTTTGGAAAGTGTGCATGGTTCTATTCCACTAGAAATAACATTTCAGCCACAATAATAGAAGGATTTACCTGGCAAGGATTTGCTTGCATACGTTTCTGTTCTAAGGCAAGTCTCGTCCCTCCAATTACAACCTGAACACCAATGGTAGGATGATACTTAAGCAATTTAGCAGCTTCTGTAGCCGCTTGACTTGCAAGCTCTCGAGTTGGACATATGACAAGCACATGAATTGGTGGCCGCCTATGATCACGTTCAGTTGGTGGTGAATTTGCAACAACTTCAATTGATGGAAGCTGAAATAAAAAAAAAAAATGAAAAAATAAGTTTAGTCAAAATTACCATTCATCACTTACTACAGGTAGAATAAAACAAGCACCAAGTTCCAGCTCAAAGATTTGTGCCTCCATCAACAAGCTAAAAAATATAAGAAAGCCCCGAGACCACAAACGAAAACAATTCAATTAGGCGAATACAAAATTTAAGAGGCTTACCAAAAAGGCAACTGTTTTCCCAGTGCCTGTTCTAGCCTTGGCAAGGACATCCTTACCTAGAAATAGAGTTACAATGTAAGCCAACGTCATAAATAAACCGAAGAAATACAAGAATGATGTCAACCATAACAGGTATATAAGTTGCTTTCATGCTAAATATTATCACTTAGGGATAGCCCTATTATAAATGCTAAAGATCTTACAAATTTAAATGCTAGCACCCAGAAACTATATCCTTAACAGTTTACACATGAAGGATCCCAAAATGAATAAGCAAAAAAGGGAAGAGTTAACAGGGCATACTGCAATAAGATGAAATCTCTTACAAATGGCAAAAACACAACCAGCACAAAATGACATTATTGTCAAGATTGCTTTTTCTTAAAATTGATCCGTTGCTCCTGACCAAGATAAAAAAAAAACCTTTGAGTATTACAGGAAGAGTTGCCGCCTGAACAATAGTCATCTTCTCATATCCAGCATCCTTGACTCCTTTTAATGATAGTGGGGAGATTGAACATTGATCGAACCTGTGGCATTATATTTCAAAAATCAGATATACGGAATACATGAGCGCAGGTACAACATAATGAACAAAACCTTATCCATGGGATTGGATTCGAATGCCTTAATTAAATATGCAGTAAAGATAATGTCCATCAAAACTCCTAATTAAATAATAACAAAATGCAAGTTTCATTCATCTCCTCCACACAGGCTATAGCCCATGAACACTAGCTAGCTTATGCAATAAGCCAATAACTTTCTAACTTTTTTCTCTTATTCCAATGTACCAATAGTTAATGCTGAACAGACAATACTATGATCAACAAAGTTCAATTTTTTTTCCCATGTCTCAACAGTGAATAGACATTAATACTGTCTAAAAAAAGGTGAAAATTTCAACTTCTAAGCATACTAGACATTGTCCAAATTATACCAATTAACCAATGCAAAACCACTTGAACTAAGCTAACATTAGTTTAAAAACAAGTTCCAACCTTTAAGGAAAACAAAGAAGACCGAGTTACAAAAAACAGATTTTTTTAAGTACCTGGTGTCACTCAAATAAGAATCAGTTCCAGAAGGTGAAGAAGCTCTTGGAGCTGCTGTTGCTGGTTGTTGTTGTTGTTTAGTGCCACCAAACAAAGCAGTTCTACTCTTTCTCACAATCTCATCATCCTCACTCTCACCACTTTCTTCTTCTTCTTCTTCCTCTTCCTCACTCAGAAAACCCTTGAATCCCTTTCTCACAACCACTTCATCATCTTCATCATCGCTCATCAATTGGGGTTTAGGTTTTCTGCTCAAACTCTTCCCTCCACTTCCTCTGTTCAATTCCACACCCCTTCTCTTCCTTGTCCTGAATCCGCCATTGTCTTCCTTCTCCAATTCGCGACCGAATCTGCGCTGCGAAAACCCCGAATTCCGCGAGAACGACGAGTTCGAATTAGTGTCACGGCGAACTTGCCTACGATTCCGAGTTGACTCACCAAAGTCCGAGTCAACTCGCGCGGTTCTAATCTCGTCGACCCAGTCACTGAGCTCAGCCTCGTCGTCAATTAAGCTCTTTGGGGTGGCGGAGGGAGAAGAAAGGCGAGGCCTTTCTTTGCGGCGCGTGGAGTCGGAGCGAGTGGAAAGGGCGCGAAACGGTGCGTTTCGGAGGGCGAGGTACTTGAATTTGAAAGGGAAGGTAGGGAAGAAAGTTCTAGAAGGACGAGAGAGGAATAATGAAGATGGTGGCTTCATTGTGAGAGAAGAAGAAGAAGAAGGAGAAGGGAGATGGAGAAGACGGAGTTGGGAGAAGAAGAGCTTAGTTGTTGGCATTCTGAAGAAGAAAGGGATAACGGCTATTCCTTATGGATATTTTGGACTGAGGTTTTTAGGGTTTAAGGGTGTTTTTCACTTTTTTTTTCTTCTTTTTTTTTAACTATAAGTAGGGATTTCATAACTATTATAATACTTTCTTTATTTTCTAACATGGGCATATTCCATATTAATAATAGGCCAATTCTATTGTGCCTATGAATTTCATAGCATTCTCCTTAATAATATTAAGAGAATTGTGAAAATTAGATTTTTTAGAATTTTGACTTAGGATTAATTAATCTTTAAAAAAAGTATTAATTAAGTCTTCTATAATATTAAACAATGAATATATATATTTTTTCGTCAATATATAATGTGAAATGAAATGAAATTACTCTAGTATTTTGTTATCTACAGTGATGTGTGTCTTGTTATTCTCAAGTGAGCATAAAAATAATATAATTTTAGACAATAAAATATTTATTATTTTTTGAATCTTCATATAAAATTTATTAACTGCTATCTATTTATCACGAATCCTACTAAAACAAGTGAAATTTCGCTCCAAAAGTGGTTATCTAAATAACAATATTTCATAAATAGACACGTCACGGTAATTAATGGTACATATAAGTACTACTGTTAAGTGTTATGTGATAAATTGACAGAATAACATAACGTGTCCACTAATTTAGGGATGGCAAAACTCTCCGAGACACGAAGATACCTGCAGGAACTGCCCCGAATGGGGATCCAACTATGGAAAATTTTTTCCGCAGGGATAGGGATGGAGGACAAAATTCCTCCGAGGCAGGCGTGGGGATTCCCATCCCTGCTATTCCTTGAAATTTATAAATTTACTGAATTATCCTTAATAGTTTATTTCTCATATATGTTTTTTATTCATTTCTCACACACACACAGAGAAACGCAAAACTCCTAATCTTTATTTGCATAATCCTTCTTCAATTCAGAGATCACTAACGCTATCCATACTCCATCCAACCTCTCTGCAACCACCCCCTCGCCACTCTCCCTTTTCACCGCATCGTCACACCTCACCGTGTCATCACCCTCACCGCGTCGTGCTTTCTATTTGCGGCGTCCCTTTTCGTAACTCTGCCGTCGTGTCCATTCTTCTCTCTGTTGTTGGATCTCCCACCTCGTCCACTGTTTTGTCCTTTGACTCGTCATTTAAGTCCCCCACTGCGTCATTTCAAAAGAAGTCACCATCGTGTCATTTAGATTTTTTGTATAAAATCTTGCTGGTTTTGTATAGAAATGATACTTGCAGCTCTATCCATATGAAAATTAATAATTAGTTAAAACTATTAGATAGATGAGGAATAGGGTCCCTACAGGGAATGAGGCCCTATGAAAAATGGGAATGTGGAGCAATATTTCTCCGCGGCAGAGAATGGGAACAAGGACGGAAAGCAAATCTGAGGGTAGTGATGGGAAGCAGGAGGGAGGCATTCTCCGTCCCCTCCTTACCCCGTTGACATCCCTATTTGCTATCATAAATAATCAAATTGATACTTATTTTTTTTTTAAAGACTAATTCGTCCGAAATCAAAATCTTTAAGACCAAATTAATTGTCGCTTTACTCTAATATTAATATAGACATACATATACTATGTTTAGTTAAATATGTTTCACCACAACAGAAATCATTTTTAGTAACAAATTTTGACAATAACACAATAACCACTACTATATATATATATATATATATTCTTATTTAACTTATATTTTTACGATAATTAAATATTTGGTGTTATTATTTATTTAACTTATATTTTTGCGATAATTATATATTTATCTTTAAAAAAGTTTTATCGATAATTGTATAATTTTCATTAAAATTTTTTAATGACAAAGTATAAGATCATTAATATATAATTGGTAATAAATATATTAATAATTATTTTTATTATCGTTAAAAATAAAATAAATAATAGTTAATTAAAAGTGATTTTTTAAATAGTATTTAGAACTCTAAAATTCCAAAACAAATATATATATATATATATATATAAGAATTTTAACTTAATAACTTTTGATAAGAAAGTAAATTTGTCAAATTATACTTCCATGAAATTATTAGTTGTGTTCTCAATAGTTGAAGTATAAAAATCTAAGAAAATAAATATTATCACTCCTATTTTAATAATATTATTTTTATAAATTTATATAAATATACAATAATGAAAAAAATTATACATAAAGTGGCATTATTAAAAATGAAAATAACATACATTGCAATTTCTCTAGTCTAATCCGTATATTTATATGTGAGCAGAGTCTTATTTATGTTAGAATTTGATATTATCAGAAAAAAAAAAGGAAAACCTTCATAATTCAATGGCCTACATTTGATTTGAGTTGTTAAGTATAATTTACAAGCCATGCATGATCTAATTCTCATGCATCAGATTCAAGCAATTAGATTATTACCTTATTATATATTATATATATGCATATACATCAGAGTCTCAGTACTTGGTGTTTTTTTTTTTTTTTGGAGAGAACAAATTAAAACCAAAACAAAAAAATGGTTGAAGGCTAATTTGCAAAATTTAAAACAAGAGCAAAAATTAGCCGACTATTCTTAAATGAGAAGATCTTTGATGTCCAAGATTATAGTGGTTAAGAGTGATTAAAATTTAACTGATTT
Source organism: Arachis stenosperma (assembly GCF_014773155.1). NCBI lineage: Eukaryota > Viridiplantae > Streptophyta > Magnoliopsida > Fabales > Fabaceae > Arachis > Arachis stenosperma. The sequence continues at coordinate 51,236,637 of NC_080384.1, forward strand.
ATAAATATATGATATGGGAAGACTAGAGAATAGTATTTATTAATTTAATTTTTTGTAAAATATAAATGTAGAGCGAAATGAGAATGAGAGAGAAAGAGAGAAAGAGAGTTTGTTAATTTTTAAAAAAATATTTTATTTTAATTATAATGAAAGAATATTTTGTGATATATTTTGGTTTGTCAAATTAGTAATATAAAATATAAATTATAAGTTATATATAGAGTGATGGAAGGATAAAGAGAAATAGAGAAGGGGAGAAAGATAGATAAAAGGATGGAAGAAGAAAGTTTATTAATTTAAAAAAAAATATTTTATCTCAATTTTAATGAGAGAATATCATACGATATATTTTAGTTGTTAAATTAGTAATATAATATAGCTATGTTTTAATTTTAATATTTTAATATTTTAATTATAATTATAATTAAAAAATATGATATTATACATTTTAAATTTTTATAAAATTAGTAATATATAATAAATAATAGATAATAGATTAATAATTAAAAAGTTTTTATTGATCCAACATTGCAATGAATTTTCAATTTTTAGTGTTACCTACTCAAAAAATACTAATAATTTTTTTTTTCACATAAAAGACCCACATAATATATACATAATTTTGGTCAACTCATTTTTTACTTTACGTCGTCATCTCTAACATATAAGATGATCAAATCCACTGACAACCTACACGCAACTCTTCACATGTCATGCATTTATAATAGAAAAAGTATGAGGAGCCAATGAAATATTTATACAATGTATACAATGGAGGTTTATGGAGTATTAGAGATATAATTATTAGTGTTACATTTTTTTATTAGTTAAAGTTTTTGGGATGAGTGGTATCATGACATGGTATTAAAACGCTAAATTCAAAAGGTTAAGAGTTCGATTCTTAGTGAACCCAAAAATTAAACTAATTTTTCGAGAAGATGTTTATTATCCCTTGTACTCGAATGGTTATTCTATTCATTTCATAACTCAATAGCCATTGTACACATTGTACAAATAGTCCATTGTTCCCTAACGGGATATAAGATGATCAAACTCACTAACAACCTAAAGGCAACTCTCCACGTGCCACCTTTGACCACCAAAGATCTCCCCTTCTTAAATAACTAATATAATACTCCCTCTACTCTTATCTCAACTTTGTTTGGTTTTGGTGATGAAAGAGTTGTTCCTTTTCCATTTTGCTAAACGTATCAAGAAGGTCATAACATGAGAAGGGTGACGCAGAGAAAAAGAAGCCATGGTCTCTTTAGCAACCGAAGAAACTATTATTGGAAAACCTTCCCCTTTCTCAACTATAACCTGCATGCAAACAACAATCATCAGTAGATACATTAATAATAATGTTAATCAATGCATGGTATACCTTAAATTGGAAGAACATGGTTAAAGTTGTCAAAGCCAAGAGTCTCTAACAAATACAATAGTGCACCACCTTTATCCCACTTTATCTTTGGCCGTATCTCCATAACCTCATCAAACATATCAATGTTTTAATTTTATGTTAATAAGATTAAGTCTAAGAAATTAAAAAAGAAAAAAATGTAATATCATATAATCAGAAAATACTATTAATGGTCCCATGAACTTCAACAATTTCAAGGATAGTCAAATACTATTAATGGTTTGTGATAATATATACAAGACTAAGAAACTTTTATTTTAATTAATAATTACCTTTCTTCCTCCCGAGATTTGAAAATCTGGGTAAGCTTTCATAATGGACTCCACAATCTCTTTGAGGACACCAACATCCTATAAGTTTGAGAACTAATAATTATAATAAATTGGAAGGTTATGTATTTTGGAATAATTCTATTTATCACTATATATGGTGTGAATCTTAATTATATAATCATTCTTGAAGAGTTTAAGTCATTAACACAAGATTCATCAATCTATACAATTAAGCATGATATATAATTTCAGTAATGTTCAAGAGATGATAACCTAAAATTATCTTGTTTAATTTAATATTTATAATTTTATACATATAATATCTATAATTATATATTTATTATATCTAATATTACTAAATGATTCTAATACTAATTAAAAAATATAAAATGAGATAACTAAATATAAAATAAAATAATTTTAAATTACTTTAGATTGATTTACTATTATTTCTTAAACATTTTTGTTTAATATCAAATTAGGGTTATTATTAATACCTCTTCCCTCTTGACACGTCGGTAGATAAAGCAAATCGGTTACCAAATTCTCAAGCTAATCAACTCATAAAATTCTTACAAGTTTACCATTTTAAGAAGTTTCCAAATTGAGTCCACAAGTAAATAAAACAAAACCTTTATGAGTTTTGAAGTCTTTAGATTTTTTAAAAATTAAGTAGATCTAATTTATCTTAAAAACTAATTTAAACGATAAAAATTATCTTATACTTATAAAAATTATCAAACTTTTAAGTTTAAAACAGTATGAGATTGTATAAGTTTAATTTACCTAATAAACTAACTAATTAATTTAGGTAAACTTTCAAATTTCTCTGTAATATAACATTGTTCTAAAGCATAAACAATGGACTACATATGCTTCAAACTAAAGTATTAAGAAAATTTTTATTGAGAAAAGTTTATATATTGAAGGGTAAGTTTTGAGCTTACTAGCCAAGATTCATAAGAACAAACAGCTGATTCTTCATTATTCTCATCCGAGTTTTCAACAAAGATTGATTTCATGTCCGAAAGTGATGATGATTGTGGAAGGTATCCCATCAAGTTAATTGATTTCTTCTTCTACCTGCACCCAAATGTTTGTGAAAAATTAATAAAATATATAACAATATGTATTTAACCAACATATATATCTTTCTTAATGAAAATTTGGTGATCTAAAAAATAAGTAGAAATTTTTTTTCTTTGAAAACTAAAAACTAATTAAAACAAGACCGGTCAGGTATATATATAGATGTATATATAGTTTGTGTTAGTTGGTTGACAGTTAAAAGAAGAATGCAAAAAGTTCACAAGGCTATTGCTTTCAAAAGCATGGTTTAAGGCTTTATAAATGTTGAAGTTGACTACTTTATTTATTGCTCAAATTGTTCATGAAATCTAAAGAAAGTGAAACCATGTGACACCCTTATCCATTTATTAGATGAAATAAAAATAAGTTTAGGGAACAATTTTTAATTAATTAATATTAGTTATTTTTTAGTTTTTATAGTTTGAGTAATTTAGTTAGGATTAGAATTTAGGATTTATATTAAGATTTAAAATTTAGAAAAATTAACTCATGAAAAAAATTAAACCTATCTGATATAACTTGATCAAGTCACATTCTGAATTGGTTTCCACATGAACTAATAACAAATTTCTCAATGAACAAAAACAAATTAATTAATAAACCAATGTTCTTTAATTTTTGTGGATACAATAATATTCATTGTGATAAAGGTATAAATGTATGTATGTTAAAGCTTCTTTAGGGTATCACAAGAGATATATGGAAAAATGAGAATGAATAATGTGACTAGTAGTATAGATGTAGATCAATGCATTAATTAATAGAGAGAAAATTTTCTAATTAATTACATATGTAATAATGATAAAAGTACTATGTGTGTGTGTGAGAGAGAGAATTGCTTTTTTTAGTTGGGTCTAAGTCAATTATTGCATTTACTAATGGCATTGGAAATATTATAGAGTATCAATACATGCATTTCTAGAACCATTTATTTGTCATTATTGATTTAATTTAATTTCTTGATCAATTTGAATATAATTTTGTAAACAATAATGTTTTTGGAGGAGGGAGTGACCTCTAGGAAAAATATAAAAGCATCTCTTACGACAATAAACATGCATGTTTAGAAAAAAAAAATATTTTCATTCATATTTAATTTGAAAATGAGAAAGACAATAACCTAATCCACTCATATATATATGTTAAAGTTTGAACACTATTAGTTCGATTTTGTTAGAAAACTATTTTTTAATTAAAGATTTACCTATTCTGTGCTTTAAACGCACATATTATTAAAATTATAAATTAATTTTTTTATTGAAAACATAAAAAAGTGAACTTTTTAATGAGCAATTATTAAGAAACCTGGATTGATTGATTAAGATAAAGGATATTTGTATATTAGAAATTGGGATACCATGAAAAAGTTAGAACATACGCCATGAAAGGAGATTAATTATTGATACTTTGGTCACCTCTCTACTACATACCCATCATTACGCACCGTAGGGAATGGTTGACAACGGTGAAAAGTGGCGCACGGTGTGTTTGAATACAGGGAATTCTTACACTTCCACTTTTCTGTCGCAGATTCTTTTTCTTTTTGATTTTGGGTACTGAAGTGATTTAGGGTGAAATCACTATATTAGGTTGGGGTTAGCGGTGGACTTCATAGAATCGACACTAATTCAAATTGATTCTGCATCACAATAAAGAGATTGGATGTCAATCACAACTATTTTAAAAAATTGCAGTAAATAAAGAAATCGCAGGCAATTTACCGCCGCTATCCTCTACGTATCTTGTAGTGTTATTAGTAGGGTTGGAAATACTATCTATATATATCTACGAATATCCAAACCATTTTAATGCGGTTAGAGTGAAATAAAAATCCGATTTTACAGCAAATTGATAATATGATATATTTGTAGTGAATAAAGATAAATTTAGATATCGAATTAATTTACTTATTTAATTTGTACTTCGATTAGAGTGAAATAAAAATTCAATTTTACAACTATCTGATATGTAATGAATAAGGATAAATTTAAATATTAAATTAATTTTACTTGTTTAATTTGTATTCTTATTATTTAATGTATATATTTAACAGAATATATATACATATAATGAGATAGTAAATATTTAAATTCAAATTTTTATTTTTTACATAAATATTCAATGCTACTAAATTAGTAATTCAATGTGTTAATAATACGTAATATTTGATATTATAAAATATAAAAAATTTAAATATTGTCTGTAAAAATACATTTTTTATTTTGCAGATCAAGTTATCAGATAAAGTTGGAACAAGATATATAAAGTGTAGGCAAAATATAACTTAAAAAATATCTGCAGTGAGTAGAGACAAATTTAAATATCGAATTAACTTTACTTGTTTAATTTGTATTCTTATTATTTAATGTATATATTTCAACCGAATATGTATACATATAATGAGTTAATAAATATTTAAACTCAAATTTCTGTTTTTTGTATAAATGTTCAATACTACTAAATTAGTAATTCAACCCCCCTAAGAGAGTCCAGCGCTCTTGATGGGATGATAGCCGAACCCCCCTACACACTCACTCGTTAAAACGCGTCATATTAGGGAGATGTATCCACACCCTTATAAGTAGGGGTGGCAAGCGGGGAAGCCCGCCTCGCCCCGTCCCGCCCCGCCTCGCCAGAAGCCCGCCCTTTGGCGGGCTGGCCCGCCCTGCCCCGCCTAGTGAGGCGGTCCTAGAATCCTAGCCCGCCCCTCCTAACTACGGGCTGGCGGGCTGGCGGGCTAAGCCCGCCAAAGCTCCTCTTTTTTTTTTTTTACTATTAACTACTAAGTAATATATATAATTTCACAACCATATTAATAAATTTATAATTTCTAATGGCATAAAAAATTATATTTTTTATATTCACAAACATTAAAGTCTTTGTAATTATAAATATCTAATAAATATAATTATAAACCAAATTTTCATTCAAAATATAAGTATAAATATTCTCTCCAAAGCAAAATAAATATAATCCAAAACATAATTATAAATATTGTCCCCAAAATAACATAAACATAATTCAAAACACTCAATTTTTATCTTCATACTCTTGTAAGTTAGGTTGGGGGAAGTTAGGTATTGGCAAAAAAATTGCAAAAATACCCCCTCACTAATAAAAACCTTAGCCCGGCGGGGAAGCCCGCCCCGCCCCGCCAAAACCCGCGGTTTAAGCGATGCGAGTTAGGCGGGCTTTTGCTATTTGGCGGTCCCGATTTTCCAGCCCAACCCGCCTTTTTTGGCGGGTTATGCGGACTGGCCCGGCGGTAGGCATGCTTCGTTTTTCTCCCCAACCGATGTGGGACCTTACAATCCACCCCCTAAGGGAGCCCAGTGCCCTCGCTGGCACATCGATTTGGACTCCGGCTCTGATACCATCTGTAACAGTCCAGACCACCCGCTAGTACGATATTGTCCGCTTTGGCACACAAGGTTTCACAGTTTTGCCTTTGACGATAGGGATGATAGCCGAAATCCCCCCCCCCCACACTCACATTGTAAGGTCCCACATCGGTTGGGGAGGGGAACGAAGCATGCCTTATAAGGGTGTGGATAGCTCTCCCTGGCATGACACGTTTTGACAAGTGAGTTTGGGGGGCTTCGGCTATCATCCCTATCGTCAAAGACAAAATCGTGAGGTCGTGTGTGCCAAAGCGGACAATATCGTGCTAGCGGGTGGTCTAGGCTGTTAGAGATGGTATCAGAGCCGAAGTCATGATCGATGTGCCTGTGCCAGCGAGGGCGCTGAACTCCCTTAGGGAGGTGGACTATAAGGTCCCACATCGGTTGGGGAGGGGAACGAAGCATGCCTTATAAGGGTGTGGATACCTCTCCCTAGCATGACGCATTTTGACGAGTGAGTGTGGGGGGGCTTCGGCTATCATCCCTATCGTCAAAGACAAAACCGTGAGGTCTTGTGTGCCAAAGCGGATAATATCATGCTAGCGGGTGGTCTGGGCTGTTACAGATGGTACCAGAGTCGGAGCCCAGATTGATGTGCCAGCGAGGGCGCTGGGCTCCCTTAGGGGGTGGATTGTAAGGTCCGACATCGGTTTGGGAGGAGAACGAAGCATGTCTTATAAGGATGTGGATACCTCTCCCTAGTATGATGCGTTTTGACGAGTGAGTGTGAGGGTTTCGGCTATCATCCCTATTGTCAAAGGCAAAACCGTGAAGCCTTGTATGCCAAAACGGACAATATCGTGCTAACAGGTCGTCTAGGCTGTTACAAAATTAACTTTACTTGTTCAATTTATATTTTTATTATTTAATGTGTATATCCAACTGAATATATATACATAATAAGTTAGTAAAAATTTAAACTCAAATTTCTGTTATAAATATTGAATGCTACCAAATTAGTAATTTAAAGTGCGAATAATACGTAATATTTGATATTATAAAATATAAAAAAATTAAATATTGTCGGTAAAAAATACATTTTTTATTTTACAGATTAATTCATCAGATAAAATTTGTTGGATCAAGATATGTTGAGTGTAGGTAAAGTTTGACTTAAAAAATATCTGCAGTGATTAAAAATAAATTTAAATATTGAATTAACTTTACTTGTTCAATTTATATTCTTATTATTTAATGTGTATATTCAATTGAATATATATACATATAACGAGTTAGCAAATATTTAAACTCAAATGTCTATTTTTTATATAAATATTTAATACTGCTAAATTAATAATAATATGTGTCATTTCATATATCATATTTGGTATCAGTGAAAATATATTTTTTTATTTTACAGATCAAATAGTCAGATAATATCAGATCAAAACCTGTAAAATAGACAAAATTTGACTTGAAAATTTTCAATCCAAAAATAGAATTAGTGTAAAATTTAAATTTTATTTTACCCATTATCATCCTAATCATAAGCAAATTATGTTAAATTATGTATATTATACTTTTATATATTCGCTACTGATACACAAATATTTTTTAAAGAAACAAGTTAGGAAGGAAAAAAAGAAGTCAAGCTTTCAGGAATTAATATATAGTGGCATAGAAAAAATATTAATAAAGACATATAAAATAGTAATTAATTAAATGAATTCAAAAGTGTGGAAAAACTTACAGCAATAAGGAAAAAAATTGTATGTAAAAATCCACCAACCCAGTTTGTGCTTGAATATTATAGAGAATTCTAAGAAAGCAGAGAAATAAGAGTGAAAATTAAAAGAAAGAAATAATGAGTGAGTGAATGATAGAGAAGAATGAGAGAATTATTTGTTGTTATATATATATATATATATATATATAAATCTCCTCATGATGACTTTTGATTCAGTGCTTTATGGTATTGCAGTTTCGGCTATCATCTCTATCGTCAAAGATAAAACTGTGAGGCCTTATGTGCCAAAGCGGACAATATCGTGCTAGCGCATGGTCTTGGCTGTTACAGATAGTATCAAAGCCGGAACCCGAATCAATGTGCCAGCAAGAGCGCTGGGTTCCCTTAGGCGGGTGGACGTGAGGCCTTGTATGCAAAAGCGGACAATATCATTCTATCCGGGTAGTCTGGACTGTTACAGATGGTATCAGAGTCGGAGCCCGGATCGATGTGCCAGCGAGGGCGCTGGGCTCCCTTTGTAGGGGTCGATTGTAAGGTCCCACATTGGTTGGGGAGAGGAACGAAGCATGCCTTTTAAGGGTATGGATACCTCTCCCAAGCATGACGTGTTTTGACGAGTGAGTGTGGGGGGTTTTGGCTATCATCCCTATCGTCAAAGGCAAAACCGTGAGGCCTTGTGTGTCAAAGCGGATAATATCGTGCTAGCAGGTGGTCTAGGCTGTTAGAGATGGTATCAGAGCCGAAGTCCTAATCGATGTGCCTGTGCCAGCAAGGGCGCTGAGCTCTCTTAGGGAGGTGGATTGTAAGGTCCCACATCGGTTGGGGATGGGAACAAAGCATGCCTTATAAGGGTGTGGATACCTCTCCCTAGCATGACGCGTTTTGACGAGTGAGTGTGGGGGGCTTCGACTATCATTCCTATCGTCAAAGACAAAACAGTGAGGCCTTGTGTGCCAAAGCAGACAATATCGTGCTAACGGGTGTTCTAGACTGTTACAAAATTAACTTTACTTGTTCAATTTGTATTCTTATTATTTAATGTGTATATCCAACTGAATATATATACATAATGAGTTAGTAAAAATTTAAACTCAAAATTCTGTCATAAATATTGAATGCTACCAAATTAGTAATTTAACATGCGAATAATACGTGATATTTGATATTATAAAATATAAAAAATTAAATATTGTCGATAAAAAATACATTTTTAATTTTGCACATTAAGTCATTAGATAAAATTCGTTGGATCAAGATATGTAGAGTGTAGGTAAAATTTGGCTTAAAAAATATCTGCAGTTTTTAAATATCGAATTAACTTTACTTGTTCAATTTATATTCTTATTATTTAATGTGTATATTCAATTGAATATATATACATATAACGAGTTAGCAAATATTTAAACTCAAATGTCTGTTTTTCGTATAAATATTCAATACTGCTAAATTAATAATAAAATGTGTCATTTTATACATCATATTTGGTATAAGTGGAAATATATTTTTTTATTTTATAAATCAAGTGGTCAGATAATATCAGATCAAGACCTGTAAAATAGAAAAAATTCTACTTAAAAAATTTTAATCCAAAGATAGAATTAGTGTAAAATTTAAACTTTATTTTACCCATTATCATCCTAATAATCAAGCTAGGAAGGAAAAAAAGAAGTCAAGCTTTCAGGAATTAATATATAGTGACATAGAAAAAATGATTAATAAAGACATATAAAATGGTAATTAATTAAATGAATTTAAAGGTGTGGAAAAACTTACAGCCAGTGGCGGAGCTTTGTTAGAGCAAGAGGGCCATAACCCTCCCAAAATTTTTGTAAAAGTATTAGTAATTCTACTTTAAAGAAAATAAAATTAGTTTGTTTGATTAAATTGATATATTTTTAACTTATGTATTTAAATTTTATGTTCATCTTCACCATTCTTTCAAACTTTTTATTCTATCCTATTTGACATAACAAATAGCATATATTTAAATCAACAACAAGTGACATATCTTTAAATCACCATTACAAATTAAATATCATTATAGAATTAACACTAAATTATATTTAGCTTCTCATATAGCTTCATGCATTATTTTATTTTATTTTATTTTTAAAATAATAAAAATTATAATATAACTAATAGTAATATCAGTTATTAATAAAAAAAATTTTATTTTTAAATTAACTTTACAAATTTAATACCATTATAGTATAACACTGTTTAAATTAATAAATTTTGATATTTTTATTTTATTAGAAATTTAAGACTTTATTTTGTTGTATTATATTATTTAATTTGTAATAAAAATAATAATAAAAATAATTAATCTTGAGACTTTTGAGAAATAAATATTATCAAAAGTAAAATTAATTTTTTAAAATATTAAAAAATAATTTATAAGTTATAATTAATTTTATATAATTTAAATAAAAAATCAATTTTTTAAAAAAAATCAATTTTTAGATAAAAAAAATTAGTTTTCTAAATAAAAATAATTTGTTACGTACAAAAACTAATTTTTTTCATGTAAAAACTGATTTTTTTTAAATTAATTTTTTATTTAAAATCAAATTAGCTTATTAACCTAAACAAAAATTTTTATTAATCAAAATCAGAATTATGTTTTATTAATCTTAACCATATATAATCCTACATATTAATAATAAATTTAAAATTAAATAATTATATTTATAAATTTTATTTTAATATAAAAACTATTATATAAATTTTTTATTAAGATTTTTGGCCTCTCCAAAAAAATTTTTCAAGCTCCGCCATTGCTTACAGCAATAAGAGAAAGAATAGTATGTAAAAACCCACCAACTCAGTTTGTGCTTGAATATTATAGAGAATTTCAAGAAATTATAGAAGCAAGAGTGAAAATTAAAAGAAAAAAATAATAAGTGAGTGAATGATAGAGAAGAATGAGAGAATTATTTATTGCTATATATATATATATATATACACACACACACGAGTGTCTATTTTTTGCTTTAGAATTTTTCTTTTTATATATACGAGTATCTCAATCCTAAAAATATATTTTATTATTTTGTTTTAAGTATTAATATAATCTATTAAATTTTTAAATTAAAATATTAAAACAATTATCAATATATTTTTAGTTTTTATTACTATATAGTGACATTAGAATTGGAAGACACTAAGTTAAGCCAAATTTAAACCAGACATACAAAAATTGAATTTAGTACTTAATTCTTATAATTTTATTAAATTTGTAATTAAGTTTTATAATTTTTTTTTGTTTCAATTGGGTCTTCATTATTTTTAACTTTATAATTAGATTTTTTTATATTAAAAATACTAAAATTAATTGAATATTCTTTTTAAAAACATGTGTCAAAAATTAATTTAAGTTCTTAATTCTGATACCTTTAATTTGTAAAAAAGCATTTCGTTAATTCTAATACTTTTTACATTCATAAATAATCAATTACAAACTAAAAGCAATAAAAGCAATTTGAAAATTTAATTGAAAGAAAAAAAATATAAAAACCTAATTATAAATGATAGAGATCAACAAAGTATTAATTCGATATCTAAATATTACTATAAGCATGTTGTCTTCTATCCTAAAAAATGATATATTGCTACTATAAATTAAATGTGTAAATTTGCTACTAGCTCAATTCAGTCAACACTAATAACATGAGTATATGAATTTAATTAATTAATCTCTAGCTACTCTAGAACACATCTCTCATCATTAAGAATGCATTTGGGTATTATCTTGATCATTTTTTAAAAGGAAAAGTCTAGGGGGCCAGCAGTTTTATTGAATTTTGGCCAGCATGTAACCAGCAGAGGAAGGTGAGCCATTGGATGAAATTTCACACCAATCTCACACCATCAAATTATCATTGATGGCTAGTTGATGGCTAACAATCACAAAAATTGCTGGCCCCCTAGCATTGCTCTTTTTAAAAAACTCACTCAAAATAAAAGAGAAAATAGAGATCATGAGAAGTTTGAGCAGCTACACCTTATGGGCAGTGTATGTTTTACTTTTGTTTTTTAAATTTGCTAAGAGATAATTATTTATGTAACTCTTTTTTTTAATTTAAATATTATTTACTAGGAGAAATAAGTTTATGATATGATATCAAAATTTGAGAGATACATGTAAAAAGTATCAAGAACTTGTGGTGTTGAAGGAGAGGATCAAATCTGAGAAGAAGAGTGAGAGAAGAAGCACAGCTTCAAGAACAGAGAAAGAGGAAGAGAAATATGACTTGCTTGAATGCATTTTTGATGTAATTGGTAAAGTGAAATATATAGTGAATGAGTAAGGTTTTTATATTTACAAAGAGAAAGTCCATCTAGAAGAGTGTAGAAGTGTTGACTTATAACTAACTCCTAAATTGAATTAATTATTAGCTTCTAACTGAATTGCTAACTTCTAACTAACTTCACTTAAACAGAAATACAATAATTATATTAATACTCCTATCATTATCTCCACTTTTCTTTTCTTCAGAAAGTTCTCTTTGTTATTGTTGCAAAGACACAGACAAAGGCAAGACTCTGCACTCCCTTTAGATGCTGTTACCAGTTCTGATTTTCTGACAAGCTTGTTGTTCATCAATCTCCATTCCAACAATACTCAGCCTGGACCTAAACTGTAAGAAATTCTCTAAGAAAACTGTCTTTGTTAGAATATCAGCTACTTTGACTGCTCCTGAAATGTGGCTGATTCTAACATTTTTGTTGTTTACATGATCTCTTATAAAGTGAAGGTCAATTTCAAATTGTTTGGAATTTAAGTGTACGATTGGATTTGGTGCTAATAGTACTGCACTCAGATTGTCACAATACATTAGTGGTGCTTCCCTTAAGGGACACTGTAGTTCAACTATTAAGTTCTTTATCCACAGCAACTCTACAACAAGATCAACTAAGCTTATATATTCTGCTTCTATACTGGATCTTACAACTGTAGTTTGTTTCTTTGATGCCCACGAAATCAGATTTTCACCTAGAAACACACAGTATCCGCTTGTAGACTTCCTATCATCCGAGTCTCCTGTCCAATCTGAATCACTATATACAGTGATTTGCATTGAGTTTTCATTCGTTAGATGCAGTCCATAGTGTCTTGTGCCACTGAGATACCTTAGGATCCTCTTCACTATTCGCCAGTGAATGTCCTAAGGAGCTTGAATGAATTGTGTCATTTTGTTGACACTATATGAGATCTCTGACCTAGTCACTACTAGGTACTATAGGCTTCCAATTAGTGACCTATATAGCTGAGAATTGGCGAATTGTGAACCACCAAAAGCTGAGAATTTTATAGTTCACAGCAATGGGGTGTGATAGCTAGTGCATCTGGTCATGCCAGCTTTCTTTAGAACCTCACCAGTGTACTTCTGCTGTGATAAGAGCAAACCACCAGCCTTTGATTTTTTCACTTGAATTCCAAGAAAGTAGTGAAGATTTTCCATGTATTTAAGGACAAATTTTGCATTCAGTTGCTCAATTACTTCTTTCACACGCTTCTCTGACTCACCTATGATGATTATATCATCCACATACACCAGTATGTTGGTCTTTATGCCATCAACATTTCTTAAGAAAATTGAGACATCTGACTTTGTTGCTTGAAAGCCTAGTGTACTTAGTCCATTTGCCAGCTTGTGATACCACTTTCTTGGGACTTGTTTCAACTCGTAGAGGGCCTTGTTCAGTTTGCACACTAGGGATGAATCACTAGTTTCATACCCTTTAGGCTATTTCATATACACTTCTTCTATCAGTTCTCCATGCAAGAATGCATTGTTCACATCTAGCTGCCTTATCACTCATGATTTTGCCAAGGCCATTGATAGAATTAGCCTGATAGAGGTTGGTTTTACCACTGGATTGTATGTCTCAGTAAAGTCAAACCCAGGCTTTTGTGCAAATCCCTGTGCTACTAGCCTGGCTTTGTGTTTTTGTAATGATCCATATACATTGTACTTGATCCTAAACACCCACCTACTCCTAATTGCTTCTCTATTAGGAGGGAGAGTGACTAATTCCCAGGTTTTGTTCCTCATCAGTGCTTCATATTCTGTGTCCATCGCTACTTTGCATTTGAGTAGACTAAGAGCTTGTTGTACACTATTTGGTTCTACACTTTTTTGGAAGGCTCTTGGTTTGAATACTCCTGCTTTGCTTCTGGTGACCATTGGATGTAAATTCCTTGATACTGTTTGACTAGCTTCTAGCTCTGAAATTGGTAACACAATTTCTATATCATTTATTGAAATTAGAAAAAGAAAGAAAAAAGAAAAGCAATAAAGGGGACAAAATGCCCCAAAGCAAAGTGAAGCTCAATAAAGATCAATGCATAAGTGTTGTGAAATGAAAAGAAAATGCATGAGTATGTAAAAAAGTGAGTAGAATGGGTAGTTAGGTTAGAACTTAAATTACATAGGTTGTCATAGGTTAGGTGGGAAGTCTAGGTTAATCAAAGATTCAAATTTCAAAGTCCACTTGACCAAATATGCATCCTACCTTGACCCTAGCCCCATTACAACCAAAGAAAAGACCTCATGATAGATGTATGCATGCATGAGATATATGTTGATTGTTAGAAGAAGAACAAATCTTGGAAAGCATGATTAGGGAAGAATTGAGATAATCGACCCTAAACACTTGAGCGAATAGAGTGCAAACATTTCCGGTGAGGGTTCGATGCTCAATTACATGTTTTCACCTATGATCATCTCTTCATGCAAGTTTGTAAAAAAATATTTAATAACTCAATTCAATTGTGGATTAGACTTGCTAATCCTTAGCCCTTGTGCATATACGATTCTTGGGAATTGATTTATTTTGACCAAGCAATTGCATTCATTTAGATAGTTGCATATAAGTAGATTGCATTTAGTAGTTTCCATTGAATAAATGCCATGCCCTTTGCTTTCTCTTGGTTTAAGCATGAGGACATGCTTGGTTTAAGTGTGGGGAGGTTGATAAACCCGTTTTGACGGTTTATCTTGTATTGATTTTAAGAGATTTTATCACCTTTTACCTACATTTATTCAATAAAATAGCATGGTTTTGTGATTGTCTCCTTATTTGTGTTTAGATGTGAAAACATGCTTTTAGACCCTTAATTTGATGGTTTTAATCTCCCTTTGATTCCACTAGATGCCTTGATATGTTTGTTAGTGATTTCAGATTGAAAAGGGCTAGGAATGGATCAAAGGAGTGAAGAGGAAAGCATTCAAAGTGGAGAAATCATGAAAAGTCAAAGAAGTTGAACTCGCCCATGGATGCGCGCGCGCACCTGGCGCTTGCGCGCACCTGCGAATCACCCCATGGACGCGTACGCGTGCTGTGCGCGTACGCGTCGGTGCTGGTTTATGATTTTTTAATGAAAACGTGGCCAACGAATTTTGAAGGGTTGTGGGGCCCAATCTCAACCAACTTTGGCGCCTAAACTGCTATTTAAAGCCAAGAATTGAAGAGCAAAGGGGATTTTCATTCATTACACACTCATTAGAATTAGTTTAGAAGTAGTTTCTAGAGAGAGAAACTCTCACTTCTCTCTAGGATTAGGATTAGGATTAGGTTTAGTTCTTAGATCTAGGTTTTAATCTTTGCTTTCTTCACTTCTATCTCTCAATTCCTTGTTGTTACATTCATCTTCTTCTATTCTTTTGTTGTAATTTCCTTTATGTTGTTCTTATATTTTGTTGTAGATCTAGTATTGTTCCTTCTACTTTCTTCCAATTCAATAAAAGGTAATTCATAATAAATGTGTTCATTTGATTAGTTGTTGTTTAATTCCTTGCAATTGAGTAGTGTAGATTTACTTTTCTTGCAATTTTACTATGCTTTCCTTTTATGTCTTCCAAGCGTTTGATGAAATGCTTGGTTGGATTTTAGAGTAGAGTTTTATGTTCTTGGCTTGGAAAGGTAACTTAGGAACTCTTGAGTTACTAATGTCCAAGTAATTGATGATTGGGATCCATTGACTCTAGTTCTCACTAATTGAATTAGTGGAGAGTTAGGACTTATGGATTAGGATTGATATAGCTCATTTGACTTCCCTTTACTATTAGTTAGAGGATGATTTAATGAGATTAATCCTTGCCAATTCTCATATTGTGGTTAGTGATTAGTATAGAGATCCTTGACTACCAACCCTTGCCAAGACCTTTTTAGCCATTAGTTTACTTTCTTGCCATTTATCTTTCATGCCTCTTATCAAAACCCCAAAAATAACTCATAACCAATAACAAGACACTTCATTACAATTCCTAGGGAGAACGACCCGAGGTTTGAATACTTCGGTTATTAATTTTAGGGGTTTGTTACTTGTGACAAACAATCTTTTGTATGAAAGGATTAGTGATTGGTTTAGAAACTATACTTGCAACGAGAATTCATTTGTGAATTCTAAACCGTCAAAAATCTAATCATCAACTGTGTTGAGTTGAAGCTGTCCTGAGTGATTTTTCTTCTCTGAGGCTAGTGGCTGGTGTCCTTATGATTTCACTAAGTCTAGGAATTGTTGGAAAAATTGGAGTTGAAGTCTCTGAGTCTTGTCTGGTGTTGGTTGCTTCTCTTGCTTCTTGAAAAGGGAACCTTTCTTCAAAGAACACCACATTTGGAGTTGTGATGATTTTCCCTTGTTGAGTGAGGCATTTGTAGCCTTTTTGAACTGAATCATATCCAATGAAGGTACATGGAGAGGACTTGAAGTCAAGCTTGTGCTTGTTTAGGGCCTTTGATGGGGAAAACATAGGCATCCAAATACCCTGAAGTTCTCATAGGTTGGTTTCTTTCCAAGTAGTTTTTCTATTGGTGACTGTCCTTCCAACATAGGTGTAAGGTAGTAAATTGATTAGTTTTGCTGATGTAGCAAAGGCTTCACCCCAGAATTTTGTAGGCATTGAAGCTGCTGCTAGTAAGGTCAGCCCCATTTCAACCACATGTCTATGTTTCTTTTCGGCTAAGCCGTTTTGTTGATGTACATGAGGATAGGAAAACCTGTGTATGATCCCTCTTTCCTGCAAAATCTTAGACAGACTCATATACTCAGCAGCATTGTCACTTTGTATCACTTTTAGTTTTGTGTTTAATTACAATTCAATCATTCATTGAAAGTGATTAAAAAGATGATTTTAGTTGAGCTCTAGACTTAATGAAATAAAACCAAGTGAACGTTGAGAATGGATCAATGAAATTCACAAAGTATCAATTTTCATTATTATCAAACATAGGGGGTAAACCCCATATATCTGTATATACAAATTGTAAAAGTTGTGTATACACTATTTGTGAGGTTGAAAAAGGCAATTGGTGGGACTTTCCAATGCAATAGGCTGAACAATCTATTTTATTACTAGCTGGAAAAGAAAAATTACAACAATTGCTTAGGGCTTTTGACAAAACACTTTGGCTGGGGTGTCCTAATCTGGCATGCCATATTAGGAGACTGTTATTGTTATTTAGAATGGTCACATGAGCTTCTGGTGGTGTGTGTGCAGCAAAATTAACAAACTTATAGAAGCCTTTATCGACCTTCCCTTGAAGCACAATTTCTTTGGTTTCTTGTGATTTAACACAACATTTGTCAGGATGGAATTCAAAAAATACTCTGTTATCACAGCAGAATTGGTGGACACTCATCAAGTTCTTTGTAATTTCAGGCACAAACAGAATTTTTCTCAACTTAAATAGCCTAGAGCTCAAATCAGATTTAAAACACGAATTACCAATTATATTGATTCGCAAACCTGATCCATCTCCAATGACAACTTGTTCATATCCAACATATTCTTCTTTCTCAATCAAATTGTGTTAATCATGTGCCACGTGATGCGTGGCCCCTGAGTCTTGATACCAATTTGGGTCCTGAATGGTGGCAAGTGCAGCTAGTACTTTGCTGAAATTAGCTGCAGACTGACTGATCTGGTTGCTATAATCTTTGCTGATCTGGTTGTTGTAATCCTTTTCATATTGATCCTTACTATAACTATACCAGCATGTCTTTGCTGTGTGTCTTATTTGTCACATACTTGACATTGTGGCTTCTCATACTGTGTTCTTGCATTCCCGAAATTTCTTGCACCATTCGTTCTGCCTCTTCCGTGCTGTCCCCTTTCATATTCATTTCCTTCATTATAATGTTCTTGCATACTTCTGCCACCACTGTATGAATTTCTATCTCCTCTAAATCTGCTACCTCTGCCTCGGAAGCCACCTCTGAATCCTCTTCTCATTTGCTGATTTTGTCCATACTAGTAGTGCTGAGCTAAATTGGCTTGCACAAGTGTTTCTAACCTTCTAAACCTTGCTAACATCCTTTCATGTGATAAAAGTAATGCTTCCAATTCACCTACAGTTATATTTTTGGATCTTGATGTTGTTAACACTGAGGTTATCAGTGATGAGTATTCTTCAGTCAATCCATTTAGTATCGCATTTACATGGTCACTCTCTTTCACAGATTCACCTACAGAAGCTAGTGCATCTATTGTTCCTTTTATAGACAGGACATATTCAGTGACAGAGGCACCAATTTGAATAGTACTCAGCTTGTTCTTTAACTGCATTACCTTAGCTTTGATTTAAGAAGATAATTGATCTTCCAGCCTCTTCCAAACCTGCCATGTGTACATGCATCCAACCATTCTTGTTGTAAACGGCTTGTTCATTGAAGCTAACAGCCATAACTTGAGGAGTGCATCTTGCCTCTTCCATTTTTGAAATCCAGGATTTACTGTGCCAGCTCCACCATTCTCAGACACCAGAAATTGTTGAGGTATAAGGTATTTCTTCTCCTGTGATGTGACTTAGCATGTCATTACCTTCAATTGTTGACTCTGTCTGATCTTTCTACTGTAAGTAGTTGTCCTCATCTAATTTTATCGAAATCGGAGTTGCTGTGAACCCTTATGCCATTGTGACTGAATCTTGCAGCTGAACAAGCTTGATTTCTCGAACTTTATGGAAGCTGTGGTACCATAAGTTCTGATACCATAAAAGATATCAAGAACTTGTGGTGTTGAAGGAGAGGATCAAATATGAGAAGAATAGTGAGTGAAGAAGCATAGCTTCAAGAACAGAGAAAGAGAGAGAGGAAGAGAAACGTGATTTGAATGTATTTCTAAATGTGTAATTGGTAAAGTAAAGTGTACAGCGAGTAAGTAAGATTTTTATATTTATAAAAGAAAAATTCATCTAAAAAAGTGTAGAAGTGTTGACTTGTAACTAACTCTTATACTAAATTACTAATTTCTAACTAAATTGCTAACTTCTAACTAACTTCACTTAAACAGAATACAGTAATTATATTAATATTTCTATCAACATGTTAAAGTTATAATAATTTATATGTATTTTTTTGTATCAATTTAATTTTTGAAAAAAATGACCTTATGAAAAAATTATTTGTTTTTCAACAAATAGGTTTTCTGTGGGATTTTTGGTTTAGCTCACATGCATTAGACCTATATACTGTTATTAACTGCAAAATTTTTTTCCTTAGAAAAGTCAACTAATTAAAATTTTCATGCCATATATAAGATATGGAAAAAAGTTTATTATTATAGGTCTACTAATAGACTTATAATTGTTATCATTTGACAATAATAATAATAATAATAATAGAATATTTTTTATTATATATATACATAGATCTCTTGGAGATATATAATTAACAAGCGTATGATCTATTAATGTTTTTATAAATTATTTAATAGGCATTTTATCTATATATTTAAATCACGTACTACTAAATATGTTAAGTTTTGTCATATTTATACAAAGAGTTAGAATATTAATATATGATATACATCAATCGGTAATATTAAAAAGACAATACTTAAAATTATTTTATTTAACATACATTTACAATTATATATATATAATATCTATAATTATATATTTATTTTATTTAAAATTATATATTATTCTAGTGATAATTAATAAATATTAAATAAAATATTTTAAAATATTTAGACTAATTTTTTATTATTTCTCAAATATTATTATAGATCAAATAATAATTCATATCTGAAAAAGAGAAACTCATTATATATTTATCATGTGATCTACTCAGAAGTATATACCTGCATTGATGTTGAACTCAAAAATACACATTCTGTGTCTAATTTTTTTAGAGGTGGCGCGTAATAAATCTGTTATCCGTTAAGAGAATTAGATGAAAGTGTAAAATTTTTTTATAACAAGTATGTAATTAGTAATATCGATAAGTTATAATTTAAATGGTATAATTTTTCCATACTCATCTAAGAGGTTGTGGGTTCAAGTCTCTTTATATTTGGTAAGAAAAAAGGTATATAATTAGTAATAAACTTTTAATCACCAAAAGACTTCGATCACAAAGTACTAATATTCAATAATACATAATGACATCTAAAATATAAAATAGATTATTCAATTATTTTATGAATTTATAGAAATATCATCTTAAAATTGATTTGACAAAAAAACGAAAATTGACAATCAATAAAAGCCTATGACATAAACTTCTAACCAACTAAACCTTCCAATTGGTATTCAATCAAATCACATACATATGATTAAAAAGCTCATGCTAGACCAAAAAATATGTTAATTAAATAACCTTAAAAACTCAGAACCATACATGCCTTCTTAATTATTTAAAGCATAAAGTTTGGTCGACCTAATATTTTCCACCTGCACTCACATCATATATAAGAAATTCATGAAAACAGAATATTAAAAAAAACACTATTAAAGGGCTATCAACTAACTTCATTTACTTTAATCTGTATAGAAAATGCTTCAATAATGTTTTAATAAATTAAAATGCCCATTAATTGTGTACTATAATAGAACAGGTCAAATTGTCATGAAATTAAAAACCTATTTACAATTAAATTTAATGAATTCAAAATAAAAAATTAGAGACATATCTGTCTTTTCCATTAAAAACTATGCAAGTAGTGCTCGATGATGAGTGGAGATTGTGCGAATGCATTTTATTTAAATATTTTAATATAGAAAGTTCATTATTTTTATACTTAATTCTCAGTGTCCATTTTGTACTCTCTAGCATGAATGTGTGTTACACTATTATCACATGGCAAAGCAACTGTGTATAGAAGATTGTTTATGTAATTCACTTTGATGATTGATTGATAATATATTATATATCTATTATATTCCATACACTTAATTATATAAATAATTATCATTTTTATTATATATATATATATATATATATATATATATATATATATATTGCATTTGAAATGTAATTGTGCACAAACATTTTTTTAAATTTGTGTCATGAAACTACTCATCCCAAAAGCTTAAGCTGATAGGAGAATGTAACACTAATGGTTATATCTCTAACATTTCTCCTCAAGCAAGATCCGCTCTTTTGGGTTTGCTTGATTTGCTATTTTTTCACTTTTTTTGGGATTCACCAAGGATTGAACTTTTGACCTTTTGGATATAAAGCTCTGATACCATGAAGGATCAGGCCCATACACGAGAAGAACAAAGAAAAAAGGGAAGCTTAAGCTTTTGGGATGAGTGATTTCATGACATGGTATCAAAGCTCAATTCATCCAACACAATGACGAATACCAATTCACAAGCTGAAAACTCAGCGAATCAGTCAAGCCTAGATCCGAATTTCACTTCTTCCCCAATCTCCATGAAATTCGACAATAACAATTTCTTGCAGTGGAAAGACCAGGCAGAATCAACGATTGAAAGTCACAATTTATTTCATCATATCACAGGAGAAGGAATTCCTCAAAGGTTCGATGAATCAGGACAAGTGACACCAGAATTTGCTGCGTGGAAGAGACAGGATGCATTGCTCAAATCTTGGCTTCTTGCTTCGATGACCAAGCCTTTTACTACTTAGAATGGTAGGATGTATTTATTCATATGAGATCTGGAAAAGATTAGATGATCATTTCTCTTCACAGATTCGAGCTAAAATAATGCAGTTGAAACACAAGTTGAGTAGTATTAAGATAGGCAGTTCAGTGAATGAATATGTTTTAGCCTTATAAGAAATAATTGATGCCCTAACTTCAATAGGAGAATCGATGCGTGAAAGTGATCATGTTAATGCTTTGTTGAATGGGTTAACTGAAGAATATAGCTCTGTGATTACTTCGGTTGTAGCAAGACCTGTGAGTATTTCGGTAGGAGAACTAGAAGCTTTGTTGCTGACTCATGAGAGTATGTTAGAAAGATTCAGGAAACCAGAATCGTTTGTGCAAGCAAATGTGGCACAAAGTGCCATTAGATACTCTCAAATTTTCAACATAAGAGGTGGTGGCTTCAGAGGAAACTACAGAGGAGATTATAAGAACATAGACGGTGGCAGAATGGTCAGAGGCAATTGCAACTTCTATAACGAAAATGGACAGTTTGGTGGGAACAATTCAACAAATTACAATGTCTCAAGATTTGAAGGTGGTGAAGGCTCAAGATTTGGTGAGAGGCAGCATTACAGTGGTTCAAGAATGACTAATGGCCCTAGACCTATTTGTCAAGTGTGTGACAAGCTCGGACACACTACAAAAACTTGCTGGTATAGGTATGACAGACCAGAAGGTTTAGAAGCTCAATATGAAAACTCAAACTCACAAAACATGCAAAGCTCACAAGCAAATATGAGCAATGTGTTGGCCACACCTGCAACATTGCAAGATCAGCATTGGTATCTAGATTCGGGTGCCACACACCACATGACTTCGAATAAGCAAAATCTGGTTGAGACAGAGAAGTATGAAGGCGCGGATCAGGTGATCGTTTGAAACGGATCAGGTTTGCGCATCAATATTGTTGGAAACTCTTACTTTAAAACTGATTTGAATAATAGAGAATTTTTGCTGCATAAACTGTTACACGTGCCTGATATCACAAAGAATTAATTTAGTGTGTATAAATTCTGTTGTGACAACAGTGT
This sequence comes from Arachis stenosperma, assembly GCF_014773155.1. Taxonomy (NCBI): domain Eukaryota; kingdom Viridiplantae; phylum Streptophyta; class Magnoliopsida; order Fabales; family Fabaceae; genus Arachis; species Arachis stenosperma. The sequence continues at coordinate 51,259,453 of NC_080384.1, forward strand.
CTTTTTTGAGTTTCACTCTGATGGTTGTTGTGTGAAATCTCAGGGAACTAGAGAAATTGTCATACATGGGGAAGTTGATAAAGGAATGTACAAGTTTCTCAACTTCAACCCTTAAAATAAGTCAGTTGTATTTGTTTCAACTGTGTCCACTGTTGACCAGTTCTTTTTGTGGCACAACTGGTTGGGTCATGCTGCAAATAATATTGTTTCTTCCGTTCTAAAGTCTTATAATGTTGTTGCTCCTTTAAATAAAAACCCCTGTGCATCTTGCTGTATTGGAAAGTCCCATAGTCTTCCTTACCCTCCTTCAAATTCTTTGTACACTGCTCCACTGTAGTTAATATACAAAGATGTTTAGGGTCCTGCCCCTATTCCAGATTCAATTGGAAACTTCTACTTTGTTGTCTTTATTGATGCGTTTAGTAAATACACTTGGCTATATCTCATCAAAACTAGGTCTCAAATCAAATCAGTTTTTAAATATTTTCAACAAATGATTGAGTTGCAATTAAATTCTAAAATTAAGATGCTTCAGTCTGACAATGCTCCTGAGTATGAAAGTCTAGCCATGGATTTACAGGTGCAAGGAATTCTGCACAGATTCTCTTGTCCATATGAGCATCAGCAGAATGGCAGTGTCAAGCACAAGCATAGGCACATAGTGGAGAAAGGCTTAGCTATGTTAGCAGGGGCTGGAATGCCAGTCAAATATTGGGAAGAGGTGTTTATGACAGCAGTACATCTCATAAACAGATTACCAACCCAGGTTCTGCAAAGGCAGTCACCTTTCAAGAAGCTGTTTGAAAAAGATTTTGACTACACAAGCCTAAGGGTCTTTGAGTGCTGTGTTTTTCACATTTGAGGCCTTACAACAGGCATAAATTGGAATTCAAATCATCACCATGCTCATTTCTGGGTTATAGCTCAGTACAAAAAGGTTACAAATGCCTCACTGCACAAGGGAAAGTGTTGGTTACTAGTAATGTGGTATTTGATGAACAACAATTTTCATTCAAAACTTCACTTTCTTTAATTGATACTAACAATTCAACCTTTGACCCTCACTTACCTCCGGTGATTCCATTGTTAAACACACACCCTACTCAACCTCCAAACACCTACACAAGCGACCCTGCCCAGCCCTCCCACAGTTCTTTAACCACTGCAACCAGCTCCCCTCAAATACCTCAAAGTTCAACACTTACACATCCCTTTAATCCCACTGTATCAAACGCCAGCCCCCAATCACAAGTACAAACAAAAGTGTCACCAACCTTGCCCTTCTCAAACCCAACTTCCACAGTAGCACAAATAACACCTTTAGCTTAATCTGCAACTCCAATCCCTATTCCCATTTCATACCTTTAAATTCTTCTTTCTTTTAGTGATGAGCTTCCAGTTCCAGCCCCACTCGTTTCCAATGTTCATCTTATGACCACAAGAAGTAAAAGTGGAGTTTTTAAGCCCGGATCTTTTCTGGCCAGTGTTGAACCAAGGACAATCCGGGCTGCCTTGTCCATGCCTGAGTGAAAGGCTGCACTGGATGTAGAATTTAATGCTCTCATGCAAAACCAAACCTGGAAACTAGTTCCCCTTCCTCAGGACAGAGAGGCAATGGGTAGCAGATGGATATTTCGGGTCAAGTACAACTCAGATGGTAGCTTACAAAAGAATAAAGCTCGTGTTATGGCTCAAGATTTTTCTCAGAGACCAGGTTTTGACTTCACAGAAATGTACAGCCCAATGGTAAAATCCATTTCAATTTGGGTCGTGCTCACATTAGCATTGTCTAGAAATTGGAAAATCAAACAGCTTGATGTAAATAATGCATTTTTGTATGGTGATCTGGCTGAAGAAGTGTACATGAAGCAGCCCAAAGGTTATGAAGTTGGTGATGGCAATTTGGTGTGCAAACTTACCAAAGCCCTCTATGGTTTGAAGCAGCTGCATCAAGAGCCTAGTATCACAAATTGTCCACAACCTTGCAGCATCTTAGGTTCAATGCAACAAAGCCGATGTATCTGTCTTTACCAGGTTCAAGAATGGATCTTCATTGTTTGTTCTGGTATATGTTGATGATATATTAATCACTAGATATTCTAATGATGCAATCTCACTAGTAATCCAGCAGCTGAATGTTAAGTTTGCATTAAAGGATATGGGAGAACTTAAGACTGTCAATGGTGGTCTAGCTTTATCGCAAGAAAAATATGCCAAGGATCTGCTCAAGAAAGCAGATATGGAGACCTGCAAGCCCTGCTCTACTCCTCTGCCCTCCTTAGTAAAATTCTCTGCCTTTGGAGGAGTAGCCTTCAAAGACCCTAAGCTATATAGGTCAGTGGTGGGAAGTTTACAATACCTCACTGTCACTCGCCCAGAGTTAGCCTATTGTGTAGGTAAAGTCTCTCAATTTATGCAAAATCCACTAGATAAACACTAGAATCTAGTCAAAATGGTGCTAAGATATGTGCAAGGGACACTCAATTTTGGCCTTCACCTATCCAAGACGAGTGTTAAGCAGGTTCAAGCATACAGTGATTCTGACTGGGGGGAGACCCGAATGATAGGAAGTCCGCTGGTGGTTTCTGTGTTTTTCTTGGAGGAAATCTAATCTCGTGGAGTTCAAAGAAGCAAGGTGTTGTTTCTAGATCCAGTACTGAAGCCGAGTACCAGGCTATGGCTGACCTAGTGGCTGAACTGCTTTGGATCAAGAACCTCATGATTGAGTTAAGAGCCCCACTTTCAACAGCTCCAATTGTTTATTGTGATAATTTGAGTGCGGTACTGTTGGCTGCAAATCCAATTTTGCACTCAAAGTCAAAACACTTTGAGACTGGCCTTCATTTTGTCCGAGATTATGTCACTAAGAGAATTGTTCATGTAAACCATGTTCCTAGAACTGCACAGTTGGATGATATACTAACAAAGCCTCTACCCAGTACTGCATTTTTGGAGCTCAAGTCAAGACTGCTAATTGAGGATCTGGCTAAGTATAGTAACAACAATGGTACAAACAGGCTCAACAAAGGAGATCAAAAAGGGGAATTGGAGAAATGCAAAAATTCAGAGTCAGAAGATGCAGGCAAAGAACCTAGCAGCAGCGGTCATGACATCGAGTTGGAAATTAAAGCTAACAAGACTAAAATGCTAGAAGACTTGAAGAAGAACTAAGAAGCAGGGGTCATGATAGAGTAAATAAATTAAACAAAATTGATTAGTAGCTTCAGTAAAATGTGGATAGTTAGTTTGTGAGTATTGGCATTGCTGTTAATTAGAGTTAGCACGTAATTAGTTTTGTGTAGTTAGTTTTGTGATAACAAAGTTAGTTAGTTGACAACTGTAGCTCTCCATGGTTTAAATAGCTAGATATGAGTCAATGTTCATTACTTTTTACCAAGGTTGCGAGAACCGAACCGGTCAATGAATCGGTGAAGTAACTGGTTCAATGGTTTAGAGGTTTAACCAGGGTTCAACCGGTTTAATTATATATACAATAAAAATATTAACAAATTTAAATACCTCAGTCAGATTTCAATATAAACAATATTTTTTCTCAAATCCAGCAACCCATAATCAACAAAACACCATCAATAACTCAAACCCAGCAACCAGAATCAACAAAGCAGATAAATCAACAGAATCAACTCAGAATAAAAATCATAGCACAACTCAGAATAAAAGAATTTCAGCATCAATAATAAACAATGCAGTGAACCACTGCCTATACCACCATCAACAACTGAATAAGAAAAATCAAAATCATAGCATAACTTAGAATAAAAAAAATTTCAGCATAAACAATGACCAATATAGTATAGCACTGCCCATAACATCATCAACAACTGAATCACAAAAATCAAAATCATAGCATAACTTAGAATCAGAAAATTTCCAGCATAAATAACCAACAATGTAGTGAAGCATTGTCCAACTGAATCAGAAAAATCAGCAACCAGCAACTCATAAATCAAAATAAACAAAATTAACAAAATAACCGATGCAAGGTGACAAAGCGGCTAATACTCCGCAGCCGGGCAGAGAGAGACGTCGCCGTGTGAGAGACAAAGAGAAAGGACGTTGAGCTCTGACCCTCAGACAAAGAGAAAACTCGAAGAGAGAGACGGACCCTAACAAATCGAGCAGTGACGACGACAGAGCAGTCCTTCGCGGCGGCGATTCCAACAGCTCAGACTCGACGTCGAGGGGAGGTGACTATAATAGGTGTTGTTGACCTTGAAGAGAGCAACAGAGAGAGATCACCGAAGAGACGACGACCGGCCGACGGCGATAAGAAGAGTAACGATCCGAAGAGACGGCGACAAGGAGAAGAACGATGAGAAGAGTGCGACAATGGGATAGTGATGGTGTTGGGTTTAGGGTTTCTCTGAGACTGAGAGAAAGGAGAGGGGTGGGGAGGGGTGGGGTGGGGTGGGGTGAGAAGACTGCGACGGTGGATGAGTGATAGCGGCTAGGTTTAGGGTTTCTCAGAGACAGAAAGGGAGAGAAGGGGGAAGGGTGGGGGTGGGGGTGGGGGTGGGGGTGGGGTGGGTTAGGTATCTGTTGGGTTGGGTTTGGTTTTTTTTTTTTTATATATATATATATTATAAAAAAACTGATAACCCTAAAAAAACCCGATCGATTCTGACGGTTTACCGGTTAACTACTAATTTGACCGATTTTTAACTCAATTTTTTGCTGAATGATTTTACAGTATAACCGAACCAATCAAATAATCGGTTTCCGATTAATCCGATTGAATCGGACAGTCCAGTTCGATTTTTAGAACAATGTTTTTTCCTTTACTAATTCACAATACAAGAATCAGCTTCTCACTTTTTCTATTCCCTTTGCTTTCACATTCTCTTTTCTCTTTGTTCTTTTCGTGTATGGCCTGATCCTTCAATTTGTTTTATACTAATTTTTTTTATAACAATAATTGAGTTTTTTTTTTTTGTCATATAATATGCATAAATAATTATATTACTAATAAAATATAGTATTTATGATAAATAGATTATGTTGATTTTGGTCAAGTCATATATATTATTGCAGTGAATGAGAACTTTGTTTTTGCATGCAAGGAGCAAGGTTGAATATATATGTTCATACCTTGGTTTATAGATCCAGTCCACATTTTTATTAAGACGTGAATAATCTTTAAATTGAGTCACACAAGGTCGATGGTCCAATAGTAGTGAATTTAATCCACGTGGTCTCATCCACGCATTGGATTGATTTGGATGCCACTTTTTTATTTTGTATTCGACCCAATTTAGAGAGTGAAGTAAATTATTTTTCTACTATTTTATTTTTAATATTTGGAGTAAGTTTTAAAGTTGTTCGTAATGTTTTAATCGTTTTATTTAAGTTCTTAACATTTTAAAATTGGCTCAATGTTATTCTGCTACTATTAGGAATTCATTAATAGAATTGACGGCGGGACAAAATTGAGATGATTTTGAAACATTAGAGACTTAAATAAAAAGAAAACGTTAGGAACAAAAACAATACATAAAAATATATTTTAATTTTATTTTTCAATAATATCAATTTTTTACTATATATAATATTTAATTATTTTTTAATTATATTTAAGTAAATTATATTTTATTATACTACTTTTATTCTAAATAAATTTTTTATATTTTTATATTAACTTATAATTTTAAGTGTAAAATTATAAAAAAAATAAATTTATTTAAAAAGAAAGTAATATAATTAAGTGTAATTTATTTATATGTAATTAAAAATAATTAGATACTATGTACAGTAAAAAATTGATATTATTAAAGGATAAAATTAAAATTTATTTTATACTGATTTTTTTTATAACAATAATTGAGTTTTGTTTTTTTTTTTTGTCGTCATATAATATGCATAAATAATTATGTTACTAATAAAATATAGCATTTATGATAAATAGATTATGTTGATTTCGGTCAAGTCATATATATTATTGCAGTGAATGAGAACTTTGTTTTTGCATGCAAGGAGCAAGGTTGAATATAAATGTTTATACCTTGGTTTATAGATCCAGTCCACATTTTTATTAAGAAATGAATAATCTTTAAATTGAGTCACACAAGGTCGATCGGTCCAATAGTAGTGAATTTATTCCACGTGGTCTCATCCACGCATTGGATTGATTTGGATACGATTTTTTTTTTTTTTTGTATTCGACCCGATTTAAGAAGTAAATTAAATTATTTTTTCACTATTTTATAGTGATAACTAACGAATTCAGATATAGGAGAAATTAAATCTTGTATTCTACAAGAGAGTAATTGTTTATGATATGATGATTGAGTCTTATTCTATTATTTTAGATATTAGAATTTTTTATAGACCAAGTATTTTTATTACTGTTCAAATAAATAAATTAGACCTTTTATTTAAAGATGTTGAATCTTACGTTTAAATCGTCCAAAATCCATTTTGATTTCAGATAACACTTCGAAACTATTATATATAGAAAAGTTTTACAATGTAGATGGCATTAAACATTTATATTTGTGAATATTATGTAGATATTTTGTTCGATGAACACGTTTTGATTGTTGCTCATAAGTTTAACTAATGAAACAGCATGTCAAAGAGTAGCAGTAATTTTGCAAATGTACGACACAATGTAAAAAAATTAATAAGTATATTGAGATGTTAATTATTTTTAGAAAATTAGAACTAATACTCTAATAGACAAGTTATATTTTTTTTTTGTATGTGATCATCACTGAATTTTGGGTTTAGATTACCATTTTTATACAATTGTGTAGAAATAATTTTTTTTGGATAAAAATAAGTCAAAGATAGCATTAAAAAGAAAATGAGTTAATGTGTTTTTGAATTTATTTGGATAATCTGATTTTTTAATTTTCAAAAAATGTGAGTGTCCACTTTTGTATACAATAATATAGTAATTGTAAATATTAAAAGTATTAATAAAAATAAGAACAATAACAAAAAAATAATATACAGACTCACATTTTTATTTGGATGAATAAAAATATAAATGAGAAAAAATGTTAAATATCTTTATTTATTTAATTTTTAACGCCTTTCATAAATATTATAATAAATTGTGTACTCATAAAGATTTGATTTACATTATTAATATGACATATGTAATGTTTTAAAAGAATTCTCTATTTTTATAGTTCACTGAAATTATAAAAATTTAAGCTATATAAATAATTACTAATAACAACATAATAAAGAATAATATTTAAAAAATAATAAAAATATTATTTTTTTCTTAAATATTATTTTTTTGTCTTATTAGTAACAGACATCACACATATATATATATATATTTTAAGTTAAATATCAAAACAATGTACTGCATCTTTTTATTTTTTTTAATCTATTTTTTTTGGTATTCTTTTTTTTTTAATCCATTTAATAATATACAAAACACTTCCATTTTATGAGAACATCATGACAAAAAAAAGTTAGAAAAATTTAGCTACATTCTCTAGAAATTAAAAACACCATATTACCAAACAAATAAAAAAACACATTAGCCCATTTCTTTTTTAATATTATCTTTGACTTGTTTTATCCACAACAAAACTTATTTCTGCACAGTTACATAAAATATGGTGACCCAAGTTCAAAACTCAGTCATAATCACATACACAAAAAAAATACAACTTACTTATTGGCCTCAACTTGCCAAAAATAATTAGCATCTCATTACACTTATTAATTTTCCTACATTGTGCACTATATCTGCAAAACCATTGCTACTCCCTGACATGCTGTTGAAGGATTACCATGTGTTCATAACATGCGCAGCGGAAGAAAATAAAGTAATTCTAAAGATCTATTTTATGCTTAAACTTTATTCCAATAATAATATATAGATCAGATCTAAATACCTTTAGACACTTTAGTAAAAATCACTTTCTCCTTCGATGGTACGAAGGCGCTATGCGTATCCACACCGAGACCAATCTTTGCTGTCAACTCCTTGACCAATGGACATCTGATCTAAATTGAGAAACCTTTTGCAACTCTTTACACACCATAAAATTCTTCTCCAAGAATTAGGCTCACATACATTTATGTGCGTAGAGGTAAAAGAATAAAACTCTTGTTATTCTCTCTGCTCTTGGCATACCTATATATAGTATGAGATTTGTTGTTGATTTTAAATTTGAATCTCAATTCAAATTTAAATCATATCTTACTATTTTAATTTGAATATTTCAAATTTATGAATCATATCATAACTCAATTTGAAACAAAATCAGTTAGGATCTCATCCAACTTTATAATTCAAATTTAGAAATAGAATAACTAATTATTCTCAAATCTCATTTAATATTCTCAATTATCATACTATTATTATATTTTTTGTGCTAGCAAAAAATATAATAATATTTCATTTGAATTAATATAATTATTTATTCGATCAACTCAAAATAATAATTAAATAATTCTATAGCAAATATTAGAACACTCGTTAGTGTGTGACCCCATAGGTTCAATACTAAGCGGGTAGTAAATTAGTCATACTAAATTTACTAATCAAGGTTGGCGTCTAGCAACACTCCTTAACGGTCCGATAGTATGAAGTAATATATTTTTACTAAGAACCTTAGAAGAACAAAGTATATTTCCTTCCATCTTTTCAGCTCTTGGTTAACCCTTAGAGTATGGTTTAATTGTCAAACTCTAACATGTTACCATTATTATAATGAACTGTGAATGACTTAAGAAACTCATTTCTTCATTCATTCAATCCCCTTGGCCAAGGTTTTATTCATCTCAGTCATTATAATCATAGAGCTCAAACTTTTTACCGAGAGTTGATGGATTCCTTATTGACTAATCATTAATTTTACAAGTATTTAAATCATACCCAATATCCATTCAACTAGCACCCTAGGGTATTAGGTGTCCGGAATCAAAGTATAATAAATACATTGTTAATTACTATGACAGTCGCAGGTCAAAGGAAACTCTATTACTATGTTCATCTTGAGAATATCCTATTGACAAATATACGGTAATTATAACTATTAGGAATTCTCAAAGTGAGTCAGTTCAATGGTCATATCTCTATATGCACCATCTATATATATAATTTAATAAATGAGATCTATTAATCTTCATCCAATGAAGATCATTATATATATATTGGTCTTTCCGGATTATTAATGCCCTTTTTAATAATCCTATGACCAAGAACAATTTATATTAAATTATAAAAGATTTATTTCTCAATATTATGATCACTATCATAATAATAAATCTCCAAATTTAATCTAGGACGTTATTATATTAACATTTAATATAATAACAATAACAAATTATTTGAAACATGATTGATTGGATTGTGGTCATACTCTTTATTCCCAACAATCTCCCACTTGCACGAGAGCCAATCATGATAGATTGGATCTTGGGCATACTATTATCTCAATAATCTCCCGCTTGCACTAGAGCCAGTCAATCATGTGTATAATTTTTCAATGCACATTTGTATTTGTCAAAACTCTTTTGACCTTAAACACCTTTGCTCTTGAGCATATTTGCTTGACCTTTTTGTAAAATATACCTAGTGCATAATAAATATCACGTTTTCTCAAAACATGAAATCTCCCACTACAATAGTGCATAATTTTATTTTAAGGACAATCCTTATTGAACATGATTATAAAAAATCTAAGTAACCATTAGATCTATCTTTATAGAATTGTATCATTATACAAAGAGCAATGCTAGGGGGCCAGCAATTTTTGTGATTGTTAGCCATCAACTAGCCATCAATGATGATTTGATGGTGTGAGATTGGTGTGAGATTTCATCCAATGGCTCACCTTCCTCTGCTGGTTACATGCTGGCCAAAATTCAATAAAACTGCTGGCCCCCTAGACTTTTCCATATACAAATAGGCTACTTTTTTTCAAAAAAATTAGTTTGACGATCAAACATTTTATACTTTTTGGATACTGAAAGTATATCCTGTATTGAGTGGTAAACAATTCTAATAAAAGTAATTATACTCCCACTCTTCCTTTAAGATGGAATCCATTTTCTAAAAAAGTTTAACCTCTTATCACAGACACTTTGTCATAAGAAGGGTGATAAAAATAATCTCATTATTTCTTTAGGGTAACCAATAAATCTCATTTATCGGACCTAATATCAATTCTATTGTTGTGCAATTCCTTAACACATATAAGACATCTCCAAACTCTAATGTTCTTGAGTTTTAGCTTATGTCTTTTCCATATCTCATATGGTAAAAAAATTGATTTAGTGAGAAATTTGTTAATTTAGCAAAATTTCGAAAATGTAATCCAAATATTTAACAAAATAGTCAACTAAATCAAATTTCATGTTTCTTAAATATAATGGAGTACATAGAGTGCTAGTATTTGTGCATGAAGAGAATCTCATTCTCTATTCAATAGATTATCAATTAGATAATTAGATAATAAAAATACTCAATATCTTTATTATTGGTCAAACCAACCCTTAAGAACAATTTTAATTGACATCCTCAATACTCATATTGAGCTTTTCCAAAAAGATCGCAAACCTTAATCATATTAGAGCCAATTATAAATTGTTTGTAACAAAATAAATCTCCAAAAATGCTTACAAGAACAATTCTCGCTAAAGCCATTTGACTAATGGCATTCCAACTTCTAAAATTGTTTAATTTAAAATATATTGCCCAATACTCCTACTAGTTTAGTCGTACTATCTTGCTTTGAGCATCATACATCTTCTTAAAGATGTTTAATAATAAATAGTAGGTTGTCATTGAAATTGGAACTCATGGTTGTCAAAACAGCCATGTTTCAGTAAAGCAATATTCCAATTTCTTCACAACTTCTAACCATTCCATAACCAAATTTATGGGAGAATATTATTTCAATAGGATTGTCATCTCAATGATAACTTTTTGAAAAAAATAATTCTAAATTGTAGCCAATACATTACTTTCAAGTATACCACACAAAAAATGGACATATTTAAAAAATTTAAAATATGAAAGTAAATTAAAAAATCTATATTTCTGTTAAAATTATTTAGAATCATGAATGAGTACTTTGGTTGTTAAGTTGTTACTCATACCTATTCCAAATAAATATGATTAAATTGTATTACGTACAATTATAATCCCAAATAATTATCTGATTGTCAAACAATTATTTAACTGAATTATATTTTATACCCCTAGGTTGTCTAGGTTCAAGTATAAAATTAATTCTCCTTATGCATCATCATATACATAAATAAATTCTATCTGTGATTACAAGTCTCCTGGTTGTCAGGTCGTTCCTTGTAAACAAGAGATAAATTTATTTTTGATAATATCCTAACTTTTAGGACTTATCTCTATTATTAGAGAATTTCTACCAGTATTCTTGGATTAAATTTTATACTCCTAGATTGTCTAGGTAAAAATATAAAATTAAATCCCTAATACATCAAATATATATACTGATTATTATCTTAAAAATAAAACTCCTGGTTGTCAGACCGCTCTTTATAATCAAGAATATTAGAAAAACTAATTTCTAAAATTATAGTGTTCAAAACACATCAATCAAATCAAAATTTGATTTTTCATATACTAACGTTTAGTATTAAAAAAATTATCAAATCAAATTTGACATTTATATATACACTTATATATATAAAAATAAACAAAAGATATTTTACATCTTATTCTTTTTACTGTGATCAAAATCACAATAAAATTTAATAAATAAATAAAATTATACAAAATATTTGATTATAAATATAATTTTTATATTAAAAGAATGATAATTTAATCCCAATTAAATAATTAAAATAATTAACTATTAATTTATTAAAAAACCATCTCAATGGAAATAAATACATCACATGCTTAAAAAATAATTTGAATTAATCCTATTAATTCACAAACTTTAAGAAATAGGAATAAAAATTTAAACACAAAAAAGCCAAAGCTCTGATACCACTGAAGAATTACCATGTGTTCATAACACGTGCAGCGGAAGAAAATAAAGTAATCCTAAAGATCTATTTTGTGCTTAAACTTTATTCCAATAATAATATATAGATCAGATCTAAATACCTTTAGACGCTTTAGTAAAAATCACTTTCTCCTTCGATGGTACGAAGGCGCTATGCGTATCCACACCGAGACCAATCTTTGCTGTCAACTCCTTGACCAATGGACATCTGATCTAAATTGAGAAACCTTTTGCAACTCTTTGCACACCATAAAATTCTTCTCCAAGAATTAGGCTCACATACATTTATGTGCGTAGAGGTAAAAGAATAAAACTCTTGTTATTCTCTTTGCTCTTGGCATACCTATATATAGTATGAGATTTGTTGTTGATTTTAAATTTGAATCTCAATTCAAATTTGAATCATATCTTACTATTTTAATTTGAATATTTCAAATTTATGAATAATATCATAACTCAATTTGAAACAAAATCAGTTAGGATCTCATCCAACTTTATAATTCAAATTTAGAAATAGAATAACTAATTATTCTCAAATCTCATTTAATATTCTCAATTATCATACTATTATTATATTTTTTGTGCTAGCAAAAAATATAATAATATTCCATTTGAATTAATATAATTATTTATTTGATCAAATCAAAATAATAATAAAATAATTCTATAGCAAATATTAGAACACTCGTTAGTGTGTGACCCCATAGGTTCAATACTAAGCGGGTAGTAAATTAGTCATACTAAATTTACTAATCAAGGTTGGCGTCTAGCAACACTCCTCAACGGTCCGATAGTATGAAGTAATATATTTTTACTAAGAACCTTAGAAGAACAAAGTATATTTCCTTCCATCTTTTCAGCTCTTGGTTAACCCTTAGAGTATGGTTTAATTGTCAAACTCTAACATGTTACCATTATTATAATGAACTGTGAATGACTTAAGAAACTCATTTCTTCATTCATTCAATCCCTTGGCCAAGGTTTTATTCATCTCAGTCATTATAATCATGGAGCTCAAACTTTTTACCGAGAGTTGACGGATTCCTTATTGACTAATCATTAATTTTACAAGTATTTAAATCATACCCAATATCCATTCAACTAGCACCCTAGGGTATTAGGTGTCCGGAATCAAAGTATAATAAATACATTGTTAATTACTATGACAGTCGCAGATCAAAGGAAACTCTATTACTATATTCATCTTGAGAATATCCTATTGACAAATATACGGTAATTATAATCATTAGGAATTCTCAAAGTGAGTCAGTTCAATAGTCATATCTCTATATGCACCATCTATATATATAATTTAATAAATGAGATCTATTAATCTTCATCCAATGAAGATCATTATATATATTGGTCTTTCCGGATTATTAATGCCCTTTTTAATAATCCTATGACCAAGAACAATTTAGATTAAATTATAAAAGATTTATTTCTCAATATTATGATCACTATCATAATAATAAATCTCCAAATTTAATCTAGGACGTTATTATATTAACATTTAATATAATAACAATAACAAATTATTTGAAACATGATTGATTGGATTGTGGTCATACTCCTTATTCCCAACAGCTGTCCCATCAGTTATGAGCATAAGCAACCAAAACGTATTTATTGAACAAGGTGTCCACATAATATCCACAGGTGTGGATATTATATGCCATCCACACCATAGAACTCCGCTTATATATATACTTTAATTTTGATAGTATTCCGGCCCAGTCTAACAAGGGTCCCGGCCCAGTCTAACTGTGGATCGACGATCCACCGGGTCACTTGATATCCAAACCCAAGGATGATTTACGTATCATCTCACGTTTTGTTAAAGTGACCTGAATAGCTAATAAAAGCTTTCAAGCAAATGGACTCAAACGAAGGGATCTATCCAAATTCAAAATATAAATGGAGAAAAATCTATCCCTCTCTAAAAATACGTCACTTTTTTTATCCTAATTAATAACCTTAATATAAACATTAACTTTAATATCAGAGTATCTTTACAAATAATTCTACCTGCCGATCTATCGACAATTCGGACAGTCATTCCCTCAGAAAGTTCCCGTCCAAGTCTAAATACCCTACTTCACTCAATTACTTAAGTCCAAACTTCATCCGAATTACCATTCTTCTGAACAACCAAACAGATAGTTAGTGTGCTAATAGTAAATTTATGATATCGATATTATGCACCAAAGTACACATCTGATCCCATTTTGTTACTATTATATTTACAAATTAAAGTCACTATTATTGGTAGCAAAGTGGACATTATGATATTTTGTAGACTTCAACTTTCTTTGGGATGGGATAGTATAAAATAAGTCATCGTATCTATAGAATGTAAATAATAATAAACACTTTTAAGATCACTACTATATATAAGGAAATAAACAATAAAAATCTAGCTAGGTATGCATGTATATAATATGTATGTTGCCAAAGTGCGGTGCAACTTTAAATAAACGAGAGAAATTCATATAATATTTATAAAGATATTATTATTATTATCACTAATTTAATTTTTTTTTAAATTGATCAATATTTATCAATAGTATTAGATAAACCTCAATTAACACATAAATAAATTGAAATTAGTTTATTTTTGAATAAGTAATAAAAAAGACTCAATCATCAATAAAAACACATCGAATTTATTTTTGAATCTATATAAATCTCAATTAAACTAAGGAGAAAAAGAAAAAATGCAGCAATAACAGCAGTAATAAAAGAATAACGATTGAGAGAAAACATGCAAAGAAGAAAAAAGAATGCAACAAAAAGGAAGGAGGAATACGAAAAAGAAGAAAAAGAAAAAGAAGGAGAAAAAATGCAAAGACGAAGAAGGAGAAATGTGAAGAAGAAAAAGGAGGAATAATGCGAAGAAAAAAAAGAAACGCGAAGACAAAGACGGATATATTTGCGTTAGTGAAACGCGTTTGTACACGCTGGTGCTGGTGTAATAAAAATGATTTTTATTGAGTTTGGACCAACTTAATTAAATTTAATTGTCAAAATAATTTAGATGTGTAATTAAACTGTAATAAAATTATCAAAATACTTTTAAGTTTTTGTCTTGATAAATCACTTGTCTAAAAATTTAAACTGATATAAATAAAAAAATATATATGAATGGTTATATATTTTATATCATCTCTTGTATAATTTTTTTTTTAGTTTGTGTGAATTTTTATATAACTTGTTTTTTTAATTTGTCTTATTTTCAAATTGAGTCAAATAAGATCGAAAATTCTAAAATTTTTGTTATAAAAATTCTAATATTATATTATTATAATTTATTTATCTCAAAAAGAATTTAAAATTAATAAATAAATATAAATTTTGAATGGTTATATATATAATACTAGTTTCAGATAAGTTTATTGTCTAACTATGTATTCTCATTCTCATCAATTTATAAGTACATAAAAAGTTGCATTGCTCTTATACTTTTAAAAGGTAGATATGTATCATACTAAAAAGTCCAAAATATAATCAAATAGTTTAATGACTAAGCGCAAATAAAGTAAGAGTAAGCACTTTTTCAATAAATAATTGGTGCGGGCAGGGGTTAGAGATGTGCATGGGTCGAGTGAAATCAGGTTTGATGTGATCTAAATTCGACCCGAAATATATATTGGGCCTATTTGTTATACTCGAATCCGGCCCTAAACCCGATGAAATCTATACACTTTCGAGCCACAATTATACCGGGTAAAAACCGGGTGAAAACCGGGCCATTAACATTTCATTACCTTGATACCTTCTAATAAGCTAGCATGTGAAAATATTCAAATTTTTAAGACTCCAACCATTATTTGATATAGTAAAATTCACTTAGAAAAATATAACAATAACCAACTCTTCTCTAAAATTAAAGTATAACCATAATCAATACTAATATTATCTAATAACACCAAATATTTAAATCAATACAAATAACATAATATTATGCATTAGTCTAAAATCTTATGCATTTTAAACATAAAACATTAACTTATAGTTTTAGAATAACTAATAATACAAAATATTAAGGTTTACAATACTTAAACTCCACATAAGAATGGCCATCATCCATCACTAATAACACAAAATATTAATTGTGTATGACGACCGGGCCACCGGACCGACTTCGGGTGACCCGAGACATGGTTCGGATCCGACCCGGAATAATGACCGGATCTATTTTTAAAACCCTTACCTGGCCCTAGACCCGATGAAATCATACTAAATTAACCTCTAAAATGTTTGGAGTCGGGCCGGATCTTCAGACCAGGCCGGGCTATACACACCCTAGGTGCAGTTACTTGGTTGCAACCATCATTGTTGTTGTTATTATTATTATTATTATTATTATTAAATAATTGAGTGATTACGAAAAAGATGTTTAGGGATTACTATAGTGCTTAAAACTGAATTTAAAATATTATTATGATTAAATTAGAACTTCGAAAATTAAATTAAATAATTTCGTAAATCTAAAGAATCATTATAAAAATTTACTTGTAAAATTTTTTTATTAGCCAAGAAAAAGTGTAATATAAGTTGTGTACATTATCTTCTTTTAAAAATAAATGCCAAGAGGTTTGTGGCACATGTTATATTTTTTTAGCAATAATATGACCAACAAAATTTTTTTTAATATTAAATTTTAAATTATAAATCTTAAATTTTAATAGTATACAAATAAAATATTAACTTAAAGTGTTAATAAAAATGTTGATCCCTTAATATTTATTTATTTTTCTATTATATAGTTTTGGAAATATCTTATCAACATGCACTGACATATTATTATGTTTTATTTTTCTTTAAACTAATAATAAAAATTAACAATCCATTTCAAGCTTTGTTCCTTTTTTCCTATTGGTAATAATGGGGTCTTTAGCAGTTTGCCTAAACCCCGAAATACTACTATATGATGATTATCATCTGATCTTTTTTAACCATGTTTCTCGAAACAAAATCAATCCTTTAATTTAAAACGAATTAAAAGAAGGGGGTGGGGAGAGACATATATAATATATGCTTAATATCATGCTTACATTATTAGTCTTGGTATTATTGCATTAATTAGCATGACCTTTTTTAAATTAATTCTTAAGACTTAACAATAGTCATTTTCATCAAACCCTATAACAAAAGCTCATATTCACACATATTCTACCACACAAATTTAAGATCACTCAAAAAAAGTGAATTGAGTTGTTGTGAGTTACATACATAAAAACCTATTAATAATATTTTTTTATCTCGAAGGTTTTGGTTTACAATTTACCCACAAAATTGAGAAAATTAATATAGTAGTAGTTAATATTCGGATGGTTAAATAGATCAATTCAGTCCATTTAACTTTATCGGTTTAAACTCGTGGGTTAAATGAGTCGGCCTATTTAAGTCTGCTTTATTTATAAACCATAATTTTTTAAATTAAATCATTTATGGCCAGTTCGATGAATTAAACGGGTTGGTTTGTTTATTATTTTATTATAATTTTTAAAAACTATTTTAACAAAAAATATCATTTTTAGGTCAAAAATTATTAAATAAACAATTTTTTATTAACAGGTCATATCGAGAAAAATATTAGCCAAAAGCACTAAATTTTTTTAATTATAAAAAAAAATAAATAGACCATTTGTTTAGCCACTTTAACCTGCCATTTTTTCAACTTAATTGAGCTCAAACCCATTTAATTTGAAATGTAAAAAGGCTTAGTTTCTACTCATTTAAACGAGTAAATAGACTGACCCGATAGGTTTAGCCCAATTTAATGGTCCTAACTAATATATTTATCGGCAATTAAACATTAGTCGTCTTATACTTTATTGCTAAAAAGTTTTGATGTCAATTATATAATTATTGGTAAAAAAAATTTTAATGGCCTCAAAGAATATATAGTTATCATTATAACATATAATAATAACAAAAATATATAATTATCACAAAAATATAAATTAAATATAATATATAATGATTATTATATTATCATCACTAAAAATTTATCACTAAACATTTTTTTTTGTTGTAAAAACATTCTTCTCTCTTTAATTACCTATACCGTGGTAGTAAACACTTACGACTTTTGTCACTAATTATTACATCTATTGTTACACCAAAATTAATTAGAGAAGTTTTTAATTGATCAAGTCACCCAACTTATCCTTTTTTGTTTCGAAAATTTTTGTTTACAGCTTGACCCACAGAGTAGAAGAATTAACATAAGGAGTAAAGGAGATTAACCTTACGACAATGTTGCACTTCCATCTTTTAATACCCATGCCATGGTTAGTAGTTGATCCTATGATGTGGTTAATTGATTGGTTTAAAACTTAATTAGCAAGGAAAAGGTAAAAAAATATGATTATGTATATATTACAACTCTCCTTTGTTGAATAATTTTGTTGATATTATGATAGATAGTATATGTTTAATAGTATATGTTGTTGAGTTTAATTTTGATGTATTAATTGTGTAAAATATTTTATACAGTCGTACAATTACGTTTGTTTTTTTTTGAATGATTATTTATGCAATTAATATAAAAAGTAGTTATTTTTATTGATGTGGTATTACGTAATTAAATATATGTATAAAATTATTTTATATTGATAGTGTATCAAAATTAAATTCTATGTTATTATCATTATAGTATACTATAATTTGATCCACATACACACCGATTTAATAATAATCGATCATAATACAAATGTTTTTTATTGGTGGATAGATTAAGCATGAATTCATTTTTTTTATGTACTTGTGAATTTTATACTCTTGTTTTTATTAACCAACTTGAGTTATTTTAATAGTTATTATTTTATTAGTCCGCTTAAATAAATGTCGGGAGTTTGAATCCCATCTTATGCTTACAGTAACTTATTGATCAATGACAAATTCTTAAATGAATCTCCAATTCGCAGTAGATTAATCATTAACCTGTTAAATTAAAAGATACCGTAAAAAAAAAAAAAAAAACTCTCTTCTTCTATTGATAGAAAAAATTGAACCCTAGGAATGTCTACACGCATGTATAAATTATTGGATGAAACAATGCGAAAACCTATGAAATTCATCGTTCTTGGTGGATTGGATTGCTAACACATGTAATTGAAAACTTGAAATGGACCCAAACAAGCCCAATTTAACTTGTCCTCTCTCTATATGTATATATATGCTGTGTATCTAATGGGCTAATAATTATTATAATAATTAAGTGGCTACAGAAATGTTTCACCTTACACATGAGTGAGGACACAATGAAGAAAAGTGATAGAAGTTGATATATTGTGGTCCTCCCAATAATGTCCCTAATAAGTTTAACCAAAGTTTGGTTCCCCTCCAAAAACTCAAAATTCAAATGGGGTATACTCAGCATTGTCATCACTCATCACACTAGTGTGTTTTATCATTCATGTCAATTCAAATTCAACTTTTAGCATTTATCAATAACACTACTTTAAATTCATTTATTCACTTTCTTTTTCTTTTTTTTTTTTTAAGAAAATAGGTATTTCATATATATCAAAATGTGTTTTCTTGAATAGTGGATTAAAAATTTAATTATTTTTATTTACGTTATATTATTTAATTAAATTAATATAAATTGTGTTTGATAAATGCCTCAAAATAAAATATATGCCTATTCTTATATTTATTATTTTCACTTTTGAATTTTGTTCTAATATATGATACAAAGTTTTTTTCGTAAAAAAATTGCGTATATATATATATATATGAAAAAAATTTTTGGAATCAATAATTTTTAGTATTTTTTGTCATTATTTAGCCAGTAAAAATACTAAATTATTTTTAACAAATAAATTTTATTAATTTATGTATACAAATTCTAAAAAATATGGATACAAATTGTATTGATTAATGTGTACAAAATTTTAAGAAATATAAATAAAAACTATATATTTTTATGTATAAAACGGCTATAAATACAAATTATTAATAATTAAGTGCTGATAAAAAAATAATAATATTTATTAGTCATATAACATAATGTTTTTTCATCATTTTTATATTTATTTCCTATGATATTTACTAAATATCAAATAAAAGGGTTCTTCACTCATCAGTCATCACCGTGCACAAAAATTAAACATAATAATAATTAGAATTTAGATTATGGCCATTGAGGCATTAATTAATTTTAATTAATAATGATATTTGTGGTTGGTATGTTGTCTCAGCCATGTGCACCAAAAAAGGTTTCTTTGTGCTATCTATCATGAATGATGATCTGTCGAATTTTCGTTTGGCTTTTTGGGACAAAAATGTGTTGCCGGTGTCTATACATTACCACCGTCTTCTTTCATATCATCACATAAATAAACCACAATATATTTTTTCTTCTTTTTTTTCATATATATACTTTGAATAGGACTAACTCATTTATCTTTCGCTATGAAACATAAATACTAATATAAATACAGAATATGATATACGATACAAAATATATAGACATATAAATTTTAATATTTTATAAAAATAAAAATACGATATATATATATATATATATATATAAATATAAATTATATATTTTAATTATTTTTAATATATTTTAATTATATAAAATATTTAAAATAATTTTTTGAGTTAATAAATAATAATATATATGTTCAATAATAAAATTAAACCGAACTAATACGTGATAATATTTAAATATATTTAAGAATATTTAAAAAATTATTTTATATTTTTTATTAAAATACGTATGAGATAAAAAAAAACACATATAACAAACGAATATCGAATAAAAATTATATCCAAAATATATTTAATACATAAATACGGTAATAACTTAAAAAAGTGTCCTTTCTTCTTAAAATTTTTTGAGACTTTGGCCCTTTCTGTGGGCTACGGTTATGTATAGACCAGGGTTTTTCTTTTTATTAGAGTTCTCATCATAATATTTGAGGATGTTATTATGATATAATAATATATTTTGAGTGTGTTATCTAATATAATATTAGACTCCATCAATATTTAGGCCATTCACATATATGTTTTTTGGAGTGGATATGAATTGATCGGAACTAATTAGATTTGAATTTGATTTAATTTTCATATTTTAGTGTGTTTATTTTAAAATTCTAATTTACTACTAAACTAACTTGAATAAATTATTGGATTGATTAAACCAAGTTAATTCTATATATTATTAGTTATATACAATTTTGAGAATTTTATATAACAAATTAATAATTATTGTTTTTAAAGATTAAATTTAGTAAATATTATATAATATTTATATTAAATAAATCATTTTAAAATAAAAATAACATTATATAATATAAAATATTAATTAAAATATAAAAAATATTTTATTATTAATTTCATCATAAAATGTGTATTTTAATCATACAATAGTCAATGTATGGTATTTAACTCCATCCTAATCTTTATCTTCTTTTTAAAACTTGACTGATATGATTATTGAATTTTTTACAAGTATCACCTCTTATTCGACTCGAAGATCGTAGCAAATTGAAAGTCTTCAACCACACATAAAAAAATCAGCCAAATATTTTAAGTGTTAAACCCCAAAGCGTAGATAAGAAAAATAGATTATATGGAGAGAGAAAATAAGAATAAAAACAAAAAGTGCCTCTCAATTATTAATTTATTAACAAAAATATTTTTTAAATTTATTAATGACAAAAATATTTTCAAAATATATTAAAACGCAACAAAATACTCAACATTGAATATATATATTTTTCAAAAAGTGCTTTACACTAGTAATTTTTTGGATTTTTTGTCAATGACGACCAATGATACTTTAAAAAAATAAAAACGAATAGTAGATACTGAAATTTGATATTTTTTGTGTACTTTTTAAATAGGTATTTAAATATTTCTATAAAATTTTGGATCAATTGTACAAATAATTTATTAAATATAAAAGTTATTTATCACTTAAAAAATATTTTTTTTTTATTTTTATCTCATTTTAAAATATTTTAATAATATTTTTATCGCACTTTAAAGTATCTCGAGATATTTTGGTCCTTAATAAATTAATTAAAAATATTTTTGGAGAATAATCTATTAGCAACTTATTAATTTAGGAATAATTTTTATGGTCTACTCAAGAAAATAATAAGAGAAACACTAATATTAATTAGTAGACTTTTTTTTTCCTTAAGTAAGAGTTAGATGTTGTTATTAATTAATTAGAGGTAATTAATAAGTATTATTTTAGACTGTAATAGTAGAGTTAATTTTTTCTTAGATAAAAGTTAGATGTAATTTGACTAATTTGTTATTAATTAATATATTCTAAGGTGAATATAATGTTTTAATCTTTAACATTTAAAAATAATAATTTTAACTGAAAAGTTAAAATAAGACGAAATAAAATACTTAAAATAAAAATATAATATTTTAAATATAAAGAATAAAATTAAAATTTAACTCAAATATTAAAAACTAAAATAATAATTTACCTATATAATCTAAAACTTCGTTGCCTTTTAAGTTTATTTATGTTTATAGAACCTTTATTTTTATTTTTTAAAAAATAGTATCATATCATTTGCTTTATTTATTCTGAAATTGAATTTTTAAGGTTTAATTGTTCTATTGATTTTTATAATTTTATTAAATTTTTAATTAAGTATTTATATTTTTTTTAATTGAGTTCCTATATCATATTAAATTTTGTAATTAAGTCTCTTGATAAAAATACTGGAATTAACAGAATATTTCTTTAAATAAAATAAATATGTCTAATACTTAATTGAATATTCTATATAATTTAATAGAATATTATGTTAATTTCAATATTTTTATCACGGTAAAAATTTAATTATAAAATCTGATATCGATATCGAATTCAAAAAAATTATAAAAATTTAATTAAAAATTTAGTAAAAATTATAGATATTAATAGAATAATTAAACTAATTGTTAACTATTGAAAATATAAAAAATATATATTTTGGCATTAAAGTAAGTTAGTTACACGTATTAATCTTAATCTGACGTGGAGATTAATAAGAAGAAGATGTAAAACTATATGCAAATTAAACCAGAAAAATTAAAATATTTGAGTAACATAGATGCTGAAAAAATTACACATATATTTATGTGTTGAACTAAGATGAAATAATTCAAAGTTTGAGTAAATTAAACATCGAATATATATGTCTAATTAGACCTTACAAGAAAATATCTACATTTGAATTGTTGTAGCTGAGCTAGCAAACCTTATACTTATCTATATAGCAGCTAAAATCCATAAAATTCAAACTACATGTGTGATTTAATTTTTGTTTTCATTCCCAGACAATGTTACAACTTACAATGACGCCATTAATTACATATGTCCATATTCCCAAAGATTATCTATCTAATTAAGCTAAAATAATCCACGAAATTATTGTTTTAATTCTTTGCTAATTAATTTGAGTGGCTCAAAATCGGTAGGTGAATGATGAGAGCTTGATACTACTTTAATTTACTTTTTGCTGGCGCCCCTAGTTTTTTGAAGTTAGAATATTGATTTTATTACGAAGATTTGATTAATTCAATTCATAAAGAAGTTCTTTATTAATAGATAATTTAAATATACATAAAAATATTATATTAATAATATTTTTATAATTTAAGTATAAATATGATACTTTAAGAGTACTCTTATATATATTTTTATTAGAATAAAAAATTATACATTTTAATTTATTAAGATTATAAATTATATTTTTTATGATAGAAAATATATAATATTTTTATAAATATCTAAATTATTCATTAATATTCTTCAAATTTGATGGAAGAAAAAAATTTAGATACTATACATTAATTTTTTATCATAAAATTAATGATATACAATATTTTATTATCTTTTAAGTTTAGTTTTAATGTCCTAAAAAATTATATATAATTATCCAATTAAATTTATGCGTTAAGAAATTTAAGTAGTAAATTTGAATTTTTTCACTAATATAATAATTTGATTATCTGTGTAAATTTTTTTATACTGACTATGTATAAAAATTAATTTTTTTCTTTACTTTTATCATTTATTGTGTGATTAATATCAATGTGAAAAAAGAAAAAATATATACACCAAAGAGTATTTAAAATTTCTCAAAGATTAATTAATTTTTTTTAAACTTATCTAATATTTATTATTTGTATTCTAAAATTTTTTGTTATCTTAAAATTTAGGCATACTAAGAATTTAATATATTTAGACATAATTAATATATAAATACACAGAACTTTTGATGTACCAAAATATGATAACAAATATTTTATAACTAAAAAAGTAATGTGCCCATAGTTTTGCTAATGAATAACATGAAGATTCATCCTTTCATGCATAATATATAAGAATATGAAGATGTATGATAGTGATAGTGATATCAAAGGAAAAGTAGTGAACAGAATTTTGTCAAGCTTAACATGTGAATGTATTGAAAGTACATTTATAATTATTATCTCATTCACAATTTCAAACAAACATGACATTGACAAAACATATCAACAGAAAAAATTGTTAAACACAATGTATTATTCATTTGTTTGTCTATACATATAAAAAAAAGAGGCATAATGCATTGGCCTACAAAGCATGAGCACAAATAATAAATGCATAACGTGTTGCAACTTTTTCAAATGCCAAAAAGTTTTCTACCTATGTAATCTATTGCTTCAATCATACTTCTCTACCACATATATTTCAATTTTTATGCGTATTATTTAAAAAGTTTAATTAATTATGTAAAATTATTTAGAGATAATACTTAGATTAGTTTGTAAAGGTACATTTGTATCTCAATTTGATCTTAAAATTTCAATTTATTTAATTTGATTATTTAAATTTTGTATTTATAACTCACGTTAGTTTTAGTATTATTTTTGTCACAAAATTGTTAACGAGTGTATATTGAAATAGACTGATGCATGTCACGTTTGATGAAAAGACTGAGATTAAGAGACAAAGATGAGGAGACAAAGATTGAAAAAAATTTTAATATTTTGTTTGGTATAAAGTGAGAAATAGAAATTGAAACAATAATAAAATTATAATTTAATTTGTACAAATGATAAAATTGAAATGAATGTATTTTAGGTATAAAATGTTATTAAAGTTTTAATCTCTATTTCTAAAAATTTTAGTTCCATGTGTCTCCACTTTTTAGAAGTATTGAATACTGAAATTTTAAAGACAAATATCTCAAAACAAACGCTACCTAAAAATTATTTGATGTGACAATTATAATATTTTACTTCAATTTATTCTCTAAGAAGTCTTTAAAACACTTAATTGAAATTAGAATTAGGGTTTAAAGATTTATAAGAAAAAATTTGAGGTAAAAAAAAAAAAACTTTAATTGCCATATCAAATATTTGTTAGAAAATTTAGCGTGATAGTCACAGGTCCATATTAATATATAGTTGACGATTCTATGACGAAAATAAAATTAAGATCTAACGTGAATCACGAATATTAAATTAAAAGACCAAATGAGTAAATCAAAATTTTAGAAATCAGACTAAAGGACAAGTGTAATAACCTCAAATACCAATATGAGTATTAATTTAATTATTTAATAGTTTTTTATTATTTTTATATAAAGATATATTAATAAATAATTTAATATATTTGACAAACTATTTTATTTAATATAATAAATATTAATATCTTAATTATCATCTTGACTTTGAGTTCGATTAAGGTGGAGAGTAAAAGGGTTCAAGCGTTCATTACATGGATTCAGAATCTAAATCTACCAAGAATCACAAACTTCATTTTGTTCATATAGTTTTCTACTACTTCCTTTACTTAGTTTTGTTTATCAAAATTAGGATTTAGGGTTAATCTATTGTCAGTATATAATAAATATTTAACATACAAACGTCTAATGATATATTATCATATAATATCATACAAGTGAAATAACAACCTATATTCATTAGTTTTTTAATACAATAACAGCAAAAATTTTATATACCATTCATGATATTTTTAGAAAGAAAAAAAGAAAACATTTTCATAATGAGCATATATGGTGAGTCATTTGAGAGAGATGGGTTGGCACTTGAAGACAAAATGCGCCAAATAAACGACGAGATTGCAATCTTAGCGGGAATTTTGAAACTCGTTCCCCTTTATTTTCTTTATGCAATTATTATTTTTATTTATTTTGTTATTAAACAATTGTTACATTATATGCCAACATAAGAAAATATGGAAATGAAACTTACAATTAGTCAATTAGGGCTACAAGTGAGTCGAGTTGAGTTAAACTAAACTCTCACGAAAATTAAGCTTGGTTCACAACTTGATTGATTAACAATCGAATCTATTTCGCAAATTCAAACTCGGCTCAACGAAAGCTCACGAGTTGACTCAAACTCACAAACGCTCAAATAATTGAACATAATCTATAATTTTATATCAATAAATTATAACTTATATATATTAAAAAATATTAAAAAAAGATAAATTTTATATATTTTATATTTATTAATTATAAATTTTTTATTTATGTCCTATATTAAAATTATATATAAAAAATGACTATAAAATTTTAAATAATTAAAAACATTAATATATATATATATAAAATTGTATATTACTATTTTATATGTATATATATTTATATTAAATTATTAATACACATATCATATATGCATTTAATATATATTTTTAATATTACGTATATAATCGAGTCAGCTCACAAACTAATGAGCTGAGCTTATCCAAGCTCAAGCTCAACTCATTTAATTTATGAGTTTAATTTCAAGTTCAAGCTCGGCTCACCAGCTCACGAGTTTAACTTATCGAATTATTAACGAGCCGAGTTCAAGCTAACTCATGAGCTAGCTTGACTCACTTCCAACCCTATTTACAATAATATAAAAGGTAAATCAATATATTATTATAGATATTTACTATAAAAATTATTATTAAATCATTTATTATATATTTATATATTTTTAATACATCTCATATTTTAACCTATATTTTATAGGTGTGATTGGTATTTAATATATTAAACATGTCATTTAAAGTTTTATACCACTGTATTAAACATAATTTTTTATTCTGGATTACATACAAATTTATTGTTATATAGTTATTATTAGAACATTTTTAATATTTAATTTTAATTTTATTTTATTTTAAATTCCACACAATACTACATAAGTATTTATGAGATAGATTATATATATATATATATATATATATATATATATATATATATATATATATCATAAAAATTGATTTGATATTTAATGTAAAGAAAAATATAGGTAAACAATAAGAATACTAAACAATGTGAACAATAAATATGTTAGATGTTCAATTCAATATAAGTATACAGATAATTATGTTTATTATTTTTAATTTAATAATTATTTTTTTTAATTCAATTTATTCATGCACAATTAATAATGGATGATATTCAATTCATTACGGATAGTTATCCTAATATACTTTTCCTAAACTTAATACTAACAAGTAAATATTATCACTTTGAGTTAATACTTAATAACTAAAGTTTGTATTTATAGTTACAAAATTTATATATAAAAAATATATAATTTATATTTATATTTATTAAAATTTACATATATAAATTAATACAATTTGTATTCATATTAATTAAATTTTGTATATATAAATTAATAAAATTTATTTGTTAAAAATAATTTGATATTTGTGTTGATCAAATATTTCTGTATATAAGTCTATTACAAATCTAATATATTTAAAATAGGTAAAACATATTTTTTATTTTTTAAATTTGTCAAAAATTTCAAAAATATTATTAAGTTTTATTTTATTTTAATTTTATCCAAAAAATATTCGATTTGTATCAAATATATCACTAATAATTAAATTTTCAAAAATTTTATAACTAATTTAATAATAATACATGATAATTATGTCGTCTGATTTACTATTTACTTGTATTAAAGATTTTTGTTATAAAAATTATTGCTAAACTAGTCATAAATATTTTTGAAAAATTAACTATTAAAAATAAATTTGATGCAAATTAAAAAATTATAAGATAAAAATAAAATAAAATAAAATTTAAAAATATTTTTAAAATTTTTAACTAATTTAAAAAAATATATATTTTACCTTTTTGTTAGAAATTATTATATTTACATAGATGATTCGAAATTTTCCAATATGATTGACGGCCATGCGTTTCACCACGCTCCTCCTCTATATGAATGACACGTGTGAAGTTGTGAGCCAGAAGTAACTTCCAAGCATGGAGCAAAGCTTTCTCTTTCAATGATTTTTGGTTTTGGTTTCTACAAAGAAACAAAATTCTCTCTTACGTGTCACTCTCTCATTGTTAAGCCTTTCGTTACCTTTACACATATTTTAACTTTTTCTTTTTGACTCGTTTATTATTTAATTTAAGTATTCAATTATTTTATTAGATTTAGATCAGATTAGATTATGTTTTTATAAATATTGGATTCACATCAAAATATTATTTTAAAGGACGACGCTGATACATTTTCTGGTGATACAATTAAGTTACATGTACTTATATACATATTAATATTATTATTTCTTGAAAAAAATGACATTTCTTTTTCGGTTAGATGCTCAAACTGTTTTTTTTTTTCTATTTATAATATACAATTTTTTTAAGATTAAAATAACGTATAATTAGTTTATTTGACTAAAATATCTATCAATAATCATTATAATTATATATATAACTTAGTAATATATAATTAGTTAATTGATTGATTTAAATTATATAGTAATAATATAAAATATATATTTATTATAATTGTAATCAGTTTTATTTGTTTTTAGTATTTTATCACATAATACAAAATATTTTAACTGGTTACAAATTCAAAAAGATTTAATTCAAAAGGAACTATTTTGGTTTATTATTTGTTTTATTTTTTCAATATTTTGCTTAGAAAAAAAAAACCAAAACCATTTTCTTAAAACAAACAAATATATATATATATATATATATATATTAAGTATGAGTTTTGGCCTTTGGGGGTTGATTGTGAAGGTAGATCCGGATCTAATGGACCACGCGGATGCAATTGGGGACAAATAATTTGGAAGTGGGAAGAAATGGAATAAATAAGTGTGAAAATGATTTTGGCAGAGTTAGTGTCACTACAAAAACAACAATTAACAACTTGGGATTGCATTAAGGAATTTTTGTCATTTTCTTTAGATTCTACAATTAGGGCATACTATCAATGTGACACTTGCATCATAAATATATGTGTGCTTTATGCTTAAGGATTTTGAACTAAAGACTTCTGATCACTATTTTTTCTTGATCAACCTATGTTAAGCAATGCTTATTATGAAAGACTTGCTATAATATAAGGGAAATTATTTTAGTTCATTATGTAAACTATATTAGCTAGAGATATCTCTATCCTTAAACCCTAGTTTTGAGGAGTTTCTTTTTCATATCTTGGATCATCTTTATATAGAAAGACTATAATTATACTTATGGAAATATTCCATCCCAAAATATATAAAGGTATTGAGTGGAATGAAGCATAATTTTGTAGTTTAGGGTTTAATGTGATTCTCATATAACACTACTACTAATATATGTATTCTCTTTAAGATTAGGCATTTATAGTGGCTCTACATTATTTAATATTTAATATAGTCTAATTCTCAATGAAGCCAACAATTGTTAACTCATCAAGCTCATAAAAAGGAGTTGATGATGAACCAAAATATATACTAGTCTATTGGATGGGAAAATTTCATATCTTAATTAAAACCCTAGCTGGTTTTAGCTATTTGTTAAATAACTAGGAGGGTAATCTAACAATTTCCATCAATATATCTAATTTCCATAATATAGCACTAGCTAGCTTCATGTTATATTAGATGTTGAATTAAATAATTATTTATTTTATTACAATATAAAAATTCCTTTATTAATGTCTTAAGAACTACTTCTTGTTCGCAAATTTAACAATAATTATACGCATGTTTTCTTAAATAGTACTATGATTTGCTTAAACGATGATGATGATTGTTACTATTTAGTTACTAAACTGGGTCGATAAACGTTTAGGCTCATTATAGAATTGTATCTGTCCAAATCAGAATTATATCTCACAAAATGAGACATAATTAAAAAAAAATTCTTCTATATCTTTAGTCACCAAAAATTATAAATTGATTTAATTACCGGAATCTTTTAAATGAGAGATGTTAGATATTTTGAGAGTCACTTGAAACGTTGATGTAGGTTTGAATTTAAGGTCTAAAACTCTTATAAGGCAATGTCCGACTTGTTTAGTGCCGACGTGTCGCCGTTTAAGTTCTTCGTGATAAAGTGGAAGTGGTACCTACAAGAAACTCTGATACTTAAATTAGTAAAGACTTTAAGCAGAATTTTAGTAGAATAAAACGTGAGTATACTTGAGTGTATTTATAGTAGAGCTGAGTTCGTTAATAACTAATTACCTTTGTTGAAATAGTTCTACCTTTATTGATGGGTAACCATTTTCTTTATTTTGGGAGTTCATTATGATTGTTGGGAAAACTCAACACAGGTTTAAATCAAGAACCTGTCTAACAGCGGAAGCACCAAAAAAAATAATTTTCCCACAACCTGTGCGATTAATGGGCAACACCAAAGATACTCCAAGCAGCAAATATAATGGTAGAAATTAAATAATCAGACACTAGAATTTTAACGTGGGGAAACCCCCAAAAGAGGGACAAAAAACCCACGGGACCTAGTCCAAAAAAATCTTCCACTATCAGAATAATGGGTACACAAACAGTCTTCCTAGTGACACTAGGGCATCTCAACAATCAACAAAATACATCACCAAAATTGGTGGAATCAACATAAACCCTCCACAAAAGTGGGTATCTCAAATCAGGCAAAAGAGAAGGTAATACAACTAACAAGTTATATCATAATGTTCATCTCTACACCAGGAATAACATACTAAAATTTTATAAGAAATTGAGCAAGTTTACCAAGTCAATGTGATCAAGGTTGACATGCCCTTTTCCCCCAAAATTCCTTCTTCTCTCGACGCCGATGCTCTTCTGTTTCCTTCTTTATTTCCTTTTGAAAAGTGAGGCCTCTCACTCACTCTCTCCCTCCGTGGCTTTTTAGCCACTTTCTATTTTCTTTTATTTATTTTTTTTTTGTTTTAAAAAACTGTGGGCCCCACTTAGTTGGGGACCCACCAACAAATCTCCCCCTCACCAACTCAAGTGGGGATAGGCTGCTCCACCAAACCCGCCTTCTCTTTGCAGGAATCAAACTTCAATGCAGGTAAACTCTTAGTCATCATATCTGAACCATTATCATCAGTATGGATCTTCTCAAGTGCATATGACTTCATCTCAAGCGCTTGACGTATCCAATGATACCCCACCTCTATGTGCTTCGATCTGGAATGAAACGTCGGATTCTTGCTGAGATGGATAACACTCTGACTGTCACAAAATAACACAAACTTCTCTTGATTGATGCTTAACTCTTGTAGAAATTTCTTCATCCACAAGAGTTCCTTAGAAGCTTCAACAACAGCAATGTATTCTGCCTCTGTAGTAGACAAAGCAAAATATTTCTGAAGTCGAGATTGCCACGACACAGCTCCCCCTGCAAAAGTCATCATATAACCAGAAGTAGACTTCCTTGAATCAAGATCCCCAGCCATATCTGCATCTGTGTAACCATCCAACACAGGTTGGCCACTCCCAAAGCACAAACAAACTCTGGAAGTACCATTAAGGTATCTGAGAATCCACTTCACTGCTTGCCAGTGTTCCTTGCCAGGATTAGAGAGAAACCGACTAACAACTCCAACTGCATGAGCAATATCCGGCCTGGTGCAAACCATAGCATACATCAAACTGCCAACTGCAGATGCATATGGAATCTTCTTCATTTACGCTTTCTCTTTCTCACTTGTAGGACATTGCTGCGAACTTAGCTTGAAATGACTAGCAAGTGGAGTACTAACAGGTTTGGAATTACTCATGCTAAACCTCTCTAAAACCTTCTCAATGTACTTCTGCTGTGACAACCACAGTTTTCCATTCTTCCTGTCACGAGTGATACTCGTGCCAAGGATTTTCTTTGCAGGACCCAAATCCTTTATAGCAAAGGATCTGTTCAAGTCTTTCTTAAGACTTTCAATCTTCTTAGTATCATGACCAACAATCAACATGTCATCAACATAAAGCAAGAGAATTATAAAATCACCATCAGAGAATTTCTTAACATACACGCAATGATCAGAAGAAGTCTTACTATACCCATGACCTTCCATGAAGGAATCAAACTTCGTGTACCACTGCCTTGGCGCTTGCTTCAACCCATATAAGCTCTTCTTCAACTTGCATACAAGGTGCTCCTTTCCTTTAACCTCGAAACCCTCTGGTTGTTCCATGTAGATTTCTTTATCTATGTCACCGTGAAGGAATGCAGTCTTCACATCAAGCTGCTCAACCTCTAAATTCAAGCTAGCCGCCAATCAAAGCACAACTCGAATAGAGGACATCTTCACAACTGGAGAGAAAATCTCCTCAAAATCAATACCTTTCTTTTGCTCAAAGCCTTTCATAACCAATCGAGCTTTGTACCTTGGTCGTGAGACATTTTCATCCGCTTTCAATTTGAACACCAATTTATTCTTGAATGCTCTCTTACCCTTCGGCAACTTTACCAATTCAAAAGTATGATTCTCATGCAAGGATTTCATTTCTTCTTGCATGGCCTTCAACCAATCTTCTTTATGCTCATCAGACATAGCTTCCTGGTAGCTTTCTGGCTCCCCAGTCTCAGTGTTCATCACATACTCATGAGGAGAGTATTTCTGAGAAGGATGACGCTCTCTAGTAGATCTTCTCAATTCAGACTCAATTGGTGGTTCAGGTGAAACTTCAACATCTGGCACCTCAGGTTGAGGTGTAGGTTCATCATGCAAATCATCACCATCATTATCCACTTGTACATCTCCCCCATCAACAGGAGGTCTAGTGGAAGGACCAGGTTCATCATCAACAGAACGCCTAACAGTTATTGACTTATCTGTCTTCTCAAGATCTTCAATAGTTTGGTCTTCAAGAAAAATCACATCTCTGCTTCTAATTATCTTCTTGCTCACCGGATCCCATAATCTGTAACCAAAGTCTTCGTGACCATAACCCATGAAGATACACTGCTTTGACTTCCCATCAAGTTTAGACCTTTCATCTCTTGGAATGTGAACAAAAGCTCTGCAACCGAACACTCTCAAGTGACTATATGAGACATCTTTCCCTCTCCAAACTTTCTCTGGAACATCACCGTTTAGTGGAACAGAAGGAGAAAGGTTGATCAAATCTACTGCAGTCCTCATTGCTTCACCCCAAAAGGATTTAGGCAACTTTGCATGAGAGAGCATACACCTGACTCTATCACTGATAGTACGATTCATTCTCTCAGCAACTCCATTGTGTTCAGGAGTCTTAGGAACCGTCTTCTCAAGCTTGATCCCATGTCCTTTACAATACTCTTCAAACGGACCCCTGTATTCACCACCATTATCTGCTCGAACACATTTCAATTTTCTTCCTGTTTCTCTTTCAACACTTGCATGAAAGTGTTTGAAGATACCGAGCACCTGGTCTTTAGATTTCAAAACAAAAGCCCATACTTTTCGAGAATAATCATCAATAAAAGTAACAAAATATGATGCACCACCTAGTGTCTTAGCATCCATAGTGCAAACATCAGTGTGAACTAAATCTAGAACATGTGATCTCCTATGAGGTCCAGAATTATGAAATGATACTCTAGCATGCTTTCCAACAAAACAATGAGTGCAAGTATTTAAAGTTGTACCTTTCACTGGAAGTGAGTGCTTCTTGGCCAAGACGCTTAGTCCTTTCTCGCTCAAGTGACCAAGACGTATATGCCATAAATCAGAAGAGGAATCATCAGCTACATTCATCTCTTCTTTGCACAACTTTGCTTGCAACTGGTAGAGAGTAGTGAGACTATTGTCTTCTCTAGCAACAATGAGAGCCCCTTTGGTAATCTTGCATTTTCCACTACTAAAGGAAATGCAATACCCCTCTTGATCCAATGCCTTCACTAAAATGAGATTGAACCGCATATCTGGCGCATGCCTAACATTCTTCAACTGCAACTTGCATCCCAAATTGGTTTCAAGCCACATATCACCCATACCAATGATATCACACACTCCTTTATCTCCCAATTTAATCTTGCCAAAATTTCCAGCAGTATAGGAAGTGAAAAATTCACGTTTTGGAGTGGCATGACATGAGGCACCAGAGTCCATAATCCAAGTGGAATCATCACAGACAAGATTCACATAATTTTCATCATATGTGATAAAAACATCTTCATAAACAATAGCAGCAGTTTTTTTATCACTATCTTTACCTTTGTCTTCGTTTCTTCCCCTTGATTGTTCTCTTTTCAAGAACCTACAATACCTCTTGATATGCCCCGGCTTGCCACAATGGTGACAAATGAACTCTTTTCTTGGCTTGTACTTTCCTCTTGACTTGCTTCGACTCTCTGACCTGTCAGAACTGTGAGGTTTTCTACTTTGACTTCTCCCCTGTGATTCTGAAACAAGTGCTTCTGACTGGGAGGAGGCATTAGTCAAACCTCGCTCTCTTCTTCTGGCTTCTTCATTCAACATGCTCTCTTTAACCATTGCTAACGTCAACTTTCCTTTTGGAGCTGAGTTAGTCAGTGTCACAACCAGAACTTCCCAACTATCAGGCAAAGAGCTCAACAACAACAAGGCTTGCAACTCATCATTCAAAGTGATTTCATTATTTGTCAGTTGGTTCACCGTTTCCTGAAAAATGCTCAAGTGCTCCGGCATTGATTTACCTTCAATATACTTCATATTGACAAGCTTCCTAATCAAGAATGCTTTGTTTTGCACATTCTTTCTCTCATATAACTCCTTCAATTTCTTCCACATCTTCTCAACATTCGTTTCGGTGTCAACATGTGGATACACACTAAGATCAAGCCATTGCCTAATCAAAGCAACTGCCTTCCGATTCAGCTTCTTTCATTCAGCATCGGATTTAGTACCTTTGGATTTATCTCCCTCTACAGGATCATACAAGTCCTTGCTATACAACATATCTTCCATGAGGGTTTTTCAAATTGAATAATTTTGGGAATTCAGTTTGACCATATTCGGTCCATGAGTATTTTCCTCCATTTAATCAGCACAGAGATAAACAACCAAAGCTCTGGATACCACTTTGTTGGGAAAACTCAACACAGGTTTAAATCAAGAACCTGTCTAACGGCAGAAGCACTAAAAAAATAATTTTTCCACAACCTGTGCGATTAATGGGCAACACCAAAGATACTCCAAGCAGCAAATATAATGGCAGAAATTAAATAATCAGACACTAGAATTTTAACGTGGAAAAACCCCCCAAAAGAGGGACAAAAAACCCATAGGACCTAGTCTAGAAAAATCTTCCACTATCAAAATAATGGATACACAAACAGTCTTCCTAGTGACACTATGGCATCTCAACAATCAACAAAATACATCACCAAAACTGGTGGAATCAACATAAACCCTCCACAAAAGTGGGTATCTCAAATCAGGCAAAAGAGAAGGCAATACAACTAACAAGTTATATCCTAATGTTCATCTCTACACCAGGAATAACATACTAAAATTTCATAAAAAATGGAATAAATTTACCAAATTAATGTGATCAAGGTTGACATGTCTTTTTCCCCCAAAATTCCTTCTTCTCTCGACGCCGATGCTCTTCTGTTTCCTTCTTTATTTCCTTTTGAAAAGTGAGGCCTCTCACTCACTCTCTCCCTCCGTGGCTTTTTAGCCACTTTCTATTTTCTTTTATTTAATTTTTTTTTGTTTTAAAAAATTGTGGGCCCCATTTAGTTGGGGCCCACCAACAATGATCAACCTTTTAACGAGGATAAAATGGTAAGAGAAATTCAAAAGAATAATTATTCATTTAGATAAGTATAAATTGGTTTTTTTTATCGTGTTTGACCTCTTTAAAAAAATTAAATAAATTTGGCCATCTTTTTTGGATAAATCTTTTATTTTTATTGAATTTGACTTTATTTCTAGACTAAAATATGAATATTAGGCAAACGTAAAATATTGATTTTTGTATTAACAGTAATAAAATTCTTAATATATATTGTTTAGAGTTAAGGTACTTTCGCATATGAAAAAAAAATTCAGAGTGCATAGGGACCATAAAAGGTCAACAATAACAAAAAAAAAAAAAAAATGGGAGCTCCAAAATTACTTAAAGTTTCTAGACAATCATATAAATTTTCCCAAAATTAATATTGGAACATTGTGAATTCTGCTAGCCTAGTAAAACTTAGGTGTATCTTATTTGAAATGGAAAAATGAAACTGTTGTGTATGAATATAGCTTTACAAGGATGGCAATGCAAACCTTAACATTGATAATAAAACCCTAGTCTTTGTCAATTGGTGCATTACAAGTGCAAATGGAAGTTTATTTCAAAAAAGCATGATAATATTGTAGAAAATTTAATCTGTTTTTTTATTATTCATGAACATATATATATAATTTTTTATATAAAACTATATCAAATATTTTTTATGTTAAAAAGTATAATTTGCGATCCTAACAAATTAAAATGTATATATTTTTATCTTAATAAAAATATACATGAGAATATTTTTGGAGTATTATATTTATATCTAAATTATCTATTAATAAATATAATAAAGATAAAAATTATAATGACAAAAAAAAAGAATTTAAGATAATTATTGATTCTCATGTGTGCAGCTTTTGTTTAGGATTTTTAAATTTAAGCAAAATACGATAAAATTACCACTAAATCATTTTTCACAATATTCAACAGATAAGTTAATAGAAATGTGCATTTTTTATGGCCATCAAAGATGAAGACCACATTGTCTTTTTTTTTTTTTCTTTCTTTTCCTCTGTTAAACTATGCATTATCTTTCGTGTGAATAAATATAAACTAAATTCGGTGCTTACTTTATTATAAATATTTTTTTCTTAAAAAAGTTTTACAACTTCTATTTATTCTCAACAGAGATAACGAATCTGATTTTTAAAATTTAAGATAAAAAATTAAATCATCCTTAATTTTTTTTATTTAAAATAATTTTTAATGTTATATTTAATATTAAAATTATTTTTTTAAATATAATATCTTTTAAAAGATAAAAATATCTCTATTATCTTTTAAAATTATTGCATCACTATATTATCTCTCTTTCTAAGATCACCTTTCATTACTACTAATAATCTCATACTTCAAAGTTCAAATTCTTCAAATTTAATAACAATAACAACAAATAACTTTTTTTTTTTAAATTCAACAAAAAAAATCGAAAAAACCTTACTTTAGAAATAATTGAACTCTAATATGAAATTATTGAACCGTAATCTCAAAAAATAAAAAATCTGAACCTAGTTTACTTAAATTCAAACCATAACCTTAAATTAGTCACCACATTTACTCTTTCTCATCTTCAAGAAAATCATATGACAGAGATTGGTCAAAGATAATAAAAAAATAAAAACGTTTACGTAGACAATAAAAATAACAAATAATATGACCAATAAATATAATAGAAGTTTAATTTATTAAGTGTGTGAATAGTTATTTTAATATTAAGATTTAAGTGGATAATTTAAAGATGTAATATATTTTTATTTTATTAGGTTAATTTTATAATTTATTGTTCATATTATTTACAAAAATTACTATCTACCTAATAAAATCTTAAAAAAATAGTCTAAACCAACAAAAAATAGAGGATAAAAAAAATCGAATAAAAGAGAATGAAAAAAGATAATAAAAAATATTTTTTAATTTAAAAATTTTATAAAAAGTAAATTTATTAACAAAATAATTTTAATACCAAACATTGAAGATAATTTTAAACAAAAAATTAAAAAACATTTAGATTTTAAGTCCAAATCTCAGTGCAAAAAAAAGTACTTATCCGATTCTAATAGCAAGTTACAAAACCCTTTATTATATTTTTTTTTCAAAGGCATAAAGTTCGGAATAAATAAATAAATAAGACATAAGTTAATAAATGATGACTTGGGGTTGCGTGACATGCGCCTTCTGACTCTGGCTTAGGCCTGGCAGCATGGACCCTATCCGCGGATATCCAATCCGACCCAATCCGGTCGGGTAGGGTTGCCAACCCGATCCGCTGCGGGTAGGGTTGGGCACGGAGCGGGTTGGCCTGCGGAGCGGGTAGGATGTGTAAAAAATTCTTAGCCACTGAACCAATGATACTTGTGTTATTTATGAGATATTTGTGTCATTATAATATTTTTTTTGTCAACCCGCGGGTAGGGTTGGATACCCGCGGGTTGAGCGCGGATAGGATTAGAGTTGGGTATTTCTCAACCCGCGGGTAGGGTTGAGTGTTAGTCAAAAACTCAACCCGCGGATAGAGTTAGGATTGGGTTCAAACCCTACCCTACCCTACCCATTGCCACCCCTACTCTGGCTCTCTATCCAAATATCTATTTCCTTTTAGACTTTACCTTTTCTTATTTTTCTTCTATGCAAATAAAATTTTTAACTTATTTCTTTTTCTTTTTTTTCACGCCAAATTATTTTCTATTTTTGACTAATGGAATGCCATAAAATAAGAGAACATTATCAAAATAAAAAAAGAGATAGT
Organism: Arachis stenosperma; assembly: GCF_014773155.1. Classification (NCBI taxonomy): domain Eukaryota; kingdom Viridiplantae; phylum Streptophyta; class Magnoliopsida; order Fabales; family Fabaceae; genus Arachis; species Arachis stenosperma. The sequence goes on from NC_080384.1 coordinate 51,298,169, forward strand.
TTAATTAATTTTAAAATAGAACTCTTTTGATAAAAAAATGATTAAAAAATATCAACAATAACTTATCTATCTCTGGAGTAGGTTATACTTATCAACATTAATTTATCTATCTTTGGAGTAGGTTATACTTAGTTGTATTAGAATTAATTACAAAAAAAAGTAAAAATATAAAATAATATGTATTTCGATAATTTTAAATATTTAAAAAGTATGTTTTTTTGGAATAAATTTGTTGGACAAATTTGAATAATTTTTCATCAATTTAAGATAATATTTTTAAAGTAAAGGTAATAAAGCAAAAAATTATTTCTAAAAGGAATTGAAAAAAAAGAAAGAATCTTAGAGAGAAATTTAAATTCAAAGAACTATATAAAAGACTAACTATTAAACTTAAATTCAATTGCATTAAAATACTTTCTTAAAAAAGATCTATTAGTTGAACTCTTTAAGATATTGATAAGACACTTTATAAATAAGGTGAGAGATAATGTTAGCATCCCTTAATATAATTAAATTGAATAATCCATTGTACAAAAAACAAATTGAATAATCACATATCTTTTTAAAATGATTTCTTACTTTTCATTTTAACTATTTAAATACAAATTAAATATATTTTGTATATACATTTGACTTTTTTTAAAAAAAAATATTATGTACAAAAGTTTTAATCATTAAATATTTATATTAATATATGTGTTATTTAATTTATTTTTAATTTATATTTTATATAAATAATTAATTTAGTGGCTGATTTTTTAGTATACATGTAAGATAATTATTTTAAAAATATTAAAAATAATAATATTATTACTCAGCTAAATTTTCCATCAAATCTTGTGAGAAGCCAATTAAAATTTAGCATCATTGACTCCATTTAGTTTGGGAATTAAATTAGATTACTTTTACCCTTTTTAGTTGGAGATGGATCCTTCACTATCTCTAATTTTTCCACAAAGTAAAAAAGTAAAATATGTTTTCAACCCTTTTCAAAAATATCTTTGTCCCTTAAACCTCTCTTCAATGTTCTTATTATTACTTCACTCTTCAGCTTCCATGGACAATTTTTTCTCCTTCTTCATCTTCTTCTTCAGCCTCACTATTCAACCCTTTCACCACTTACCTTAGCCTTTATCTCAAGCTTTTCTGCCCTAATTTCGATTGATTTTTCATTTCTCTTACCTCAAGTTTCTATTTTTATCTTTCAAAAACCCTTTTTGGATTCAGCTAAGTGTTGGGGTTTTCTGAATTTAGCTAGATATACACCATTCTGATTCCAAAGTTGCACTCTTTTTGGAGATTCCGGAACTGGGTATGTGACAATATGCTTGATAGATCTTCATTTCTTGTTCATTTATTTATTTATTTTGTTTTGTTTTGGTTCATGGGCATGTAGATTTTGGGTTGAAGCATTGGGAACTTCTAGAACCTTTGTTTGGTAGATTATAAAGTTTGTTCCTTTTGGAAGGGTTGTTTGCTTCATCAATAAAGTTCTGGCTTCAAGGGCATCTAGATTTTGGTTTGTGGCATTGGTGGTTCTAGAATCTGGAATTTTGTAGTAGCTGCTTGTGAAAGTGTGTTCCTTTATGAAGAAGTTGTTTTGCTTCATCAATCAAGTCTGAATTTTGTGTTCAGCACAGAATAATTTAGTAACAATAGAGATCTGGCTTTATTCCAATTTTCTTGGTTTATTTATTTTATTCTTTTATTTTTGGTGGTTCTTACATTATTTTTTAGTTATTGCATATTTTCACCCTGCTGATGTGGTTGGTAAAATTCAGATTTTATTTTTCAAGATGAAGAAATTTAGATGTCATGGTAGAACATCAGATTATTCTTTCAAAAGAAATTCTAAGCTAAGTTGACTCAAACAAAAGATTATGGAAACATATTTTTTATTGCATCTCATACTTACTACAATGACCTGCTTATGTCTTTGTTGCAACCATTAACATTGGGAGAAACCACATTTCATTTACCATATAAGGATCTTTTTGATTTGGAAGATAAGATTTCATATACTTGTTTAAGGGTAGTATTAAGAAGGATTTGACTTTTTTTATTAGTTGAGTATACTTTACAATCCTAACAATGTTGTTCTTGTTTTTCAGATATAAACTATGCTGAATTGAGGGTTTTGTAGACTTGTTGGGATGCCATATTGAATTCAAAGGCAGTTTGCAATTAGTCGAATTCCCGAAAGACATGTGGTCAGCCTTTTTACAGCTGAAATGAAGAATTTGCAGGTTTTGTTTTTCCCCATTTTATATTTGGTATTTAATTAGTTTGCCATAGCTGCAATTATTTTCCATTTTCCAACAAAATTGATCATGATGTGTTTTCATCTTAGTGAGAAGAAAAATTCACCATTTTCACACAAGGCACTTATGATCTCACAGTAATTCAACATTTCCGGTTTCCGGTAGTGCTTTGCTAAACAATGTTTTTTGTTGTCTAAAAGGCTAATAATAATAATAATAATCTTAGAGCTCGTTGTATTCTAGACTATGTAATATTGCCATGTTTTCCACTCTCGTTGTGATCTTCTAGATTCATCGTATATTCATGCTATGGATTCGCAGAGTACAGAGGAATTGCAGTCACCAACTCAAGCATCTCATGAGCCGAAGAGTGAACCGCCAAACAATCACACAAGTGATGCTCCCGTTGCCGACTCAGGTTCGGCATCCGCCTCGAGCAATGATAACAAGAAAGTTTCGCGGCAGGATATCGAGCTTGTGAGCATTACAAATTGTTTTCTAGTGTTTTGACTTTTTTGCAGTGATAACTTATAGAAGCTAATCTAATATGTTTCTTTTCTTTCTTGATTAAATATTCAAACACCTTTTGTAGGTCCAAAATTTAATAGAAAGGTGCCTACAATTATATATGAACAAAGATGAAGTGGTCAAAACACTACTGACTCGTGCTAAGATAGATCCTGGATTTACAACTCTCGGTAGGTATCTTGAGTTCTCTGTAATGCCTTTTTATTTAGCATTTTGGTAGTGATAATTATAGATTTATGGTCTATTGTATAAGTTGTTCTAAGAAGCTTTTGTATCCAAATTAATGAGTGACTTCTGTTTTATCAAGAATCAACACTGTGATATATATTGCAAATAAAAGCTGTTATTCTAAACAATACTTTTTCTTGATTCAGTTTGGCAGAAGTTAGAGGAAGAGAATGCCGATTTCTTCAGGGCGTACTACATCAGGCTTAAATTGAAAAAGCAAATACTCCTGTTTAATCATTTGCTTGAGCATCAGTATCATCTGATGAAGGGTCCCATGGCAGCAAAGGTTCCATTGGCTCCAATACAGAATGGAATCCATCCAATGCCTGGTAAATTCTTGCCCTCTCATTGGTGTATGTTGATTCAAATAACATCTGCATTCTTTTTTTACTTAAGATTTTGAGAGTTTTAGTTAGGAGTCTTCAGAGTTAAGATTCGGCCAATAATCCGAATTCTTGTATTAACATTTGTATTCTAGTGACCATGTTACTGAAAATTTTCTGTGTATTATCTATTTTGCTGGCGATTATTGGTAATTGATTCCGTGTTGGCTTTGTTTAATTTAAGAACTTTTATAGGAAGTAATATCTTCTATCAAAACATAAAAGTACTTTTTTCAATTGTCAAATGGTAAATCAAACAGATGCTTTCTTTCTTGAGTGTTGAGGTTTGTTGTTTCCTTTCCTGTTCTGCATATACTGTCTCATTTGTCGAATATTCCTCCCGATTCACATTATCTGTCATTTTAGAGAAACTATCTTGGCTTGATACACATTCATATGCTCACATTTCAAGTAATATCTAGTGTGCAAATAATTCAAGTGACTGATATTGCGAATCGAATAATGTCGTTGCATAAGTGTACTTATTCACTTATTTGCTTCTCTCTTTTCCCATTATGCTTTTAACTCAATTTATTTGCAGTGCAGTTAACAACCTACCTATGGGATATCCAGTGCTACAACAGCCTCCGATGGCAGCTGCGGGTCAACCTCATATGGACTCTATGGGTATATCGAGCTGCCATGTGGTTAACGGAGTCCCTGCGCCGAGCAATTTTCATCCCATGCGGATGAATTCCGGAAATGAGTGAGACTCTTTTCCGATTTCAGATAATTCTTTTCATAGCTAGATTTTGTGTTTTGTATTCTGAAATGCTTAAGGGTGTGTTTGGTTCGCGTGATCATTTTGAGTGTTTTCTGTAAAACAGAAAATGAAAACGCAAACCAAACACACCCTTAAATGGTATTTTCCGGTTGAGAAGTAACAACTGATTTCAGCATTGTACTCTATAGTAGTGTTTTTATCTTATGTTTCTTACAAGTTTGCAAAAATGGTTATGCTAGAATTGTTATGTTAAATTACTTTTGAGGTCCTTATAGTTATACTCATTTTTCAATGAGGTGCTTATGGTATATATGCTTGTAACAATTTACTATACTGTGTGAAACTTTTCAATCAAGTCCTTATAGCTTAAGTATTTGTAATCAAGTCTCTATACTAGACAAACATTTCTCAACTGGACCACCCCTTAAGCTTAAAGGTTTTGTGATCAAGTCCCTATGTTGGATGATAATCACAGTTCTTTGTAAAAAAAAAAAATTGTACAATATAGGGGCTTGATTACAAAATTTTGGAACTAGAGGGACTCGGTTGAAAAATGTTTTAAACTAAGGGATTTGATTGAAAATTTTTGTACAAAAAGGGGGAAAAAAGAAATTTAAAACACAAATGTTTAAACTACAGGCATCTAATTGAAAGTTGAGTGAAACCATAGGGATCTCTGGAGTAATTAAATTAATTGTTATTGCCATTTTGTCCTTGTTGTGTACTAGTTATATTGGTGGCATGGTGGAGGCATTTTTCCACCCTCCTTTGTTGAAGTAATTTGCTTGATGTAAATGGCTAACCGCGTCCGGTTTTGTATTTGTTGAAGTATGGTGATGGACCACGGTGGTCCCGAGATGGCGCCGGTTGCTCCACCGAATGGTGCAATGTCATCAGTGTCCGACATGCCGGTGAGTCCAACATCGGTAGCATCCACCGGCCATTTCCCCTTCACTGCATCAGAGATATCAGGAATGGGCACGGATACATCGGCTCTTGACACAGCGTTTACATCGGATGTCGCTACTTCGGTAGGGCTACAGCTTGCGGCGGACGGTGGTGCCGGAATCTCAAGATCACTTGATCAAATTCAGTGGAACTTTAGCCTGTCTGATCTAACAGCTGATTTGCCAAACTTGGGAGGTATTTCATCATTTTAGATTGTCATTTGATGATCTGAACACTGAATTCATTTCCATGAAATTGCATTAAGATCTCTTGAATCCAACTTAAATAAAGTATATATATATATATATATATATATATATAGTCACTATATATGATACGGGTTATGTTATGTGTACACTAAAACCAGCCACCAAAGTCAGTCACTAGTATAAAATACATGTTAGAATACAAATACACATTAAAAATAAATTAAACCACACATGTATCTATACATAAATACATTGATAGCTAATTTTAGTGGCTGATTTTGGTGTACAAATAGCATTTTTCATATGACACTAACCTTCCCAATAATAAACATTAAGGGAGATTAGTGTAAATATGACAAATTAAAGGGTGTGAATGTAATATCACATAACATTGAGTAGTTAATCCCTAAGGTTTTAAACTACTATTAAGCAAATAAGCATGCCGTGGGAATCCAAGTTAATTGATGGATATTCAATCCAATCATGTTTCGCATACATAGAAAATCCGAGACCAAATTAGTCACTTGTATAAAATATATATTTAAATTTTAAATACACTTTGAACATGTGTGAAGCAAAAACAAACGCGCATATATGGGTGACTGATTTTTAGTGTTTATATAATATTTTTATATTCGATTTTAATATGGATGCTAATAAAAGGGCTATTCTTAATATTATATTATTTTTATGTCCTATATTTATAAATCTTGTTGATTTTTCTTTTCCAGATCTAGGAGCTTTGGGAAATTATCCTGGTTCACCATTTTTGCCATCTGATTCAGACATTTTGCTAGAATCTCCAGACCAACAGGATATAGGTAAATGTCAAATACAATGATACCTCCATAATATATAAGAAAGTTTTCAATTATACGTGATTTTTAACTGTTGATCTTAATTACTATACTATAAATATTTCAAGTGTACAATGATATTTTATTTTATTTTTCAGTGGATGACTTCTTTGTTAATTCTGAGCCACCATGCTCCCAATCAGATGAGGAGAAATCTTAAATGAAGGTGATGAATCAAAGTTATGTTTCACATTAAAGAAAACAAATGTTAGCTTAGGGGAAAAAAAAGAAGGAAAGAAGTTAGGACTAATAATAAAAAGTTAAATGTCATCTATATAGCATAGTTGACATGTATAACAGCCTGAATGAAATCTTTATCTATCATATAAATGAGGATAGAAATGTTATTTCTATGTTAATTAAATTAAATGGGTTTTAGATGCAATGTTTTGTATTCTTTTGGGAGAGATTTGTTGTTCATGAAGAAAGTGTTGGGAACTGTGTTCTTTTGTAATTTTATTTTATTTTATTTTATGCATTTTGGATTTATACTCTTGGATACTTTTGTCGGTGCCAAATGTTGATTTGACTTCTTTATATTCTAGAGTTCCACATTATTATTATTATTATTATTATTATTATTAGGCCAATTCTACTTATTTAAATTAGTTAATAGTTTTAACTAATATTTAATGAAATTTTTTGTATTAGGCTAGTTACTGAAATTTTTGGATTAGACTTCCGTGATAACAAATTTTAGGTGTAAAAATTATTATTAATTAATAAAATTATATTAATTTGTTAAAAATTTTGTTTTATCAATTTGAATAATTTAAATTTAATTTATCCTGTGTAACAAAAAATACTATGATTTTTAAAATTTTATTTGGTAAAATTTTTTAATAAAATTATTTTTTTTCTTTGTGCATAAATTTGATGTACTAATGTAGAAAAAAAAAAATAAAAAACAATAGTAATAGTTTCTTTAATATAGAAATATATATTAGCATTTAATTAAGAAAAATCGTAATAAATCATGTAAAAGAGGGAATAGACATTATTTTATGATTATTTTTATCATTTTTTAAATTTTTTTCTTACTATCACATTAAATTTACGTAACAAAATATTTTAAAGGTATAGTATATTGTACCATTATTTTTAAAAAAAATATAAAATGCTTCTCATTTTATTTTGTCACTTAGGATAAATTAAATTTATATTATTTAAAATTATAAAAAAATTGTCTTTAATAAATCAATCTAATTTTATTATATATATAATTAGAAAATTTTGTTAACTTTTTTTAAAGGTAATAGTATTTCGTAAATATTCATAATTACAATATAAAATAAGAATAGCAAAAATATTATATAATAAAATTTTATTTAACAAAATCAATTCAAATAATAATTTTTAAACAAAGAAAAGTTTTATATTGAGATTAAAAGTATGACATCAAGTTCAAGTCCAGAACTCAACTAATGTTATGACCAAACACCAAAAAAAATTATTAATACTAATAAAATCCAATTTATCTAATTTAAAGGATGTAAAAGTAGTAAAATGATTAACATTTTTTACATTTTTCGTTGCGATAATTCAGACGGTGAGTCCATCAATGCGGGTTCCACTATTATAGGTAAAGCCTAATAATAAATTTTTAAATAGAATTTAAATTTATAATAAAATTATCGTTAATGAGTTGGATTAGAGAATATTACGAGAAAAAATATATAAACCTAAATGTTGGAGAGCCTATATATAGACAACACAACAATAACTTTACGGATTAATCTTATCTAATGACACTTTAATAAAGGGTTGATTTAAGGAGGTTTTTTCCACCATGTAAGGCTTCTTTAAGACAATGGAAAAGGTTTCACGTGAGACACGTTTGGTCGATTAGAAATTAAAGAATGGTGACAATCCTCTTCCTCTCTACTTTATTTTGTGTCTTCTCAATTTTACATGCCACATACACTTCAATCTTGGGTTCTTGAATCTTATTCATATAATATAATGTTATGCTGATGTGGACAAACAGTACAAGGCAGGTCTAATAATAGGCATAAAGTGGTTATTATTAATTTATTATAGTAGTTACGATACTCATATAATTTTGATAAAATTTAAAAAGAATGCTAAAATTAAATTAATATTTTTTTAATATTTAAACATATTTTTAAGGTTTAATTATTCTGTTGGTTCCTATTGTTTCACTAAATTTTTAATTAGTTCTTTATATTTTTTTTCAATTATATTTCTATATTATATCAGATTTTGTAACTAAGTTTTTATCGTAGCAAAAACGTCAAAATTAACAGAATATTTAATTAAATTATACACAATATTCAGTCAAGTATTAGGTATATTCATTTTGTTTAATAGAATATTCTGTTAATTCTAATATTTTTATCATGACAAAAATTTAATTACAAAATCTGATATAATATAGGGACTCAAGCAAAAAAAAATTATAAAGACCTAATTGAAAATTCAGTAAAATTATAAGAACTGACATAGTAATTAAATCTATTTTTAATTTAAAAATAAAAGTAAAAAATATTTCAAAAATATTAAAATTATAATTTTATTTTTAGCAATAATTTTTAAATACTACTAAAATCCTATAGCCACCGTAATCGCGTAGCAAATATAGACTCCACCTTAATAATAGGATCTCCGCTAGGGAGACAATGAAAAATCTAAATAATGTGAACAATAGGATGTAGATTTAGCCCAAATACATATGAAAAATAAAAAAATACTCCACAAATTATCTAAATAAAAAAATTCACTCTATTATTCCAAAAAATAACCATCACAAATCCTAATTTATCAAAAAATTTCACTCCTATTATTCTTCTCTCTCAACCGGCTGCCACTCTCACCTTCATCAATAATCATCCAACTTCACTGTAACTGTTTGGCTTGCCACACGCCGCCATTGGCGTCGCTCACCCATAGTGAAAATAACCATCTACTTAAGGATAAAAATAATCATCCACATACCTAATAAATTGAACATCCAACATATTTTAATTATATATAATTAAACCCAATCCAATCAAAATAATCATCCACATAACAATAAAAATAACCATATGGATACTTACTAAAATGACCATCCTAAAACAGCGACGCCGTCAGGAGGGGGTTCTGGCCGAACCAGCAACGGACGAAGAAGTCTGGCCACGAGGTGGTGAGAGCTCGACGACGGATGGGTGCATGGCGTAGTAGCGCCGGGGCCAACGAGTTCAGCCGGCAAGGAGTACGACTATATGGAAAGAGAGAGACGACGGTGGTTGAAAATAACCCCGAGGTTGGCTTTCGGTGTGGGAGAGAGATGAGCCTGGCACAACGGACACGCGACGGGGAAGACTTGCCGTCCGCGATGATGGCTGCCGGGAGAGTGACGCGAAAACAGCAGCAGCGTTGGACTAAGCGCCGAAAATCGAGGCACGTCGGGTTGACTGACGGAAGTAGAGGTGGTGTCGGTGAAAAGTTGCGGCAACGTCGGTATGGTCGGCGGAAAGTGCAGCGGCGCGAGGTGAGGACCGGAAAAAATGATGACGAATTTTAGATGTGTATTGAAGGTTATAATGAAATTAGAAATAATCGTTCGTATTGTGAATGAGTTTAAATGCTAATTTTAATTTTTTAAATTTTAAAATAATTAGTATTGTTTCCGTACTTTCTATAATAATAAAGAGATACGTAAAAGCATTATGCATAAAAGATTTCTTTCTAGATTTGTATATAATTATTGTTAGAGTTCATGATAATAACTTATGAATAATAAATTTGATAATTAGTATAGAATAAAAGATTTTGTTACCGTTTAAAGTATTGTGTATTAAAGTATTGCCATTTAAAGTATTTATTTATGTACTAGGATATTCTATATTTATTAAAGTCCATCAATGCTCTTGTTTTATATTAGCCTTTAATTTTCATCTAATAAAATCTAACGGCCTTTATAAATGTGGCTCATTCAATAAGCACATAATAGTTGAGTTCATTTTAGACATACCCATTAGTATAGATGCTCTCTCATATAATATAAAGTACTATTTATTTATAGATAGTGAACAAATCATAAAACAATCAAATAATAAATGTTTAATATTCTATTATTAATAAAAATATCAATAAGAATTATCTAATTAATATTTAAATATCTTGATATTATCTAATAATAATAATAATAATAATAATAATAATAATAATAATAATAATAATAATAATAATAATAATAATAATAATAATAATACATTAGTTTTCACCTTTTAGACGCAATACTTTATCTAAGTGAATAAAAAATTTTATAAAAAAATAGATATTATTTAATTTGATGATGCTCGACTGCAATTATATTGCAGTCACTTTATATGTAGTGTTACATAAATGGAAACGTGTTGCACCATAAGATAAAAGTGTTGAACCTTACAAAATAAAGAAGAACAAATTAAACTTGGATATATGGTGTCTTCAAGCTACAAATAACCCTACCTAACAAATTAAATTATTGATGCCTCACATGCATCGTGAATTTTTTTGAAGAGTGCAATCAATATAATTGGTTTTAAGGGGAGAAAAAGAAAGAAAGAAAGAAAGAAAAGAAAAGTAAAAAGGAATGGAGAAACATTGGCATATTGGTGCTTCTCAACTTTTCTTATGGGGCCATGCATACACAATGACCATGATTTAAAGATTAAAGAGAAATATATAAAGCAAAATAATAATATAACCTAATTGTTTTTTTCTGCTTTGATGCACTTCATTCTCATGCAGTTATCAATATTATATCAATCATGTTGATAATTTTTTGATTGATTAGCCATGGAGGAATAGAAGGAGTTTAAATATTTTATTTGAATGAACTATATATGGGAAGGGATATTCTTGAACTTATCTTTAATTATTATAATTATTATGTTTAATTATTATATATAATATTATTACTTTATTATTCATAATATATAATTATTTATAATATATAATGGTATATATATTATATATCTAAATATCATATACTAATATAATTTGATTCAACCACTTTTAAGTTATTGTTATTGGAGTAATTTTAAATACTAAAACATAGACCGACAAAAAAAATTCAGCAACTTATTCGGTTTAAAAAATGTTATTCGTATAATAAAATTAATCATAAATCTATTAGTATATAAATACATGTGAGATTTAATTTATTTTTAATGTATATTTATATTTCAACATGTATTTTATATATAGTAGTGACTAATTTTAATATACACATAATATAGTTGATTTTTTTGTGTGACTTAAATAAATTAAACAAAGAAAAACAAAACAAACAAAATAAAGGAACGGCTTAAAAAGAGGGACAGTCCCGTTTAAGATTATTCTTAAACTTCTCCCAAGGTGAAGGAAGCTCTACATGAAAAAGTTATAACTTCATCGCCATTTTTGCCATAGTGTCTGTCACCGTATTTGCATATCTTATAATCAAACGAAAACTACATGCCAATTTCAATGCATGATATCTCTCATTTTGAGTATCAATGGATCAATAAATCCAAAACTATCTTGGTGATTAGTAACAAAATTAAATACTTCCACACAATCCATCTCACAAATAACATCTCGTTGACCTACATTTTAAGCTAAGAGATATCATCTCTAAATAATAAATAATTCTCCTTAAAGAATACTATTACTGTTGATCATTCTCAAACACTCATTTTATCAACTCCCATTACAATCTTTAATAACACAAACAAAATCAACACTATCATCCGAATCAAAATAACTAGCATCATAATTAATCTTAAAAATACCGATGAATAGGTAATTTCAAAAACCATTTATATAGCATAGTCGATTAGTTTAGCTTTATTAATATAACTTTAATATAATATTATTGTAGATCATGAGATAATTTCTATTTCAACTTTTATTATGATGTCCATGTCAAAGAAAACCACTAATTGATTCATAGACCAACAATTTTCACTTTCTAAGTCTTTGCTTCTTCTCTTCAATTTACTCATCAATATCATCTTCTTCTTCTTCCACACATCTCTCTCTCTCTCTCTCTCTCTCTCTCTCTCTCTCTCATAGCTGCATGAAAACAATAATTGCCAACAAAGAAATCTTTCTATAAACAGTGAATATATACTGCTTTTACTTATGGAAAATTTCTATATTTGAAAACCTTCTCTTTCTCAATTATTCATGAAAAATTAAAGGATCAAAGTTCCTCATGCTATAAGGTATGTGTAACATAATTTGTTGCTCCTTTGAGTTTTGATGAACTTGTATTACATACAAGGTACTTTGCATATTTATACCATGCAACCTTATTATTATATATTATTAATTAGTAAAATGCATGGTAATTAATAGAAGCTATTACTTTGGTTTTTCATGAATTATTTTTCTTCTTCTTATTATTATTAGTATACTCTTTTATGTTGTGTCATCAATTTAATTCTATTTTTTTTATTTTTCTTTGAGAAAACCCTGCAAGTTCTTGCAAATTACAGTATTATTATCTTTCACTTACATGGAATAATAAATAATTAATAACTAAATGCAAAGTAGTCTTGAATGTTTGCTTATCATTTTATTATTATTATAAGCATATGATTCTTTTATTTATTTATTTTTTTTGTCAACTTTTTTTTATTATCTCCAGAAAATAGTTTAAGAGTTTGATTCATGTGATTTTTTAAGAATTTTCACCTCTATGTATGATTCAATATTTTAACTTGGTATGAACTTTATTCTAATTAAAAAATAGTTCCACTTCAATACTAGCCTACCAAATTGAGAATAAAAACAAAGACAGAATATTCTAATTTGTGTTTTGATTTTGGCAGGGTGGACTCTTCTACTGAGCTAAGTAATCTTAATCATGACTGAGAAAAAGTTTGTTAGGTTTGTGTTTCTAAAGCTGATTTTTTTTTTTTTGCATATATTTCTACAGTTTTTTCTTTTTCCCACAAGGAAAAAAGTTATTTGTTTCTTTCACTTAATTAAAGAAAAATAAGGTTAATTTCTTTTAATTATTATTAACCTCCAAAAATAATTGACTTCATCTCTATAAGCTCTTATTGTAAACATTGGGGCATATCTGAAATTTGATATGTTGATGAGGGCGAATTTATCACCTAATTTTTTTTATGAAAAAGAAAAAAAATATTTGTCTCATGTATGTCAAACTAACACAATATTAATTTCTGATTTTTAATATAGTAATACTAGGAAGACAATAGCTAAAGTTATATTATACATTTTTGTATAATTCATTCTCGATTAATGTAAAATTTCCATTACTTATACTTTAAATTGAAACATTTTTTAGTAGGTGAAATTAGTATGATGAATGGAAAAAAATAATATAATATTGCTTTAAACAATTGAACTAAATATTTTTTTTTCTTCTTTTTGGTTATCAAAAAGGGCTCAAAGCCCAAAACAGGTTACCAGAAAAATCCTAAAAATAAGATAAAGCACAGACGAGCCCATTTAGTATTGGGCTTTAAAAAGTAAAAAATAAAAAATAATAAAGCAAAACCCAAAAATAATATTATAATTGTATTTATCAACCTTAAATATTAGATTTACATTTTAGCCCTTCTTCACCCTTAAATTGCACACTCCCATTATCCTTTTATTCCTTTAGAAGTAAAACCCAAAATAAAAAAATTGCATTTAAGTCCATCAAAATTAAACAAATATACATTTTAAACCTAAGCTACTGATTTTGTTAATTATATGGAAATTCTACATCTCGTTACACCTAGTGAGATTTAATTATAGCACATTTTAAACTTTGGACAACACATTACACACTATTCAATCATTGACTTAGCCTCTTCAAAGTTTTTATCTTATTGTCATTGTTGGAGAGTTGAAGAATGTGATCATTTTAATGTGGTTGGAACAATTGGTAAGAAAAATTTGTGCTAGTAACTTAAAGATCGGTTTAATTACAATAAAAGATGGTCAGAACAATTGATAAGAAATAAAGTCAAATCTCACAAAAGGATTCAGGTTTGATTATTGCCATGCTATTAATTGAGGGTTATTGTGAGGCGGAACGTGTATTTGTTTTCGTATGAAGTTGATAATAAAAAATGATTAGATAATAATTTAGTCAAATTTAACGATTTTCGACTAAAAATTTCAGATTTTCACCTATTGTGAGCGCTCAAAAGGTCTTGATATATGTATTAGTATATGGATGTTAAATTTATCTAATTTTTTTAGTTTAATTTTGATGCATTAATTAATAGTGTAAAGCGTTTTACACAGTCGTGCAATCATATTCGTTCTTTTTGGATGACTATTCACACAGTCAATATGAAAGATAGTTATTTTTACTAATATAATATTACATAATTAGATACACGTCTAAAACTACTTTATCTTAGTGCATCAAAATTAAATTCAATTTTTTTTTTGTTTAAAAACAAAGTTTACCTATCATATCCAATTCTAATTGTATTTGTGCAATGTTGTTGACTACAAAATAAAAAAAAAATGCAGATTTGAGGATTGGAGATCAGATTCAAGTACAAGCATTATTGAAAAGTATGATCTATCCACTGATGGATTCTTCAAAAGAAAAGTTATAAAAAAACCAGGTGCAAGTCCTACTAATAATAAAAGTGATGGAAAAGAATCAACCAATAAAAAGTGTTCTACTAAGATCAAGGTTCTTGATCCACAAGGTCCATTGCTTCAAAAATGGAACAAAATCTTTGTGATCATATGTGTTATGGCAATTTCTGTGGACCCTCTATTCCTCTACATTCCTGTGATCAATGAAGAGAAGAAGTGCCTTAGTTTGGATAAAAGATTGGAGATTGTTGCTTGTGCTCTTAGAACATTCTTTGATCTTTTCTACATTATTAGGATCTTGTTTCAGTTTAGAACAGGGTTTATTGCACCTTCTTCACGTGTGTTTGGAAGGGGTGAGTTGATTCATGACACAAAAGCCATTGTCATCAGATACTTGTGCTCAGATTTCATCATTGATATTCTATCAATTATTCCACTTCCTCAGGTAAATAACTTGTTTGTTAAGTTTCATGTAAAAAATAGAAAAAATTTCAAGTGTATCGGGAACACTGGTGTTCCAATTATTTTAACAGTTGATTTTAATTAATATATATTATATATATTTTTATAATTCAGATCAACGGTTAAAATAACGAGAACACCAGTGTTTTCGGTACACTTGAAACTCTTCTTAAAAGATGTAATAATTTGTGGTGATTTTAACATTTTGAAAATTGTGGTGTTAGATGTACATCTTAGCTATCCTTCCAATACCATCAAGCACATTTCCATACAAGGTAAAGAACATGTTGAAGTTCACAATTCTAGCTCAGTATGTGCCAAGACTTCTGAGGTTGTATCTTTTATTCAAAGAAGTGACAAGCACTTGTGGTATTCTCACTGAGACAGCATGGGCTGGTGCTGCCTATAATCTTTTTCTATATATGCTTGCAAGTCATGTAAGTTCATTTTAATTTGTTACTCACATTAGAGAAATTTCCTTCCTTTTTTTTTAAAGTTTTTTTTCTCTTAATAAATGTTATTCGTAAATTATTGTGACTCTCGATAAACTGTGTATAAAAAAATAAGCATTTAATTACTTTTATCGGTGAATGCATTAAGGCTAATTTTTTTATCTATGGAAGTGAGATGAGTGAGATACTAAAATATTATAATTTTTAGTATTTTTTAAAATTGTGTACCTCAAATTTAAAAAATTTTTCAAAATAGAAATCGGACGGTCCGATTTTTGTATTTTAGAAATCGGATGGTTCGATTTTTGTATCTCTCAAAAATTGAGTGTTATATTTAAAATTAACATCCGAACAATTCATAATCCAGAAAAATACTATTATTAACCCAATATCAAAAATAAAAAATGCAATATTAATAACGGATAAAAATTTCTTTTTATTTTTCTTTTTCTTTTGAAAAACAATTTTATTTATAGAAAAGTTTAACAACACTTTTAATTAGACACAATACATCAAGCTTAATACTATAAGAAACAAATGCACTCAGTATTTTTTTTACCAAATTCAAAAGTAAAAGGATAGTTGGAATTTCTAATGGTTAATAATATGAATTATTGAATTTGTTACATCTTTGCATATCAGATTCATTAGTAACATAGTTAAAATTTGTATTCAATTCAAACTTGATTTCTGGCCACAAAATTTTGAAAATTCAAATTGACATTTTCATTTTCTAAAACAAACATTGATCTCTCCTAAGATTTAAATAATAATAATAATGCACAAGATATCCTTACATTATTTTAAAATATAAACATAACACTAGTTTTCTGTAAAGGATAATTCAGGATATAAATCAAAGTCACCTAAACAAATAGAGAGTATAAATACACAATGAATAAGTTCACTAAAACTTAGGACAGGTTAATGAAATTTTCCCTAAAATCTATGTTAAAATGATAGTACTATACTCATTATTATCTTTGTGTTCATTAATATGTCATACTAGGTGGTTGGAGCTTTCTGGTACTTGTTCTCAATAGAAGCAGAGGTTAGGTGTTGGCACAAGGTGGTGAAATTTCATAACTACTCCAGTTATGTATACCTTAGCTGTGGTGGAATGGCCAACAATAATCCACAAATTCAATTACTTTTGAGCAAGGATAATTATTGCCAGCTTGAGAGCCCTGATGACATAAAAGATCAAAGTGTTTTCAATTTTGGAATATATACTCAGGCTCTAATGGCTCATATTGTAGGATCAAGTACAGATTTTCCTCAGAAGTTCTTCTTCTGTTTTTGGTGGGGTTTTCGCAACTTAAGGTCAGTAAAAAAAATGTTTTGTGTAATTCATTTTGTGTGTACTTATTTAAGACTCATTATTATCTTATCATCATAGGATAAAATGAGAGTCGCATTCTATCCTACGGTGATAAGTCATAAATAAGTACACAGAAGTGTTAGTTATTGTATCAGTATACTTATCAAATAACCTATTACACTCTAACCAACCCAGGTTGGTCAGCATTCGTTCGCTTAAGCAGGTGTTGCGAGTTTAAATCTGACCCTGTATATGCAACAACCTATTAACCAGTAATAGACTCTTAAATGGAGTTCAGACGGATACCGTAAAAAAACCAAATAACCTATTACACTCTAACTAACACTTTGTTATATCCTTGTTTGTTTTAATGTTATGGATTTATCATTATTTAGTGTTAGTGTTAATGACCTAATTTTCATGAAAAATTTGCACATATTTATCTGAAGGGAGAATTCTAATATAAACTTTGTACATTACATAATACACTAACTTTGAAAAAGAAAAAAAACACATTCATATAAAGTCATAATGTTTGTCCTATTTTGTAGTTCTCTTGGACAAAACCTCTTGTGTAGTACTTACATTGGGGAGAATATATTTGCTATCCTCATTGCCATCTTTGGATTGGTTCTGTTCTCATCACTCATTGGAAACATGCAGGTATATATCATTCTTGGCTACAACTATTATTAATTAGTAATAAAGATCATATCAATCAATAAGGCAAAAGAAAACAAAACCTAGAATACTTTTTGTTGCTTCTTCTTCAAGAAATGAATTCATTACTTTATTTGTGTTGAACATGGTTGTTGTAGAAATATCTACAATCTACAACTGTAAGAGTTGAAGAGATGAGGATCAAAAGGAGGGACGCCGAGCGGTGGATGTCGCACCGGATGCTACCGGATTCCATAAGAGAAAGGATCAGAAGGTATTTACAATACAAATGGCAACAGAATAGGGGTGTTGAGGAGGAAGCATTGATTAGAAACCTTCCTAAAGATCTCAGAAGGGACATTAGGCGTCATCTTTGCTTGAAATTACTTACAAGAGTGAGTTTTCTCGTTTTTTGAAGTCATCTAATTAACAAGGCAAACTATTTTATACGGTGAAAACTCAGGTGCAGTCAACTTTATATGAAGTTGATAGTTGAGTGTCGTTACATGAAAATTTAGTCAAATTAATCAAATCATCTAATGGCTCTCAGTTATCAACTGCACCTGAATTTTCGCCATTTTATACAGTCAACTAATTATATCATATGTTTTCTATTATTTATGACGACGTATCACATGTCATTATATAGTGCATAATGATTTAACTTTTACTTTTCTTTTAATACTCTTCTTTCTACGGTTATATTTGATAAGTGTCTCAACATAAATAATAACAAAAAAAAGAAAAAAAAATAAAAAAATGTCTTGATTCTATTTATGTCATCATTTGTCAAAGGGAAATGTTAGGGGGACAATGACTTTATTGAACAATATGAACAACCACCAATCAAATAAAAACACACTACACCTCCAAATTAACCTTCTAAATTTTAATATTAAAATAACCATCCATACACTAGTAAAATGAAAATCCGATATATCTATTGTTTACATTGTTTAATATTTTCATTGTTCACCTATACTTTTCCTTTGTGAAATTGTGACTATTTCTATATTTGTTTTCTTCTTTGATAAAATTTGTACTCTTTGTTATCTCTTTATTTTTAGTTTGACACAAGGTCTAACATTTTAAAATTCGCTTTTTAATATTTGAAAATGAAATTCGTCAATCATTCTATTCGTCCATGTGGTTCCTTCAACACGAAGCATGCCATGTGGCAACAATATAAACAAATTCAAAATGACAGAACTAAAATGATAGTTCTTTAATGTTAAGGACAAAAATGATACTTAAAATTGACGATCAAAGTAAAGCTTTGCTGAATGTGTGATAGATTTATATGACTAGACTTATTCATTTGTTGTAGGTGCCAATGTTTGAGAACATGAACAAACAATTGTTGGATGCAATGTGTGATAGACTGAAGCCAGTCCTTTACACAGAGAAGAGCTACATAGTTTGCGAAGGCGATCCGGTCGACGAAATGCTCTTCATTATGCGGGGAAACCTCAGAACTGCCACGACAAATGGCGGCAGAACAGGCTTCTTCAACTCCTCTGAGCTGAGGGCTGGTGACTTCTGTGGAGAAGAGCTTTTGACATGGGCCTTGGATCCAAATTGCACTCCAAGTTTACCAATTTCAACAAGAACTGTTGAAACCATATCTGAAGTTGAAGCTTTTGCTCTCATGGCTGATGACTTGAAGTTTGTTGCTTCGCAGTTTCGAAGAGTTATAAACAGCAAACAACTCCAGCATACTTTCAGGCAAGCCTTCATAACCATGCATCATTTCATTCATGTGGAAAAGTGTTACACATAAGGTGCATAGAAGCAAAAATGGTTTTATTAGGTAGAGACTAGACTTTAAAATTGGTTCAATAAAATAAACAAGTCTAGCTATTGTTTAGTTGGCTTAGATATATTCCTGATTAATTATATTGATCACACTTACAGACATGAAACACGATACAATATGAAACTTTTAATTTTTTCGAGAATCAACATATATATAAAATATAAATTATTTTTAATAAATTGTAATAATATTTTAATATTTTATTAATAATAAAATACAAAATTATTTTTTTAAAATATTTTGTGTCAAAAACATAATTTTTTATATTAATAAATGATAATATATTATTATTTGTAAACTCATTTAAAAATTTTAGATTGAAAATAAAGTTGAACACATCAGCACCAAATAGTATTTGAATGTCGAACAAGTGTCATGTCTAAAATATATTTGACACAGCCTCAACAATTCAACTAAATTTTTATGTTTCGTAACAATAGATGCATCTCTACTAGAATCTTTTCTGTCTTAACTCCTAAACATGAAAAAAAGAAATAGAATACAAGAGTAATAAGTATGGTACATATGCTTCACATAACCTTATTACTAAGCAATGTGTCTGCAGATTCTACTCCTTACAATGGAAGACATGGGCAGCATGTTTCATCCAAGCAGCATGGCGAAGATACCGGAAGAAGAAGGCAGAGAGAGTGTTGCGCGAAGCCGAAGAGGTGCAATCTTTCGGAATGGAGGATGGATATAGCAACAACAGCAGCTCATCATCACCAAGCTTTGTTGCCACAGTTTATGCACAAAAGTTTGCAGCCAATGCTCTTAGACCCATAAGAAGTGGCAAACGCACCAACAAAGTTTCACCACCGACACAGAGGTTACTACCACTTCTGCCTCAGAAACCAGCTGAACCAGACTTCACCTCTCAGAAGCATTAAAAGCCAACAACATTGAATCGGTTAGGCTCTGATATTATATTAGAATTTAGTGGACATAACTCAGCCTTGAAAGCTAGTTCAAGGGCTGAAGAATGTCTTGAACTTATATAAACATTATAGAAACATTATCCATGAGAGTGAGAGTGGTAATAAATTTCAAGTAAATGTTGCAGTTGTGTGTGTAAATACTGTACCTAGAAAGTGTTAAGAAAAAGTTTCATACAACTTTACATGGATATGCCATGAAAACAAATCAGCACTAATAAGAATTTTTCTGGTGATTGTTTTCTGCCAAGTTGAAAGAAGGCCAAGTTTTGATTGAAGAACTATTCAATAATCAATTTGTAAACCAACCATGCATTTATTATACACATATTTTATGATAATTGACAAAAGAAATGATAAACAAATAAAAAAATGTGATTAGTGTGAAAGAAACACCATTAAATTTTTCTTCACGGATGTTTGAGTATAAATGATATAGTAGAAAAACACTAATATCAACAATGTGCAGCCAAAATTATAGGCCCCATTCACATGTGATATTATTTTCAAATAGTAGACACAAATATTTTGTCGTAATTAGCTAAATTTCACCTCTTTTTATTTTTAATATTGGGGTTACAGTGGTGTTTCTTAATAATGTAGGAACTTAGTGTATTTTTTGTTTATATGAATATCATAAGTCTAAAGGTTAAATTTGTAGTTTAAATTTTTTTTTTAAATTGCAAGTTTGAGCATCAGATTTGTATTATAATATTAAATTTTTTTTAAACATACTAATTGAACCATCCAATTTGCTTGAGAACGAAAAAATTTTATCTCACCACAAATCGAATCTTTCGATTTATGCACTCCAATTTATGCACTATAAAAATCTATTGAGGGTCAAATTTATTATTTAAAATTTAAAAAAATTTAAATTTATATCAAAGAAAAACACTTCAATTAACTATGATACTGGATTACACAATTTTTTTTCCATTTCCACAAAAATTAACCGAATTCCACACTTCTGGCCCATATTCCACCGAGTGATATTATTTTATCTTAAAATGAAAGTTGGATGTTGAAAGATGAACGCGGAAATCATATGAAGATGCCATTTAACCAACTTGGGTTGGTCGAGTGGTTAACTCACTCGTCCGCTTAAGCAAGTATCGGAGGTTCGAATCCCGCCTTACGCATGCAGCAACCCATTGCCAGCGACAGACCCTTAAATGGAGCTCAGATACGCGACGGATTAGTCTTTGACTTGTCGGATCGGAAAATATCGTGAGCAACCAAAAAAAATATGAAGATGCCATTTTTTATGATTATGATCTGTATTCAATAACATTAGTCCAAAGTCCACTTCTCGGTCAATGCTACATCCTTCATTTTACTTTTTGTGCCCCCCTTCTCATATATATATATATATATCTCTCTCTCTCTCACTCTCATAATCATAGCTGCATGAACTCAATGGACGTGATTATGCTTCTGTGAAGGCTGTTTTTACTACTGTAGAACTTTCTATTTTCAGAAAATTTTCACTATATCTGCTTTGGTTTCTGGTAAGGAAGTTAAATGCAGAAGGCACTTTCCCTTTCTTTTTGTGTTTCCCTCTCTTTCTACTCTTTTCAGAATAGGGTTTTGGACTTTGCCTCATGATTCTTGAAGATGAAATGAATCAGATTTCCTTTCTTTTTTAATTATATATATTTTTTTTGTTTCCCCATGCTTTATTTGAAGGTTGACTTGACGCCTAAGTTGTTGACTTCTTCTGGTTGGCTTTATATTTTTGCAACATTAATTTCAAAGTTATAAATTATTGACATATAATTTTTTAAAAAGAAAATAAAGCTTAAAATTTTCTCACTTAATGACTTAATGAATGCAGAATAGCAGCAGAAGCATCATCATGGCTGCAAAGGAACAGAAGTTTGAAAGGTTTGTTTGGTCAAAGCCTGGTTTTGCCAAAACTATTGCATTTTTATTTTATTTCCTTATAATAGAAAATACGTTATTGACTTATTTTTCATATCCTTCACTCAATGATTTTCCTAAGAAAAATGATCAAATTCACCTACAACAATCTTATTTAGACACAACTAAAAGTTGTTGGACTGCACTATGAATCCCACTCATTCTATCTCTTAACTTTGTTTTGCTTCCTGTTTTTCAGAAATTACAAACCTTTTAAGTTAGAGTAAAACTGCATTTCTAATAGCTGTACAAATAGCCGAATAGCATTTTTGTTTTTCTTCAATTCACAAGACTGAGATCCCTTGTATAAGGGGAAATAAGTGCCAAAACACTTGACTCAACCAAGACTTGAGACAATTCATGCTATTAATTAGACTACCCTCTGTCCTAGTTGCCTAGTTTTGGCAAGTCCCAGAATTGGATAAAGAACAATATAGTTAACTTCCATATTGGTGGTTCAAGATCTTGACTTCACTCGGTCACAGATTTTGTTCATCCAGAATTGGGCTAACAAGAAACAATGTTGCATACCATGTAGAGGCTTTATCTTATGGTTTTTGCTGTTTTTGGAAAATAGATTTTACTTAGTTTTTTTTTTTTTTTTTCTATGCAGGCTTGAGGATTTGAGATCAGATTCATCTGTGAGTATTGAGAAGAATGATTCAGCTAGTCATGAATTCAACAAAAGATTGGTTACTAAGAGAAAAGTTCTTAATCCACATGAGCCACTACTTCAGAAATGGAACAAAATATTTGTGATCACATGTGTCATGGCAATCTTTGTGGACCCTCTTTTCTTTTACATCTCAGTTATCAATGACAAGGGAAAATGCCTCAACTTGGATGAAACACTGAAGATCACCGCATGTGTCCTTCGCACATTCTTTGATCTTTTATATGTTCTTCGTATCATCTTTCAGTTTGGAACTGGGTTTATTGCCCCTTCTTCTCGAGTGTTCGGAAGGGGTGAGTTAATTGATGACAGTATTGCTATAATGAAAAGATACTTAACTTCAAATTTCATCATTGACATTCTATCAATTATTCCACTTCCACAGGTATCTGCCTCTTCTACTCATTCACTAATCTTTAAGTTAGCAATGCGTGTGTTTTTGTATATCATTAGTTACCTTCAGAGGAAAACATTTTACATTTTTACTATAACAAGTACCATGGAATCCAAAATATATGAAGGCATCAGGAACAATATTTTGCAGTTTAGCTTGATGTGAAAAACATTATTTGATGCCAGTTTTAACAAATTTAATGTGTTCATAGATGATCATCTTACCTATCATACCAGTTCCAAAACGCACTCTTCCATATCTGGCTCAGAATATGCTGAAGTACACAATAATTGTTCAGTATGTGCCAAGGCTTCTGCGGCTTTATCTACTACTCAAAGAAATAACCAACGCTTTTGGCACACTGACTGAGACGGCATGGGTTGGAGCTGCTTATAATCTTCTTCTCTGTATGCTAGCAAGTCATGTAAGCTAATTTTATTGCTAAATATTACCTCTCCTGAACACGTATCATCTTCTATCAAGCACAGTTTTATGACCACCAAGAACATGTTGCATACCAGGTAGTTGGAGCTTTTTGGTATCTGTTTTCGGTGGAATCAGAGGTCCGGTGTTGGCACACAAAGTTGAAGCACACTAAATTCTCTGCTGAGTCCTACCTTAGCTGTGGACAACACTACAAACAAGATGTTTTATCACTTTTGAACAGCTCTAACACTTGCCCTTACATTGATATTGATCCTCAAAACAGCAAAGACCCAACAGTTTTCGATTTCGGGATATTTACACCAGCTCTGAAGTCTCATGTGGTAGAATCAACTACAGGTTTTACTCAGAAGTTCTTCTTCTGCTTTTGGTGGGGTTTGCGCAATTTAAGGTTTCTGAACAAACTTTTCTGTTCTTCACTTGCATGCAATATTCATGTTTTATAAACTTTTGATATTCTTTTAGTTCATAATTTCATTCCTAGTGTTTCTATAATTTATCATTCATAACTTCTTATTTGAAGAGACAACTTAAAATCATTCCTAAAGTCAGATTGTTATCCTATTTTGCAGTTCTCTTGGGCAAAACCTCCTGGGTAGTACTTATATTTGGGAGAATATCTTTGCTATCTTTATTGCGATCTTTGGATTGGTTCTGTTCTCATCACTAATAGGAAACATGCAGGTGACTTTTTAGTTAGGACTACAATCATATAAAAGACCTTGTCGTCTTAGGCTGCGTTTGTTTACAAGCATAGTACACTGAGAAATAAAATCATGTTTGGCAAGTGAGACATGGACACAGACATCTATATCCTGAGACACTAAATTAATGTATTTTGTATTCTTTTTTATAAGAGAGACACATAGACACTAGTAAGAGGACACAACTTATTTTATTATTTTTCCTCTCAATGTCCCTATTAATTTTTCATAACTACATTTTTTTACTATTATATTTTTTTCCTAAATGTAAGAAAGAAAATGCGTATAAATTGGACTTTTTATAATTTGTTTCAACTTATATGGTTTATCTAATTTTTTGTGTCTCTATCTTTTATGTCATGTTTTTAGCATCCTATCTTTTTCTGTTTTCAAAACCAAACATAGCCTAACAGACATACATAGATAGAGCAATTCACGAGTCATCCTCCACCAGATTTTAAACATGGGAAAACAGCAGTCACCTAGAAAGACTGACTAAACTAGTTTTGAACTGCTGCACCACTTGTAATGAATTTATGTATTGTCACAGAAATATCTACAATCTACAAGCATAAGTGTTGAAGAGATGAGATTTGAAGAGATGAAAATCAAAAGGAGGGAGGTAGAGCACTGGATGTCCTACAGAATGATACCTAGCTCCTTGAAGGAAAGAATCAGAAGGTATGATAAATACAAATGGCAACAAAATAGGGGTGTTGAGGAGGAAGCATTAACTGGAAGCTTCCCTAAAGATCTCAGAAGGGACATAAAGCGCCATATTTGCTTGCGGTTAATTAGAAGAGTGAGTACATCCATTTATAAAAAGGAAATGTTTTATGCTGACAATCATTCAACAATAAAAGTCAATCAAGTTTTATGATGTGGTATTATATATATGATTCAATGAATTCTGAAAAATATTTTAGACTTATATTATCTACGCTGAGTAATGAAAAGAAAATTTCATATTTTTGTTTCTCTAGGTGCCAATGCTTGAGGCCATGAACAACCAGTTATTGGATGCAATGTGTATTAGAATGAAGCCATTCCTTTATACAGAAGACAGCTACATTGTTTGTGAAGGAGATCCGGTCGAAGAAATCCTCTTCATTATGGATGGAAGCCTTGCTTCTGTAACAACAAATGGAGGGAGATCTAGTTTCTTCAACTGTTTTCTCAAGGCTGGTGACTTTTGTGGAGAAGAGCTTTTGGCATGGGCCTTGGATCCTAACTCCTCAAATCTACCCATTTCAACTAGAACAGTACAGACTTTGACAGGAGTTGAAGCCTTTGTTCTCATGGCTGATGACTTGAAGCTTGTTGCTATTCAGTTTCAACGTCTTATGAACATGAAACAGCTCCAACACACTTTCAGGCAAGGCTTGACAATTAGTTCATATTTTTCCTCCTTGATAAGATAATGCATCATTGCATTTTCATAGTTGTGTTACATGTATTCTTCACCTTTCCTTGTACATTACACCAACTCAGTTCCTTCTACCATTGGATAAGTGTGTGGAATCCAAATCACTTGGGCCTCATACTAATCCAATGGTAGAAAGTAGAGTGATTAAACTTAATGTACAAGAAAGGGTGGAGTATTAAATAAATAAATAAACATTTCTCCAACTTTACATTCTGGTGTAGAAGTGTTGAAACAGGGAACTTGGTGATGAAATCATCCAAAACTACAACTTTTATTTAGATTCTGGTAGTAATTTGGTTAGAACTTAAAACACCCTATCAATTATTATTTGGTCTAAACAACGATCATCGTTTAAAGTCTTCTCATATGGTGCTAGAGTTGAGTTGGTTTGCAATGTGATTAAGACTTCCCATTGCTAGTTTTTTTTTTATTTTGATTTTGTATTTTTTTTTTTAAAGTTCAAACGAATCAAATCCGCAACTTACTTAAAAGGAAACAACATCCAATGTAATTGAATCACCAATGAGTCAATACTCACACACAAGTTATCAATAATATCAATAGCAAAAAACACCATTTGAACCATATAGTAGAAGCTATCATTCATAATTGCATTTGCATGTAGAAAAAAATGGTGTGGGGAATATGAGATTATGGCAAAGATCTTAACCAACTCCATCTTAAGCATGAAAATATAAGAAAACAAAAATATGCTAACCACATTCAGCAATTATCTCCAGGTTCTATTCCCATCAATGGAGGACATGGGCTGCATGTTTCATACAAGTAGCTTGGCGTCGGTACCAGAAAAAGAAGATTGAGAAGGCATTACGTGAAGCAGAACGTGGCATACAAGCTTTTACAAGTAAGGATGGGTATGTATCAAGTACTCCCCCCACTCGCTCTCTTCTGTATATGCATCAAGTTTTCATTCAATGGATTACATCCCCTGTCAATTCATCCAATGGATTTCATCTCCTGTCAAAGTACCAGGAAATGCATCCATTTACTTGTATCACATAATAAAAGGCTAAGTTACACCAACTTCCTTGAAATTATGTGATCTTTACACATGAAATCTTTAGAGGAAGTCTGTATCATGTTTTCGATGTTAGTATCACATTTTATAAAATACAAGAATGCTAGAGTATTATATAACTTAAATCTCATGGGAGGTTATGTATATTTTTAAAAATGGAAGTGTCATGTGTAAATTGTAATATTGCCTAACTTGCAGGGAGGTGAATACAATTTTCCCCAAAATAAATGGTTCATTTAGTTCACTTGGGCAGTTCATGAAAAAATTAAATAAAAGGATAAAAGTTACTTTTAATGATTTGCCTAAAAGTATAAAAAAATTACCTATTTCTAAATGGTATTCTCTGATGTATGACAAATTGACACAAATTAGTGCAACTAATAATTCAGTTATGATTGATGTTATTGCCACACTGTTACTGTCAGTTAAAGTATTTTCCTTTATTTAAAATGCTAATTTTGTGGTTCAAGTTCTTGATCTTCCTAAGTTTGCTGAAAATTTGTTCAAATGTCATTTAGACTAACTAACAAGTAACAACAAAGGGTTACATCTTCCTACCACACAAACCCTAGCCTACTCCAATGTATGGCCGCTATTAATGAGCTTTGATCATCCGATTATTTTCACTTTGGAGAACAGAGTCCTCAGCCACATAACTGTCATCTTGGAGATTTGATCTTATGATTTTTGTTAATGATGAAAGCTAGTTGATGCTACCAAGTGTTCAATCAATGTCTTCACTGAATTTATATTTTTGTTCAGGCTTGATGATGAGAGGTCAACATCATCAAATGATTCTACTGATGTTGGATTTCACAATAGAAAACATAAATCAAGAGTAAGCCTATCAAGTAATGGACCAATAAAAAAGGTGGTTACAAGGATCAAAGTTCTTGACCCACAGGGATCACTACTTCAGAAATGGAACAAAATTTTTGTGATCACAAGTGTGATGGCAATATCTGTTGACCCTCTTTTCTTTTACATCCCAGTGATCAATGACGGGTGAAATGCCTTAACTTGGATAAAAAGCTAAAGATTACTGCATGTGTTCTTCGCACATTCTTTGATCTTTTCTATGTTCTTCATATCATCTTTCAGTTTAGAACTGGGTTTATTGCTCCTTCTTCTCGCGTATTTGTAAGGGGTATGCTGGTTGATGACACTGGTGCTATAATCAAAAGATACTTAAGTTCACATTTTGTCATTGACATTCTATCAATCATTCCACTTCCACAGGTATCTGCATCTTTTACTCGTTATGTTGTTCTTAATTTAGAGTTCAGGCATGCTTGCTTTGTTGTGTACTTGTAACAACCGGTACCTACACGAATTAGAGTGCACCCACACACACACAGAGGAAGAAGAAACAGAAGGATGGATCGAGATGATCTCACCCCTGTACTATTATTGAATATAGGATAATGCAGAAATACAGAAAAGGGAAAATGATAGGGTTGTGATTAGAGAGCCAGCCTCTCTCGATGCCCATTCCAATACTCACTCCAAAATCTGCTCACTCACTCTCTATTCTGTTAGTCAAATACTCTCCTCATGATTTCCTCATTCCCTGGCCCATGTGGCAAGTTTGTTACAAATATATTCCTAATTGCGCTTTTTCCCATACTACTCCTGTCTTCTTGCTACTGTAATGAAAAAGGCAAGGGAGGAATCTTCCCTTTATGATTCTTAGAAACTTCTATTCCATTCTCCTCTGACCTCAGTAATCTCATTGGGGCTGTTACGGTATTTATTAGTGCAGAAATCAATTTTCTGAAAAATAACTTGTACACACAACATGCATCTACAAAAGAAACTTATACGAGATGGTTAAGACAGGGTAATGATAAGAAGTGATCATCATAACCCTGCATAACTTGCTGAAATGAACTATGTTAACTTTTGTTGCAGTAACTACCTAACTAGTGGCAGCAACTCATGGCTATGACAACAGTGGCATCATTAAACAAATAAAAGACTTTAGTTTAGCAAAATATTTTGAGTTTATCTGAACCATTGATGGTTAGAATCCCTTGAAACATAGTTAACCCCATGAAATGATTTTTATATCCTGGATGGAAGACATTCCTTTATGTTAACCTTAGATGAAAGTATTTTCCTACAACAAGTACCGTGATATCCAGAAAGAAGGCAACAATACTTTTCTATGATGAGAAGAACAATTGAGTTCACTGTTAATTTTGACAGTCCTAATTTTATTTTTCCTCAGATGGTCATCTTAGCTATTGTTCCAATCCCAAGATGCTCAGTTCCATACATGGTAAAGAATCTGTTGAAGTACACAGTAATATCTCAGTATGTACCAAGACTTCTGCGACTCTATCAGTTATTCAAAGAAGAAACAAAAACTTGGGGGGCATTAACTGAGACAGCATGGTTCGGAGCTGCTTATAATCTTCTTCTTTATATCGTTGCAAGTCATGTAAGCTGACTTTATTGCTCATTATCAACTCATCAATGGTCCTATTTATCATCAACAGTTTTATGATGAGCAAGAACATGTTGCATACCAGGTAATAGGAGCTTCATGGTATTTATTGTCAGTAGAATCGAAGGTTCGCTGTTGGCAGGGACAGTTGAAACATACTAATTTCTCTACCGAATCCTACCTTAGCTGTGGACAATACTATAAGCAAGATGTTCTATCACTGCTGAATAGTTCTATTTCTTGCCCTTACATTGATACTGAAAACAACATAGATCCAACAGTTTTTGACTTTGGAATATTTACACCAGCTCTACAATCTCGTGTGGTAGAATCAACCACAGACTTCACTCAGAAGTTCTTCTTCTGCTTTTGGTGGGGTTTGCGCAATCTAATGTTGGTGAACAATCTTTTCTTTTCTTGGCTACACATGCAAGACTGATCTTTTTTTTTTACCTGAAACTTTATAATATCCTTGATTTGTTTGTCATATTTTACAGTGCTCTTGGGCAAACCCTCCTGTGTAGTACTTATATTTGGGAGAATATCTTTGCTATCATCATAGCCATCTTTGGGCTGGTTCTGTTCTGTTCACTTATAGCAAACGTACAGGTAACTCTTGGTTAGGAAATCTTATACATGATAGGGCTCTTGCACATATTCGGTGCAATACCAGAAGCCTAATTAGTTTCTGTTTCCATTTCCTGTTTTCACTTGTTCCAGTTTTTTCGAAACATAATACCGAAATAGAAAACACTAAAATGAAAACAGAAACCAATTAGGAAATGTTTTTGAATTTCCTGTAAGTAATGGATTTATGGGTTGTACTGTAACAGAAATATCTACATTCCGCAACTGTAAAAGTTCAAGACATGAGATTTGAGGAGATTAAATTCAAGAGGAGGGATGTAGAGCGGTGGATATCCCACCGTAAGCTACCAAAAAACTTGAAGGAAAGAATTAAAAGATATGAACAATACAAATGGCAAGAAAACAAGGGTCTTGAGGAGGAAGACTTAATTGCAAACCTCCCCAAAGATCTCCGAAGGGACATAAAGCGTCATCTTTGCTTGCACTTACTTAAAAAAGTGAATATCATCTATGATCATCTCATCCAATCTATAAATTATCTTTAATTAAAACTATCAGCATAATGTATGTTTTACCATCAATAGATCACATATTTTAAACCTTCTGGAGTAGTAATATAACTGTTTCAACAATCATAAGGCTGGATATCGTTTGCATAAATTAAGCATTTATATTCTTATGACACCAGGTGCCAATGCTTGAGAATGTGGACAAGAGGTTGTTGGATGGCATGTGTGATAGACTGAAGCCAGTCCTTTACACGGAGAAGAGCAACATTGTTTACAAAGGAGATCTGATTGATGAAATGATCTTTGTTATGAGTGGAAAACTTGCTAGTACCACAACAAATGATGGAAGATCTAGTGCTGTCAAATCCTTGCTCTCGGCTGGTGACTTTTGTGGAGAAGAGCTTCTAACATGGGCCTTGAGTCCTAACTCCTTAGATCTACCATTACCAATTTCAACTAGAACAGTAGACACTATATCAGAAGTTGAAGCATTTGCTCTATTGGCTGATGACTTGAAGTTTGTTGTATCTCAATTTCAAAATCTTATAAATAGCAAACAACTCGAGCAAACTTTAAGGCAAGGCTTGACAATACATGTTTTACTTTTTCCTCTCCTTGATAATGCATCTTTATATTCTTGTCTAGTATTAGAGAATAGGACACAAGGTGCAGAAGTCATCCAAAATTATGACCTTTGTTTAGATTTTGAAGTGCATCTATGTGTGTGTGTATTGTCTGTTTAAACCACCACCAGCATTTGAAGAGTATTAAACCCGAGACCTTAATTAAGGGGAAGAGTACAAAACCAACATAATTCAATTGCATTCGAAATAAGATAGAAACATTATCAATAGTGATGAAAAATACGTTTAACAACCAACCCTATTGTAGGTCATTATTCCTACTTGCTCATGTTATTAGGGTAAGGATCTTCTAAGTAACTCCATCTTAAACATGAAAATTAGAAAAAAGCAGATAGAATTCAAAACCTTATTCAGCAATGTGTCTCCAGGTTCTTCTCCCAGCAGTGGAGGACGTGGGCTGCATGTATGATACAGGCAGCATGGCGTCGATACTTGCAAAAAAAGGCTGAGAGGGCCTCTTGTGAAGCAGAAGAACTAGATGCTTTTGCAAATCAGGATGGGCATGCATCTTCACCAAGCTCTGCCGCATCTGTATATGTATCAAGGTTTGCATCCAGTGCTTTCCAACTGCGTGAAGTGGCAATTATTTATTTCCTTCACTCAGAAAAAAAAAAAGTAAAAGCTCTTCCGCATGATTTGATTTGCCAAATAAAAAAAAATTCAATTATGATTGATGTTACAAAGATTACTACAAGACTATAGTTAATTACAAGCAGTTTAAAAGTTTAAATTGAAGGCCAAATATGAGTTTAGGACAAGATTAACAGCTTTATTTGTAGTTCAAGTTCCTGATCTTATGTTCACTTTCATAACTGATTTGTTCATCTAGAATATTAACTATTCAGCGACAATGGGGTAGGTTGTCCGTAGCCCATAGACGCCATTATTACATCCAGAGCTTTGATCATCATATCATCTTAACTTTGGATAACAGTATACAGACGTTGAATTCTGAATTGGCCTCTTAGATATTTGATCTTATGATATTTGTTGATGGAAACTAGTTGATGCTAACATATAGATGAGTCCTATTTCAAGCTACTTTCTTACTGAGTTGATATTTCTATGCAGGTTTGAGGATCAGAGATTAGAGTCAACTGCAATAACTGAGAAGAGTGGTTGCATTAGTGAGAAATTTCTAAAAAGAAAAGTTAAATCATGTTTGAGTCTAACAAGTGATGGACCAACCATAAAGTTGACTATTTGGAGCCAAGTTATTGATCCACAGGGGCCACTATTTCAGAAATGGAACAAAATTTTTCTAATCACATGTGTGATGGCAATATATGTGGACCCTCTTTTCTTTTACCTCCCAGTGATCAATGACACAGAGAAATGCCTTAGGCTGGATGAAAAACTAAAGATCACTGCTTGTGTTCTTCGCACACTCTTGGATCTTTTATACATTCTTAGGATCATAATTCAGTTTAGAGCAGGGTTTATTGCACCTTCTTCATGTATGTTGGGAAGGGGTGAGCTGATTGATGAGACTACTACCACTGTGAAGAAATACTTGCGTTCAGATTTCATTATTGATATTCTATCAATTATTCCACTTCCACAGGTATTTGCCTCTAGTTCAGTCCTTTTCAAGTCAGAAGGGCTTGTATTTTTTATGTAGCATAAAACATTTAGGACTTTTCTGATTCATTAATGTTTAGAGCCTCTAACTATATAATTAACCCAATAAACAGAACTATGTGCCTATTGAGTTATCTTCATAGTGAATTATTTTTCTATGACAAGTTACTTGCTATCTAGAAGGCATCAGTAGTATTGAGATGATATTAACATCTTAATGTGTTCTTAGGTGGTCATCTTAGCCGTAATTCCAATCCCAAATTGCTCAGTTCCATATGTAGCAAAGAACTTGTTGAAGTACACAATAATAGCTCAATATGTGCCAAGACTTCTCCGATCCTATCAACTATTCAAAGAAGTAACAGGAACTTCTGGGATATTGACTCAGACATGGGCTGGAGCTATTTATAATCTTTTTCTCTATATGTTAGCAAGCCATGTAAGCAGAGTTTGTTGCTTGTTATCATCTTATATATTTTCGTAGTCATCATGCTAAGTTTTATGACCACCACGAACATGTTGCATACCAGGTAGTTGGATCTTTCTGGTATCTATTTTCGGTAGAATCAGAGCTTCGGTGTTGGCATACACAGTTGAAACATACTAAATTCTCTACAGAATCCTACCTTAGCTGTGGACAATACTACAAACACGATGTTCTATTACTTTTGAATAGTACTACTTCTTGCACTTACAGTAATCCTAATAACATCGATCCAACAATTTTCAATTTTGGAATCTTTGCACCAGCTTTACAGTCTCGTGTGGTAGATTCAACCACAAATTTTCCTCAGAAGTTCTTCTTTTGCTTTTGGTGGGGATTGTGCAATCTAAGGTTGGTGAACTACCTTTATTTTGTTGCCTACATATGCAGATAGATTTCATGTTCCATGAACTTAAGTTAGATATCCTTATCATCTTAATTTCATTCGAAACTAAAATATATCATTCATTAGTTTTTATGACACCTTTGAAAAATGTATACAATTAATGCATTCCTAAAGCAATAATTTTTGTCCTACTGTTTTGCAGTTCTCTAGGGCAAAACCTCCTGTCTAGTACTTATATTTGGGAGAATGTTTTTGCTATCTACATTGCCATCTTTGGATCGGTTCTGTTCGCATCACTTATTGGAAACATGGAGGTAATTCTTGGTTAGGACATAGGATTGTGAACATGACATGAAATTATACAAATGATGATAGTCTTGCACATATTGTGTGATCATATCAGTACATGGCCATAGTGAGTAGCCATAGATAGTGCTATTTGTATGCCTTTTGCTATGATTTTTTTTAACTTTTTCTTTCTTTTCCCTCACTTTTGTTGTAGAGAAACTTGGATGATGTTTCTGATGGATGATCAAGATGGCAAAAAGTTCTGGACTTTAGAAATGGGCAAAGTTCACTCTCCTTCCAATAGAACCAAACTACATTATTTGAGCCTCACTCAAGTAATGAATTCATGTGTTGAATTTTGTTGCAGAAATATCTACAATCTACAACTGTAAGAGTTGAGGAGATGAGATTTGAACAGATGAAAATGAAATGGAGGGACATAGAATGGTGGATGTCCTACCGTATGCTACCTCACTGTTTGAAGGAAAGAATTAGAAGGTATGAACAATTCAAATGGCAAGAATATAGGGGTGTTGATGAGGAAGCATTAATACTAAATCTCCCTAAAGACCTCAGAAGGGACATAAAGTATCATCTTTGCTCGGATTTAATTAGAAGAGTGAGTATCATTCATAATATGTTCCTAATCCAAAATAAAGTGTGATACTATCAACTAATCATATCAAATTTTTATGTGACTTTTTAGGTAGTTACAATAAAAGTCAAGTTTTAATGGCAAGATTATTATATAATTGTATAATTACATATTAAACTTTTACATTGTTATTGCTTCAGGTACCAACATTTAAGAGCATAATAGATAGACAGGTCTTGCATGCTCTGTGTTATAAACTAAAGCCAGTTCTTTATACCAAGAATAGCTGCATTGTATGTGAAGGAGATTCTGTTGATGAAATACTCTTCATTAAGCATGGAAACCTGACTAGTTGCACAACAAATAGCGGAAGACCTGGTTTCTTCTACTCCTCTTTGCTCAGGGCTGGTGACTTATGTGGAGAAGAGCTCCTGACATGGGCCTTGAATCCTAACTCCTCCTCATATCTACCCATTTCAACTAGAACAATAGAAACCATATCTGAAGTTGAAGCCTTCGCCATCAAGGCTGAGGACTTGAAGTCTGTTGCTTCCCAACTTAGACATCTCATAAACAGCAAACATCTCCAGCATACTTTCAGGCAAGGCTTAACAGTGTTTTCCCCTTTTTTTTTTTCACCTTGGACATTGATCAGTACATTCTTGTTTAAAAGTGTTACACAAGTAACACATATAGGACACCAGGTGCAGAAATCATCCAAAACTAAGACTTATGTTTAGATTCTAAGAGT
This sequence comes from Arachis stenosperma, assembly GCF_014773155.1. Taxonomy (NCBI): domain Eukaryota; kingdom Viridiplantae; phylum Streptophyta; class Magnoliopsida; order Fabales; family Fabaceae; genus Arachis; species Arachis stenosperma. Next base: position 51,333,344 of record NC_080384.1, read on the forward strand.
ACTTTGGTTATATTATACTAGGCTTACTACAGTTTAGCAGTTCCAGCATAATTTTTGCTATTCACGCGAATCAAACCCGAACCTTATTGAAGAGGGAATACTTCTGAATTTCTTGAATCAACATTATTGTGGATATTCAATCATGTTAGGCACAACTTTAGTAATAATATCAATCATGATGACCGAAACTATTTGATGAACCTCCTTATAGTAGTCGTAGCAGTCATCATTCAAAATTGTAGTTGTAAGAAGGGGACGCAGAACTATGTTAAAGATGGCATAATAGGTTTGATCTTAAATATGAAAACTGAAGAAAGTGAATATGCTTCCTAACTTTATTCAACAATGTTTCTCCAGGTTCTATTCCCTTCAATGGAGAACATGGGCTGCATGTTTCATACAAGCAGCTTGGCGTCGATACCAGAAAAAGAGGGCTAAGAAGAATAACTCTGCTATTGATGGATTTCAAGAAAGACAAGTTCAATCAGGGACAAGTCCTGCAAGTGATGGACCAACAAAAAGTTTTGCTTCTAGGATCAAAGTTCTTGATCCACAGGGGCCTCTATTTCGTAAATGGAACAAAATTTGTGTGGTTACATGTGTGATGGCAATCTTTGTGGACCCTCTTTTCTTTTATGTCCCAGTGATCAATGAAGAGTTAAAATGCCTTAGTTTGAATAGAAACTTAAAGATTACTGCATGTGTTCTTCGCACATTCTTTGATCTTTTCTACATTCTTCACATGATATTTCAGTTTGGAATCAAGTTCATTCCTCCTTCTACTAATGTGTTTAGAACGGGTATGCTGATTGGCAACATTAGTGCTATAGTGAGGAGATACTTAGGTTCTCATTTCATCATTGACATTCTATCAATTATTCCACTTCCACAGGTATATGTCTCTTCTGCTCATTGAGTCTTTCTAAATTTAGATGTATTTGTTTTTGGTGAATCATTATCCATATTTTATCTGAACCAGGGATCGTTAGAACCTCTAGGTATATAGCTAACCACATGAAATGATTTTTATATCCTAAACAAAAGAGGGGAGAACATTCCTCTAAGTTACTGGAAGCAAAATATTTTCCTATGAGAAGTATCATGGCATCAAAGTTGAATGCATCACCACTCACTAATAATATTTCAATTTAGTTTGATGTGAAAGACAAAATTTGGTGGAGTTTTACAATTCTAATGTTTTCTTAGATGGTCACCTTAGCTATCATTCCAATCCCAAATTGCTCAGTTCCATTCGTGGCAAAGAACTTGCTGAAGTACACAATAATAGTTCAGTATGTGCCAAGAGTTTTGCGACTCTATCTGTTATTCAAAGAAGTAACCAGAACTTATGGCATAATGACCAAGACAGCATGGTCAGGAGCAGCCTTTAATCTTTTCATTTACATGCTAGCAAGTCATGTAAGTTAATTTTATTGCTTGTTATCACCTCATCTATGTTCCTAGTTACCATGTTATGACCGCCATGGACATGCTGCATACCAGGGAATTGGAGCTTTTTGGTATCTACTTTCAGTAGAATCAGAGGTTCGATGTTGGCAGACACACTTGAAGCATAATAAATACTCCACTGCATCCTACCTTAGCTGTGGACAACACTACAAGCAAGATGTTCTATCACTTTTGAACACTTCAACATGCGCTCATGTTGATCCTGATAATAGTACAGATTCAACAGTTTTCAATTTTGGTATTTTTACAACAGCTTTACAATCACGCGTGGTTGAATCAGTTACAGAGTTTCCTCAGAAGTTCTTCTTCTGCTTCTGGTGGGGTTTCTGCAATCTAAGGTGGAGAACAACTTTTATCTTAGTTGACTGCACAAGCAAGATTCATTTTCTATGAATTGAAAATTTTATAGATTTCTTTGCCTGTATTTCATTCTTAATATTTTTAATGGATTTACATCCATCAATTTGTATGATACCTAACAATCAATACATTTATAGAATGATTTGAAGATTGAGCTTAAAAGCATTCCTGAAGTCATAATGTTTATCATATTTTGCAGTTCTCTTGGGCAGAACCTTCAATGCAGTACTTACATTTGGGAGAATATCTTTGCTATCTTCATTGCCGTATTGGGATTGATTCTGTTCTCATCACTTATAGGAATCATGCAGGTAATTCTTGGTTATTAGGAGTATATATGACAGAGTTCTTGCATATATCTGTGCAAGTAACTGACAACACTCGTAAGTAGCCACAGATATTGCAATTCATCAGTCACTTTTTTTTACCCTTTTTCCTATGTTGTTGAGACAGTAAAATGATGTTTGTGATGGAGTAAATATTAAAATGGTAATGAGATAGATTCTAATGCGCTCATGGGTTGTGTTGAACACTAAAACAGAAATATCTACAATCTACATCCCTAAGAGTCGAAGAGATAAGATTTGATGAGATGAAATTCAAAAGAAGAGACATAGAGCGCTGGATGTCCCACCGCATGCTACCAGACACTTTGAAGGAAAGAATTAGGAGGTATGAACAATACAAGTGGCAACAAAATAGGGGTGTTGAGGAGGAAGGAATAATTGGCAGTCTCCCTAAAGATCTCAGAATGGACATAAAGCGTCATCTCTGCTCGGATTTACTTAGAAGAGTGGGTACCATTCATAATCATCTTCGCTCAATTTAAATATTGATTTTGTATCCCATCAACTAAATATATCTTTTGTGTCTTCGGTGTAGTGATGATAGATGCCGATTTGTTTTTAAAACTTAGCATTGATTAGATGAATATATATAAAAATTTACTCTCAAAGTGAACCAAAACTATTATAGGTACCAATCCTTGAGATCATGGACAGACATCTACTGGATGCCATGTGTGCCAGATTAAAGCCAGTCCTTTATACAGAGAACAGCAGAATTGTTTGCAAAGGAGATCTGATTGATGAAATGCTCTTTATTATACGCGGACAACTTGCTTGTGCCACAACAAATGTTTTCTTCAAGGCTGGTGACTTCTGTGGAGAAGAGCTTATTACGTGGGCCTTTTATCCGAACTCCTCAAATCAATTACCCATTTCAAGAAGATCAATTGAAACAATAACAGAAGTTGAAGCTTTTGTTCTCATGGCTGATGACTTGAAGTTTGTTTTTTCACAATTTCAAGACCTTAATAAAAACAACGAAAAGATCCGTCACTATTACAGGCAAGGCTTCTCTATATGTCTTCCTTTTTTTTTTTTTATCTCGTTGATAATTCGTCATTACAATCTAGTACAGAAGTCTAGAGAATAGAATACCTGGTGCAGTAACTATCCAAAATTAAGACTTTTGTTTAGATTCGAAGGAATTTGGTTAGGTCATCCCATCATATATTTTTTGGGCCTAAACCACCATTATTCATATTCTATTAGACTCTAGCTAATTTGATTAGGGTTGGGTCAGGTTAGTATGAAAAGTAAGAGTCTTGAACACTAATTTTCTTTATTTCATTTCAATATTTCTTTCGGTAGACTCAAGCCTAAGGCCCCAGTTCATAAGATAAGTGGCAAATCACTTGGACCAACGGTAGAGTGATTATGTATGGTATTAGATTAGAATCTGTTATAGGATAACTAAGATAACTGTGGATGTGGTTTATCTTATAGAGGATTAGATTACATATCGTTTTATCATATATGTGTGATACATCTTGTATATGGTTGTTTATAGTGAATATACAGACACAACTTTCCCTCAAGTGTGTTAGCCACAAATTAGAAATAGTATTAATAGCGATAATTTAAGTGTTTGAGGACCAACCTGATACAGGAGTTATCACTGATAAGTGATAACTGCAATTGTATGTAGAAATGTGCTTGAGAGAATGTTTGAATTATCATAAGATCATAGAATAACCACCATCTTACCTGAAAACAGAAAAAGCAAATACATTTTATTAGCTTATTCAGCATTGTTAATGCAGGTTCTTTTCCCCGCAATGGAGGACATGGGCTGCATGTTTCATACAAGTAGCTTGGCGTCAGCACCGAAAAAAAGAAGGCAAAGAGAGCATACATGAAGCACAAGAGCTGCATGCTATTGGAAGCGAGCAATGGTGTAGCTCCTCAGTAAGCTTTGCATCCAAAGTACCTGTATCTAACTTATCATGCAAAGCATTACAACCCACACGAAGTGGCAAGCGCAAGAGGATGCCATAGACCAAAGTGATGTATATCATATGCTCATGATAAAATCTATTGCATTCTTCAGAACATTGGAGTATTATGGATGAAAAGATGATGTAAAGCCAAAAAAACTGACCTGTATGTTATGTTCCACTTGTTCATTCACATTCATCTCATTTACTTTCAACTTCAAAATCTACACTCATTTCTTGTCTAAATTTTCTCTCTGAAACCAAGAGAAATATGCACAGATAGTATAATCAACAAAAATATCAGAAATTGGATACTCTCTGAAACTAAGAGAAATATGCAAAGATAGTATAATCAACAAAAGTCCAAATTAGCCATAAAAAATTGTTGTGCCGGATTGACAAGACTAAGCCAACCTTCTTTATTTCGAAATTGCGCAACAGCTATTATGATACGAATTTCAGACTTTTTCGAACTCCCATACTAACAAGCTTAAGAATGTACAATACGCGAAATCGCAGCCTCTACAATGATCAAGACGAAAATATATTCATTTACAGAAACAATCACATAAATTTTAGATCTCTCTCTCTCTCTCTCACACACACACACACAGAATCTGTTGAAATTTCGGGAATCTAAATCGTGTAAATAAAAAATTATGACTGCAGGAAATTGAAATCAGATGCAGATGAAGTTGCGGTTACTTGTAGAGAATGGAGAAACGAACCTTACGAAGATCGATCAATGAGCAACGTGGTTCTCATTCTTCTTCTGGCAGACTGGCACTGATCACTGTCGTAGTTAAGAGGTTGAAGCAATCGAGTTGAGCTGAAAAAACTCAAAATAATAATAATGAAAAACAAAGGTCCCACCGAGATTTGAACTCGGGTTACTGGATTCAGAGTCCAATGTCCTGACCACTAGACCATGGGACCTTAGATGACTTTAAGTTGAGATATTATTTAATTTAAGTATACTAAAAATTAACAATTCAATTTCGAACCCACAACCACAAATAAATTAGTTCTTCTCATATTTTTTTGTGATAGAAACTGAATTATTATTTTATTTTAGTTAAAAATTAGATTATCAAGTGAAATAATGGTTAGATATTGTATTGGTATTTATTCAACTAATTACTAGTATAAATTTATGCTTATGATTTTATTTTTATAATTATTTATCTTGTTGCATTTGGGAACGGGATTGCTTGATGCGATACTTAATTGTCAAAGAAACATGGATGATTAATGAAACTATAACCTTTGAAACAACATATATTATATGAAGAAGTATAGGGAGTCAATAGAGTATCTGTACAATGTGTACAATGGGGATATAAGGATGTTAGATTCAATAAGATATCAGATGTTTATTATCCCTGGTATCTGGATGGTTATTCTGAATAGTATAAGTGTATTGTGTTTGAGAAATTAGTGGTATTTTACCTTGGATGTTCATTTTTTAACTCATATTATGCCAAATAAATAGTCTATTATACACATTGTACAAATATCCCATTAGTTCTGTAGAGGGATTCATATTATATATATCATGGTAACAAAAACCAACTCGATATGACTATATATAGTACTTCATTATTGTCCTTTTTTTCGCTTTATAAATGTTAAACTTGTTATTTGATGTAAACAAAAAAATATGTTTTTTATCTTTAAATGATTTAGCGCCATGTTATTTTTGTACACAAAATTAAAGTGTATACATATAGGTAAAAACTCAGGTGCAGCCAACTTCATGTGAAGTTAATATCTGAAAGCCGTTAAATGATTTGACTAAATTTTCATCTAACAGCTCTTAGATATCAACTTCACGTGAAATATATATTTGACAAGAATAATATCTAATGCCATGAAGGGTAGTTTTTCAAAAAATGGGTAGTTATATTAAGCACTTTTTTTTTTCATCCTTTAGTTGCCTATATTCACATTCCCTACAAGTTGCCACCATCCACATCTTATTAGTTATTAGATAACAAATAAAATGTGAATCTTGCAATGATATCTACACGCATAGATACAGCTTTTTAATGATTGAGCAATCAAGGTGCACTACTAGACATGATATCATGAAGGGGAGAAGGAGATGGAGTCGGAGTGTTCCTGCAAACTGGGCATGTTGAATTCATTCTAAGCCACTCATCAATGCAATCTGAATGGAAGCAATGTTTGCATTCAGGGATGCATCTAATGGTCTCTTTGGAGTTGTACTCTGCCAAGCATATCCAACATGTTCCATTATTCGGTCCTGGCACCCTCTTACTCTCGCCTATGTTCCATAATAATACAAATATCATTATTTTATTAAATAAAAAATATAAATACCAATATTGCAATATTATTATACAATCATCTAGTTAGATTCATGTATTTAAGATAATTTTTTACATTGAAAATTAGTTATATTTACTGAGGTGGTAGTATATGATTGATTGTTTGTATAAAACTCTCCTACATTGACAATATATAAAAACAAAATTTTATTATCTAGCATGATATTGAATATTTATAATGTTCTTAATCAAGCTTTTATAGTATTGTCTTAATTAATAATTATGATATGTTATATATAATGAATTGTTCTAAATAATAGATATAATAACAAGAAAGCAAATATTATCACTTTCCCTTTTATAATGTTATTTTCAAGTTCATAAGATGTTATATACATATTTTGTATTGAGTATAATATTTTTCAAGTTTAATTACTTTGTCAGTGGTTATAATTTTATCAAATTTTCAGTTAGGTTTTTATATTTTTTTCTTTTTAATTGGATCCTTATATGCTAGAATTAATAAAATATTTTGTTAAACAAAACGAACAATATTCCGTTTTGTTTAACAAAATATTTTATTAAAATTTTTGTCATAGTAGGAATTTAATTACAAAATCTAATATGATATATAGACCCAATTGAAAAAGAAAAAAAAATATAAGATCCTAATTGAAAATTTGGTGAAACTATAGAGATTAGGGGCTGATAAATTAATTAAACCTAATTTTCAAATATACAATCTTAAAAAATGTCTAATGTAATTGTAACATAGTAGCTAGTAACATATGATCAATACTGAGCAAAATTGAAATATTTATATATGCATTATTATATAGATTCTCACCCAGCACAAGCTTCTCATAAGAGTCAATTGTAGTTTCATCCAAACCCAAAGTAGTGGTAATGGGAGGTTCAGGAGGATGTGGTGTTATTGCTGCTAATTGTAGTGCTCTCCTTGCAGCATTAGCATTGGAAACTCTGTCTCTGTAGCACACACAGCATGCAAACACAACAGCAAAGATACAAGCTGGTCCAATTATGCATAATGTGATTATTCTGAAGGCTAAAAGTCCCCTTGATGTACCACCTAATAAAGATTCAAACCAAATAAACATAATACATGAGGAACTATAAATGTAATATTGTAATATAAATGATTTTTTTTTACACTATCAACTAAAGTTTAGATAGATACAGTAATGATTATCCTATCAAAATCTATTTAAAAATTAGCTGTTAGTTTAGATAATGATTAGCAGTTATATTTAATAAAGTACTAAGTATTGTTATATTTTTATTGGAATTATTTCTTAATGCACGGACAAGTAAAAATTTTCGGTCAATCATCTAATCTATTTCATACATTTAGATAATTATTAAAGTAATAAATTTAATAATTATTAGTTACTTTTATTAATGTGATAGTACATAATTAACTGATCATGTAAAAAAATTTTTATATTGACAGTGTATTCAAATGAAATTATTCTTTTTATTGTATATTCCTATTTTTTAAAATGAAATGAATAAATATCTGAGTATAGTAATGCATTCTCTTTCTGTCATAGGTTGAGTTACTCTTATATATATGATTCTTATATATATGATTGTATATAATTTTAGAAAGCAATGTGATAGCCTTTCCTAATTATGATATCACCAATAGAATTTGGTTATTGTAAAATTTTGGTGGAAACTCAGTTGTAGTCAACTTTATGTGAAGTTAATAACTGAGAATCATTAGATAATTTGACTGATTTGACTAAAATTTCATCTAATAATTCTCAACTATTAACTTCACATAAAGTCGAATGCACCTGAATTTTCACCTAAAATCTTATCATAAGAACGAAGTAACGTAGTTGATAGATACAGGCAAGTTTATTATTGTATGCTTAGTAACTTGCAACCAAAATAATAATAATAAAACACACGTAAGCGATAGGCTGGTGGGTTTAATGTTTAAATTACTAATCTGACTTTGTTACTTTGCTATTAAAAATTTAGTAATATAGTAGTACTGTGTATGTATACGGATGAATTTGATTGAGAAAACAAATCAACATATTCATTAACAGCGATGGTTTGACTTTTTTATTTGAATATGTACGGATGTCACTGTCCCTAGCAATCTAGCATAATTTTTCATTAATTTAATGCCAACATGCAAATCAAATCATAAAGTCAACCATTATAAACAAACCAACAAAAAAGAAAAGTTCCATTGTTATCGTTAGTGATGGTAAACTATTGACCTAAATTTTTGGAAGGAGAATTATATAGTAAAAATATAAGTTTATATATATATTTTATGAAATCAAATAATATTATTAACAAGTTTAATTTCTAAAATAAAATATTTTTTGTATCATCAAAAATAGTCAAAAAAAATTTTATGCTCTCTTTTTATATAACTTTCATCTGGAGCGCACTTTTTAAAAACGGTTGTTATTTTTTTAAATGAATATTATGATTATTTTTTTTTTCTTTTTAAAATTAGAAATGAGACTGAAATTCGCTACATATAGATAAGTATGAGAAAATTATGCTATTTGAGTCATAATTCGTTGGTATTTCTTCTCTTTCTATTAGGAGTTAAGTTAATTAAATATAAAAATAATTGTAAAAATAATTCCCCTGTGTGTCAGTCCTATGAATATGTTATGTGATTCCTACCTAGTTCAGGACAAAGAAATACTTTACTGAGGATGAAGAATGAAGAACAGAAAATCTTTACCTGTATTGTAATCATCGGAGCAACGAATTCTATCACTGGTATTGTTCTCAAATTGACACAATTTTCCTTGTGATTCACATACTCTGCAATCAGGTTTATTCCATGTTAATTGAAGATCTTGGATGAGATCATCACCAAGATTCCTCACAAACGTTGTGCTTGAAAATGGAACTGAAAGCCTTCCAATAACTTTGCATGAAACTGGCAATGAATTATTGGCCAAGTCCCCTGAAGGCACAACAGATACAAAATATGTTGAATTGCTCAGGCAATCAATGGGAACGGACCGCGGCGCTGCGTTGCGAGAATTGCAGCTTAAGAAAGTGTAGTTGCGACTCAACATGGCAATGAAGGGGGTACCCGAAAGATTGAGGCTTAGAAGACGTTTTGGAAGGCACTGATCAGGGTCATAGATTTGTATCTGCTGTGTTAGATAGTTTATGTTGCGTACATAGAATTCTCCAGAGAATGGAAGATCTAGAACTGTTTTGGCGTCATTGGTGCAGATTAATTTGAAACCAGGGTAACCACAATAAGGACGTTGAAGCTGGTTGCTTTGTAGTTGAAAGGGGAAACGAATGAGCATGCTTTCACACCAAGAAAATTCGCAGTCAGAAGCTAATATTAGAGGGTAGATGAAGAAAAGAGAAAGGATTTTCTTGATTAGGATTCCCATTTGCTCTCTAACTTAAGGTGAACAAATTAGGGAATAGGAAAAGGACTCTATAAGTCACAACTCAATTGAATTTTATATAACAAACTTGAAAGTCAAATTATATTTTATATTGGTATTAATAGTGACAGAGATATATAGAAGGTAGGAGTATGGCTTAAGGCAGCTATGTGAAGAATTACTAATTCAATGTCAACCTAAGTTAGTAAATTACTTGGAATTACTAATTCAAATCCTTCACATGATACCTTTCAACATCTCTTGATTTTCTTGTTTAGAGCAAAGTGGAGCAATTGAAATGGCGGCTACCCGGCCTTTGAGAGTGGCAGGGGCGGAGCTACCTATAAAGAAAGGGGGCAATCGTCCCCCTAATTTTAATTTTTTACATGTAAATTATATGTATTTATTTTAATTTTATTTTATTATGTAAATATTTTTAGTCCCCTCTAATATTTCATCTAACTCCGCTCTTGGATAGTAGTTGTCCCAAACGGAAATCAGATGATATTCTAATAACTCAAAATACAAGAGTCCGGGATCTGAAGAACCTCATTGCTAATCAATGTCAACTCCCAATGGAGAATTTGATAACGAACTTGCTGTATCTTCTAGATTCAGTCCCCAGTACCAATCCATTGAGGATAATCATCTCCCAAATTTCTACATGAATTTCTGTGAATTCTCACTGTGTGCGATGGCGGCATATGTAGAAGTGGGAGTTAACAGTAGCTGTCTTGTCTCATAGTTATGATTTAATATCGCATTAAGAAAGATGATTTGAACATGGTAAGTGTAACGATGATTCTAATGACGCAGCTCGAAAAGAATATAATAATAGTGTGAGGTCTTTTTTGAAATTGTTTATCCGGACCATAATTTTTTCGGTCCGATGGCGCCTTGTACGAAGATGGCCGAGTTTGCTCAAATTGTGAGCATATACCGTCAGAAGGATAACTTCTCGCCAATTTTTTTCGAAATGGATTCAATTCGGCGTGTTATGCAGCATTGTGAGTGAAATATTGGTGTACTTTTTATATATAGATAGAGTTAATTTTTTTGAGAACAAATTACATAAATAAATCAAATTGATTTAAAATTTATGCAATTGCAACTTTTTAAAAAAGGTTTGTGGCATGGGAAGAGGTTTGCGACATGGGAATCCATTGTCTTCATTTCTATTTGTTCTTGTTGCTGACGTTCTGCATAGGATGTTTAGGGAGGCGGTGAGAAATGGGCGAATCTCACCGTTATTGGTAGGTAGAGATCACGTTGAGCTGTCACATCTTTAGTTTGCGGATGATACTATCCTGTTCTGTCTTCCGGAGGAAGAAACCATAAAAAATTACAGAAAAATCCTGCGTTGCTTTGAGCTCATGTCAGGGCTGACTATTAATTTTAATAAGTCTAGCCTGATTCTTGTTAATTGTGATGTTCAGTGGATACACCGTATGTCTAGAGTGCTGGGCTGGAAGGTGGCCTCCCTTCCGGTAAAATATTTGGGGATCCAACTAGGAGCGAACCTGAGGTTGGTGAAGACTTGGAAGCTCGTTATAGAAAAAGTGGAGCAGAAGCTGAGCATTTGGAACTTGGAAGGCCAATATTCTAAATAAAGCCGGCAAGCTGGTGCTTATTAAATCTGTTTTGAATAGCCTACCAATTTATTATTTGAGTTTGTATAAAATGTCAAAAGTTGTTGTAGAGAAACTGATTTCCCTACAGAGAAGGTTCCTATGGAGTAAGGAAGATGGTAGGTTTGGTATGGCAATGGTTAGGTGGAAGGTGGTGCAGGCCCCCCAAAAGCTAGGGGGCTAGGTGTCGGGGATGCCATGGTGCGTAACACAGCCCTTCTCTTTAAGTGGTGGTAGCGGTTTTCGAAGGAGGATTGCCCCTTATAGAAGAAGGTGGTATGCTCTTGTAACAACCTCAACCCCAATGTGATGTTGTCATTCCAGGTGTTACCTACCCGGGGGCCATGGAAGGATATCTGTCAACTACAGTTCAAGGATCAACACTAAAACAGAAGATGATCAATGGACTGTCTATGGAGATTGGCGATGAGAGAGGAACTCGGTTCTGGGAAGATGTATGGTTGCGTGGTGGGATCCTGAAAGATCATTTTCCAAGACTCTTCTCAATTTCAAACTGAAGGATTACCATGTGTTCATAACACGCAGCGGAAGAAAAGAAAGTAATCCTTAAAGATCTATTTTGTGCTTAAACTTTATTCCAATAATATTATATATAATAGATCAGATCTAGATACCTTTAGACGCTTTAGTAAAAATCACTTTCTCCTTTAATGGTACGAAGGCGCTATGCGTATCCATACCGAGACCAACCTTTGCTGTCAACTCCTTGACCAATGGACATCTGATATAAATTGAGAAACCTCTTACAACTCTTTGCACGCCATAAAATTATTCTCCAAGAATTAAGCTCATATACACTTATCTGTGTAGAGGTAAAGGAATAAAACTCTTGTTATTCTCTCTCCGTCACTTTCCTCTATTCTTGGCATACATATATATAGTATGAGATTTGTTACTGATTTTAAATTTGATTATCAATTCAAATTTAAATCATATCTTGAAATTCCAAATTTGAATCCTTCAATTTTTATGAATCATATCATAACAATTTAAAACATAATCGATTTGGATCTCATCCAAAATTATAATTCAAATTCAGAAATAAAATAACTAATTATTCTCAAATCTCATTTAATATTCTCAATTATCATATTATTATTATATTCTTGGTGCTAGCAAAGAATATAATAATATTCCATTTGAATTAATATAATTATTTATTTGATCAAATCAAAATAATAATTAAATAATTCTATAGCAAAGATTAGAACACTCGTTAGTGTGTGACTCCATAGGTTCAAAACTAAGCGGGTAGTAAATTAATCATACTAAATCTACTAATTAAGGTTGGCGTCTAGCAACACTCCTCAACGACCCCGATAGTATGAAGTAATATATTTTTACAAAGAACCTTAGAAGAACAAAGTATAATTCCTTCCATCTTTCTAGTTCTCAGTTGACCTTTAGATTATGGTTTAATTGTCAAACTCTAACTTGTTACCATTATTATAATGAACTGTAAATGACCTAAGAAACTCATTTCTTCATTCATTCAATCCCCTTGGCCAAGGTTTTATTCATCTCAGTCATTATAATCAGAGCTCAAACTCTTTACCGAGAGTTGACGGATTTCTTATTGACTAATCATTAATTCTACAAGTATTTAAATCATACCCAATATCCATTCAACTAGCACCCTAGGGTATTAGGTGTCTGGAATCAAAGTATAATAAATACATTGTTAATTACTATGACAGTCGCAGGTCAAAGAAAACTCTATTACTATGTTCATCTTGAGAATATCATATTGACAAATATACGGTAATTATAACCATTAGGAATTCTCAAAGTCAGTTCAATGGTCATATCTCTATATGCACCATATATATATATAATTTAATAAATGAGATCTATTAATCTTCATCCAATGAAGACCATTATATATATATTGATCTTTCCGGATTATTAATGTCCTTTTTAATAATCCTATGACCAAGAACAATTTAGGTTAAATTATAAAATATTTATCTCTCAATATTATGATCACTATCACAATGATAAATCTCTAAATTTAATCAAGGACCTTATTATATTAACATTTTAATATAATAACAATAACAAATTATTTGACACGTGATTGATTGGATTGTGGTCATACTACTTATTTCCAACAATCTCCCACTTGTACGAGAGCCAATCATGATAGATTGGATCTTGGGCATACTATTATCACAATAATCTCCCACTTGCACTAGAGCCAATCAATCATGTGTATAATTTTTCAATGCACATTTGTGTTTATCAAAACTCTTTTGACCTTAAACACATTTGCTCTTGAACATGTATGCTTGACCTTTTGTAAAATACATTTAGTGCATATATAATAAATATCACGTTTTATCAAAACATGAAATCTCTCACTACAATAGTGCATAATTTTATTTTAAGGACAATCCTTATTGAACATGATTATAAAAAATTTTAAGTAACCATTAGATCTATCTTTATAGAATTGTATCATTATACAAATAGGCTACTTTTTCGAAAAGTTAGTTTGACGATCAAACCTTTTATACTTTCAGGAGAAAGTATATCCTCTATTGAGTGGTATACAATTCTAATAAAAGTAATTGTACCCCCACTCTTTCTTTAAGATGGAATTCCTTTTCTAAAAAAGAGTTTAACATCTTATCACAGACACTTTGTCATAAGAAGAGTGATAAAAATAATCTCATTATTTATGTAGGGTAACCAATAAATCTCATTTATTGGAACTAATATCAATTCTATTGTTGTACAATCTCTTAACACATATAAGACATCTCCAAACTCTAATGTTCTTGAGTTTCAGCTTAAGCCTTTTTCATATCTCATATGGGTAAAAAATTGATTTAGTGAGAAATTTGTTAATTTAGCCACATTTCTAAAATGTAGTCTAAATATTTAACAAATAGTGATATTCAACTAAATCAAATTTCATGTTCCTTAAACATGATGGAGTACATAGAGAACTAGTATTTATGTATAGAGAGAATCTCATTCTCTATTTAATAGAATATCAATTAGATATTAGAGATTTTACTTTAAAACTCTTATAATAAAAATACTCAATATTTTTATTATTGGTCAAAGCAACCCTTAAGAGTAATTTTGATTCGCATCTTCAATACTCATGTTGAATTTTTCTAAAAATATCACAAACCTTAATCATATTAAGAAAAATTTTGTTTGTAACAAAATAAATCTCAAAAAATGGTTGCAAAAAATAATTCTCGCTAAAGCTATTTGTCTAATGGCATTCCAACTTCTAAAGTTGTTTAATTCAAAATATTTTGCCCAATACTCTCACTAGTTTAAATAAAATATTTGATAGTCATACTATCTTACTTTGGGTACCATACATCTTCTCAAGATGTTCAGTAATAAATAGTAGGTATATGCTTTTGAAATTAGAATTCATGGTTGTCAAAACAACTAATATTATAGTAAAATAATATTTTAGATACTTCACAAGTACTTACTATTCCATCACTAATTTTATTGGACAATATTATTTCAATAGAATTATCATGTCCATGATAATCCTTTTATACATAAGAACAATTCTCAATGTATAGCCAATTTATTACTTTCAAGTATGCCATACGAAAAATAGACATATTTAAAAATTTAAAATATGAAAGTAAATCAAGAAATTTATATTTCTGGCAAAATTATTTAGAATTGTGAATGAGTACCTTGGTTGTCAAGTTGTTACTCATACATATTCTAAATAAACATGATTAAATTGTATCCCATACAATTATAATCCCAAATAATTATCTGGTTGTCAGATAATTATTTAACTGAATTATATTTTATACCCCGAGGTTGTCTAGATTCAAGTATAAAATTAATTATCCTTGTACATCATCATATGCATAAATAAATTCTATCCGTGAGTACAAGTCTCCTGGTTGTCAGGTTGTTCCTTGTAAACAAGAGATAAATTTATTTTTGGCAAACTCCTAACTTTTAGGATTTATCTCCATTGGTAGAGAATTTCTACCAGTATTCATGGATTAAATTTTATATTCCCAGATTGTCTAGGTAAAAATATAAAATTAAATCCTTAATACATCAAATATATACACTGATTATTATCTTGAAAATAAAACTCCTGGTTGTCAGGCCACTCTTTATAATCAAGAACATTAGAAAAATTAATTTCTAAAATTATAGTGTTCAAAACACATAAATCAAATCAAAATTTGATTTTTCATAAACTAATGTTTAGCCTTAAAAAATTATCAAATCAAATTTGACCTTAATATATACACTTATATATATATAAGAAACAAACAAAAGATATTTTGCATCTTATTCCTTTTATTGTGATCAAAATCACAATAAAATTTAATATATAAATAAAATCAAACAAAATATTTGATTATAAATATAACTTTTATATTAAAAGAATAATAATTTAATCACAATTAAATAATTAAAATAAATTAACTATTAATTTATTAAAAATCATCTCAATGGAAATAAATACATCACATGTTTAAAAATAATTTGAATTAATCCTATTAATTCACAAACTTTAAGAAAATAGGAATAAAAATTTAAACACAAAAAAAGCCAAAGCTCTGATACCACTGAAGGATTACCATGTGTTCATAACACGCAGCGGAAGAAAAGAAAGTAATTCTTAAAAATCTATTTTGTGCTTAAACTTTATTCCAATAATATTATATATAATAGATCAGATCTAGATACCTTTAGACGTTTTAGTAAAAATCACTTTCTCCTTCGATGGTACGAAGGCGCTATGCGTATCCACACCGAGACTAACCTTTGCTGTCAACTCCTTGACCAATAGACATCTGATTTAAATTGAGAAACTTCTTGCAACTCTTTGCACGCCATAAAATTATTCTCCAAGAATTAAGCTCATATACACTTATCTGTGTAGAGGTAAAGGAATAAAACTCTTGTTATTCTCTCTCCGTCACTTTCCTCTATTCTTGGCATACATATATATAGTATGAGATTTGTTACTGATTTTAAATTTGATTCTCAATTCAAATTTAAATCATATCTTGATATTCCAAATTTGAATCCTTCAATTTTTATGAATCATATCATAACAATTTAAAACATAATCGATTTGGATCTCATCTAAAATTATAATTCAAATTCAGAAATAAAATAACTAATTATTCTCAAATCTCATTTAATATTCTCAATTATCATATTATTATTATATTCTTGGTGCTAGCAAAGAATATAATAATATTCCATTTGAATTAATATAATTATTTATTTGATCAAATCAAAATAATAATTAAATAATTCTATAGCAAAGATTAGAACACTCGTTAGTGTGTGACCCCATAGGTTCAAAACTAAGCGGGTAGTAAATTAGTCATACTAAATCTACTAATTAAGGTTGGCGTCTAGCAACACTCCTCAACGACCCCGATAGTATGAAGTAATATATTTTTACTAAGAACCTTAGAAGAACAAAGTATAATTCCTTCCATCTTTCTAGCTCTCAGTTGACCTTTAGATTATGGTTTAATTGTCAAACTCTAACTTGTTACCATTATTATAATGAACTGTAAATGACCTAAGAAACTCATTTCTTCATTCATTCAATCCCCTTGGCCAAGGTTTTATTTATCTCAGTCATTATAATCAGAGCTCAAACTCTTTACCGAGAGTTGACGGATTTCTTATTGACTAATCATTAATTCTACAAGTATTTAAATCATACCCAATATCCATTCAACTAGCACCCTAGGGTATTAGGTGTCCGGAATCAAAGTATAATAAATACATTGTTAGTTACTATGACAGTCGCAGGTCAAAGGAAACTCTATTACTATGTTCATCTTGAGAATATCATATTGACAAATATACGGTAATTATAACCATTAGGAATTCTCAAAGTGAGTCAGTTCAATGGTCATATCTCTATATGCACCATCTATATATATAATTTAATAAATGAGATCTATTAATCTTCGTCCAATGAAGACCATTATATATATATATATATATTGATCTTTCCGGATTATTAATGTCCTTTTTAATAATCCTATGACCAAGAACAATTTAGATTAAATTATAAAATATTTATTTCTCAATATTATGATCACTATCACAATGATAAATCTCTAAATTTAATCAAGGACCTTATTATATTAACATTTTAATATAATAACAATAACAAATTATTTGACACGTGATTGATTGGATTGTGGTCATACTACTTATTCCCAACACAAACCAAAGATGATCCGTCATAAGGGATTGTGGGTTATGGGACGGGTTAGAGTGGAGATGGAACTTCCAATGGAAGCGAGAGCCTTTCCAATGGAAGTTGGACTTAGTGAACCAGTTGCATGAAACATTAAGACTGGTTAATCTAGTATATAGGGGAGAGGACAGAGTTGTGTGAAAATTTGATAAACAGGGTGTATTTTCTACTAACTCCTTTGTGCAAGTGATGTAGGTGGAAATGCTTTTGGAGGATATAGCGAGCTACAGCTTTACTAGGACAGTTTGTAAGGGTTTAGTCCCACCTAGAGTTGAATTGTTCATATGGTTTGTCTTGACTGGAAGGGTCAATGCGAAGGAGAGGCGGCTGGGAGTGGTTAACCAAGAAGATGTTGTCTGTGTATTGTGTAATGAAAGTGTTGAATCTGGTTACCACTTGTTTCTTGGTTGTGGATTTTCTTGGCAGGTGTGGTGTGCATGGCTGTCTTTTGTTGGAAGGCAATGGTCATGCCCGGAAACGTTAAAGGAGCATTTTCAAAGTTGGACTGAGTTATCAACTAGTAAACAGGAGCGCAACAGGTAGATGGTATGTTTCTGTACGATTATGAATTTTTCAGAAGGAAGAAAAATGGGTTGACGATATCATCTACCAGTCCTCCATGAGCTATAAGGAGTGGATAGGTGTGGATCCCTTCTGTTGTTGATGATAATGTCAAAGATAACAGGGGGCATCAATTAGTATTTCTTATATGGTACTCCTTTAGAATTGCGACTTTTCTGTTTGATATTTCTATGCTCCACTTGCTATGTTGAGCTCTTTCTTTTAAAAAAAAATAGGTTACATAGTTATATTTTTTTAATCTATATGTAACCGATTATAATATGCATGTAATTCGCTATTGAAATGTGTGCAAAATAAAAACTACAACAAGTATTGTGATTTCTTGAAAGAATTAAACCATGCATAAACGATTATAAAATGCAGCAGTTTATATAAAAATAAGGTGTAAAGTAATCCGTTGTAGCAAATTATAAAAAAAGAGACATGTCGTATGAGCTTAACTCTTTAAAGAATAAAATCTCTAATATTAGATATTTTTCAAAATTTGCTTGTTGAATACAGGTTATAACTTAAATAAATAGGAGCATAACAAAGACTATAAATAGTAGAACAAGTTAGAGTAAATCACTGAATGCAAGAAACTCTATTATATAACAATTTGTCAAATATTTAGTAACAAAATATATATAGGGTTATAAAATGTGATTATTTTACATTAATATATAATCTTTTATTATAAAATATTATAAAATAAAATAAATTTAATTTTTTTATAATAATTTTGTTACAAATATAATATTTTTTTGTTGTAAATATAACTCAGGATTCGTATTCTCAATAGCGGGGAAGTGAAAATAGGTTCCATAAAATTTCGAGAATTTATTATGCCAGTTATGAGCGCTTTTTCTCTCTTTCTTATTTCAACTTTTTCTCTTTTTTTTTCCTTCAATCAACCGAGGAGAATACCTGTCTCTTGAGGGTCGTTTTTCAAATAGAAACCTACATGAAATTTAGATAAATTAAAAATTTTGAGAGAGCAGTGTTAGGTAATTAATGACTTTTTTAAACGATATGAACAATGAATGTTCAATTTATTAAGTGTATGAATGGTTATTCTAATATTAAAATTTAAGTGAGTAATTTAAGAGTGTAATATATTTTTACTTTATTTAGCTCAATATTCACATTGTTCACAGAAATCATTGTCTAGTTATACTTTTTCATTTTGAGAATACAACTCTCAGTGACAAATTTAGACATTTTGATATGCAAAATTTATACAATTTTTTAATTATTATTTATTTTTTTTATTATATAAAGATAAATATGTAAACATTTATAACTAATGAATAACTTGCTAATTTTTTTGGTAATGAATCTGTGTATTATGGAGCATTACAAAGTGTTGGTATATTTCTTATATATAGAAATAGAATTAATTTTTTTTAATTTAGAAATCACAAATCAAAGACTCGATTTTGGATGGATATAAAATTGAGCCTCCATTTTTTAATTTTAAATTTTTATATAAAAAAATAAGGTGTGATTTCTCATTTTTAAATTTTTTTTAGTCTCATTTATAAAATAAATAATAAAAAATTATATTTTATTGTCTAAAATAAAATACAAAATTTAAAATATCAAAATCCCAAATTTCCAACATGGTGAAATCAAATTCTTAGCACTAATTTAGATTTTTATAATTTAAAATTTTTTTAACTTCAAAACCATCCTACTCATTTGTTGCAACTTAAAAAAATTTACTCCGGCCCACACAAATTGAAGCCTCTAATCTATGCTAACCAAAAATTTAAATTCACCACACCCAAAATCTAAGTCTCTAATTTGTTATTTTTAAATTAAAAAAAATAACTTCATATCCATAAAAAATATACCAACATTCTATAACGCTGCACAACATCCCATTGAATTCAGAACAAAATTAACTAATTTAATTTTTAATTTAAAAAGAGTTGAACCATTATAAAACTATAAACTAATAAAAAAAATTAAAAAAGTTTAAACAGTTAATTAGTAATTACATTCTCACACTCCTGTTATTCATCTAGTGCATATATATATACACAAACAATCACACTTTATGACACAATATTTTAACTAACTCTAATCACGCTCACACATTTTACGCATGATCTAACAAAATCCATCATACAAATATTTAATCTATATTTTTCAGTCACAGTATATACTTCACTAACATTTATAACATGAATATTTACTTAACCGACTTGGTACAATATCTGTCATACATTTCGCAAAGAATTAACTCAAAAACATCATTTTATTAGATTAAGAACCACAAAAAATTTTATATTCATTTGAATTTATTTTATTTTCTAATATTATATTTATCTAAGGAATTGTATACACTAAATTTTATTTTAAATACTCTCTCTATTTTAAAAATTCTTAGTTAATTAATTATATATATCTCATTTTTTAAATCTAAATTTTTAGAACTTTTCAGATTATTGATAAGTCTTAAGTTAAATTAACTCATTTTTTAATAAAGTCAATATTTAAAAAAACTAATATTTTTTATTTTTATTTTTATTTTTCTTCTGAACAGGAGGTAAATTTAAGCATTGATAATGAATTACTGAAATACGGTTAAACCTTCTAAATCAGAATGTAACCCTAAACTTGATCTTGGCACTAAACCACTAATCCTAACCACATTCTTAACCCTACCCTCTGAAAATTCTTTATGAATATACCCTAATTCTAAGCCCATTTGGCCATCTCATATTTCTCCTATTCTCTAATTCTATGACAACTCTTTTTGTAAGTCCAATCATAACTGTAACCTTAAGTACAATCCTAACCTTAAATCTATCCACGCCTCCACGGTCATAATCGTTACTCTAACCCTGACTATAAACTTAATCCTAATCTTAATTTTAACCACAAGTGTAACCATAATCCGAATGTAATCCTAATTTTTTCCCAAATCAAACTAATTAATTGCTAAACCTAAACACTAAATCCAAATCCGAACATCGTCCCTAATTATAACTACAACCATAAACCTCTTTCCACTAAATTTTTTCATGACTACACCAAAACAAATCTGTCGAATTGCTATGAAGTCACTAATTAGACTCACGTTAAAATATTTGATAACCAAATGTCCCAATATTTTAAAAATTGAAATCACTTTAATTATACTCTTAATGCATCAATCATTGTGTCTGTCTTTTTTGACTTATGGCCCTTCACAAACCATCAAACTTTAAAGTTTAAACCCAAATAAATTTATTGTAGCTATACACACCATGAATTGTAATAACTACAGTCACTTTTAATTGATAACTAAATAATAATGTCAGTTCCATTTGTTTTTAAATACATGCGTTTTAATTGGCAAATAAATGACAAACTCTTAGGAATTATTTACTTTGTCATAGGCTCATAGCCTTATTCAATTTTTTTTTTCTTTGGATCATAGGCTCATTCAGCTTTTAGAAACTTATCTTCGGTGAAAAATTATTTAGTGTCTCATGTTGAAGGTTGTGGTAGACTTAAAGAAAGGGGGTTGAATCTATGCCTTCCTTTTAAGTTGTTGTTACTACCCTTTAAAACAAACTTTCAATTCAGGTTCTGTTTGAACTCAGCAGCAGAAATTTATGAGATAATTTATTTTTGTCTCATGAATATCAGAAAACAGAGCTCAGCAGAGAAGAGAAAAGCTAACACCAGCATGTATCCTGGTTCGGTTGCCTTGTGCTATGCAACCTACATCCAATCTCCTCTACAACTATGGAAGAATTTTACTATAGTTAACAGTAATATATACACCAATTTCACAGGATCGACCCAATCCTTTCACACTCAAGTTCTAACCTAACTTGACATTGGCTATGCTAATACCTAACAATTCACTCTTAGTGCTGACCCAACTAAGAAAGAAATACCTCACAGGTACAAGATACAAGACATAAACATACCTAAAGAAATCTGAAAATAACTCTAGGCTTTTCTCTCAAGTGTTTCACTCAACATTTTTCCACTCATGGCTTTTACTTGAGCTTTCTCACAATGCCTTTTCTCTCAAAAAATTACAGAAAGATAAACATTGAAAAGTACATTACAATCTGTAAAACATGAAGGAGATTGATTTCATCAACAGCCTCTGTGCTATGCGAAAAACCAGATTGGCAAGCCTCTGATTCAGTTCTTCATACTGGCGGAATGCACCTTTGATTAGGTTACACTATCTAGTTAGTTGAACTTCTTCGAAGAGCTCTCTCATAACAAAACCTCTATTCACTGGTTTTCTCTCCTTGCTTCTGAATGAGCAGAAGGTCTTCTTTTATCTCCTTGCATGTTGCTTGGTTCTTCTTCCAAGGTCAACACCTTGAGCCTTGAGTTTCACAAACCCACAGATTCATTTTTTCACATTAAACCTTAGAGTAGAAACTTTGCTTCTGACTTCTTCATCTTGACCGAAAGTCATAAAGCAGTAACCATAGAAATCTTCTCATGGTCAACTTGATCTTAGCCATTGAGAAACTACTTGGTCTCCAAGTATCACTTGTGACCGTAGATGTACACCAGAATAGGGCAGAGAACAACTTTTCCTTGAATGCCATTTTCGGATATAGCAGAGAGTTGGGAAGAAGAGAAGAAGATCTGATGCATGCAAGATGAGATGGATTACCTTTAACCTAAGCTTGATTTGGTTTGGATTTTCTGTTTTAGCTTCTGTGTTTTAAGCTTAAACTTTCTCTCTCTTGCTTCTTTGGTTACTAGCTTAGGGAATAAGCTTTTTTCTCTCTTTTTCTTTCTTACTTTTCTGAAGCTTTGATTTGACTTGATCAGAGAGGAGAGTAACGTTGCTTTTGGTAAGGCAAGATGGAGGGAATTGAAATTCACTTTGGGCTTGGATCGGTTTGGTTCATGTAACCCGTTCGGCCCATCTGATTCCTTTGGCTTCTTTTTTTGCTTTTTTTCTTGGGCTTCTGATTTTTGCTTTCAGCCCATCATCCTTGCTATTTGTTTTGCATTCATTTGGGCTGCTTAATATTGAATTAAGATCTGCAATAAATAATTAGTAATAAGTGATTAAAATTAAACAACACTAATTATTTATTTTGCCCAAAAATAATGTTTGTCATCACTAATTAATTTAGTTAATTTCTTAACTCAACAATCTCCCCCTTGATGACAAACATGATTTAAGCAATAATCAAAAGGAAATGAATTTGAGTAAGATTTAGAAACTCCCTTTGATTGTCATTTGCTTTTATGTTGCTCCCCCTTTCCTTTTCAAGATTAGCTCCCCCTAGATTTATGCTTTCCTCTTTGTTCCTGTTTTATATT
This sequence comes from Arachis stenosperma, assembly GCF_014773155.1. Classification (NCBI taxonomy): domain Eukaryota; kingdom Viridiplantae; phylum Streptophyta; class Magnoliopsida; order Fabales; family Fabaceae; genus Arachis; species Arachis stenosperma. The sequence continues at coordinate 51,356,920 of NC_080384.1, forward strand.
ATACTTAAAGAAAGCACAATAAAGAGCTATACACATTTATCTTGGCTAAAGGGTATCAAATAAGCAACATCACATAATCAGCCCAACATCAAGCTAATATCATCAGCAAAAGGATTTAGCATGTGAAATCAAGTACTAGTAGCTGCAACATGACAAAAGATTCCTAGGACACCTATTATCCTATTACTATTACTCCCCCTTGTGTCATCAAGGGCAGACAATAAGCATGGACAACAAAAACAAAGTTTTGAATCCTGCAAAAAAGAGTTAGTTCATAGTGCAAAGTACTGACTAAACTACCAAAGGTGCAATAGTATCTAGAGTTATTACAGTCATCCAAAATGAAATATTTCAAAAGTAGCTAAAGAAACATAATTCATGAGACAAAAAGAGAGCAGCAGCAGCAGTCTTCATGAGACAAATCCTAGGCATCAGAACCATTCCCCTCCGAGGCAGCTTCCTTTTCAACATCAGTTGCAATGTCTTCATCATTTTGAAAGTTATCAATGAAGGTCATGAGCACAGTCACTCTATCCCTTGATTTCTTCAGGAAGTTCTCATGCTTGCTAGCCAGCTTCCTTTGCTCTTTGCTCATTTCAATCAAGTGATTTGATTGGGAAACAAACTCTTGAGCGACATCCTTGACCACATTCAGCAGAGCAGATTTCTTCCTAGTGGAGATGGAAGTACCCTCAGTGGAAGGAGGGGGAGAGTCATCTGGAACGAACTCTTCATCATCATCATCTAGAACCACTCTCTCAGATCTAGTTGGTCCTTCTTGCTGTTTCACTGAACCACCCCCTTTTAGTTATGAATGTCTGTTTTCATAATCCTCATTTGACAGGTCAACACCAAAATTCTCAAATATGCAAGTTAAAAACATGCCATAAGGTAGTGTTTTATCTTTCACACTTCTAACAGAATCAAACATGTATCTAGCCATCAAATAGGCAAAAGAGATTTCTGTTTTAGTGATTAGGACATACAAAACAAGTGTGTCCGTGTAAGAAACCCTTTGATATGAACCACTTTGAGAAATTAAGATGTGGTTGACAATACGGTGCAACTGAGCACGTTCATATCCTAGGGCTTTGTGAGTGAGTGTTATGCCATCAATTAAGAAAACATGTTCACAAATGTGAGCCAGAGCATCATGGTAAGAGATACCAAAACCTTTATCCCACTTTACAGATGTATAAGCACACGGCCCAACATCAGTATACCTCAAGGAATCACTGATAGTTTCATTATTCAAGATAATGTCTCTGCTCTTAACATAAGAATGCACACTTCCTTCATGGTAAGTCATGTTTGCATAAAATTCTTTGACCAACTGAGGATATACAGGTTTTTTTATTTTGAAAAGATGATTCCAGTCTAAAAATTCCAAATTTTCAACAAAAGAAAAACCTTTCTTTTTCAAATCAGGTAAATCCGCAAGAAAAGAGGGACACAAAGTACGATACTGAATAACTCCCTCATAAAAATCATGGTTCATGACAGATTTGAAACGATGGGGGTTATAGTCTGAGTGAGATGTCATGAAATGTGATTTGTGAGCAAAAGGATCAATGTCTGGTTCTCTAACAGATTTGAGAGGGCGATGAGGGTTACCTCTTTGTGAGCGCACAGGAACGGACCTTGACTTAGGTTTTGTAGTCTCAGGAACAGGTTCTTCAACAGCAGGACGCTTACCCTTGGATGAACTAGGTTTCGAGGAACTTGGTTTGGATGGCGTTCCCTTAGATGGTAGCGTCGGTTTGGCAGGAGCAGGGTACCTTGGAGTGGTTTTGGTCCGCGCCATGGGAACAGTCCGAGGAGGAGAGGTAGGAGGAGAAGGTGAAGGTGTGAAGGTTTGGTCTTGGGAGCAAGTGGAAGGCTTTGTGGGAAGCTTGTAGACTTTTTCACGAGGAGGCCTTTTAGCAATGGTTTTCTTCCTCATTTGGTTAGTTTCAGTCTTTTGAGGGAAGAGAAACAGTAAAGTGAGTGGGAAGAAACCGAAGAGTTTGAGGGGAAGTTATGGAGGGAAGAGAGGGAGTGTTGGTAACCGTACCCAAAAGTAGATTTCCAAAACCATGCAACTGCATCACCTTTTGAAATGACATGAAAAATTTGAAATGACATGAAAAAACCTGACCTCATAAAAGAAGGATTTTATTTGATTTAAAGAAATAAAACAGGAAATTGATTTTAAATTTTGAAAAACTCTAAAAATTAAATCAAACTGAAAATCTTTTTGGATTAAGAATATTAAATGAAAATCCTTTAAAAAAAATAAAGCACACAGCCCAACAAAAATATCAACTAAACAAAAAATGTATCATTCATATTTGGGCCCTGAGGTGATTTGGATTTAATGAAACACATAAGACTACCCAGATCCGATTTGAGGTTGGTCCAAATCAATTATTCACTTGAAACAAGCCCAGAACACGCTGACTTGAAGGAAACGTTCATCACCTGCCCAAAATTGTCTCATACCTGTTTATGAGACAAAAAGCTCCAGCAAATACATCAGTATTTTTTAAATAAAGAATCATAACTCAAAATTCCTAGACAAGTCCTAAGCATGCAGAATCTGTCCTCAGCTAATGGTTTTGTAAAAATATCTGCTAATTGCTCCTCTGATTTAACAAATTGAATGCAAATATCCCCCTTTTGGACATGCTCTCTTATTGAGTGAAAGTTCACTTCAATATGTTTAGTCTTAGAGTGCAAAACTGGATTTTTAGAAATATTAATGGCACTCATATTATCACAATCAAGGGAATATTTCAGCATTTAATTTGTAATCGGCAAACTGTATTTTTAACCATAAAATCTGAGAACAACAAGAAGAAGCAGCTATATACTCAGCCTCTGTAGTGGATAAGGCCATTGTTGGTTGCTTCTTACTTGACCAAACATTTAAGGACTTTTCAAGGAAGCAACATAGACCTGAAGTGCTCCTTCTATCAACTCTATCACCAGCAAAATCTGCATCACAATAACCAACTACAGAAAAATCATCAATCTTAGGATACCAAAGACCAAAATTGGATGTGCCATGAACATATCTAATGATTCTCTTAACTGCAGAAAGATGTGACTCTTTTGGTTTGGATTGAAACCTTGAACACAATCCAACACTTTGCACAATGTCGAGTCTAGAGGAAGTTAAGTACATAAGAGAACCAATCATTCCTCTATACGTAGTCTCATCAACATCTTTCTCAGTTTCTCCCTTATCTAATTTTGAATTAGGATGCATGGGAGTTCCCATAGGTTTGGCATTTTCCATACCAAATTTCTTAACTAATTCCTTGGCATACTTTTCTTGATGAATGAAAATACCTTTTTCAGTTTATTTAATTTGCAGCCCAAGGAAAAAATTAAGTTCACCCATCATACTCATGTCAAATTTACTTGTCATGAGTTTTCCAAATTTAGAACAAAGGGATTCATTGGCTGATCCAAAAATAATGTCATCAACATATATTTGGACTAGAATAAAAGAATCATTAGAGTTCTTGATAAATAGAGTTGTGTCAGTGATGCCTCTTTGAAAGCCATTTTTCAAAAGAAAAGAGCTAAGTCTCTCATACCAAGCTCTAGGAGCTTGTCTTAAACCATAGAGAGCTTTAGATAATTTGAAAACATGATTATAATGCTCTTTATTTTCAAAACCAGGAGGCTGCTCTACATATACTTCTCTATCTATCACTCCATTCAAAAATGCACATTTCACATCTATTTGATATAATTTAAAACCACAAAATGCAGCATAAGCTAAGAGAAGTCTTATGGCTTCCATTCAGGCAACAGGGGCAAAGGATTCATCGAAGTCTATTCTTTCTTCTTGGTCATATCCTTGTGCCACTAGCCTTGCCTTGTTTCTTGCAATGCTGCCATCTTCTCCCAACTTGTTTCGAAATATCCACTTGATGCCGGTCACTTTCTTTCCACTTGGCCTTGGAACCAAAGTCCACACTTGGTTCTTTTCAAACTCAAGAAGCTCATCCTCCATAGCTTTAACCCAAGAAGGGTCACTAAGGGCTTCCTTGACATTTTGAGGCTCTATTTGTGAAAGAAGGGCAATGTTTCATCCTTCATTTGCCTTTCTAGTGGAAGACCGTGTTTGCACTCCATGAGAAATGTCCCCAATGACAAATTCTTCGGGATAGTTCTTCAAGAACCTCCATTCACGAGGTCTGGTGGATTTGGTGGCAGATTCAGTCACCAATGGATTCTGGGTGCTGCTGTTTCCAGGATTTCCTTCACATTCATGAGACAAAATGGAATTGTCTCTCGAATTTTCAACAGTTGCAGTTTCTGGTTCAGTTTGACCATAATTTTCTTTTTCATGATTTTGAGTGATTTCATCTTCCTTTTGAGCTTGATTTCCTACATCACAATCTTCCAAAAAGCTTTGCACCAAGTTAGTATCACAAAATGTAACATGTATAGACTCCTCAATAATCCTAGCATCTTGATGATAAACCCTATATGCTTTACTAGTTGTGGAATATCCTACAAACAAACACTCATAAGCCTTTGGATCAAATTTTTCCAGATTTTCTTTGTTATTTAAAACAAAACATTTGCATCCAAAGATTTGCAAGTAATCTAAGTTTGGTGGGTAGCCTTTCCAAAGTTCATAAGGGGTTTTCTTCAAAAATTTCCTTATGATTGTTCTATTTAAATTGTGGCAAGCTGTGTTAACCGCTTCAGCCCAGAGAAATTTTGGAACATTACTCTCACAAAACATAGCTCTTGTCATCTCTTGTATGCTTCTATTTCTTCTTTCCACAACACCATTTTGTTGTGGTGTTCTCGGACAAGAGAAGTTGTGAGATATTCCAAATTCCTCACAAAAAGATTCAAACAAATTATTTTCAAATTCAGTTCCATGATCACTTCTTATAGAAGAGATTTTCAAATCCTTTTCATTTTGAATTTTCTTGCAAAAAGGTTCAAAAACCGAAAAGGCTTTATTTTTGTGTGCAAGAAATAAAACCCAACCAAACCTAGTATAGTCATCCACAATCACTAAACCATAATGTTTACCACCTAGGTTTTGAGTTCTTGTTGGACCAAATAAATCAATGTGTAGCAACTCAAGTGGTCTTTTAGTAGAGATGTCTTCCTTTGGTTTAAAAGAACTTTTTGTTTGTTTTCCCATTTGGCAAGCATCACAAGTGATGTCTTTGTCAAACTTTATCAAAGGAAGACCTCTTACTAATTCTTTCTTTACAAGTTTGTTTATTTGAAACATACTTGCATGGCCCAATCTCTTGTGCCATAACCACTTTTCAGATTCTTTAGAGTGAAGACAAGCTACATTTTGATCCTTTAGTTCATCAAGAGTAAGTCCATACATATTATTGAAACGTTTGGCAACAAACATCACTTTATTTGTCTTTTCATTAACAACACATCATTCAAGCCTTTTGAAAACAACTAAATATCCTAAATCACACAGCTGACTTATACTCAAAAGATTGTGCTTCAAACCACATACCAAAAGTACATCATCAATGAAAGTAGATTGTTCATTACCTACTTTTCCAACAGTAATGATTTTACCTTTACCATCATCTCCAAAGGTCACAAAACCTCCATCATACTTATTTAGTTTGATGAAGTAAGTTGACCTTCCAGTCATGTGCCTTGAACATCCACTATCCATGTACCACATGTCCTTTTTGTTCTTAGATGCTAGGCAAATCTGCATGAAGAGTTTCAAGTAGCCTTAGGTATCCAAATTAATTTGGATCCTTTGAAGTTAATCCATCTTGGTTGCCCGAGTACATTGAAATCACAAACAACATTATAAACTTTGTTTCCTACAACTCTCTTTTTAATGAAGCATTGTGCATATGAATGAACAAATTTCTTACAATTAACACAATGATTTTCTGATGTGTGTTGCTGAAACTGAGGTGAGTTATATTGCTTGAAATGATTAAAGTGTTGAAATTTTCTGGTTCTTGGAGGAGATGCATTTCTTTTGACAAACTGATTTTTATTAAAATTTATTCCTCTTTGCAAAAGCATTTTCACCAGAGTTTCTTTGAACATTTTTACCTTTCGAATATGAGGTTTTGTTGTAAAATGGTGGTTTCTTGAAAACAGCCTCATTTTTCGAAATGTAACCCAAACCTGGCCGGTTTGAGCTCGGTTCAGTTCTTGGTGAAGGCTCAGTTTCACTTATGTATACTTCATCAAATTTTTCTTCAAATGTTGGAACATTTTCAATACCAGATTTGTTTGGTATGGTTTTGGTATTTGATGAAGAAGCCACAAACTTTATAGAGGAAATATTAGAAACTGCATCTTCTTTGGCTATGTAGCCTAAACTAGATTTTTCAAACAATGGTCTTTGACTTGCAAGTAATTTGTCCAAGTTACTAGAGTCTTGAGCAAATTTTGCTAAGTCACCATTCAGCCTTTTAATCATATCATTTAATCTTTCATTTTCAGCAATTAACTCATGAGAAGGATCCACAATGTGCTTTCCTTTTAATTTTTCAAGTTCAGATTTTAGAAATCTGTTTTCTTCAATGATGTCCAAAGCACATTCAATTTCCTTCACTTTTTCTTTTAAAAAATCATTTTCAGCTCTTAATACATCTCTTTCAGATCTGCATTCATTGTATTTGTCAAGCAGTTTTGATGTGTTTAAACTGAGATCATCAATAATAGCATGCAAGTCCTCAATGGTCAAATCATAATAGTTTACCTCATCAAGATTGTTGTTTCCAGCCATGAAGCAGTCTTTGTCATCTCCTTCAGATTCTTCTTCTTCATTTGAGTCATTCTCAAGATCCTCCCAAACTGCCATGAGTACTCTCTTTCTTTCCTTCTTTCATTTGTCCTCCTTTTTGAGCTTTGGATAGTTTAGCTTGAAGTGTCCAGCCTCCTTGCAGTGATGGCACGTCACTTTGCTCAAGTTGATCTTGTGCTCCTTTGAACTTGAACTTTTGTATTTGCCCTTGTTCTTCATCATCCTTCTAAATCTCCTAGCAAAAAACAAAAGCTCGTCATCTGAAATACCATCACTAGACTCACTCTCTTTCGGTTCTATTTGTGACTTGAGGGCTATTCCCTTTTTCTTTGAGTCTGTGTTTGTGTGTGTGGCTTCATAGGCAAGGAGTTTTCCTCTCAGCTCATCATAGGTTATGGGACTTATGTTGTTACTCTCGGTTGGGACAGTGGCAGTGTTTTTCCATTCTTTTGTGAGGCTTCTAAGGAGTTTTCTCACCAAGGTTTGTTCTGCATAGTTTGTACCCATAGCATCAAGGTTGTTGATTATGATTGAGAATCTCTCAAACGCTTCATCAATGCTTTCTCCATCCTTCATGCTAAATATCTCGTACTCTTTTCGCAGCATATCAATCCTCGTTTCTTTTACTTGTTTGGTGCCTTCGTGTGTAACCTGGAGTTTTTCCCATATTTCTTTGGCTGTCTTGCATCTAGACACCTTTCGGTACTCTTCAAAGCTGATTGCACAGTGAAGAAGGTTGATTGCTTTGGCATTCAGCTCTATCTTCTTCTTATCATCTTTATTCCATTCAGCTTCTTCTTTTAGAGTCACCACTCCATCAGCACTTGTCTTTGTTGGGATCTTTGGACCGCTCACAACAATCTTCCATATGTTATAGTCAATGGATTGGATGAAAATCCTTATTCTTTCTTTCCAGTAGGAGTAGTTCTTCCCGTTGAAAAAAGGTAGCCAGTTGTTTGACTGGCCTTCAGTGAGGGTGTAGGCAACTGTGGTTGTGCCCAAGTTGTTCGCCATTGGATCTTTGCTCCAAGCGATTAAGCTTGATTCTTGAGACCTTAGCTCTGATACCAATTGAAGGTTGTGGTAGGCTTAGAGAAGGGGGGTTGAATCTTTTAAGTTGCTGTTACTACCCTTTTAAAACAAACTTTCAATTCAGGTTCTGTTTGAACTCAGCAGTAAAAATTTATGAGACAATTTATTTTTGTCTCATGAATATCAGAAAACAGAGCTCAGCAGAGAAGAGAAAAGCTAACACCAGCATGTATCCTGGTTCGGTTGCCTTGTGCTATGCAACCTACATCCAGTCTCCTCCACAAATATGGAAGAATTTCACTATAGTTAACAGTATTACATACACCAATTTCATAGGATTGACACAATCCTTTCACACTCAAGTTCTAACCTAACTTGACATTGGCTATGCTAATACCTAACTATTCACTCTTAGTGCTGACCCAACTAAGAAAGGGATACCTCACATGTATAAGATACAAGACATAAACATACCTAAAGAAATCTGAAAATAACTCTAGGCTTTTCTCTCAAGTGTTTCACTCAGCCTTTTTCCACTCATGGCTTTTACTTGAGCTTTCTCACAATGCCTTTTCTCTCAAAAAATTACAGAAAGATAAACATTGAAAAGTACATTACAATCTGTAAAATATGAAGGGGATTGATTTCATCAACAGCGTCTGTGCTATGCGAAAAACCAGATTGGCAAGCCTCTGATTTAGTTCTTCATACTGGCGGAATGCACCTTTGATTAGGTTACACTGTCCAGTTAGTTGAACTTCTTCAAAGAGCTCTCTCAGAACAAAACCTCTATTCACTGATTTTCTCTCCTTGCTTCTGAATGAGCAGAAGGTCTTCTTTTATCTCCTTGCATATTGCTTGGTTCTTCTTTCAAGGTCAACACCTTGAGCCTTGAGCTTCACCAACCCACAGATTCACTTTTTCACATTAAACCTTAGAGTAGAAACTTTGCTTCTGACTTCTTCATCTTGACCGAAAGCCATAAAGCAGTAACCATAGAAATCTTCTCATGGTCAACTTGATCTTAGCCATTGAGAAACTACTTGGTCCCCAAGTATCACTTGTGACCGTAGATGTACACCAGAATAGGGCAGAGAACAACTTTTCCTTGAATGCCATTTTCGGATATAGCAGAGAGTTGAGAAGAAGAGAAGAAGATTTGATGCATGCAAGATGAGATGGATTATCTTTAACCTAAACTTGATTTGGTTTGGATTTTCTATTTTAACTTCTGTGTTTCAAGCTTAAACTTTCTCTCTTTGCTTCTTTGGTTACTAGCTTAGGGAAGAAGCTTTTTTCTCTCTTTCTCTTTCTTACTTTTCTGAAGCTTTGATTTGACTTGATCAGAGAGGAGAGTAACGTTGCTTTTGGTAAGGCAAGATGGAGGGAATTGAAATTCACTTTGGGCTTGGATCGGTTTGGTTCATGTAACCCGTTCGGCCCATCCGGTTCCTTTGGCTTCTTTCTTTGCTTTTTTCTTGGGCTTCTGATTTTTGCTTTCAGCCCATCATCCTTGCTATTTGTTTTGCATTTCATTTGGGCTGCTTAATATTGAATTAAGATCTGCAATAAATAATTAGTAATAAGTGATTAAAATTAAACAACACTAATTATTTATTTTATCCAAAAATAATGTTTGTCATCACTAATTAATTTAGTTAATTTCTTAACTCAACACATGTCATAATAAGTTTTTTTTTATTATGGATCATCTTATGTCTTTCTTCCTATAGCGCCCAAAGCAAATTCTCTAAATAAATCTTTAATACAACATCTTAGGCCCACCTCACAAAAAAAAATTGTTAGGGTTCACTTGGTTTACACACAACACCACCTATTATTAAATTCATTTTTATAGGAATCATTAACACACTACAATGAATAAATTCAATCCTAATTACTTTTTTATAATGGATAATTCACTTGAATAAATTATTTGAAGATTAAAATTATATAGATATTCTAAATTCAAATTGATTATACGCCTGTGCTAAATAATTTTATGTAAATAGAATCTAATTAAATAAAATTATATCAATACACATAAATTGAATCAATTGAGTTCGATTTATATTTTTATACTATATAATACAATATGATGTATACATAAATACGAGTATTTAATAAATAAATACATATATTTGCATTGAAAGCAATTGAAGTGAAAAATAATATAATAATTAATTGAAGTTGAATTGAAGGATAGGTCTTACTTGTAAATTTGTTCCTTTGCTCTCTTTCCTTTTGTCTTACCGTCAGAAAAAAAAAATGTAAATCCATTCGATTTATGTTTAGTGATATAAATTCAGCTAAATCGAATTTATTTGTGTCGATTTATTACAAAAGTTTTTTCTTTTATCAAGTCAAATTTAGTTATTTCAATTTAGTATAAAGTATAAATTAAATTCAATTGATTCGATTTACTTGTATGGATGTAATTCGATTACTAACTTCAATTTATATAGAATTATTTAAGATCTACGTGGAACTAATTTAAATTTAAGATATTTGTATAATTTTAATCTTTGAACAATTTATTCAAGTGAATTTCTTTTTTTTTTATCTACTGACAACAACTCTTTCTTGTGGGACCCTATACTAACACAACACTCAACACTTCTTACAGTCAAAATACCTATGGACCACGTCTGAAGTATAACATTGTGACACCACATCATTAGCATCAGCGGATGCTTTTCTCTTTCAGCACCGTAGAAAAATCCATACAAATAATTGTTCTCAGGTATAAGCCTATAGTAGTATAAAAAAATGTCAAGAAGCTAAGGCAGCTTAATGGCTAATGTAGAAACTATGGAGATTGAATCACAGGAGCTGCTGAGAGATTCTTATGGAGACAACTTCTCCATCAGGTCCTGCCCTCATGGCATGGTATTTCACATTAATACCTGCTTATATTAAAAGAAAGATGAAAAAAATCATGAAAATCAAGGTAAGTGTATTAAAAATAAAAATCAAATGAAACTGAACCCCAATGAAATTGCTAAGCCTAAGGACTTAGGACAATGTAATTAAGAAATTTGGGATTTTGGTTTTGCTGAGATTGAGATTCATTCCAGTGATAAATACAGGAATATATGAAATCTTAAGCCTCTTACCTTCATTTTCTTGTAAATTAGTGTTCACAGCAACTGCATGAAAAGCAATCATGGCCTTGGGCTGCCAGTCATTTGGTTTTCCAATCCATGACTTGTAATCAAATACCGCTGTCATATAATTTTGGAAATTAATTAAAAACAGATTGTTTGAGGCTAATAATATTCTTTTATTATGGATTATCTGTATATGAATTCACTCTTTTTCTGCAAAGTTAACTTTTGTAATTGAAACTGAAAATTTCCAAATAATTCTGGTCCTATAAACCGAATGTGATTTCCTTATGCAATAACATTAATTTATCCTTAAGAACACATTTGATGAGGCTTGAAGTATCAAAAGGCTACCAGATGTGGAAGAGTCCTCCAAGTGTTTGGCGTCAAAAATGGCGCCAGCAGCCCCATCTGCTCGCTTCTTGATATCATGAGATCCCACCAACTGGTAATCCCAGCTCCCATTTTTGTACCCTTCACAGAGGAATAGTTCTATGTGCCTTGCATCTAATGTCTGCATTGTTCCTATATCAAATAAGAAAAATCTGTCAAATTTATTTTTAATCTTGTCCACCCTAATGGCAGAACCTAAGTTTTCGTGAAGATTCTATTTATCATGTCCAAATTACAAAGACAATTGCAGTATAATAGGATGTGCAGTATTTCATTCATAATATTCAATTTACCATCACAAGTATTCAGATCACAAACTGGGCATCGTACAAGCTGCAGGTCTGAAAATTTAACCGTATCAACAAATATAAGTTCTTTTCAATAGGTATAAGAATGGCACCAACAAATATAAGTTAAGTTTTGGAACCTTTTTCAGCCAACAAAATAATGGATGAGTAAAGATTAAAGGGAGAAAAAAAATTAAAGGTAAAGATATCTTCAATGATTGTTGGCTGAAAAAAGTTCATTCTTAATTTTTTTTCTGATGATTTATTTATTTATTTTGAAAATGATTTAATTTGGTTTCAATACTATAGTCCTGAGATATAGAAGTTGGCTTGGTTGGGAGGTACCAGCTATCCAGATTCCAGGTTTAACGTTTTCTACCACGCAACAACCTTGGGACCGCAACATCTTTTCCAAGGTTTCACGCTCCTTGATCTTCCCCGGAAAAGAAAGCCTCTCAGCCAGGATGGCTACTGAAGAATCAAAAGAAAAAGCGCCAATACGCATCCAATCTGATAGCACATTGGAAACAGTTAGTTACAAGATCAATAATTTTGCTTATGCTCCCTGTGAACACATTAACAATTGTGCATGGAATCTACTACAATTTGTTGTGAGTTACACGGCCTTTGCAATAATATTATCGTCTCCTACGTTTAATTCTTGTCTTCTTCTGTGGCAGTATTTTTCCATCGCTCCTTGAGAAAATTCAAACCTCTAGTTTCATTAAATAAATACAAAAATAGATAAATCCTTTGGCGACTGGCGTGGAGTGATGTCAGGGTAAACATAGAACCGACTCACCAATGTGTTTCTCCTGCTGACGGAACATGTAGGAGTGGCTTCCATCTGCATAATTCATTTTAAAATCCAAGTAAATTGGGCAGTGACAATGCATTGTAACAGGTATTGGATCAATATAAGTTGACTTAGTTATAATAGGAAGTAGCAAATTTCCTTTTTCTAAAGAAATTTCCCTTTGACTGTACACATTCATATTTTCTCGAGTTCCCAGTTATCCTACTCTGAATTCCTTACCCATTCTTGGCCAATCGTAATTCACTCACTTAGTTCATTATATAGTAAGATTACAAATAGTAATACTATGACTCGTATAATATACACTATTTGTTAGTGTATTGAAAAAACTTTTTTGAACTTTCAAGAAGGGTAAGGGTTTTTAGATCCTACCGAATACTGATTTATACAGCTGACTCCAACTGAATGCCACGCGTTGAGGGGGTGGGACCTGAAGATCACGAATGCAAACGAACTTCCATATACCATCATCCATAATTGCGCGGCTGAACCATTGGTTTGTTGCTGCCAGCATAAGAAGAGATTTTCCATCCAAAAACTTAGCAATTTCTGTCCAAATGTCCTCGTCATACCTTCACGTTAAGCATTGGGAATTGCAAAATACTAATTCAGAGAATAAAATAATAATAATAAATTGAAGTTATTCACAATCATTTATCGAAAAAATAATGATATTTATTATTTTTACAACGTTAACCAATCAAGAGTAGACATTAAAAAGTATACGCTATATACGTTAAAAGAAATGAAGTATTTAATTGTAGTGAGATTGGTATTTATTTTTAAGATTCAGCTAAGATGTATTTTTAAGACATACTAAGACTAAGGTTATCAATGAAAAACAGTTTTTATGAAAAAAAATAAGAAATTTAAATTTTTAATATATTTATTTTATATTTATTAAAATAAAATATTTAAAACTCTTAATTATGATAATCTTAATATTTGTTTTAAAGATAAATATTAATTAAGCTCTATTTTTATTGTATTAGTAAAAATCTCACAAAATTATTATTAACGAATAGTATTACTCTCAGGTAATAAAGATAAGTACAAGAAACTAATCTTTACTTAGGTAATATTATTAATTTTTTTATTATAAAATTATTTTTTTAAATTTTTTTATTTTTTTACAGAATTTAAAATTTAGAGTTTAAAATTTAATATTTAAAAAAATTAATGGGCGAAAAAAGATTGACTCAATTAGTAGATTGCATGAATTATTCTGCTAAAAGTAGAAGCTATAGACAACGACGATTTGAACGTTTCTATTAGCATTTCTATTTAGAATGGGAAAAAAAACTGCCACAACCAAACACAGATTCTAACACAAAAACAGAGTTTAACGGGATCAAGCAGTGTAAATTTTTCAAATATTCAAATATCCACAAACAAGATTTGGCAGAGTGATGGACTAAAAAACGCACGTTATTGAGCAGATAGCACTCACTGATAAGGGACATGAACGATCTACACATTCGGAATGAAGCAAATGTTTCAAATCACAAAAATCATACACCAGCTACGGATGATGCGTTCTCTCATCAATTCCTCTTCCTTCAAACAATCTCACAAGAACACGATATATTCAGCTAGTAATTTCAAAATCCGAATCCGATTTCCGGAATCCTATTCAAAATTTCATCGAGCAAAACGAGCACCATATCATAGATCAAAACACCGCATATTCAAAACCAACCGAGATATCAGAATTAACGTATATATATCATAAATGATATTTTGTAAGAGCAAATCTCGTAAGTCATAACAAGCACAGTGGTTCGTTCTATTCAAAGCAGAAAAAACCAGCTAACAGAACAAGAACGATTGAGAATGCAGAAGCTAACTGAGCCAAACGGATCATCGCTACTAAGAAAAATCACAAACAGCAACAGATCCAGACGAAAATCCGATCGGTAACTCGGAGATGCATACATTGCAAGCAGCGACCACAGATCCACATTTATAATTCAAATTCCTATGAATATATAAACGCGCGAAGTTGCTGAAATAGAAATTTCGAAGTTGAAAAAGATTTTAGAGAGCGAGAGAGAGAACCATGAGAAAGTAGAATGAGCAGAGAGGAAGGGAGGACGAGGAGAGGAGCACGAGCAGATAGTCTTGCTTCGCCGGATTCTCTTTGCCGCCGGCACATCCACGGTGGGGGAAGTAGTGTCACTGCGAAGTTGCTTCCCCATGCTTGATCGGAAATCAAAGCTTAGCTCTCTCTCTCTCTCTCTCTCTCTCTCTCTCTCTCTCTCTCTCTCTCTCTCTCTCTCTCTCTCTTTCTCTGAACTTCACAGAAGTTGAAGCTGCGGAAGGAGAACCACCACTCTCTCTAAACACAACGGTTCTCAGAGCTTCCCACACTTTATATAGTCGCGCCAAAACCTCTCATTTCAAATGAATAAATAATTTCATAAGAGATATAACCGTAATTTGAAATTGCTACGTAAATAACCCTTTTTTTTTTCTTTTTGGTCGGAGATTGTATTTTATTTTAATTATTAAATGAATATTATTTTAGGTGGTGTAAAATTGAATAGGCTTTTTATGCTCATCGTTTTAATTTAATTTAATTTTCTTTTTTGTAATTAACTTCCTGTATTATGCTTTGGTAATGTCATCACTTAAGTATTATGTTTTAACATATGACAACTCAATATTGATTCAAAAGCTGTAGAAAAATAATAACATAAAGATTATAAGATACCTGTCAAGAGAATTATGATAGTGATAATTAGTTGTACCGTTTGTCCCAATAATATTAAGAGCATAATTTTATTGTACTTTTTTTGATATCCCAGAGTATACTAAGATTATATTACAACAAAAGCTGCAAAGTTTAATCAAATTAAACAATGAAATTAATTCAATCACACTTTAGTCACAATTAACCAAAAAATCTAAACCCTTAAATATTTAAACCAGACTTTTTCTTTTTAATCATTTCAAGCTCCATATCTTTCTTGCATGAGATAAATGTAAACTTTAGCCACACAATCACAAGAGTTCTGCATGCAAAAAATGCTGTATATTCATTATTGAGCATGAAATGAATATACATAAGAATATGCTCTGTTCATGCACATTTTTGTTTTCCAAATGTCATGTCAAAAACTTTGGAGAATATACAAGAATGGGAGAGGCAATTTACAAAAATGCCTCTAATTCATTGATCTGAATATCTTTTTCCTAATTTATGATATGAGCAAAAGAATATACAATTATAATGAGATTGCAAAAACGATATACCTATCAATGGACTACTGTTTACTCTATACTATGGCCTATGGTTAGGAATCTGCAATTGCTCCAGTAAAAAAAAAAAAAAAAAAGTTAAATGTCAACCCTAGTTCATAAATTTCCTACAATTGGAGGCTTTGCAAAGGCAGGGAACTTTCAGTTCATCCTGCTCATCTGGATCGAATAAGTAATCATACCTGTTGCAACATCAAAGAAAAGGGATTACATATATTAATCCAAAATATAATGCCAATGAAGAATAATGCCATCAACATAAATACGTAGAGACAGAACAAACTGTACGTTAATTCTTCGCCAGCAGAAACATTCGTCTTGGAAATTAGAACGATCCGACTCTCTTGATCACCCAAACTCATAATCCTTGCATAGCAATTTGGCATGCACTGCAGCAAGTCAGGATGAACATCAATACTTCATCTAGCAATCAAAATATAGAATAAAAGCCTTAGACTGTAGTGCATTTGGTGTAAGTTTTATTTTTTGTTTCATTTTCAATATTTTCTGTTTCAGAATTTTGTAAACAGAAAAGAGAAAACAGAAGGTAAAACTAAAAAAACAAGAAAGAATTATTATTTTTATTGTTTTCTCTTTTCCATTCACAGAATCCCAAATTCAGAAAATAAAAACATAAACCAAATGCAACCTAGGTTGCTGCGACGGCCTGCCCAACCACTCCTTTATTTACAAATAAGGATTAAGGTGTAGGGCAAATTGGGCAAATTCATAGGGCATTCCATTGATGAAGGAATACAGAGATAACATTTATAAAGTTACAGCAGAGTTTGATTATAACTTACAGAATGGTTTATTAGCCGTGCTATATTGCCCTTGTACGTTGCATCAATTACCACATCCTCACTGATCTTGAACAGCTGCATAATTTATTGTTTCATGTTAAGATCAGAAATAAAAGAGTAACCTGTCTGAAACAGGCATTTCAAGCACACAGAAAATAATGGAGGATGTTTCATAAATCACAAGAGACTCACATAGCAATCTTTCCCTTCTGCACGGTATTTCACTTCCCTTAAATCAGCAACACTACGCCTTACCCACTCCCCGCGATACTCAACAACCTTCACACAAACATAAACACAAAATTAAGGTGAAGCAACTATTCATCTAATATGTCATCCGCATTGACCATCTTAGAATAGTAAGTTACCATCTCTCCTTCTTGTATATCTCTACGAGCAAAAAGACCCCATCCATGGATACCCGATTTTCCAAAGCAAACTCGAAGCTTTTCCATTTTCTGAGATATCAAAGTGAAAACTTTTAATACTTCACTTAAAAAACACAGAATATGATTTTTTCCCCCTCCGAAAATAAAATTAAGTAATTGACAGTAGCACACGGGATTAACCTGTAAATGATGAAGTCGTTCCTTAAAAGAAGTAAAAACTTTAGAATCTTCAGCATCCTATCAGATCAAGACATACAAAATTTACTTTTCATCACATAACACAATCACAATCAGAGGGACAAGAAGATCAAACACATAACCCCTTGACCATGAAAGATTACCTTATAGCTGTTCAACTGAGTTATTGCACCTAAAGAATGATGGCTGGGTCCCTTCAGCAAGTGAATTATTGGTATTTCAGCCTTCTGGCAATACGTGAGACAATAATTGAATCAGACCACATTGAAAGAAAGTGATTAATGAAAGTAATTAAATCCTAGGCACAGAATAACATTAGCAGCCTTAATGAAGGAATAGAACTGGGAAAAAAGAAGACAGCATAGTAATAACAAAAAGATTAGGCAAGTTTCAATATGTACACACATTATTACAGTCATAATTATATATCTAGAATCATCACCTTATTCAGGGATCTACGGTATACATGACATCTTGCAGCAGAAAATGGCTCAATCTTGTCACCTTCAGAGGTTGAAGATTGAATAAGCTCTACATTCTTTGATGAAACCAGCCTTGACCCCCGGAAGCATCTTCTATGATTTTCAAGAGAGGCTCTGGGAGAGAAAACCCCCAGGGGAGTATGTACAACCAATACAGATTCTGGATTTGGGACCCTGAAATCGAAGTAGCATAAAAATACATAACTTAAAAGAACATCAAGATATCATTAAAGATGATTCAATCGCCAGAGCTCAAACCTGTGAACTGCACAGTATATTAGCTTCTTTGTTATTTGAGTCCCATTCTTCTCCACAGAATGCAACTGTAAGTTTAAACAACATTAATATATAACCTTAACATATTTCCACAGCTCTTCTAACCCTCATATAACTTAATTCAAATTGTTCATCTAGGATGAAACCATGGAGGGTGGCCCATGCCCTCCAAAAGAAAGACCATGATTACAGTTTCAAATTAACCTACTCATATTTATGGGAAGTGGGAAACTTACTTCTGTGCTATATCCTGCTCTCGAAGCACACATCACATGAAAATAAGTAGCACACTTGCAACAACTTGTACAGGAACCATGGCTTTGTTTACAGATCACACAGGTCTGCAGTTGCAATGACAAGAAACCTTGTAAACATAAGATGTGTGTGTGTGTGTGTGTGTGTGTGTGTGAGAGAGAGAGAGAGAGAGAGAGAGAGAGAGTGTTTAACAAATTCCCAGAGAGAGGGGGGATAGAGCAGTGTGATGAATAATAATGTACTTTTAGCAGAAAAATATTGAGTTTTACATTTGGGAATACTCATCCAAAGTGATTTGGAAGGAATGAGCTATATGTCGATGGAAAAAATCAAAAGTAAAATCGAAGTGCCACTTTCAATCGTGATAAATAAATAAATAATGATGCCAAAACGCCAAGATTACCAACATAATTTGGAATTAGTGACTAATAAAAAAACCAAAATAACCTTTTTAGCTCAGAGTTCTACCTTAACAAAGGCATTAGGAGGAATTCTCAGTATTCCTACCGCGGGTTCCATGGCCTCATGATTTTGAAAAACCACTTGAGGTTGAAACCAAGCACATGTCACATGAACCCATAGCATCTCAACATCAGTTGGTTTTAGAGCACCACCTGCAAAGCATTTTCATCCCAAGAAGTAAAATATTGCATGACATAGAGGTCTTGCTTTTACAGGACTCAGAATACCCATAGAATGCACATAATACTGAGTAAATGCACAAAATACTAAGTATGACATACCTTTTACAGGACAGAGGCAACAGTCTCTCTCCACATCAGGTGTTTCACATACTCTACAAACCCAAGAAGTAAAATCTTGAACATTCTTTGCCCCATAGCATTCTTGGTGGACTGCTATTTGGCACCTGCATAATGAACAAGAAAACATATATATTGATAGACGTTTCCATCTTTAAGCCTTGTAAGTTTTGAACAAAATACAAAGCATCCCCAATAATTCTGAATTAAGAACAAAGATCATGAACAATAATGGACGCACCTGTTACAAATAATAATTTTATTATCTTCCCAATCTTCAACCCATCTGCAAACTGCACATCTTTCTGTTGTCCATTTTGCATGAACTGGCTCATAATTTTCTGTGAGAATAAGGTAAAGGAAAAATAAATATTTGTCCTTCAAGATGTATTCTAGTGAAAGGATACATTGGCAAGTACCATAGGACCTGAGAAACTAAAAATTGACGCCTTCAGTGTATAGAAGTTCATATAAAGTGCAAATTACCTTGCAAAAAGCTAAGCACCTGCTGCTGATCTAACTGCTGTGGAACTCCATCTTGTGAAATGTTTTCTGTGATCTGAAGTAATTATTTCCAATAAAAAAATGAGCAAAAAGACAAAATAATACATAAATACACCCCAATATGACACTGTATCATCATAGGCAAATCCAAGTGATACAGATCTACTTCATGACTATTAAATTAGTAATAGCCAACTACCTCACAGAATACTCATAAGAAAGATTTGATGTCTCGAAGTCTAATGTAGCAAGAATACAAACCCATTTTTCTAGTGGGAGCATCATGCTTTTCACTTTCACACTATGTTTCCATTTTTTAGCTCTGCTACCTGTGTGCCTTTCCCATTCACTTGGTGTCTGCTTCCTTGAACCACAAGAGCTACACTTGCACATAATTCTGCATGCAACCACAAGCAACTCAATGAAATCTTCAAATAATTTGTAACCTATGGTTCTTTTAAATTATGGGAGTCCGAACAGAAACTGTTTTGCACATACAAAGCCTAATTAGGTTGATAAAATATCTATATTGATTGTAGTATCTTAAAGGATCAAGATAATACTGGGTTCATGCCAATGCCATTGTCAACTAAATTTTTTGAGGGTACATGAGATTTAAATAGAGAGAATCTCCAGAAATATGAATTTCAGGAAAAAAGGGACAGAACATGAAAATAAATTGCTTTAAACCATAAACAAGAAGAAATATTCAAATCAGATTATCAGTTCCAAGAAGCGCAAGGAACGCTTACAAATGAAGCTTTGGGAAGTAGAGCCCTTCCATGCCATTGCACACCACTGTTACCGTCTCAGGTACTATAGATTTTTGGCTACTATCTACCAATCTGTCTTCCACGATATACTTCTTTTTTGACTTGCTTGTTTTGGGTATGGGTAATTTCTTATTGAAATTTCCCTTGCACTCTGGGCAATAGTAATCTGTGTTTTCAAGATCCTGCAACAAGAAACCATTCGTTTATGAAAAAGCAATTGGTAAGAAAGTAATATTAGTTGACAAGAGATATTAAATAACATAGTAATCATGGTACAGAACCTTGAAAAGTTCAATGGATATTTTATCGCACTCAGCATGCACCCAAACATTACAGCGATCACAGCACACCTAATTCAAGAAGTTCAGCCGCAGAAGATATTAAAATTTTGAGTTTATTCAAACAAACATATATTAGCAATTTAAAGAACATCCATCTAATTGAAAAAAATGCATTATCTCACCCAATTCCCACCATGTGAATGGTGCCAAATCTTTTTGCAAATGCCACAATATTGTTTTGATTTTCGTAACTGTATCAAAAGGATAAAAGATTTTAAAAATTAACTTCTATAAATTATGGAGTCAAGAATTTCAAGCAATCAAAATGAGCCATTCTGCTTAACCTTAAAGCAATGTTTGCAATAAAATTGAGATGCACCACTTGGGTCCTTCATCTTCTTCATCGTTTTGCATGGCAATATCAAATAACAGCCAGCACAAGATATTGTATCCTGCAGAATATATTCAACAGATAAGAATTCACAATCAAAGAGAGTGTACATAGGCATTTCTATGAGCTTAGCTATTATCCAAATTTTATTAGAAACGACTACTGCAGACTTGGTCCAATACATATCAACAAGAGTAAAATATCTCTTTCTTATTCAGAAAGTAAAACAAAGCTTATGAATGCTCTCCACTAACCATGATGTCGTTCAGCACAAAATGAAAAAACAAAAGAAATTAATCTTACTTGATCCTCGCAGTGGTATTCATAATCAACAGGCATGGCTGGGGCCTCTAAATGTCCATTCGGATAAGCATTTACATAAGTTACTTCCTCTACTTCCAGCTGTGAGTTGAGAAGACCATCTACAGCCAGCATTGCCTCCTCCAATGCCATGCGAAAGTCACTCGGTTTGCTCTTGTACAACTGTGTCTGACCCTGGAATCTGAACATAAGCAAAAATTTATAATGAGCAACCGCCCTGCATTCTTGCAGAAACAACCGCAGCCAAAACCATTCAACAACACACACCTTTCCATGAACTTAGAGAAGGGGAATATCATTCCCTGCTTCACCCAAGCATAGTCCTGCAAATCAACATTCATTCAATTCACTAAAAAATCACATAACCAACACATAAATTTACCACCACATGTAAAATTCCTAATAGAAAGCTTACCCTTTGGGTCCCATTTTTCGAAAAGCCAAAGAACATGACGCAGAGTGCACCAGGAACGCAGCAGCTGAGGACGGATTTCGGAGCCTGCAAGATAGGATCAATCACCACAGCAGGCCAAGCAGGGTACCTCTTCCCACACTTCGCCCAAACTATATCACCCAACGCGAAATCCTCCGGCCTGTAAACCTGTTTCCTCCTTTCACCACCATTCCCAGTAGTTTTAACCTTCTGCTCCACACCACCCTCAAAACTAAGCACAGAACTGTTACTCTCAGTTTTAACAAAACCATTCTTTTCCATCCCTATATTCACTTCAAGACCACAATAATTATCACCCTTTTTTTTCTTCTCTTCTTCTGCATCATCCTCAAAGCTGGAATCCGTGTCCTCCACTTTGACTCCTTGGTTCTTCCATGAATCAAGAACCGAGTCATTGAACCTCGACGGCAAGGACTGATGGCGGCCCCGTGTAGAACGCAACAATGGCGGCCGAGTCCCATCTCCGCCGCCGTCACGCGGTGCCATTTTACCGTTCAGCTGTACGGAATTTGAATTGGACTGAACCTCAGCACCACCATTCCAATACGCTCCTTCGCTGCACCAAGAGCCAGAACCACTGCTGAAATCTTCAGCATCGCGAGAGCATAATTCGTTAACCTTCCGCTTCTTCTGATTCCCGGAACAACCATAGCTCTCAGAATCATGCTCTGCTTCTTCTCCTTCTTCCAGCTTGCACCTTTTCAGGTTTGGCATTTCGGTTCTCACTGTCCGCTTGACCATCATACTGTCCACAAAAACCCTAATTTCACATCGAAACGATGTGCAACACAGAACCTCCAAGAATTCAGGACTTAACTTTCAAGCCAACGTCAGTTTCCTAATTCCTATACCAACTAACACGTTGGAATCTCGCACCTCTGACGAATAAAAAAAACACTGAAAAACAACAAGAACGCGCGCAGAATTTCGATTCCAAAACCCTCGGAATCGAACAATGACGCGACCAACGAAAGGAGGAACGAGAAGGGGGAAAATCAGCGAATTGTTGTTGTCGTTGTTGTTCTTTGGATTTTGCGAATCGCGTTGTGAGAGTTTGGAAGCGTTTGATTTGGATTTCGGGAACAGATTGCGACGAGAACGATGAAGAAAAAATCCCGGGAAAAAGGAAGCGTTAAAGAGAAATAAATTTTCCCGAGAAACAAACAATTTGAAATTGGCGTTTGAGAGAAGAAAAACGCATAAAGAAAACAGAAGCTTGTGTTGTGATATATTTATGTGTGTGTGTGTGTGGAGTATGCTATTGCTTGAGAATTAATTAATTGAATTTTTCTTAAATTTAATAAAAAAAATTAAATAATTCCCTTTCATAAATGGATCTTATAATAATAACTGTAAAAAGATATAAAATAACGGATCACGAATTTGAAGAAATATAAGTCAACTATTTCATAGTAAGCAGTAATAATGGTTTGAAGGATTTTAATCAGTATCTGTTCTAAAAATACATATTAAAATTATTAATTAAAAAAATGCAAAAAATATGGACAAATTTAGTGGTTAATATTTTGTCGTATATTTATTAAAATACAAAATTTAAAAAGAATTACTAATAATAATCTTAACATATATCTAAAAAATATATATTAATTAAATCATTCTTTTAAAAAATACAAAGAATTTCGAGAAATATAAATTTATGTGAAATAATAGAAAGAAAGTACTATAATTGAAAAAAAATCCGTTTTAATTAATATTACGCGTATTTCCTTTCGCTTTGTTAAATACTCTTTTTGTCAACGATGTTCTTTTATTATTTATATTTTTATATAAGACAATAAAAATTAAAAAAAATTATGAGTTAATATAAGAAGATATAACATAATAAAATATGTTTGATTTACTATAATAATCAAATGTAATTGAGATTAAAATCCAAATAAACCTATTTAAATAATAAATTTTTGAAAAAATTGTGCATTGTATATAATATCTATATTTTTTATTTTTTATTTTTTACCCATTGAAAAAAATAATCTTCACCTTTTTTATTAAAAAATACTCTTCCTACAATCTTACTTATTTATTTTTTTATTTTTTTTTGGTCAAGAATCCTACTTATTTATTTAGATTTTCTGTTTTTGTCATAATTATTGCAATATTGTAAACCTTTTTTTTTTGGTCTAGCAAGTATTGTAAACAAAAATTGGAAATGGATATTGTACTTTTTTATTTGAGAATGTTTAGGGCCATAGCCTATTGGACCAAAAAGCCCAATATAAAAAAGGTCTTATATTTTAGGCCTGCAGAAAAACCCCAACACAACGTGTGCACTTCTATTTCATCACACTTCCATGGTTCAATCCTCAGTCCTGTGGCGGCGCTGTTTCTTTCTTCTTCTTCTTCTTCTTCTTCTTCTTCTTCTTTCCTCAACAACTCTCTACTTCTATGTTTCAATTTCCATTCCTTTAGTTCAAAATACTGTGTTTTCTTTCTTCTATTTAATTGCTTTTGGTTTAGGGTTCTCTGTTTGGATTTTTGGGAACAACAGAATCAATCAAACGTCGACATGTTTGATGGTAAAGTTCAAATCTTTTTTCAATTGGGTATCTAAAAAGAGAAAAAGACTGGCATGGAAATGATGGTTATAGTAAAAGGTTTGAGCTGGAAGAACAAACATTGGGTAGTAATGGCAGTGTTGTTGAAGCAAAAGGGCAATTTGGTCAATGAAGAAGACCCCTGTTCCTTGCAAAGCTATTGCAATGTGACACTGCGCAACTTCTTCTAAATAAAAAAGAGGGTGTTAAGAAAAAGGCGTGGGTTGCATTCTAGTATGGATTGACAACCTAGACTTCTCCCAACACTTTTTGTTGATTGTGTTTTTTGTTTTCAATGCACTGTCTAATGCTTCCAATGTAACTTCCAGCATTGATTAAAAGCCTTCATACTGATCCTTGCCACAATTCCTCTTGGGAATTATGTTTTGCATTTTGTAACTATCTCAATATGGGTTTAGGGTCATGTTTTTACATGGTTAGATTAGTGCTTTAGGTTTGAAAGTAGGGTTTTTTCAAGCTTGTTAGAACAAGGTGGAAACTTGGTATAGTTATCATGGTATATGAAAGTTAATGATTAATTAAATTATTTAATAATTTTTAATTATTAATTTCATATAAAATTAATTATATCTAAGTTTTTATTTTTAATTTATGAGAAGTTGATAATTGAATAATTTTTAATTATTAAATATACATTAAAAGTACTAAGATTTCACCCTTAATCATTAATCTTCTCAATACACTTTGATAATGATCCAGTCCCATAAAATAAACACTACCTTTTGCTGCTATTCCAAATCTGTTCTTGAGAGTTTTTTAGTAGAACATTTTAATTAATTTTAAAATTTTTTATTTTATTAGACAAATTTATTTTTATATCAAAATATATATTTGTTTAAATAAAAAATTAAATTTTAAAATTTTAAAAAATTTTACGAAATGCCAAATCTTTATTAAATAAACAATAAAAATTAATTTGTTTAATTTTTTATTAAAATTTAATATAAAAATTATTGTCTTATAAATAAAAGATTAGAGATTAATTTTGTATTTAAAATTTATTGAAGATTAAACTTTTTAATTAAAATTTTTTAAGAAATTAATTTAATATATTACTCTTATTTTTTATTTTATCCAAATGAGTTAAAAAAACATATTGTCCCTTTTTTTGTTTTATGTGAAATTTTTTTTATTTTATTAATGATGAGATAATACTCAATTTAATCTCTGAATTTACATACGAATTTCAATTTAGTTCCTAAAATTGTCTTTATTTAGTTCCTAATAAACTTTGCGAAATGACTCATGTTAGTCCTTGAAATAATTTTCAATATATAGGCTTTAATAGAATGTTGTCTTAGACACGTGGACGCCACGCTAAACTCTGTAAAATGATGTTATTTTGGTTTTGACACTTAAATCACTCAAAAACAACATTCTAAGTGGTGTTTATTGAAACTTTACCTAACAAAACAAGTGACGCGATATCATTTTTAAGTTATTTAAATGCCAAAACTAAAATTACATCATTTTACAAGTTTCAATATGGTATTTGATTGTCCATTTTAACGCTTTATTAATATTTTTGAACTAAAAATCATTTTAGAGACTAATACGAGGCACATTTATAAAATTTGGAGACTAAATAAAGATAATTAGAACTTCAAAGACTAAATTAAAATTTTCGTATAAGTTTAGATGCCAAATTAAGTATTAACTCAATAAAATTAGAGTCTAATATAGTCAAACAATCTAACATTTTGCAATAACAACAAAATTAACTCACAAAAGTCAAAATTATTTAAAATTAAAAAAAATATAAAATAAGGTAGAACTTATCTATATTAAGATGAGTCGTAAATGTTAGGTTGAAAAATTAAATTAAGTAAACTAAAACAGACGTTAGTATAATTTTTAGAACAATTTGAATATTATCTCAATGAATAACGCATGATCTTCACACTTTGTCATGTCATTGGTTCTGATCCTTTTATTTGGGTAGCAAATGAACTTTTTATTCTATACATATGTATGGCTTAATTATTAGATAGATAGATAGATAAAGTATTGGAAACATTTCAAGTGCACCGGGAGTACCGGTGCTCCAGTTATTTTAACCGTTGATCTGAATTATAAAAAATATATATAATATATATTAATTGAAATCAACGGTTAAAACAACTGATGCACCGGTACTCCCGGTGCATTTGAAATGTTTCCTAAAGTATTTATATTTTAACTGAATCAGCAGGGACCACTGACCACACATATAAAATGATAATCAAAATCATTATAAGTGTTAGTCGGTAATAATTATTTATGTTAATATTTTTGTAATTTGTTTAATTAGTACTTATTATGTTCTCTTTATTTGATGATCTAGTCACTGCTGACCGCATTAGGCATTAATAGTGATGTAGAATACTCCATTTATTTTATTTGTCCTAAGTAAAATTACATATTATATACATATATATCAAGCACTAGTTGAATTCAAGATCTATTGGTTTGTGTTGAAATAATTCTGGTTTAGTCATCGTGTTACATCCATTAATAAGTTGATAAATTAAAGTTGTTCATGATGCTTCATTTTCCATTGGTTTTCCGCTTTTCCTGGACTTGAACTATTCTTTAATAATATAATGATGAAAGAGTTTTCTATATGAATTGAATCAGATAATGCAGGTATTAGAAGAGTAGTTCATAAACTCCCATTTAGCAGGAATAATAATGACTCATGATTATTGGTGATATAGAGCTAATTGGTACTAGCTTCATAAATTTTATCCTCTAAAAGTCTTTAAATTACTTTTGTTATACAAATTAGTTTTTTTTTATCATTTTAAAGAAAAATTAATTTATCTTATAATAATCTTTCTAGATATTTAAATTAGGTTATAATAAAATTTAATAAAGATTTATTTGTTCAGCACGCACTAAAAATACCACGGAACCAATCTATTTGGTAAAAGTAATTTTCAAAAATTTTTATAGAATAAAAATTTGCCAACAAAAAAAAATGATCTAAAATTCGTTGAAAATTGATTTTAATATTTATTCTAATATTATCATGCATCTGGTGGGTACTGTATTTTGGTATTTTGTAAAATATAAGTTAATATTTATGTAAATATAACATCAAATAAATTAAAGGATATCATAATGAATTCATTGAACCTTGATGGAATTTAGTCTAATTTCACTTTGAAGCAAAAGTGCTTTTTCTTATCCATCTACCAAGATAAGCCTTAGTTATTGTTATCAAGAGTTATTGGGCATGCCAATGTTTAATGTAACCAAATTTAGGACTTTATTTAATCTTAAGAGTTGAAGTAAATTTGAATCGAAAAATTCAATTTGTATATGATAATAAACTTTTTTTTATATCGCTAATGTTATGAAATTATTTTTTTAGAAAGTCTAGGGAGACAGCAATTTTATTAAAATTTGGCCAGCACTTAACCATCAAAAGTAAAATAAGTAATTCTGCACCATTGAATATAATCTCCCACTATTAAATACACTTATGATGATTGATTGATGGCTATATATCACAATTTTTGCTCGTCCCCTAGCACTCCTCTAATTTTGTTTTCAAAAATTTAAACTGGAGAGACATATAAATAAATATAATTGTATTCTTTAACATATATCTCCTTCGTATAATTTTTTTTTTAATTTGTATAAATTATATATAAGTTTTATTTTTCTTTTTATTTGTCATATATACTAAAAATTTTTTTAGAATTAATATAGATTAAACTTTAAATTTTTTGGTTATAAAAACTTTATAATACTATATCATAGAATTATTGTTATTCCTAAAACTTTAAAATAATAAAAATAAACGACGAATGATTATATTTCTAGTAGCTAAGACGACCTATAAAAAGTCATGATATGATTGATGTATACCTTGGTGTTGGTCCAATGCATTAACCACATTATGCTATCTTAATACTATGTTTTTAGGGTTCTTGCATGGTGATGTTATGCCAAAATGCTTAATTAGTGCCCGACATTAGTGGAGACTAGAGAGCATGTAACAATCCAATTTTAATTTGAAAGAGAAGTTTCAACTCCTTCTAATTGCATTGTAAACCAGGTGGAGTATATATCATAATGTGGTTTTCTTTTTTAGGGTTCTAAGAAATTGCAAGTCAATTTTGTAGGGTAGAATAGTAGACCAACAATATAATTGTGATCATAACTATATTCACATTTGTTGCATCATCATCATGGTACCCTTTTGTAACACATTGATGTAACAATTATTGAACACAACCCCACTTTGCAATGTTTTTTGTGTCACAATTATTCTTCGTCAGCATATATTAGGTTAAAATAAGAAAAATCTTAGACCTATAAACGTAAAGTCTAATTTAATAACTAAATAAATAAAATTAAAATATATTAAATTAAATTGAACATTATAAAAATATAAATTAAAATAATTTTAAATAATATTTAAATTTTTTATATCACGAATATTTGAAACACACATCACTATTATTGAACACAATCCCACTTTGCAATGTTTTTGTGTCACAATTATTCCTCATAAGCAATTAAGCATATATATTTTGTGTTTCAATGTGTTTGTGGGGCTCCCATATAAGAGAAAAGAGTTTTGGTCATATAAGGAATGAAGCAAAAAGAAGTTAACAAAGAAAGAAGTAGTAGAGAACTAGAGATTCTCATGACCAAAAGTTTTTTGTTCCAAAACCATAACTCTAGTGGTTGCACAAAAAAATGAACCTAATGTTGGAAAAATTTATGACTCATGGAATTAAAATGTTGAGTGGCAAAGTATTTATTAGAAGAAATTCATTTTTGTTACTAAAATTATTATGTAAATAAGCTCCTAGCTAGAAAATAATAAAATAAAAAATAAGAAAGGAATTTAACCCATTATTTATTAAGTCAATTTTAGAATATG
The DNA here is from genome assembly GCF_014773155.1 of Arachis stenosperma. Classification (NCBI taxonomy): domain Eukaryota; kingdom Viridiplantae; phylum Streptophyta; class Magnoliopsida; order Fabales; family Fabaceae; genus Arachis; species Arachis stenosperma. The sequence continues at coordinate 51,385,926 of NC_080384.1, forward strand.
AAATCGACCCAAGATAAAAAATGTCAAAAATGTATGGAGTAAAAAATATAACTTATCATTAATTTTATTAAATATGTTGATTTCAAGAAGTAAGTTAATTAATTAAGCAACATTGTTTATATTTTTGAATTTTTTAATTTATCATATCTTTCAATTTAAAAAATTAAAGATTAATTCGTTATAAATATAAATTTTATTTGTTGGTCAACAAATTATTATATATAAAAATAAAATTTAAACTATTATCACTTATTTAAATAAATAAGTGATTTAATTGTTTGAATAACTCAAATTAGTTAAATACCCTTGCAATTTAAATAAAAGAGATCCTTAATTAAAAAGTGGGTTTGGTTTTGATGATGAAAGGTCATTCCAATATTTGTGCAATAAATTAGAGAATTTGGGTTGGACAAGAGTTTTGGACTCCTCAACTCAAAAACTCACTAGATTCTCCAGCAAAAATAGATTGATTTTATTGGCTAGGCTTGGCCAATCACAACATAGGCACTTAGCATTGGTAAAAAGGTTTAATAATTAATTAATTAATTAAACTTTGCACCAATAGCAAAACATAGTTAATTAAGCAAAGGCACGTGTAGTACACTATACATACAAGAATGTCTAGTAACAACTATACCATGAAATAATGGTCTTAAAAGTTATTAAGAACCATATTTTTAATCAATAAAACCCTTTCTATGTATAGAAAAAATGTTGTTACATAATCTACACCGCCCCATAAGATTTGCATAGTGGAAATTATAGGTCTTGGAATGTCTATCCTTTAGTGGCCACTGTCCTTTAGTTGGCACTTTGTTGTTACATGGTTATCTCTTGCCAAAAGGGTATTAAAATATTAAGGGGTGAAAAATATCATAATACAGATAATTTTCTTAGATATTTGCTATGTATGTTGTTGTATATTTTTAATATTTTGTGGACATTTTGGAAAGGAAAATTTTAAAAAAAATAACCGTGTGAAAACCATTAATTAATTAATATCATTTATAATATAAAAAAAATAAGATTATACATGTCATTGTTCAACTTTTTATATATATTGATCCATTTGTTATAACTCGGCCTCAATAAGAGTCTATGAACTCGAAAACTGAACAAAATTCAAATAATCTTGCGCAAGTTTAAATCAGCGCAAGAATCACTCTCCATAAATCTCTCTACACAAATTCAAACGGGTCATTAAGACACAGTTATTAGATAATTGGCGAAAATTTTTTAACAATTTTAAAAATAATGATAATCGTCTACAAACGCAATAATTTTATAAATACAATAAGACCTAATTGATAGAGGTACGTGATTCACTCTAAATATTATTCTTATTACTTTACAATTTTACTAATTTAAATGTTGAAGTACTTAGGTATCTACTGCTGCTATTTTTAAAAGAGTCGACGTATAATTCATCTACTCTAAAAAAATAAGTGTATATATATATATATATATATATATATATATATATATATGTGTGTGTGTGTAATCATGGAAAAATAATTATCATAATTTATCTTTTTTAATTTCTAATACATATTTGTAACTAATAAACGAAAAAGAAAGAATTAGCTAGTTAATTTTTAATTAAGACTTCAAGACATATAATTGTATATGGAACATTATTTAATAATATGAGAATGTATAATTATTAAATATATAACTAAAATGCAATTATTTGGAAAAAGTATTAATATTTAAGTTGTATTTTATTAGAAAATAAATACTAGAAAGAAAAGTATATATGGAGTTCTGTATTTAAAATAACCTGAATAATTATTTGTAATTATTAAGTAAAAATTTTCGCCTATTTATGTTTTACATATATACGACTAATGGATTAATAATAAGCATTGCTTTCTGTGTGTTATTGATTCACATTTCTGTTTATATTATAATAATTAATTTGAAATTAGTTGATAAACGATAAACTTTTTTAGTATCATAAGCAATAAGATTGAGTTTAAATATTGGGAAAAATATTTATTAAAAAGAACAAATAAATGATTAAAAAAGATATAGGTTATTAGAAACAGAAGAAATCAAACCAATTAAATATCCCAAAATTAGACATTAGAAATAGTCTAATTTGTACGATGTTTTATTATTGTTTCTCTCTTAAAAAAAAAAAAAGAAGAAGAAGAAAGTGTCCTAAGTGGCAAAATAGCTGATGACACATTGTTCAACTTTGTGCTTTTCTATCTTCACAATAATATAATTCGCATATGACATTACACATCTTCTTTAATTTAATTTCATATTACATTTAATTCAATTGTATATTAATTTTATATTTTTCAAGCAATCAATTTTGATCTCTGCAAATTACAAAAGGATTATTCTAACGGAAAATAAACTTTAGGAATGATTTTGATTAAAAAAAAATTATGGATAAATTTAATTTCGACTCTAAATTATAAAGATCAAAAGAAAAGTTATCTCTAAAATTAATATTAATATTACTTATTTGATAAAAATATTATATTTAAATTTATATAAAATGATATATTTAATTCTATTCTTATAACAGAAGTAGAAATTTTACTTTTTTTTTAGGGTTGGTAAAGTATTTTTAAAGGAAGGCTAATTATAAAGAAAGTCATTAGTTAAAATGTAAATTCTGGTAATATTTGAATTTTCGTTGAATCATGGCTCCCTCCTCCTTACTCCTTTACTGTACCACTGTACCACTATCTACGGTACTACTGTCAGATAGTTACCATTTATTATAGATAAAAGACTTATTTTTGTCAAATAAACGGCAGAATCAAGTATTAATCTCAAATCTTTTTTTTTTCAAAAATTACTCAGTAAATCTTCTTTATAACTCCAAGAGAAGGTAAATTAAAGACACAATTCAATGGGTGATAAACAAAGAAAAAATATATGATGTTGCATCAGGGTACAAGATTATATTGCTTATCAATTTTACTATACCTACTCCATTGAATTTTGTCCAAACTTCATGCAACAGAAATCAATTTGGAGCCATTTATAAAAGTTGAAAATTTCTCATAAGATTTTGTTCTTTACGTAAAAAATCCTACATGGTAAGCTTCCTGTTCTGCTTTTCATCGACCAACGGTTCCCATCCACTTCGGCAACTTGTCCAATCTGCAAGTCAGTCCCAGAATCACTTATGCACTGTCTATTTTTCTGTGGAGACGCTAATCTAGTGTGGAAGAAGAATTCTTTGTCTTACCTCATTCCAGATCCTAGATGTTCCTTCTTTTTCAATTGGTGGAAGGATTCGGTGTTACAAACTAGATTTCAAGGAACAAGCTCTCAAAGAGCTCGACTAATTTTGATATAGCTTGGAATATTTGGAATGAGAGGTGTCGGCCAGTTTTCGAACATGTTCACGAGCCTTTGAAAAAAATGTTAGCAATATCGCTTAAGTTGAACTAGGAGTTATCTATTTTATCTTATGCATAGTGCCCTAATATTTTTTTCATGTTTTTTTATATTATTTTTTCTTACAATTTCACATGTTCGTGAATAGTTGATAATTCCTTTTTTATTTCTTTTGTCCTTATTTTTGGATATTATATGTATTTTTTTATTGAATAAAATACAACTATTATCTTTAAAAAATAAATAAATATGCTATATGACGTATATATATCCAGAACATACTGGTGTTCAAACTTATCTACTATATGACATATATGTTTTTACAAATTAATGTTCATGAACAAACAAAAATATCAGACTCAAAAATATGGAACCGAAGTGACCGCAATTGATTTTCCTTTTGGGATTAATTAATATTACAATTATTGCTGGAAAACTATGAACCATGTAAATTGTGATAAAAACAAAATATTCAAAAATTAGAGAAGACAGTGAAAGTTTGTCATTACCTTTTTTATTAAATCAAATTAATTAGTTAGTTTGTTTTTCATTTCAATTGTTTCAAAGTTATGATGTACACGCTTTTATGTTTTCTCTAAAATGAGCTTTAAATAAGAACCCTAGCTAGTGTTTTTAAAACAGCGTATTCATCTTTGATTTGTATATGAATATCATTATCATATATATTTTGATATTATCCAACCTTTAAAAACATTATTATTATTTTATAATTATATACAATAGGCATTAACCGTAAATATTGACATGCATACATAAATTATTGTATGTATCACTTATAATTAAATCAATAAAAGACTTCTAATAAACGGTTACCTAACCGCTGCAAAAGATAACGCTATGGTGATCAGTGAATTTTTAAAGAAAAGTGAATTTTAAAAAAAAAATACACAAAAAAATGTGTCATATATATATATATTTTATAAATTTAATAAAAAAATTTACTTTTCATCCATTTTTTTTACGAAAAAATTCTCCTTTGCAAATTCCAAAAAAAACGCCGCTATATAAAATAAGGTGATTTGAATATTTAACTGCAATTTCCTCCGACCAGCTTAAAATTTTCGTTTATGATGTCTGTAATAAGTGTATATAGTTCATTAATTTACTAACTGTTGATGCAAATAATTTGTAAGAAAATAGGGTTATATAATTCTAATAATTACAATTTTCGGTCTAACAAGAAATTGAAAGAATTATACTTCTTAATAATTATTTTTAATTTAATTAAGATTATATGAAAAGATAATGTGGTTGAAGAAAAATAATTTAACAATTTAAGGAATCAAAATTAACATAAAATATAATAGTATATGTCAAAATTATCGACACTATGATATCCGACTATCTTTTTATTTATTTTTTTAGTAAAATCACACAGAAAATAGTTAAAATATCAATTAAGTTCTTAAAATTTTTTATTGGATATTTGAAAATTATTAATTAAGATAAAGTAATATATCTCTCTCTTTGGACGATTATTTAGCTAACGTATAAGATTGAAACTAACCGTAGATTGTTTCGTTGACTTCTACTTGAGAAATGTTTTTCAAAAAATTAGTATTACACAACAAAACTATATATATATATATGTTTTTTTTGTGGCTATCTATTATCTAAAACAATACCTATTTTGCTCAGTGAATTATTATTGGAAGCTATTTTTGTTAGAATTTTGTGGACTTTTGATTATTTTTACATATAATTATATACTATGGTCTATTATTAAAAATTTCAACCTCAACTAAAATAATTTAATTAATAATATTGAATATGCGCTTATCATTATATGTAGATATATTATAATGATGGGATGAATTAGAAATTAATAATAATGTTCTACTGTAACTGATTTTTTTTTCTTTTTTTTTTTCTTTTTTCTTTTTATAAAACTCGTACACACTAATAATAATTTAGAAGATCAATACCCAACTTAATTAGAAGACAAAGAATCAAAGATTCAAATATAAGTAAGTTTCTACGGATTCAACTTAATTTGTATACTTTTGGTAATGTTTAGTTCTGAGTTTTGCTTTGCCTTTCCATTATATTGGTCACTCAATCCTTATTCTTGGATTAAAGGCCATTTGAAAAGCTTTAAAGTTATTTTTTTGAGCTTTTCATTTATAAAAAATAATAGTATTAATATTTAGTATAATTTTTAAAATTAGATTGTAGTTTTTTAAGATACTATTTAAATGCTTATGAAAAAGTTAAAAAATGATTTCTTTCATAATAATTTTTTTATCACATTTATTTTAAAATAAATAAGTATTTTTAGAATTAAAAAATTAAACACAAAACAACTTATTTATAAACTATTTTTAATATTGTTTAAGTTATTTTTTAAAAAAGGAGCTTAATTAAATTGTTTACCCAAACAAAGCCTAATATGTTTACGCAATATCATAAAATTTTCAATGATAATTTCAAATAAGATTAGTTAGCTAATTAAGACGTATAAGATTGAAACCCTAGCTAAGTTAGCTAAATCTTAGTATTTATTAATTATTGTAATAATTAATGAATGTTAAATAAAGTAAGTTCTGGCTATTTTTTGTTTACTTAGCATTACAGTATTGGAAAATATTTTTCGCAAATTTGTATGTTATCAATTATAAAATAGTAATGGTAGAAAAAAAATAGCTAGAATTAAACTTATTTTATTTAATATTTATAACAATTAATAAATATTAAATAAAATAAATTGTGTTTATTTTTGGCTAATATTTTTAGTTACCAAATATTTTTTATTATAGACTTAGGACTATAATCTCTAAAATTAAGATAAAATAGCTAGAAGGTATGACAAATAAGATAATAATTTATTTTTTTTTATGATTGAAAAAATTAAAAGACAAAGAAACAAAACACAAGCCAAGCCAAACTAATTAGAACTGATAGCCTCAAGTACTAGAATTTGCTTCAAATCTATACTAGACTTGATCCAAGAAACATGAGCTGATTCACTTCTTACTCCAGATTCAGCCAACCAATCAACAATACTGTTAGCTTCTCTTAGAATTAGATGGAACTGGACCGCCCAGTCTTTGGACAAAAGATCTTGGGGTTTTAACACAATATTCTTCTTCCATTTGTTTTGTGACTAGTTATATTACTCAACACAAGATAAATATCAAGTGAGTCCGTATCACAAATAACATGGGTGCATCCAATTTTTCAGGCTATCAGCTCACAACGACAAATAGACCAAACAAGAAGAGCACCTGAATGGCCCACCACCCATCTCCCTTTATTATCCCTCAGAACAAAACCAAAACCAACTTGCTGAGCTCTTTAAAGAACACTGGCATCGCAACTGATCCTAAAAGTGTCGTTGGGTGGAGACTTCCACTTGAATTTTCACTGAATATCTGAATAGATAAATCGGTTGTACTGAAAATTTCTAAGATCAAAGTTCATATTTTTAGTTAGCATCGCCATATTTTATCGAATCAAATTTCACGCAAGTTAAAAACCTCATAATATTAATTAATGCCTCCATATCCATCATATTTTCGACGCAAAGAGGTAGTCCTTATTCGATATGTCATGTTTGATTTAAGGAGTTAAATCGAACGATCTTCTAGTTTTAATGAAAAAAAATAGGAGATATTTTAGATTACTTTAACCCTATCATAATCTCTAAAATAGTACAAAATTGATTCAGAATAAACACTGCACTTCTTACAAATATCATTGCTGGATGTTAACTTGCAAATGAACCAAAACGCATAAGGAGGGATAGCATTGTGAAAGGAAAGCCAAAACAAAAACTTAATTTTTTTTCGGATGAAAGTCTTCCAGAATTAACTCCAGTCTTCACTTTTCTCCTATTGGAATTTTCTTTTCGCCAACCAAAAACAAAAAATATACTAAGATAGTACTTAACATATGAAACAAGACGTCTCTTTTCTTTTTTGTACATCCATTATTTGAAACAAGACTTGACCAACATGCAACACCATTTGGTTCAATTCATTATATTATTTTAAGCTATTTTTTGGCTAGCTCCTACTTCCTCCTAGGTTACACAAATAATGAACAATATTGCTTGACAAATTATTGTGACAATTCAAAGTGGTGTTTTCACCAACACTATCCATTGCAACCATGCTTTTTGACGGATTTACAATCACATACATATTACCATTTTACATAGTATATAAAGGTATGCTTTTTTTTTTTTGCTTTTTTTTTTAAAAGAAGGATCTACATATATCATTGTTTCTCTTTCTCTTTTTTTTTTCCTCTAAATATCTTTGTACTCTTACCATGTGTTACCTAATGTACCAGCTTAGCAAGTAGTTAGTCGAATTATTAGTTGTAGTAACAAGTTTAATTAGACAAGTAACCTAGCACTAATTGATTAGTTAGTCGTAATGGATATAACAATTTAGTTACGGAAAAGTCTAGGGACCAGCAGTTTTATTGAATTTTGGCCAGCATGTAACCAGTAGAGAAAGGTGAGCCATTGGATGAAATCTCACACCAATCTCACACCATCAAATCATCATTGATGGCTAATTGATGGCTAACAATCACAAAAATTGCTGGCCCCCTAGCATTGCTCTTTAGTTAATCCCTAATTATTCTAACTCAGCTGGTTAGATGGACACTATATATAACTAATTGTTGTAACAGTGTTAATTTAGATTCATCATTCTGTACATTGAGCAAATTAGAACTCTCATTTTTTTAAACAAATTTTCATTACCCTTTTATAAATCAATATTGATCGTAATATAGAAGTTTAAAATGTACATGAAAATGAAAATGAAATGTTGGAATATAGTCTTTTGATTTGAATGTTCAAATTTTATACAAAAAGATCTTTAATTTATAATAAGTGATTATAGTTCAACAGTTAGATCGATATAAAAGTTAACTTTTATAGAATGATAAATAATATAATCTTATTTAAATTTGGAGGGGAGTTACTAAAAAATGGGCTAATTCTTACTTAATAACAAGTGTGAGGGATATATCTCACATTAGAGAAAATAAAAAGAAATAAAATCTATAAGATGAGAAACTTATAAACAAGGGCAAAATTTGAAAAAAAAAAACTAGGGGGTAAAAAACTTCTGTCAAAGTCTATTCTAATTCATTAGTCACTAGTCCAAGATGTTGAATTTGAAAACTAAAATCTTTATGGACGAGATGAGAGTTGAATTGGATAAAATTAAGATAACTTAGTCAATTGACTAATTATTCTTATAAAAAATTTAGGAAGTCTACTTGATTACTGTTGGTTAGGGCTGTCAGATGGATCAGTTCAATCTATTTAGGTTTGACTATTTAAGTTCGTGAGTTAAATAGGTTGGACCATTTAAGGCCGTTTCATTTGCGAGCCATAATTTTTTAGTTCAAATAGTTTATAGTCGGCCTAATGGATTAATCGAGTTGACCTATTTACTTTTTTATTTTATTTTTTAAAAAATATTTTGATAAAAAATTATTACTTTTAGATCAAAAACCTTAAATAAATCGTATTTTTTAATTGATGAGTCGAATTTTCGGATCAAGTTGAAAGAAATATTGGCTAAAAGTGTTACTTTAACCCGTCATTCTTTTCGAATGAATCGAACTCAGTCCATTTAACCCAAAATTTAAACGTGTTTAATTTTAGAGACAAAGTCCACCTATTTAAATAGATAAATAGTCTGACTTAATAGGTTTGCCCAATTTTAACGGTTTTATTGTTGACAAATTTAAACTCTATCACTACTTATAAACTTAATATTTTAAGATATTAAGTTAATATGATATTCTTTCATCTTGTATTTTTTCACTTAAAAATAGTCTAACAGTCAAATTTTTTTATATAGTTCTAATTTTCAAGCATTCTTCGGAGAAAAAACTTTTCTAATTTTGGATACGTTCTAAAGAGAAAGTGTAGAATTCTTAAAAACTTTCAAGGAATAGAAAAATAGCTAGCTTAGGCCAAAGCAGCAATTCCTATTATACGTTGACAATCCACATATTTTCTTTGGAAAAAAAAAATATGATGAAGAGATTTATACAAGAAGAGTTTCTTTGGTTCAAAATTTTCAAGTGCAAATGGAATGAATTTTGGAAATTCGAAAACCAAATTTTTCATGGATTCACTATGGTTAGAAGAAAACATTTAATTTCGGTTCACCCATAAAAATAATGAATTAATCAACTGATCACTCGCGTTTAATTTATTCTCTTGTTAAATTTTTTTTTTTGTATTTTATAAGTTATTGTGGCGATAAATGCACGTTTTAACTTCTTTATCTTTAAAGTTTCAAATTTAACTCGGCAACGTGGACCAAATTTCATCAACTTTTAATAATGCTCATAAATTTATTTGAAATTATCGAAAAAAATATTCGAAATTATTTTTTTGGTCCCGAAAATAAAATTACAAGTGACATAGCATATGAGACATGTGAGAGGCATGTAACGTCACATACGCTTTTACATAAATATTGAAAGGGAAATCATTGAAATCTCTAGAAATATAAACATTTATTCTTGAAAAGTTTTAAATGTGTTGAGAGTTATTTATAGAAGTTAAGAAAAGGAAGAAGTCAATTATAGAGAAAGGGATTTGTGTTTTACAGAACGGAAATGGTGGCTGCTGAAATTCATTACCGTTTTACTTTAATTAAGGAACATAAAATTAAAAATTTAAAAATTTAAAGCAGGTCATAATACATTAATATAATATTGAATATATGCAATTTCAAAAAAAAAATGTTTATTACCATCAAATACGGTTGCATTTTTTCAATAATAACAGTTTGTTAAATTTGTCAACCTAATTATTATCACGGTCAATTCGACAGTAATTAGCGTCGATTAAAAAAAATCTATTAGTAATTATTTTTTGATGAAATTTTTTTTTGGATTAAATTTTTTAAATTGTAATAATAAATTGGATGATAATGCCAACAATTTTGGACAAATTTTTAATAATGTTAAATACTTAGTGTATAGACTCTTATTCTTGCTATACATTTAATATCTTTTGAAACATCAAAATTTTATCTTTTCTATAAAAAATATTTCTAAATTGTTCTTAAGAAACTGGTTAAACAAAACTCATATAATATTATTAGAATATTACATATTTTAAATCTTTTAATATGTAAGAACATTTTTTTTTTTTCACTTTTGATAAAGATATCCTTAAATTTAGCTGGGGAATAGTGTAGAATACGAAAATAGATTTTTTTTTTGGGGTGAAATAAAATCTGAATAGGATAAATTAAATCTTAATTGTTCATATTCATTAATTAAATCAACCATACGAAATTTAAATAAACTCCACTAATTAAAGAATAAAGTAATTTATTAATTCTGATATTTTCATTATCAAAATGGGTAGTTTCTAGTTTCGTCTTGAATTATCTAACTCCAAAGTCCAAACTCTCTAGTTTGACAATTGACATTTCCCAAGGGGAGACTGCATTTATAAAACTGATATATAATCAAAGTATTATTTACTCATGTTAAATGAAAAGGTCATTTTTGGCTAGAAAATTGATCGTCCTTATAACCATTCCCTATTTCCAATAAGAATTTCGCTGAGGAGTTAATGGAGTATTTGTACAATGAACTATTTATTTAATTTAATATGAATTAAAAAATAAATATTTAAAATAAAATATTACTAATTTCTTAAACACAATACAGTCATACTATTCAAAATAACTATCTGAATATCAGGCATAATAAACATCTGATATCCTATTGAATCGAACATTCCTAAATTTTATTATACAGATACTCCATTAACTCCCTATACTTCTTCTTCCAATAAAACTATTTGAATAGTAAAAAAAATAAAAATAAAAAATAAATACAACTATCTGAATTTAGAAAAACAATATTTTTACTTCCAAATTTATTATTATCACTTTGTATCTGTGATATTTTTAATAATTTAGTTATCATATGTTGTAAGAATATATATATTAAAGTATTTACCACTAAAAAATTGTAAATTTTTTATTTTAATAAATACAATAAAAACTAAACTTTGCATTATTTTTTTAAAAACATTTCTTAATTGTTAATTTTAACGACTGTGCTTTTAAGGTAAATATTAGCTAAATTTTACTTTTAAAGAGTAATGTTAGTGAGTCATTTTTTTATCAATATCAGCTATTTTTTTTAATTATTTTATAGGTTTAGCTAATAATATATATATATTCTAAAAGCATATAATAATACTACTATTAATGAAATTTATTAATTTTTTTAATAAATTCAAACAAAAGTACTGAAAGTTTAAACCTTTCATATTTTTAATAAAAATTTTTCTTAACTTTTAATCTCAATATTTGTCCTTAAGACACAAAAATAGCCAAACTATTCTTATTTTATTTATCTTAAATTCTAGACTTTAAATTAAAAAATTTTAATTTTAAATACTAAACTATAAATTGTAAATCCTTCAAAAAACATAAAAAATTGACTAACATTAATTAACTAAAAGTTAGTTACTAAATTTCTTTTTTTTTTAATTATTCAACATTTTTATTTCTTATTTTTTATATTAGTAGAAATTTTGTTTATATACCATAAACTTAAAATAACATATAGTAATAAAAAATAGTAATAAAAAGGGATAATATCTGGTCTTAAATTTACACTAATTTTACATTTTTCAATTACTATCTATCTTCCTATTTTGAAGGAGTTCCTCAACGGTTCAGCAAGCCACTTTCATTAATGCGAAATCTGAAATTCAAGCTTATATTACGAAATTCAGCCTCAAAGTTCCTAATTACGACGAAATTTAAGACCAATAATAAGGTTTTTGGACCCTATCTTTGTAATAAATGGTCCCCTCTTCTCCACCATTACATTCAGCAGCCAATAGATTCAAAAGTGAAACAATAAAATCCTAAAAAAAATTATTTCGAAAAAAAAAAAGAAGAAAATGCTAGATTATTCAAATGTTTTAACATTTTAACCAAACTACACAATTGAAGACAATTTTATTCAATTACATATGAATACTTAAGAGATAAGAATTTTAATATATTTACGCATAATAACTAAGATCTGAACACGAGACTTCAGATTAAATTATTTAGCATATATAGTCACCCATTAACTGACGTTTTGGTTGGTGATTAATTATATATATATTCTTTTAAAAATAAAAAAATTCTTAAAAACTATAAAAAAAATTAAACAAACATTTACTTGTATATTATTATATTAGTAAAAATAACTCTTTTTATAATTTAAAAAAGATTAAACTACAAAAAACGTACTCAAATTATGTTGTTCCCATAAAAATGCCTCCAATATTTGTTATTGATAAAAATTTCTTTAAATTATTTAAAAATATAACAAAAATACATATTTCATTATTTATGTACTAAAATGTTTTTATGTTAATGAAAAAGAGCGATATGACAAATAGAAAATGTTAGAGTCTCATCATTTGTCACGTTGACTGTTATATTAACCACGCGCTTAATGAAAAAGAGCGATATGACAAGCAGAAAATGTTAGAGTCTCATTATTTCCACGTTAACTGCGATATTAGCTACGCGCCCACTTTAGATTTAGCCACGCGCTCATGCCAGATTTAGCCACGCGCCTCTCATTATTGTCACGTTAACTGCTATATTAGCCACGCGCCCACGCCAGATTTAGCCACGCGCTGACGCCAAATTTAGCTACGCGCCCACGCTAGATTTAGCCACGCGCTAATGCCAGCTTTAGCCACGCGCCTCTCATTATTGCCACATTAACTGTTATATTAGCCACGCGCCGACGCCAGATTTAGCCACGCGCTCACGCCAGATTTAGCCAGCCACGCGCTTCTCATTATTGCCACGTTAACTGCTATATTAACCATGCGCCCACACCAGATTTAGCCACGCGCTCATGCCAGATTTAGCCATGCGCCTCTCATTATTGCCACGTTAACTGCTATATTAGCCACGCGTCGACGCCAGATTTAGCCACACACTCACGCCAAATTTAGCCACGCGTTCACGCCAGATTTAGCCACGCGCACACGCCAGATTTAGCCACGCGCCTCTCATTATTGCCACGTTAACTGCTATATTAGCCACGCGCCCACGCCAGATTTAGCCACGCGCTCATGCCAGATTTAGCCACGCGCCTCTCATTATTGCCATGTTAACTGCTATATTAGCCACGCGCCGACGCCAGCCACGCGCCCACGCCAGATTTAGCCACGCGCTCATGCCAGATTTAGCCACGCGCCTCTCATTATTGCCACGTTAACTGCTATATTAGCCACATGCCCACGCCAGATTTAGCCACACGCCTCTCATTATTGCCACGTTAACTGTTATATTAGCCACGCGCTCACACCAGATTTAGCCACGCGCTCATGCCAGATTTAGCCACGCGCCTCTCATTATTGCCACGGTAACTACTATATTAGCTACGCGCCCACGCCAGATTTAGTCACGCGCTCACGCCAGATTTAGCCACGCGCCCCTGCCACATTTTTTCTATTAGCGGAATAAATCTTTGATCTCATTTGAATGTTTTTTTATGTTTTAAAAATATTTAAAAATATTTTTATCGATAGTAAAATTTAAAAATATTCTTGTCAATCTTAAGATAATTTAAATGCATTTTTTATTATTTATCCTTTAAAAATTATTTACATATATAAATCTGATTAGATAACCCTATAAACTTTTTTTTTGTAATGTTTAATAGTGTCAAAAATAAAAATTATATATTATTTATATATTTAAAAAAATACAAAAACATAGGACAAATTGATAATTAAGGAAAGTGTGTGTGTATGAGGTAGCATGCTGCCATAAAAAAATGCCATATTATTATCATTTTTTCTGAGCATTGAATCTCAGCCCTTCCTTCCTTATCACACCATCCTCTATATTTGTGCTTCCCCTCTTCCATTTTGCTTCCCCTCTTATCATTTTTTCTCTCCTTCTATTCTATTCTATCTTTCTATCTTTCTATCCATTTTTATTATCCACCTTCTCAGAAAACACAAAGTACTATATGCTACTTCACTACTCTGAACTACCCTTCCCTTTTCTCTGCTCCAAAAACTCAACTTTCATTTTCAGTTTATACCCCTTTCATAGTTATTGTTATTGGCTACCAACTCAGCAAGCAATGCATTAAAGACTCTTCCATATTCTGTCTTTGTCACTCTTCTTCAGAATTCTCATTACTATACAAGGCTCTTGCCTTCTTGGTTTTTTGGTAATTTTTTTGCACTATTCTATTTAACTTAAACCTCTTCGTGGGATAAGACTTTGTTGTTATTGCTGCTATCCTAGTGGTGTTATTTCAATTACATATTTTTAGTTATATTCAAAATTTTTGTTTATTATTATTAGGCCATGAATAAGCCTTGGTTCATAGTTTTTTATAATCTTCCACTAATTTATAATATATATTTATGTATTTATTTTCTGTGTATTTATATAAGAGTGCTGGGAATTAAAGATACCAATTTGGTTTTATCAATCTGAGAATGGCACCAAGGAACAGAAGTGGAAAGGCCAAGGGAGAGAAGAAGAAGAAGGAAGAGAAGGGTAATTTAATTAATTAACAAAATTTTCATCTAATTTATATAATTTTCTTAATTTCTTATTATACTTGAATAGTCTTAAACGAAGTTTATCTTAATTCTTTAAGCCAATTAATTTGAATGCGAAAAGAGACACTGTAATGAGTTATGTCATTTAATTAGTTTTTTACTATTTAATCTCTAAAGATTTAGAATTTTTAATTTAACTATTTGATTAAAAATTTATGAAAAATATTTTAATTATTATTTTGCAGTTCTTCCGGTTGTCATAGATATGACTGTCAACCTTGTTGATGAAACTCATGTTGTTCTCAAGGTATGCTCTTTTTTTTTTCCATTAATTTAAAATTTGACTTAATAAAATAGTATAATTTTTAATTTGTGCATTGACTATGGCTATTGCCATGATTCTCATTTGTTATCTTTTTTCTAGATTGTGCTTGTTCAGTGCTGAACTTTATGCTTAGTAGATTAATTAATATTATTAATTATCATTAGCGGATGGAAAAAGTGTTCAACCATTAAGTTGCTCACTTTATCACCAAAACGTTTGAAAAAAATTATTATTCCTAACGATATATTATGTCAACCAAGCATCACCAAAACGTTTTAACTAGTTTCTAAACCTATGCTTAATTTTAATTTTTTCATGTAAATATTTAATTGTTAATTATATTTATGAGTTATAAAATATCTTGTAATTTTTTTTGGCTTTATTTCAATTACAAGTTGAGGCGTGTACATGCTGTTGTGCATATATATTTGTGTGGTTGTGAAATATCATTTTGACAATGTAACATATAGACAAAAAAATTGTTTGAGAAACTAGTTTTTAATTAAACCAAATTCCAAAGCTTGAGGTCATTGTAATATTTTTCTTCTTCTTCTTTTCCAAGTTTTGTCACATAGCTTTCACTATTTTATTTATTTATTTATTTATTGTTACACTTAAATTGATGCAATATTATTAAAGTTTTCCCTTTATTTTGAATTAGGGAATATCAACGGACAGAATAATAGATGTTAGACGTCTCTTATCGGTGAATACAGAGACATGTTACATCACAAATTTTTCTCTATCACATGAGGTAAATTAATTAATATATTTTATAATTTTATTAATTGTTTTAGTTTCCACCAATGATTATATTATTGCCGTATGGGACTAACTATATTTGGAAAGAAAAGAAAAATTATACTGTTTGAATTGGGACATTATGCAAGACATTCTGCCGTGTTAATTTCAATATGTTTGACTTCAGTTTGACTAATATGAATATTGAGAACCAATAATATTCATGCACCGTCTGAGAAGTATCACCAAAAATAGATCTATATAGTTGGTATATTAGGCGAGGTCGTCTTATATAAAATTTTAACTTGCGAAAAAGTTTTTAAATAATAAAAAAATATGGATGACCAACTTTCGTACGGAAGTTGTAATGTTGTATTTGGCGAATGTAAAGTCTGTATTTCGATGCAAATTATGCATAAAAAAGGTTGAATTTCAATATTGGACACATAATTATGGTTGCATTATTAGTCATAAATAAAGCTACATATTATAAACTAAACTCTATTCATAATAATAATAGAGAAATTCATAATAATTCATAATAGTAGAAAAAATTTCAAAGACTATTAATTTTTAATATTTTTTTTATTTAATTAGATAATTATTAAATTATTTTTAATAAATAAATTTTATTAATTTATATATAAATTTAAAAAATATAAAAATAAATTATATTAATTTATGTATATAAATTTTAATAAATATAATATAAATTATATATTTTTTGTACATAAAATTTCTGTAAATATAAAGATAGATTATTATTGGTCAAAAATTAAAAAAAATTATAATATTTATTGATCATGTAATACTACTCAATAATATTCCGTACATGAAAATTAATACTTTAATTTTTATATGATATTAAATTATTAATATTAATAAGATAATATTATCTTTGTTTTATTTTCTTTTTTTTTAATTTAAAATCTACTTTTATTTTTTTCAGGTAAGGGGCCCTCGGTTGAAGGACACGGTGGACGTGTCTGCACTGAAACCTTGCATCCTCACTTTGGTTGAAGGTATAATTAAATTTAAATTACATGATTGAATTAAAATAAAAAAATAAATTATAAAAAAAATTATTGAAACGACGTCGTAGAAGTTATCTTGTTCCTTGCCTTTCGCAGAGGACTATGACGAAGCTGGAGCGGAGGCACACGTCAGAAGACTCCTCGATATCGTTGCCTGCACCACCGCCTTCGGCCCCTCGTCTCCGCCATTGCCGGCGAAGAATCCGGCCGCCGCAACAACACCTAAATCCGGTAAGCCTCAAACGCCGTCTGAAAAGCAACCGCCGAAAGATGCGGCAGCTGCGGCGGCGGCAGCTTCTGACGGTGACGGCGAGATCAGCCACTCGTCCCCGAAGCTCGGAAGCTTCTACGAGTTCTTCTCTCTCTCACACCTTACTCCTCCTTTCCAATGTAATCTCTCTCTCTCTGTGTGCATTTTCTCTTTATTTCCACTTTCTGTGAGTTAGTTATTAGGTTAGTTTCACCTTTTGGAGTTGGTTATTCTGCGTAACTAAGTAAGTAAGTAAATAACTAACTATTCCAGCTGAAACTAACTGAATAACTAACTCAAGTTTTGGCGCGAGCTTTGGTTGACAAATACCTGTATCCATATCGAGCACATTTAATGCTTACTTCGAGAACATTCATAACCACTAATTTGATATTCTTGTATGATTTTTTAATTTTTTCAAGTGCAAATGAGTGGTATAGATGTTTCTAGAACTGTGTTGTCATACTGAAATGAGTGAGGGAAACTGTGTGCAGATATTAAGAGGGCGGCGAGGCGGCGCATGGAGGAGATATTGGAGGAGGATTATCTCTTCTCTCTTGATGTAAAGCTCTCTGATCCTTGAATTTATTGTAGTTGCTTTTTTGTTTGTTGTCTGAAAGTGAAATGATACAATTGAAGTGCATTTGTTCTATTTTTTTATTTGTTATCAGGTGAAGCTGTGTAATGGGAAAGTGGTGCACGTTGAAGCTTGCAGGAAGGGTTTTTACAGTGTTGGGAAGCAGCGGATTCTGTGTCACAATCTCGTCGATTTGTTGAGACAGCTCAGCAGAGCTTTTGATAATGTTAGTGTTTTTTTTATACACTCTTTGTTTAAGATAGTCTCACTTGATTTTTTGTTCTGATTGAATTCACTGCAATTTTTGTGGATTATGCCTTGGTAGTTTGGTTTACTCTAGTTATAACATTGTAAAGATTTATTTCACAATTTCAGGCTTATGATGATCTCTTGAAGGCATTTTCAGAACGTAACAAGGTATTCGGTGAACTTTTGGTTGTTTTATATTTTATATAGATCATGTTAATGGCTTCTATTATTATTATTAACCTTCCTTATTTGTAATTTGTCTCCAGTTTGGCAATCTTCCCTAT
Source organism: Arachis stenosperma (assembly GCF_014773155.1). Lineage (NCBI taxonomy): Eukaryota > Viridiplantae > Streptophyta > Magnoliopsida > Fabales > Fabaceae > Arachis > Arachis stenosperma. The sequence continues at coordinate 51,404,324 of NC_080384.1, forward strand.
GGTTTCAGAGCGAACACATGGCTTGTTCCTCCTGTTGCAGCACAATCACCATCTTTTTTCACTCCTCTTCCTGTGGAGGATGAAGCTTGGGGAGGAAATGGTGGTGGTCTAGGAAGGGATGGAAAGTTTGATTTGTTTCCGTGGTCCAATGAGTTTTCGTTTATTGCATCTATGCCTTGCAAGACCGCAGAAGAAAGGCAAGTTCGTGATAGAAAAGCGTTCCTTCTGCACAGCTTATTTGTCGATGTTGCAATTTTCAGAGCAATAAAGGCCGTTAAAAATGTAATGGAAGATCCAAATTTTAGCGGCTCAGCTCGAGAAAACGATATTGTTTATTCCGAGAGAATAGGTGACTTGAGTATAAAAGTTGTGAAAGATGGTTCTTTTGCCAACTGTAAGATTGATACTAAAATTGATGGAGTAGATGCGACCGGAGTAAATGAAAAGGATTTAGTGGAGAGAAATCTACTGAAAGGAATCACTGCTGATGAGAACACTGCTGCACATGTACGAAATTTTTAAAGTACCTGTTTGCATTGTCTCTTTACGATGCTTCTTTAGTCCTTAAATATAACTGATCAATGTTCCACATTTTATTTGCAGGACATCATAACTTTAGGTGTTATCAATGTAAGATATAGTGGTTATGTCGTTGTTGTGAAAGTTGATGGTGGAGTTAATGAAAACGTGAACCGTCAATCTCAACAAAATATTGACTTGATTGATCAACCAGATGGCGGTGCCAATGCACTCAACATTAACAGGTTCTTGAACCATTCAATGTTTTACAGTTACAATAGTTTACATCTTTACATAATACTAATTGACTCGAATGCATTCCCGGTTCATTCTTTTGTATATTACTAGCTACAATTTCTTTTGTCTCTAAAGCTATATGACATCGGGTTTAAGGTCTCAGAAAGAGATCCATCAGCAGTTTTGATGTTTTTCCTAACTGTGGCATTGTAAAATCTTTTACCTACTTCTATGACTTTTATTTCTTATTTCTCTTCATAAGTTCTGCACAAGTTTTTATTTTTTTATTTTTTTGTTCTTTATTATTTTTTTAACCTAAAAAGACTATACATGAGGTGGTCAAAGGAGATTTACGTGTCAACAGTCTCACTATAGACATGATACATGATAAGGTGCAATGGCGTCATTTGATCCATATAGCCGACCCCACCTAGTGGGATAAAGCTTTGTTGTTGTTGTATTCTGTTGTAGTTTTCAGCTTGCTCACTTTTACATCAATACTTATTATTTTCCCCTCTCTTGATTGATCCCTCTCTCATTTATCATGTCTTGATAGCACCTAAATTATTCTGTTCTTCTTTGCAGTTTGAGATTACTTCTTCACAATACAACACAATCAGAGAACAATAAACAAATGGCTCACGTGCAAACGCTTGAGCACGAAGAGGTTGGTGCTTCCCATGATTTTGTGGAGAAGCTGATAAAAGAAAGTCTTGCTAAGCTTGAAAAAGAGGAAGTGAGTTCGGACAATTTTGTTAGATGGGAACTTGGAGCTTGCTGGATACAACATTTGCAGGACCAAAACAATGCAGAAAAAGATAAGAAACCTTCTTTAGAAAAGGCTAAAAATGAGATGAAGGTTGAGGGTCTTGGGAAACCCCTTAAAGCCCTGAAGAACAACAAAAAGAAACCCGATTCAAACAATGCTAATTCAGCATCAGAGAATTCAAAACCCCTAGTTGAATGTGCTAATGGAGAGGTACAAGTTTCTCCATTTGTAGAATCTCAGCATGAAACTACAGCAGCTGAGAATGAGCGAGTGCTGAAGGAGATATTATCTGAAGCAGCCTTTATCCGATTGAAAGAATCAGGGACTGGACTGCACCGCAAGGTATGTATTGTAACTGTAACAATCATCTCCTTGTTTTCTAAACTGAACTCAAATTATTTTATCCAGTTTCTTAGTTTAACCATCTCATGTTTTTTGCAGTCTATACAAGAGTTGGTTGACTTATCAAAGAAATATTACACGGATGTCGCGCTTCCGAAACTGGTAATAATAGAATTCTGTTTGGTTGATTGTCTGAAGAGCTCTCTAGTCAAGAAGACTTGGAAGATTCATAGTTACTTTTATTAATTATGCAATACAGGTAGCAGATTTTGGCTCACTGGAACTGTCTCCAGTTGATGGTCGCACCCTAACTGATTTTATGCATACTAGGGGTCTTCGAATGCGTTCTCTTGGACAAGTTGTGAGTGCTCTGAACTTATTCACCATTTTATTCATCAACTTAATTATAAGTCTAAGGGGCCCTTCTTTCTCCTTCCCCTTTGTTCTTATATTTGAGCTTCTAAAAAGTTCTATAGTTGTAATTTATAAATGGAAGTTTAAATATTATATTAACATGCCCACAATCCTATGACTTCAGATAGGTGTTATCTAGTTTATCCGCAATTATTCTCCTTCCCCTTTTTCGTTCTATTGCGTCATGCTTTGGTATTGTCTGCTGCATTTCTTCACAGAAGATTCAGTAATGGATTGTATCTTTGGGTTAGAATCACTTATGGTAGATTTTCCATGTTTTATGATCTTTGCTTATTGCTTGTCTTCTACAGGTCAAGCTTTCTGAGAAATTATCACATGTGCAATCACTTTGCCTTCATGAGATGATAGTTCGAGCTTTCAAGCACATCCTGCAGGCAGTGATTTCTGCTGTTGATGACAAGGGGAAAATAGCAACATCAGTAGCTTGTGCATTGAATTTGCTTCTTGGTGTTCCTGAGAATAGAGAGTTAGTTAATTCATCTGAAGTTCATCCTTTAGTTTGGAGATGGCTTGAGGTGTTTTTGAAGAAAAGGTTTAATTGGGATCTTAGCAGCTCGAATTACAAGGATGTGAGGAAGTTTGCAATTTTACGAGGTTTATGTCACAAGGTACTGCTTAAAGATTCTGCTGTAATATATAGAAATTTTGTTAACATTTAAGAATTAAGAATTAAGATATGCTTTATGTAGGCTTTTTGTTCTAGACTATCTTGATTGTTAAACATATATTTTAAATATTTCCAACATATGTTCATATAGATATATATATACATGTAAATACTTAACCGTTTCTTATCTTCTATAGATTGTGGTTCTCCAATTGCTATAACATGACACTTATGTTTCATACATTGTAGTTTTCCTATTGCTATGATATTGTGTCTCTATCTAGAGTCTTGTGTCTCTATTGTTTCTAATAGTTACTGTCTTTGTTAGGTGGGGATTGAGCTTGTCCCAAAGGATTTTGATTTGGATTCTCCAACTCCCTTTCAGAAATCTGATATTGTCAGCTTGGTGCCAGTTCATAAGGTAGAGTAAAAGAGAATATATATTTGGATAAAATAAGAATTTCATTAATATAAGGAAGAAGAATACAACTGGATGTGGATAAAAGTTTCCCATTAAGAAGCATGGCGGAAAATATTTATTTATAAAGGATAGCTTTCCGCTATATAATTATATGTTCTCTGACATAATTGTCAATGTTGCTTTAATAGAACTGAACTTTGCACTTATTATCTTTGCAGCAAGCCGCATGCTCATCTGCAGATGGAAGGCAGCTCCTAGAATCATCCAAAACAGCTTTAGACAAGGGAAAGCTCGAGGATGCAGTTACCTTCGGTACAAAGGTATATCTGTCTGTAGACCTTTTGTCTGGAAAACTTTCAGCTTCGGATAAGGTTCGTATATACTATAGTTCCATTTTGGTTCTATTGTGTGATATTTGCTACAATTTGTTGGTGACAGGCTCTTGCCAAGCTCGTAGCAGTTTGTGGTCCTTACCATCGGATGACGGCAGGAGCATACAGCCTTCTTGCTGTAGTTTTATATCACACTGGAGACTTCAATCAGGTCTAATGTCCAAATGTTGAATATACTTTTCTTGTTTGAGTATCCAAGTTGAACTTAGTTTTTATAATACTTTTTTCTTTAATTGCAGGCTACAATTTATCAACAAAAAGCTTTGGATATTAATGAGAGAGAATTAGGCCTGGATCATCCAGATACTATGAAGAGTTATGGGGATCTTGCAGTTTTCTATTATAGACTTCAACACACAGAGTTGGCTCTGAAGTATGTTTTGTGGTTGTACAATGTAGTGAAGTGTCTTAAAAAACTATTTGACTTTTAATCTTATAATCTTTTTCTTCTCTGCACTTCTATCAGGTATGTAAAGCGTGCTTTATATCTTCTGCACCTAACTTGTGGCCCATCTCATCCAAACACTGCTGCAACTTACATCAATGTCGCTATGATGGAAGAAGGTCTAGGAAATGTACACATTGCTCTTAGATATCTTCACAAAGCTTTGAAGTGCAACCAAAGATTACTTGGTCCAGATCATATTCAGGTTTTAGTTTAGTCATGTTATTGAACGTACAATGTTTTTTCTTGAATTGTGAGCGCCAATAGAAACCTTCCATCTTTTATTTGTTTATGTGATCACCCTTTTATGATACTTACATCTCTATTGAATTTCATTCTCTGCAGACAGCTGCAAGTTATCATGCTATAGCAATAGCTCTCTCTTTAATGGAAGCATATCCATTGAGTGTGCAGCATGAGCAAACAACATTGCAAATTTTGCGGGCAAAACTTGGCCCTGATGATTTGCGTACGCAGGTATGTTGTTACGCGTAATTTCTTCCTTGTTATGCAAACAGTAATTTGTTGAATCCAAGACTTGTTAAAGTGTTGATATGTATATTGAATTCTTAACAGTTGTCATAGATCATTGTTTAAGAGAGTATGCCATCAGTAAGTAAAAATCATACAAAAATTTATACCTGTTTATAGTACAGTTCTGTGATGAAATGTGCAGGATGCTGCCGCTTGGCTTGAGTATTTTGAATCCAAGGCATTTGAACAGCAAGAAGCTGCTCGAAATGGTACACGGAAGCCTGATGCATCAATAGCTAGTAAAGGGCATCTAAGGTATACCATCATTCAATTTTTTCTTATTAAATAATTTTATTATGAGTATGATGTGATAGAATCAATAGGGATACAGTTGTTAATAATCGTGAATATCTTGTATTGATATCCATGATAGTTGTATAATAACATCTGTAGATATTCTTTCTTATATTTCGTTGGATTTTTTCAGTGTGTCAGATCTACTTGACTACATTAATCCTAACCAAGATGCCAAAGGAAGAGATGTGGCAGCAAAAAGAAGAAGCCAGATACTAAAGGTAGAAAATTCTTAACCTTTATATGGAATCAACTGCACAATTTGTTTTTTGGAAACTAACTATAAACCCAAGTATGTGCCGGCTTTTTGCTGATTTGAAAAGGTGAATATAGAGTAGTTGATGTATTACTAATGCACCAAGCATTTTCTAATTTGTCAGGTGCGGGCCAAATCCTACCAGAGCACCGGATCTACGAGTTCTGATGAGTCTTCGAAGGAAACTCCAAAAGAGATTTCAGATGATGAGGTACATGAACCTGAACCTGAAGGTAGGGCAGATTCTGACCCGGGGAGCAACTCTGCATCCTATTCAGAACAGCCTATTTTAGAAAAGATCTCGGATGAAAAGCAGGATATTTCTGGTGAAGTTGTGTCTGAAGTGCATGGTGATGGGGAGGATGGATGGCAACCAGTTCAAAGGCCAAGATCAGCTGGCTCACATGGTCGTCGTGTGAGGCAGAGACGTGCCACTCTTGGCAAAGTTTATAGTTACCAGAAGAAGAATGTGGAAGCTGGCACAGAATATCCTTTGGTAAGGAGTACTAATCAGAATAGCAGGTATTATTTCTTGAAGAAAAGAACAATTTCACATGGTGTTCATGCTGAAAATCATGCTGTGAATATCTCACAAGGCACTAAATTTGGAAGGAAAGTAGTCAAATCGGTTGCATACAGGGTTAAGTCTACGCCTGCGGCTTCCAAGACCTCCACAAATGAGACAGAAATTGTGGACAAGCCTTTGAGTTCTCATTCAGACTCTGGAACAAGTTCATCTGTGAATGATGCTAATCCGGGAAAGACTTCTCTAGTTAGCCTTGGAAAATCTCCTTCATACAAGGAAGTAGCCTTGGCTCCCCCGGGAACAATTTCCAAGTTCCAAGTCTATAATCCTCAAAGCGAGATTCCTGGTGGCGATGAACATGATCTCTGCAATGAACATGATCTTGGAAATCGTGATGCGGAGGACATTGAAGCCCATATAAACACTGACTCAAACCTGGAAGAGGTGGATGATACACTTAAAGAGAAGCATGATGATTCACCAGCATATTTCGTAGATGGTTTACAAGATGATACTACAGTTGCTGAGCAGAAAGAGGAAACCAAAATCATTGATTTTGTGCAAGAAAATTGTGAGAATGCTGAGGCTCTAGAATCTGGGGATGTAGAGGCTCAAGAAGCATCTGATAATAGCATATTGGTTGGGGTAGTGGATGCTCCTGTAGACTCTCACAAACAAGAAACAGATGCAAGCAAATCATCAGGTGGTTTTGACTCGATCGATAATTCAACTCCTGTCTCCCAGGATAGTGAGAATATGAAGTTCAATACATCATCATCAAGTCCAACTCAGAGTCATGCTCAGGGCATTCCGTATAAAAAATTATCTGCGTCTGCAGCTCCATTCAACCCATCACCTATCATGGCACGGGCTCCAACAATTGCAATGAATGCAACACTTCCTCCTAGTCCTGGTGCTGTTCCTACTATTGGCCCTTGGCCAGTGAACATGAATGTTCATCATGTTCCTCCAAGTCCTGCTACTGTGCTGCCTCCTCATCATGCATACCCTTCACCACCCCCAACACCAAACATGATGCAACCATTGCCATTTATGTATCCTCCGTATAGTCAACCTCAGTCAGTGACAACCACCAACTTTCCAGTCACCACCGGTGCTTTTCATGCTAATCATTTTACTTGGCAGTGCAGTCTGAACCCTCCAAATGTATGTAAGTTTGGTCCTGGAGCCATTTGGCCTGTTTGTCAGCCTGTGGAATATCCTCTGCCAGCAGCTATCATTGAACCTCTCCAGGATCACATTTTGGAGCCACAGGTGCAGGGACATGTAACTGAAGGTTCAGGTGTAGTTCTGCCTGAGAGCATTGACAACATTGGGGAATCCAATAAAGAAGTGAAAGGGTTGACTTCAGAGAGTAGTGAAAGTGAAGTGATTAGTGCTGTTTCGGAAGGTGTTAAAGAAAATGGTAATCCAAATTTTCCTCAAACTGAAAATTCTGGGAACAACCAAAGTCAAAGCATTGGAATAAATGATCACAGTAGCAGCAGTGAAATGAACATGGATGGTGAGAAGACATTCAGCATTTTACTTAGAGGACGAAGAAACCGGAAGCAGACTCTTAGAATGCCGATAAGTTTGCTTACTCGACCCCATGGCTCTCAGTCGTTCAAAGTTAATTATAACCGAATAGTTAGAGGAAGTGATGCTCCCAGGTCAATCAACATCTCTTCTAGTAAAGATTGTACAGCTACTGCTTAACTCGAAGTCCTGTTTGTTACTAATGAAAGATAGCAGTTATGGTTGATAAATTGCAAAAAGTGATATTATATGGTTGGAGTTCAAGCATTTCCGGAATTCAATTACAAATCGCAGTGTATCAGCTTTATATCGACACTATGCTTTGGAAGTTTTTGGTGTGTATTATACATTCATTACTTTTCAGTTTGTTGATGTTACTATATTTGTTTGAGCTTTGAAGAAATTATGACATTTCCACGATTTAAATTCATCAAATTCATGCAGATGTCTCCTTTTTTAAGATGGAAGACTTGGAGGCTTTTCTTCAATGCAAAGGTATTGTCTCACCTACAAAATCTTTATGCTGATTCAAATTCATCAAATCTTGAAACAATTTTGTTCAAGTTGTTTGGGGAACAGCACTAATGCTGATAATCTTGCTTGTCTGCAGCTTCATCATAATTGATTTTGGTCATTTCAGAGATGCCTTCAAGATGAAGATTTTGGTTTTAATGTAGTTTAGACAATTTTGATATATTAATTACAGGAACTATTAGACTGTTTCTAATTATTTTTTGGTTACATTATTATCAATGGCACTGGCTCTGTTAGTTAATTTGGTTCAACTGTATATACTTTATTTTCTCTCTTTCTTTTTCTTTTTTTTTTCCTCCCTTTTTTGGTTGACTGGTTATTGAGTTGTTATAACTGAAATAATGTGAACATATTAATAAAGATAATTATTTTTTAAATACAATAAGCAAAAGGCTGAAACTTATTATTGTATATAGTTTGTTTTCATTGTAAGCATATAGATATGTGCAGCAATGCAGGTAGGTATTTTCTTCACATCCTATGTCCACTTAATTATGATGCATAAGTTTATATTTGTTTTTAAACATTTAATCTTAGGGATTTCACTAAGCTTTGTACATGTTTATATTGAATTGATTTCAAAATGCCTCAATTACAATGATTAGTAAATTTTTTTAATGCAGAAAACTTTGTTTCTGCAAATTTTATGAGACTACAACAAACAGAATGGCAATGTTTATGCACATGCTCTAAAAAATGAAAGTAAAATAAAACAGAATATATGTTTTCACTAAAGATGAGTTGGAAATGTAGATACTCCTCTAAAAGGGTCTATTTGGAAGTTTGGAGGCAAATATTTCATCTCTTGTCTTTTCAAATATGCTAATACTTCAAGAACAATGGCTACAACAACTGTTATACCAAAAAGGATTCCATAGCCTATCTTCCATTCTTTTCCTGCCCCAGCAGCTTGTATTCCCAACACTATGTTCATGGTTGCAAATACCATTGCCAACCTTCCAAACCAATTGTGGTACAAATTCCAGATTCTTCGAATCTTTGAATCCTTGTTTGGTCTCAAAAATAAAGCCAATATCTGAAAGTTCAAATTGTACTTAAGAGTGAGAGATGTAGAATACTTATAGTATTATCTAGGTTAAATTACTTTCAAGCTACTTATAGTTTCACTCAACTTTTTCAGTTAGGATTTTTATACTTTAAGAGTTTGTAATCGAATTTCTATATTGTATAAAACTCTTTATCATGTCCCTATAATTTCAATATTTTTAACCAAGTTCACATATTGTACAAAAGTTTTTCATATAGGTTTCTCTAATTTAAAAAAAAAAATTGTGATCAAGCCCTTTTAATGGATAATATTGCAACATTTTAAAACTATTTGATTGAAAAAAACATTTATATACTAAAAAGACTTCAATAGAAATGTTTAAATTATAGAAACCTGAATGAAGACTTTCGCGCAATACAAGAACTTGATTATGAACTTCTAAATTACAACAAATTAATTGAAAGTTAAGCGAAATTACATAGATCTTCAGAATAATTAAACCTATTATATATTAAGAGTTGGTGACAAACCTGAAGAATGCTTAGTACAAAGACAAAAATGCCTATGCCTCTGTGAGCTGATATATGAGCATTCATCTTGGTGTAGAGTTGCAATCCAAGAATGATTGTAACAAGACCAAATGTGAATCCAACAAATTGAATGGCTGCATGAAAATAGAACCACAGAGGATCCTTATGCCTGAAGTATCTAGCAATGATCACCCCTATAGGTAGGATTAGACCCCATCCTATTATACCTACAATTCCATGGTTCTTCCTCATCTGAATCAACTCATTAGATGATGATAAAGGGCCCTTAGAACCTGATTGAAGTACAGAGTTGATCAACTATCATAAGAAGCTACAAATGTTTCACCAAGTCATATATGTAAAAGAGAAGTAACTAGTTCTTGGATTAATATGAATTTCTACTTTGGTTTGTACTTCTTAAAAGTGATAATTTGAGATTAAATTGGTGGTTAAATTTATTTAAATCTAGCTAACTCAAATTTTGTTTGTTAAGAGAAGGCAAAAAGAAAAAATGTTCTGTTAAATTACTTTAGAAAATCTTATAGTTTTATTCAATTTTCAATAAGTTTTTTATAGTATAAAAGTTTGTAATGAAGCTTTTCTTATTATATAAACGTTTTCAAAAATACTATTCGTACACTAAAATCAGCCACTAAAATCAGTTACCAACGTATTTGTGTATAAATACATGTGTGATTTAATTTATTTTCAACGTGTATTTGTATTCCAACATGTATTATACTGGTGGCAGACTTTGGTAGTTGATTTTAGTGTACATGTAGCATAGTCCAAAAGTTTTAGATTAATTTTATACTGTTTAAACTTTTTTTATTAAATGCCTATGTTGTTTTTCAACCAAGACCCTCTAGTTTACAAATTTTGTGATCAAACCCGTATACTAGAATCATTGTTATTTCCTAAAAATTGCTGTAAAGTACACATAACTAATTGATAGTTAGAGTGAAACTATAAACATCTCCATAGTAATTAAATCAAAAATTTCTTTTGAAAAAAGGCCTAGAAATTGAAAAAGCATCACATTATGTAATAAAAGAGAGAGTAATTATAAAAATAGCACATCTGCTATGATGCTTTGATAAAAGTCTTGGTTGAAAAACTGAAGAACTTAATTATAAATACTTAAACTATAAGGATTTAATTGAAAATTGTGTGAAACTGCATACACTTCAAGAATAATACTAATGTAACAACAGTCTTATAGAGAAAAAGTTCAGTACCTGAAGTAAAATCAAATACAAAAGATGTTTTGTCATCATGCTTGGAGAGATGGTTATTGTTCTTTGGATATTTAATACTAAAAGCCAAAAGAACTTGTTGCCTCTCCAATGGAGTTTCCATCTCCAACTGAAAAGCCAAATGAATTTCAGCTCCATTGGTTGCCACTGCTGCAGGCAAATTATTTAGTGGCAGTTCACCTTTGTCTTCTAAGACTTCCGACGGTTTCTTGGTGCGCAAGTAAAACTGCTTGATTTTCGCGTGGCCGTGTTTGTTAATCCATCCAACCATCACACATGAACCAACCATCATGCCATCTTTTGAAAATCCAATTCCAACCCATCCTAGAGTGTAGGGAGCAGATAATATGATAGTTGTTGATTGTTGTTTGATCATTTTGAAGATACTGTAATAAAATCATCACAATACTAAACTAGTAACTAAAAGATTTTGCAAATTCAAAAGGGAGAACAATAATTTGTAGCTAGATTTGGAATGTGTTTGTTTTAGCTTCTTAATAAGTTATTTTCCAATCAAAAGTCTTTTTATAAAAGTTGTAAAAGTTGAAAAGTAAAAATTTTCTGATAAGCTGTTACTTTTAGCTTCTACAAAAGAAATGCTGAAAAATGAGTTGTTCTTAAAAAAAATCCTTATTGTTTTTTATCTTTAAAATTTATGCTAATATTTGAAAACTTATATTTCCCTTTTTTTTTTTGAAATGTTGAAGGTAAAACACTCTGAACTAGATCAAAGTGAACAAGCTTCAAAATAGCCTCACAGAGAAGAGGTGTAAAAGAATTTAAAAAATGAAAAAAAAAATTTGAAACTTACCCTCAATTCATATGTATGCCATACAGGTTTGCATATCATATTGGATATATTCTGGTATGGAGGAGGCAGAAAACTTTGATAATTTGTGTTCTTGCAAGTATTTACTGATGATGCAAAACCACTGCTTGACAAGAAAAGATGGCCACATTTGATTCCAAGATCTTATATTTGCCATTCATAGACTCCACAAAGTAAGAAAGAAAAAAAAAATCTAAGACTTAAGAGTAGCAATAGTTGCTTGAAATATGAATAGGAAGTAAATTGACACTTGGGGGGGGGGGGGATAAAATAAAAAAAGTTTTTATTTTCTTAATCTTGTGTTTGAAGGTGGAAGAAGTTTGGTGGTTGTTGTTGTGGGGGATAGTGTATGGTACAAGGTGGTAATCATGATCATCTTATATATTCATCAGAACCTAACTTTGAGCATCATTTCTCTACTTTATAAATTTGTTTTTGATATTTCCATGACCATTTTTTTTCAATTATAATGTTTATATAGATGTTCCATGTTTCGTCTTTTTTCAGTATAAAAAATTTTATAGGTTTTTTGGGTCACTTGGAGAGATTTTGAAGAAGAACTAAGTGAGATATAAAATGAAAAGACACCACATCTAATTCAAAATCTTAAAATGTTAAGTTAATGAATATTTCTTCTTATAAGCTCATCATTCTTGTGGAATTAATTGCGTGCACTTTTTACACTTGTAATATTAACCAAGTTTTTGCTTACCTAAAATTAAAATTTAAGATCACGAAAGAAAAGAAAAAAATTTTTTTACTGTCTAAAAAACCCTAAAAAATCCTTAATCCATCTGAATTAATCCGTATTATATTAATATGAATAGGTAAGACATTCCAATTACAATTATGAATGTAATGGAAGATATAAGGTCGGAAGATTATGACATACTAACGGAACAAGATATATGCTTGTTTAGATCTATTGTGTTGCTCAGTAGTACAGTGTAGCAACTAATTGAACTGGAAAAAAGAAAAAAAAAATTATTATTATTATCATTATTATTATTATTATTATTATTATTATTATTATTATTATTATTATTATTATTATTATTATTATTGATAACTAACTATAAACTAAGACTATATCAAAACAAAGAATTGTGTATGTATGTGCTGTAATAGGGCCAGATGCCAGGTGATTTATAATATTGTATCATAATGTTAAATTTATAATATTTTTCATTCTCTTTTAAGTAAAATATTTATTCTTGTTATTTAGATTATTTTTTATTAATTTAATATTGATGATAACTAATTATAGTAAAAATACATAAAGTTAATTACAAATTTTTTTTCCAGTTTATAGTTAATTTTATGTATTCTTTATGTACTCCTATTCTAATTAATTATTATCAACATTAAAATAATAAAAAAATAATCTAGTTAGTTTTTGATAAATAATACATGTTGCTTCATTCTTCAAATACGATATATAAATTAAATATTCTATAATTAATAATTTTTATAACAAGTACAAATATTAAATCGAAGTATTCATTCTATGATAAATTTACTTTTTATTTATTTTTGGTGAACCTAGTATTTTTGCACTTGCAATGATTTTTTTTTAATGTTCAAAAGAATAAAACAAATTATGCTAGGACAATTTGTTATAGCATATTTTCATCATATTTTTAACTACACTTACATCAAACAGGTATAACAAGCTCTGCATGCTTCCTCACCCTTCTTCTCTTACTGTCATGCACCTGTGAACTATCATGCACCCTTACCTATCAGGCTTTTATAACATTGCATTATAATGCTAATTTTGTAATATTTATCGCTCCCTCTTAAGTAAAACATTTACTATGATTATCGAAATTATTTTTTTATTAATTTAATATTGACGATAATTAAATATAATAGAAGTACACAAAGAGTATATAAAATTAATCACAATTTTTTGTTGTCATTTTTTATTTTGATTTATTTAAAAAATTTTAAATGAATAAAAACAAAAAATTAAAAAAAAATTGTGGTTAATCTTATGTATTTCTATTATAATTAATTATTATCAACATTAAATTAATAAAAAAATAATTTAAGTATCTTTTGATTGGTCATTCATTATTTAGATATAATAATTTTATGAGCTATCATTGTCTCTCTAAACATTATACAACTACTTTGCTCTTTCTTAACAGACTATGGATTCAGTTATCAAAATAAATAAATAATGTATGTTGCTTATTTTTTGAAATGCTGTATATAAATTAAATTTTTTATTATTAATAATTATTATAGCGGATACAAATGTTAAATTGAAGTATTCATTCTATGATAAATTTGCTTTTTAAATTTTTTTACCTTTAGAGGACTTAATATTTTTGGCACTTGTAATGATTTTTTTATTTTTTTTACGTTCACAAGAATAAAACAAATTATACTAGGACAATTTGTTATAGTACATTTTTATTATTCTATATTTTTTTTCGATATATATTAAACCTATTAGAAATTATTAAACGAAACCATGATTATTTGGGAGTGTAGCTCGTATGACTAAATTATTCCCTTTTTAGTCACCAAAAAAATTATTCCGTTTTTAATAATACTATATTGTATATAATTTTGATACAATAGAATTGTCTGCTATCCCTATAAAATTCAGGTAATAACAGTACCCTTATTTTATTTGCGATTAATAATTTATCATGTGTTTCACTAATTCAAAAATCAAAATACTAACTGCTTTTGATTAGGCACGCCAGTGCCTTTATACAAAGTTAACGAAGGAATATTCCTCTTGTACATGATATGACATGACTACACATCTACTATGATAGTTGAGATAATATAAAATACTTTCTTTATACAGTGTATCAAAATTAATCTCTGGCTACATACCACCATCTTCTTCTTGTTTTACACAAAAGAATAAGCAAAGATGAATAAAATGGATTCCTTTATTAACTAGACAATAAAAAAATGCTGAATACAAATGAATTACATCAGGTAAAAATAAATAACTAAACCAATGAGCCTGAAACCTCAATGGTTTATGTCAAAAACCATTCTACTCTCCTCTGAGTGTTTAAAGAATGATTATGCTCCCTCCCCTCGACATACACAAAAGAATCTAAAATCCGAATTCGGCTCAGTAGCATTGGTGCTTTCTACTTATCCCATGCAACAGCTTCAATTTCTGCTTGGGCATTTCTGTATAGCTCTAGCCTTCTTGCGAGCGAGGTTCTGCGCTGCATCACTGCCGGATCCTCATTCAGCAACGCAGATAGTTGTTTTCCCTGGCGAAAAAGACATAAAAGCATGCAAAATGTATGGTCATTGCCTCATTTTTCATCTGACTTGCTATACAAGGAAAAAAAAAAAAAAAAGAAAGAAAACTCACATCCTTCTTCCCCAACTCTGTGAAGAAATGATCGAGTAAGCTGCGTTTAGCCTCGCGTACTTGACAATAAACTACAGACTTGGGAATAGTATTCCTGAGGCTTGCACATACCATGTTCACGTAGGACAATACAGTGGTTGCTGTTGTATTCAAGGAAACTCAGTGAATGTAAAATGCAGGAAAACAATGCCTAGTGAAAATGTGTATATTTGGGTTATGATTGTACCTATGCAATATATGATGATATGAAACACTGCTAAAGGAGTTTTGTTTGAATTATTGAAAAGAAGAATTAGAAAACAAAAACAAATATCTTATGTTCTTTAGCTGAATTATAGTTTCTTACCAATTCGACGAAGATAAGCATCGCTGTATCTGTCGAAAAGCGAGTGAGTTGGATTTCCACCCTTCTCGGCATCTTGAGGAAGTTTGCGGAAAAAGTCGATAGTTAAATAAGCACATTCCATGTCTACCAATTGCAGAGTTGCTCTCTTACTTTCTTCTCTCATCCTCTCCAATGATTCATTGGCTGCAGCTCCAAGTTCTACTTTAAGGGTGGGATATTGCTTTAGTTCCTATAATTAAAAGAGATTGCAGCCAGTAAGACGCTGAACAAAAAAAGATATATCAACTTTGGTATATTGTTGAATTATTATAAAATCACTATAGTATATATAATTATATACAGACACGAAAGATAAAAATAAACAATGAATTACTTGCCAGGGTTTCACTCATAGATGTCTTGATCAGATCCTTCAAAATTCCATGAACCTGAAAATTATAGAAGTTTAATATCAATTGAGTAACTTGCACCGGTCACTACAACTAATATTGTGTTACATGAAAACATACCATATCAACAGCTGCTTCAGCAGGGCCCCTAATAGATACTACACAAGATTCAATAAGACGGCGGTATCCTTGCTCAGGAGCGATGAGGTGAGGTTGATATCCATCTGCTTCAGTTATTAGTTTTCGCACCGTGTCCATTGAAAGATGTTTGTCAAAGTGTAGCCTTTTAAGAGCTGCTGGAAACTGATTGTCAAATACTTGGTAAATTTTATCACCACCAGGGCGTCTGTAGAAATTTAAGCGTTCCCAAAATCAATTTTGATCTGGCTGAGATGAAAGCATTTCATGTTTTTCATTGTATAAACCAAACAATAGGGAAGGACGTACATTCCATCAAGATGATCTTTAAATATCTGATCAAAACTTCGACAGATTTCCATTACCGTGTACAACTTCCCCTGAAAATGATGAAAGACAATTACAAATTGAATTTTCTTTGTTACTTTGTAATTTGGTGTTGGGAGAGGGTTGGAGGATGTGGCTTACTCCAGTATCTGCAGCAATAGGTTTCCCAATGCGATTTAGTTCCATTTCCAAATCCATGATTGTCTTACTAATTAGTGACTGAAGGCCTGGGATCCGAGACTTTATGACAGTTTCCAAATGCTGATTTAACAAGCATTGAGAAACAAAAAGGACAATAATCAACAACACATTTTTTAAACAAATCATTTGGTAATCCAAAATCAGCACTTAATGCAATTTCAAGTACTACAGATGACATTATTAAGAGAATTACAGTTTAGGCATACCTTAGATAGCACCTTTCCTAGATGCACTGAGCCCATTCTGCTTGCGAGATGTCTATATTCTGGAGTAGTTTCAAAATACTCTTGCTCTCTACGTCGAGCAGCAATCATATCAACATTTTTGTTGATATCTGCTTGGGAGCGGTTGACAACACCAATCCAAGGGAAATTTAGCTTATATGCTTTCCCTTCAAGGATCTAGAAAAGGGAAACAGGAAGAAGAACTAATAAGATGAAGTGACTTTAAGAACTATAACTACATATGGTTAATTCCATTTCTTGTGTTGAGACTTGCAAAGACAAATATAAGCCAAGATAATAATTTTTCATCGTCCAATCCACTGAGTAGATATTCAACATAAGGAAAATGACACTTGTCGAACTGCAGATGATAATTACCAATGTGACATACTGGCATTTTTCTGACATATAGTTGTAATCCTACTTGTATATACTATGGCCATAGTTCATACTGTTTTCACTAATCACAAACTAACTCTTCCTATGTAGAAAACTTTAAAGACACCAGAGGGGAAGGATTTTGAAATGGCAAATTTTCCATATTGTGAGAGGGAAGAGAATACTTACATCCACGGCATCCGTACCCTTGTCCATAAGATCAATCTTTGTCAAAACTCCAAATGTCCTTTCCCCTAAAAGTTTTGATAAATGAGTTAAACCGAGAAGTGTTACAACGATTTTCAGAAACAACTAAACTTCAGCCACATGGTAATCCTACCATCCAATCAATTGCTATTAAAATTATACTGTCTTTGTTATTATTGACAAATCATATAAAAATTCCTATGCTTAGTTAAGGAGCCGGCAATAAAAACTTGAAGAAACAAAGCTTATTGTTCTGTTCTTGGATGTCACAAACCTTTCTTATTATTTACAATATCAACATCTTCTATAGTTTCAGTTTAGCTAATTTATGCAATTAATTAAATATAAAAAATTTAAGTAACAAATTCCATCAATCCAAGTGCTTTATGTTCAGCACTTACCTTTAGGGTCTACTTCACGGGAAATCTTAATTGCATCTGAGGTAGCAAGATCTTGATTAGCCGGAGATATTGCCAAAATGATGCAATTTGGCTGCAATAAGTAAAATTTCATAACTACTTTAAAATCTCAATTACATGATTGTAAATTTAGCTTGCACCACATTTTCTCAACAATGCAAACCTTTCATACTGATATGTTATAAGCATATTTCTTTCCTCAATATACACACATGCATGTATTCACTGTTTAAGAACTATTACCTTTTCGATAAAAGCCCGAACCATATTTTCAATGTCTTGCACAATGCTATCTGGTTGACCATCTGTAATAACCCGACCAAATTTAGCGATTACTATAAAGGTGTCTTTTTTCATAGTATAATGCAGCTAGAAATCTGGTCTTAATGTTTTATAGGAAAAATTCAAGTTTTGGAACTCACCAACGGCGACTTTTGTAAGTCCAGGAAGATCAACCAGTGTTAGATTAACAACTGCCAAAATCACCAAATTAAATGGATGAAACAAATCTTTCAAACTTGTAAATAATTGAAGGATGCATAACGTTGCTGCTGAAAAGAAAATGATTGCTACTAAATATGTTATATAAATCTTGTCTCACCATGAGGGGAGTAGATACTAAGATGGATAGGAACAGAAGAAATGCCCTTGGTTCGACCAGTTTCTCTGTCAGTCTCATCAGAGATCTCTTGCCTAACGGCAGCTAAAGAAAAGGAAAATTAGTATCCACTAAAGAAACGGCAGCATACAGATTAATATCAAAGTAATTAAACTCGAGAGTTCAGCTAAACCAGCGAATCGCAGGTAAAACCGAACTTGCAAGAGTTTATTCTTGAATGAATTTGGGAAACTAAACTTCTAAACTTGTTAGACTGTACAGGTTAACAGGAGAATTTGAGAATTCTTGGTTGTTATTATTATTAGAACTAGTTATCACTTAATTATTACAAAATAATCATAAGCAACATTTATCAGATACGTAAGTACAATACATACATGACAGGGGAAAAAAAAAGGGGGGGGGGGGGGGGAGATAGTGATTATTAAAAAGGGAAAATTAGTTCATGTTGCACAATTACCAAAATCAGTAAACTTCTTCCTTGGAAGATGCATAAACTCTGCATACTCCCTCCCTTCATCAATCTTATGAAGTTGCAAAACAAGAGGACGCCGAGTTACGATACCTGCAATTATAAACAAAATAGTTCACTATTAACAGATTCATATCATGGAGACAGAGATTAACATCAATCAATCATAAGGCACATAACTGTGTGCCTTGTAATTTATTAACTTGTTCATCAAAACACCTTATAATCTAAAGCTTACTAAGATAACTTTCTTTTTCCATAATATTAAATCTAATTCAAGCATGCTCAGAAAATATGTCTGGATTAACTTACTTAGGTACATTCAATTCATATTTTATTTTTTTCAAATTTAATCAAATTCAATATACACAACAGAATGAAGTTACCAGATCCACGAGGCAAAAAGTCCTTTCCGACAATACTCTCCAACACCGAAGATTTTCCAGAGCTCTGCAATATCATTAACTAAATTAAACAAAAATAATCGATCGCAAAAACCTAAGCTGCATTCATTCGGTGGAATCTCAGTACAAGAACGAAAGAAAACAAAGGAAACATGAAAAACCAAATGTGATCTATCAACATAAACCAAATAATAACAAAAATCATATTAATGAATCAAATTACAATTTCAATGGAGAAAATCAAATATTCCAAAAGATTTAAAACCGTAATGTATATCGCATCGGCATTGTAGCGGAAATTGTTGCAATTTAAAACCGAATGAAGAAATGAAGAGAGAAACCTGGCCGCCGACGACTGCGATAGAGGGAAGGGCGTCCCAGAGAGTGGGAACGGCACCTTCTTTGCCGTCCTCGCCGTGGTCGCCGAGGGCGGTGCATGCTCTCTGTATCTTGTTCACAAGCTGTATCAGATTCTCCATTTCTCAACTCAGCGAATTGATTACCGAGTTGCCGGCTGAGTTAGTTAGTTAGTTAGTTAGCCGAGTCGACTCGGCGGTGACACGGAGATGAAGAATGAAGAATGAAGAAGCAGAGAGAGAGAGTGTGTAAGAGAGAAATGAAAGGAAGAAAGGAAAAAAAGGCGGTTTGAAATGTTCCCAAAGTTCGTTGGAGGATCCTTTTTATAGTTTTAAGTGAATGTACAATATTGCCCCTCTTCTACCCGCCCTTTTTCTAATTAACCTGTCTATCCATTAACTAAGGCATATCTTTCTTTTTTCTTTCTTTTAAGTTTAATCTTGGGGTAAAGAAGGTTGTTAAATATTTTAAAGTTTTATTTTGTTTTAATTTTATTTTTGTTATGGTGGGTAACCGGAGATTGATGGACTTGATGGAATTGGATGGCCCAATTGTCTGCGGATGGCGGCTTCTGAACTAGTCTGCACGTTGGAGCCTCCTTTCGACTTGTGCTCGTGAATGAATGGGGGGTGGTACCTGCAAAGACACTCCGATGCCTAAGTTAGCAAGGGTGTGAGCAGGTCTAGAGAGTATTGGGCTTAGAGATACCTGAGGGGTGTCAGTGTATTTATAGTGGTGAGCCAATAACCACCGTTGGAGTAGTGCCATATTTTTAGGGTGTTAACCGTCCCATTATCTTAGGGAGGTTAAGATATGGCTCGAAAAGTAGTTAGAGAGATTTTAGGGGCAGTTACTCATTTGAATGAGTGCTTATCTGCCAACCATTCTCCGTCCCGATTTCTTGGGAGTAAGTCGGGTTTGACACCGACCTCTAAGTGTGAAGGTTGGTGTTTAGTAAGGCTCAATCCTCTGGACTAGGCCTTTTATTTGGACCTGGGCCTTTATTATTGGGCCAGGGTAGGAACAGTGCCCCTACTTGAGCCCAAGATCTTTATAGGACTTGGGTTCGAGTATTTTACTCGGGATCGTAGTCGACTTGTTGGAGGACCGACGTGATTTTCTGAAACCGACATGACTTTCCGTGTCTCTTCGGTTCTGACGGTTACGTCTAATCAAGCGTCGTGTCCGTTAGGGATGTGCGTAGACTTTGGTAATGGTGCATTCTCATTAATGACTGCCCCGCTTTTACCATTATGCCCCTTAGTATGTTTATAAATATTTTCCCTCTCTTTCATTTTTTCATTTCTGCAATTTTTCAAATTTCTTCTTTCTTTGTTCGTGCTTCATTCTTGCATTCGGAGACCTCTGCTTCATTCAACCTTCGGTTTCGGATAAAGGTTAGCGTTTTACTTTTGTGACATGCTTTGTGATTGCATGCTTTTATTTTCTTTGGAGAGGGAGAAGTGACGTTGTAGGCTTTCGTATCCCCTTAGGGACTCTCGTTTTTTATTCTTTTTCCTTTTTCCTTTGTAGGTTTTCGTCGTGTTTTTAGAAAATGTCTTCTGTAGAGGCTCTTTCTCAATGGGTTGATGTCACAGTCCTAGGAGAGGAACCTTTGGTTGATGCGGAGTTTATTACTCATCTTCGTACTCACCACAGGATTTGTGTTTCTGAGGATGACGAGCCGAAGTATGAGTTGGTAGTCCCGGGTCCAGAAGACCGGGTTTGCTTTAGGAGGGCCAATGAGGCGTCTTCTCATTTCTTCTTTATGTATGAATGTATGATCATCCGTCTGGGTGTCTTTCTTCCTTTTTCGGATTTTGAAATGTCTGTTTTGCACCACTGTCGAGTTGCCCCTACCCAACTTCACCCCAACTCTTGGGGTTTTCTGAAAATTTATCAATTTATTAGTCAAGCTTTGGACTTCCCGACTTCTTTGAGGATTTTCTTTTTTCTTTTCCACATGACTAAGCCCTTTAGTGGGCTAAACAACAAACAGCAATGGGTGTCCTTCCGAGCCATACAAGGTCGGAGAATTTTCACCCTTTTTGACGAATCCTTCCATGACTTCAAAAATTATTTTTTCAAAGTGCAAGCTGTAGAGGGTCACCACCCCTTTTTTCTGGATGACAACTCTTCTCCTCGCTTTCCCTTATATTGGCTGGAGGCCTCCCCTTGTGAGAAATATGGTCTGGATGACCTGGATGAAGTAGAGGCTGCCATTGTGGGGTTCCTCCGAGAAGTGTGGGGGAGGGCCCCATATTTGGATACTAAGAAGTTTCTCCAAGGGTCTCCGACCTTTGTCCAGGCGCAGCTAGGTAGCTTTTTCTTGTTTTAAATTTCCGACTTATCACTGATCATTCCGACTTGTTTGATTCTTTAGCTATTGTTTTTCTCTTTCAGAAATGGCTAAGACAAATGCTCAAGAATCTTTCCAGAGAGTCCAGGAGGCCAAGGCCAAGTCTCGCGCTCGGGCCGGTGGTGCCAGGGTTATCTCTCCTCCTCCTCCTCCTCGGAACGTTGGGACTCTTTCCAAGCCTATCGTAATTTCTTCTTCAGCTCCCCCTCAGTCGCTCCCCGTCGTCCGACCTTCCCCTGATCCAAAGAAGCGCAAGACTTTAGAGTCTGGTGCTTCTAGTGAGGTTAAGGCGGATGCTATTAAGTTTGTCCGAAAGAATATCTATCCCCATGTTCGTATAGGCATAGATGATATGTCTGTTCGGGGCCACCTTATCACTATGGTCGAGGAGAGTCTCAAGGCGGCGGGGGTTTGTGGCAAGCTCTTGGATATCTTTGAGAAGGCTCCCCTCAGCTCTTTAGGGACGACCTCGAAGGTCGAGGAGCTAGAGGGAAGGCTTCGCTCATATCAGGAGCATGAGGGAGAGTTAAAGAAGGAGATTGCCAAGCTGAGGGAGGAGAGAGATACCTTCCGGGAGAAAGGGAAGGCTTTGCAAGCCCAGTACAACATGGAGATGGAGTTGAGGAAAACGGCGCAGGCCAGCTATCAAAGCTTATTCAAGGATCTTGTGTCTGTGAAGAATGATCTGCTGAATTCTCGGAAGGCATATGATGAGTTGGAGGACTCAATTGCTGATGGCGCCGAGGAGTCTTGGAGGATTTTCTTGGAGCAAGTCAGGGTGATTGCTCCCGACTTGGATCTTTCTCCTTTACATCCTGACAAAGTTGTTATTGATGGTGCCATCGTGGATCCTCCTGCCCCCGTAATTATTTCCGAGTCAGAATTGAAGACTCGGGAGCAGAGGATTATTGAGTCCCCTCCTCATTCCAAAGACGCTCCGAGTTCTTCAGCAGTTCCTCCTATCTCTTCATCTCCCATGGATACCTCTGGTGGCGCTCCTCCTGATTCCGATGGTGGTGATCTTTCTAAAAAATGATTTGTGGCTATTTGGGGTCCGGCCTGTGGGCCCCCGTTTTTTAAACTCTTTATTTATTTCTAGTTTGAACAATTTTCTTTGGCCTTTTGAGGCCGTAAACAAAATATTTTATGCGTGCCCTTTTAAATAAGGGTTTTAACTTAACAAAATAAATACCCTTTTTTGGATAAGGGTTTAAGTTACCTTTTGATTTTCTGAATTCCCCTTGACCTTTTCTTGAAAAGTTTTCTTTTTGGCTTGTTTGTTTTTTTGAGCTTTTTTGTTTAAGGGCTTTTGGGACAGCCTTTAAACTTCTTCCTGGGTTTTCCTATCTCTTTTCATTATCCCTCATACTCAACTTAGTTTTAGTGAGTTCTTTATGACTTAGGTTATTTTTGCGATGCGTTTTTCTTCTACTCGGTCCTTCACTCCGATTTATGGATCGAAGTATTCCCGAGCTTTTCTACTCGGGATCTCGTTTCGACATATGAGTCGGATTTGTTCCCGAGTTTTTACGATCGGCTTCTTATAACCTCTTTACACCGACTTGTACCTCGTCGTTTTATCCTGACGACCATTTAGGTCGGTTCATGGGATTTTCACGTTTTGTCGAGCTTAAGTCGGCGCGTTTCGTAGAAAGACAAAAAATAAAAAATGAAAAGGATTTTATAAGAGATATCGTAGATGAAAAAGATCTTTATTAATCGGGGAGGTACCTTTTTGCTACTAAGGGTTTTGATAGTCTATTTCCCTTAGCCTCTACTATGATGCCTCGTTAAAAACCCTTCTCCAGAAAAAACCCTTTTGGGAAAAAATCATGAAGTTGGGAAAAGAGTACATCAGGGAGTAGAGTTCGCTTTTTGCTATAGTACCTTTTCATGTTACAAGCATGCCACGACCTCGGGAGCTCAGTGCCGTTCAGGTCGATTATTTTATAATAACCTTTTCCTAAAACTTCATTGACTTTGTATGGTCCCTTCCAATTTGCGGCGAGCTTTCCTTCTCCTGATTTGTTGACTCCAATGTCGTTTCTGATTAAGACCAAATCATCTGGAGCAAATGTTCTTCGAATGACTTTTTTGTTGTACCTTGTAGTCATCCTTTGCTTTAACGCTGCTTCTCTTATCTGGGCATCTTCTCGGACTTCGGGGAGCAGGTCGAGCTCCTCTTTGTGCCCCTGTATGTTTCCGATCTCGTCGTGGAGAATTACCCTTGGACTTTGCTCATTGATTTCTATTGGTATCATTGCCTCCACACCATAGACTAGTCGGAAGGGTGTTTCTCCAGTGGCGGATTGGGGTGTTGTCCTGTAAGCCCATAGCACTTGAGGGAGCTCTTCAGCCCAAGCTCCTTTTGCTTCTTGTAGTCTCTTCTTTAGTCCTGCCAGTATGACTTTGTTGGCTGCCTCGGCTTGCCCATTGGCTTGTGGGTGCTCCACCGAGGTGAACTGATGTTTGATTTTCATACTGGCTACTAAGCTTCTGAAGGTAGCATCGGTGAATTGGGTTCCATTATCCGTAGTGATGGAATAAGGTATCCCATATCTTGTGATGATATTTTTGTAGAGGAACCTCCGACTTCTTTGAGCGGTGATAGTGGCCAATGGTTCTGCTTCTATCCACTTTGTGAAATAATCTATTCCCACGATCAGGTATTTGACTTGTCCAGGCGCTTGGGGAAAAGGACCTAACAAATCCATTCCCCATTTTGCAAAAGGCCATGGAGAAGTGATACTGATAAGCTCTTCTGGTGGAGCCACGTGGAAATTTGCATGCATTTGACATGGTTGACATTTTTTTACAAATTCTGTGGCATCTTTCTGCAAGGTCGGCCAATAGAATCCAGCTCGAATTACTTTCCTGGCTAGTGACCTTGCTCCGAGATGGTTTCTGCAGATTCCACTATGTACTTCCTCCAATACCTCGGTGGTTCTTGAGGTCGGTACACACTTTAACAATGGTGTTGATATCCCCCTTCTGTAGAGGATATTTCTCACCAAGGTGTAGTGTTGTGCTTCCCTTCGGATCTTTTTAGCTTCTTTCTCCTTGTTAGGGAGGATGTCGAATTTCATGTATTCAACTAAGGGGTTCATCCATCCGAGGTTTAAACCGACTACCTCAAGTACTTCTTGTTTATCTTTTATTACTGAGGGTTCCTGGAGGGTTTCTTGGATCAGGCTTCTGTTGTTCCCTCCTGGTTTGGTACTTGCTAATTTGGATAGGGCGTCTGCTCTGCTGTTTAGATCCCGAGTTATGTGTTTGACCTCGGTTTCCTCAAAACGCCCGAGGTGCTCCAAAGTTTTTTCCAAGTACCTCTTCATATTTGGGTCTTTTGCCTGGTATTCTCCACTTATCTGGGAGGTCATCACTTGTGAGTCGCTGTATATCATCACCTTTGTAGCACCGACTTCTTCTGCTAGTTTTAGTCCAGCAATCAAGGCTTCATATTCTGCCTGATTATTTGAAGCCAGAAATTCAAATTTTAAGGAAACCTCTATCTGGGTTCCTCTTTCATCCGCTAATATTATGCCTGCGCCGCTTCCCGTTTTGTTGGAGGATCCATCTACATAGAGTTCCCATGTAGTTGGTTTTTCCTCTTGATCCCCTGCGCATTCTGCAACGAAGTCGGCGAGGCATTGAGCTTTGATCGCTGTCCGAGTTTCATATCTTAAGTCGAACTCGGAGAGCTCTATTGCCCATTGAACCATTCTCCCTGCAACATTCGTTTTTTGGAGGATTTGCTTCATGGGTTGGTTCGTACGGACTCTTATGGTGTGAGCTTGAAAGTAAGGCTGTAACCTTCGCGAGGCTACTACCAAGGAGTAAGCAAACTTTTCTAGTTTGTGGTACCTTAGTTCGGGGCCTTGTAGAACTTTACTGATGAAGTAGACTGGATGTTGTCCGACCTCGTCTTCTTTTATCAGGGCTGACGAGACAGCCTTGTTTGCTACAGATAAGTACAGTACGAGGTCTTTCCCAGGTACGGGTCGAGTTAGAATAAGAGGTTGGCTTAAAAACTTTTTGAACTCCTGGAATGCCTCCTCGCATTCAGGAGTCCATTTGAACTGGCATCCCTTTCTTAATAAGGAAAATAGTGGAAGGGATTTCAGTGCCGATCCTGACAAAAATCTGGAGAGGTGATGAGCGGATAATTTGTACGCTTTTTGGCATTGTTTTCAGTATGTTTCTAGTAGGATTTAGTTAGTTTTTAGTATATTTTTATTAGTTTTTAGTTAAAATTCACTTTTCTGGACTTTACTATGAGTTTGTATGTTTTTCTGTGATTTCAGGTATTTTCTGGCTGAAATTGAGGGACCTGAGCAAAAATCTGATTCAGAGACTGAAAAGGACTGCAGATGTTGTTGGATTCTGACCTCCCTGCACTCGAAGTGGATTTTCTGGAGCTACAGAAGCCCAATTGGCGCGCTCTCAACGGCGTTGGAAAGTAGACATCCTGGGCTTTCAGCAATATATGATAGTCCATACTTTGCCCAAGATTTGATGGCCCAAACCGGCGTTCAAAGTCACCTTCAGAAATTCCAGCGTTAAACACCGGAACTGGCACCAAAGTGGGAGTTAAACGCCCAAACTGGCACAAAAGCTGGCGTTTAACTCCAAGAAGAGTCTCTACACGAAAATGCTTCATTGCTCAGCCCAAGCACACACCAAGTGGGCCCGGAAGTGGATTTTTATGTCTTTTACTCATCTTTGTAATTCTTAAGCTACTAGTTCCCTATAAATAGGACCTTTTACTATTATATTTTCATCTTTTGATCATGTTTTTATGATTGAACCCTCTTTGGGAGGCTGGCCATTCGGCCATGCCTAGACCTTGTTCTTATGTATTTTCAACGGTGGAGTTTCTACACACCATAGATTAAGGTGTGGAGCTCTGCTGTACCTCGAAGTATTAATGCAATTACTATTGTTCTTCTATTCAATTCCGCTTGTTCTTGTTCTAAGATATCACTTGTTCTTCAACTTGATGAATGTGATGATCCGTGACACTCATCATCATTCTCACCTATGAACGTGTGCCTGACAACCACCTCCATTCTACCTTAGATTGGGTGAATATCTCTTGGATTCCTGATACACGATGCATGGTTGATCGCCTGACAACCAAGTGCTCGCCTGACAACCGAGCCAGCCATTCCGTGAGATCAGAGTCTTCGTGGTATAGGCTAGAACTGATGGCGGCATTCAAGAGAATCTGGAAGGTCTAACCTTGTCTGTGGTATTCTGAGTAGGATTCAATGATTGAATGACTGTGACGTGCTTCAAACTCCTGAGGGCGGGGCGTTAGTGACAGATGCAAAAGAATCACTGGATTCTATTCCGGCCTGATCGAGAACCGACAGATGGATAGCCGTGCCGTGACAGGGTGCGTTGAACATTTCCACTGAGAGGATGGGAGGTAGCCACTGACAACGGTGAAACCCTTGCATAAGCTTGCCATGGAAAGGAGTAAGAAGGATTGGATGAAGACAGTAGGAAAGCAGAGAGACGGAAGGGACACAGCATCTTCATGCGCTTATCTGAAATTCCCACCAATGAATTACATAAGTATCTCTATCTTTATCTTTATGTTTTATTCATCATCTATACCCATTTGAGTCTGCCTGACTAAGATTTACAAGATGACCATAGCTTGCTTCATACCAACAATCTCCGTGGGATCGACCCTTACTCGCGTAAGGTTTATTACTTGGACGACCCAGTGCACTTGCTGGTTAGTTGTGCGAAGTTGTGTTTATGCCATGGTATTGAACACCAAGTTTTTGGGGTTCATTACCGGGGATTATGAGAGTTGTGAAAAGTATTGTTCACAATTTCGCGCACCAAGAGGGCTGCAAGTCGGCCATTTAGCTGCTGGACTTCTCTCAAACAAGTCGGACTTTTCATTTCGAGGATGGCTCTACACTTGTCGGGATTGGCTTCGATCCCTCTTTGTGTTAGCATAAATCCTAGAAATTTCCCTGCTTCCACTGCGAAGGCGCACTTTGCGGGATTTAGTCTCATCCCGTGCAGCCTTATGGTGTCGAAGACTTGCGAGAGGTCTGTCAAGAGGTCGTCTTCTTTCTTTGTTTTTACCAGCATGTCGTCGACGTATACTTCCATTAGACTCCCCAGATGAGGGAAAAACACTTTATTCATCAACCTTTGATATGTGGCCCCCGCATTCTTTAATCCGAATGGCATGACCACGTAGCAGAAATTAGCTCTGGGTGTGATGAATGATGTTTTCTCTTGGTCTGGCTCATACATTGGGATTTGATTATATCCCGAGTAGGCGCCCATAAATGATAAGTATTGGTACCCCGAGCTAGAGTCTACTAGGGTATCAATACTTGGCAAGGGATAAGGGTCCTTAGGACATGCCTTATTTAAGTCGGTGTAGTCGACACACATTCTCCATTTGCCATTCTGTTTTTTGACTAGCACTACATTGACTAGCCATGTTGGGTACTTGACTTCTCTGATGAAGCCAGCTTCCAGGAGTGCCTGTACTTGTTCTTCTACTATTAGGGCTCGTTCTGGGCCGAGCTTGCGTCTTCTTTGTTGTACAGGTCGGGATCCTGGATAAACCGAGAGCTTGTGGGACATGAGCTCGGGGTTAATCCCAGGCATGTCAGAGGCCTTCCAGGCGAAGAGGTCGGAATTATCTCTTAGGAGCCTAGTTAACCCTTGTTTTAGAGTTTCCCCTAGGTTGGCTCCTATATGAGTGTTCTTCCCTTCCTCTTTACCAACCTGTATCTCCTCGGTTTTTCATCCTGGTTGTGGTCGCAGCTCTTCTCTGGCCCTTGCGCCACCGAGCTCTATTGTGTTAACTTCTCTACCCTTTCCTCTCAGATTTAGGCTTTCATTGTAGCATTTCCTCGCCAATTTTTGGTCTCCCCTTACCGTTGCTATTCCCGCTGAGGTCGGAAATTTCATGCAGAGGTGAGGAGTGGATACCACTGCTCCGAGTCGATTGAGGGTAGCTCTGCCGATTAAAGCATTATATGCTGATCCCACATCGATGACTATGAAGTCTATACTCAGAGTCTTTGATTTTTCCCCTTTTCCAAAAGTAGTGTGAAGGGGCAAAAATCCTAGTGGTTTTATTGGCGTGTCCCCTAATCCATATAGGGTGTCGGGGTAGGCTCTTAATTCTTTCTCATCTAACCCTAGCTTGTCGAAAGCGGGTTTAAAAAGGATGTCCGCCGAGCTTCCTTGGTCCACCAGGGTTCTGTGGAGATGGGCATTTGCTAGGATCATGGTTATCACTACTGGATCATCATGTCCAGGGATTATTCCTCGCCCATCTTCTTTTGTGAATGAAATGGTAGGGAGGTCGGATGACTCTTCCCCGACCTGATAGACTCTTTTGAGATATCTTTTGCGAGAGGATTTGGTGAGTCCTCCTCCTGCGAACCCTCCTGAGATCATGTGGATATGTCTCTCTGGTGTCTGCGGTGGTGGGTCTCTTCTATCCATGTCGTCTCGCTTTCTCTTTCCGTGACCGTCCGACCTTTCTATGAGATATCTATCAAGCCGACCTTCTCTAGCCAGCTTTTCTATCACATTTTTAAGGTCGTAACAGTCGTTTGTGGAGTGACCATATATCTTATGGTACTCGCAGTAATCGTTGCGGCTTCCCCCTTTTTTATTTTTAATGGGTCTAGGGGGTGGCAATCTCTCAGTGTTACAAATCTCTCTGTATACGTCCACTATAGAGACTTTCAGAGGAGTATAAGAGTGATATTTTATTGGCCTTTCGAGACCGAGTTCTTCCTTTTTCTTGGTTTCCCTTTCCCTCTCTTTTGTTGAGGGAGGGGGCCTAAGTCGCCAACTCAGGTCTCTTAGTTTGGCGTTTTCCTCCATATTGATGTACTTTTCAGCTCTTTCCTGTACATCACTTAGAGAAACGGGATGTCTTTTAGATATGGACTGCGAGAAGGGACCTTCTCTGAGGCCATTGACTAATCCCATTATGACTGCCTCTGTGGGCAGGTCTTGAATCTCCAAACATGCTTTGTTAAATCTTTCCATATAGGCTCGCAAAGATTCTCCGATCTCCTGTTTTATTCCCAGGAGGCTCGGTGCATGTTTTACTTTGTCTTTCTGGATTGAGAACCTCATCAAAAACTTCCTTGAGAGGTCTTCAAAACTAGTAACCGACCTCGGGGGGAGGCTATCGAACCACTTCATCGCTGCTTTCGATAGAGTGGTCGGGAAGGCTTTGCATCGTGTAGCGTCGGAAGCGTCAGCTAGGTACATCCGACTTTTTAAGTTGCTCAGGTGATGCTTTGGATCCGTGGTCCCGTCATAGAGGTCCATGTCAGGGCTTTTGAAGTTTCTCGAAACTTTAGCCCTCATGATGTCCTCGCTGAAGGGATCCTCCCCACCTAAGGGTGGTTCTTCTTGTTCGTTGCGGGAGTTGCGACTTTTGAGGGAGGATTCCAACTGTAAGAGCTTTCTTTCTAACTCTTTTCGTCGTTCCATCTTCTCTTTTAGGCTCTTTTCAGTTTCCTTTTGTCGTTCTCGCTCCTGCTCTAATTGTTCCAGGCGGTTGTGGACTAATCCCATGAGTTCAGTTACATGGGGTGGTCCTTCTTTTTCTGACTCGCGCCCTTCTGAGGAGTTTACCTTCGGATTCTTTATTCCGGAAGTGCCTTCTCTGTGTTGATTATCGATTTCTTGGTGGAGGGTGAGGTCCACATCGTTGTTGCCTGTGTCCAGATTCTCTTGTTCAGAGTCTGTCTCCACATGGCCTTCTTCGTGGGATCTATCTGCCATCGTTGGATGATCTCTCAGGTCCCTGGCAACGGCGCCAATGTTACGGTGGGTAACCGGAGATTGATGGACTGGATGGAATTGGATGGCCCAATCGTCCGCGGATGGCGGCTTCTGAACTAGTCTGCACGTTGGAGCCTCCTTCCGACTTGTGCTCGTGAATGAATGGGGGTGGTACCTGCAAAGACACTCCGATGCCTAAGTTAGCAAGGGTGTGAGCAGGTCTAGAGAGTATTGGGCTTAGAGATACCTGAGGGGTGTCAGTGTATTTATAGTGGTGAGCCAATAACCACCGTTGGAGTAGTGCCATATTTTTAGGGTGTTAACCGTTCCATTATCTTAGGGAGGTTAAGATATGGCTCGAAAAGTAGTTAGAGAGATTTTAGGGGCAGTTACTCATTTGAATGAGTGCTTATCTGCCAACCATTCTCCGTCCCGACTTCTTGGGAGTAAGTCGGGTTTGACACCGACCTCTAAGTGTGAAGGTTGGTGTTTAGTAAGGCTCAATCCTCTGGACTAGGCCTTTTATTTGGACCTGGGCCTTTATTATTGGGTCAGGGTAAGAACAATTTTTTTAAAAAAAATTTATTTATATTAAATATATTTTTTATAGTTAAATTTTTAAAAAATTTAGGACTAATTCAATAATAATATAATAATGCATGACAATTAGTTTTAGTTTGTTTGTGTTGATTTGTTCTCGTAAAATTGTTACTGAATTAGTCTTAAGATTTTTAAAAAATTAGTCGTCATGGGTATATTTAATGTAAATAAAAAAAATTTTAGGACAAAATTAAAATAAAAATAAAATTTTAAAATAAAAATATACTTTATCCCTAATTTTGGCATGAATATATATGAATGGGTAAATAAGCATAATTCTAAAATATTCAAATTGTATCAAAACTAAATTTTTATTTTATAAAATTTATATTCTTTATGTTATTTTGGATTGAAGATACTTACGAGTTTATGAAGTCATTTTATTTATTTCATAAGTTTAAATTAACAATTTGAGTTTATTTATTGAATAAGTTATACTTGAAATTTTTTTTAATTTGAATAGTGTTCGGTTGTCGGTTGCCGGACCGGTCAGGTGGTTATTTGAGGGGGTGATAACGCTTCAATCGCGGTCGTGCTGGGTTTGGATCTGCCGGGTAGCCGAGTTCTCGTTGTGGAAGGAAAGAGGAGGTGCCACCTGCAAAGACACT
Organism: Arachis stenosperma; assembly: GCF_014773155.1. Taxonomy (NCBI): domain Eukaryota; kingdom Viridiplantae; phylum Streptophyta; class Magnoliopsida; order Fabales; family Fabaceae; genus Arachis; species Arachis stenosperma. Next base: position 51,436,000 of record NC_080384.1, read on the forward strand.
CCGACGCTCTAGTTAGCTAGTGTGCAGGTGGGGAATATGATAGGTGGAAAAAGTGACGTACCTTGGGGGAAGGACAGGTTCTTCCCCATTTATACCGTGTCAGAGGTGAACCCTGTAAGGACAGGCCCACCTTCCTCGAAGCTTCCTCACAGCTGCAGTGGAGAGCTGTCAGAGACGCGTATCCGGGTCGCGTAGTGAGCTGCATGTGCCCGACCGCTCGGATCGGGTCATCAGTGGGTCGGGTTGACCTGCAAGTGGCCTGGGTCAGGACGTAACAAATAGCTAATAAGCTAATAATATAACTAATAAAGGTGAGAAGAGTTAATCTATTTAAAATATAAAAGTTAAGCAGTTCAATACACGAGGCACAGAACAGTATTCCCCCCAATTTAGCATCATCGGTGGTGACGACACGTTGCAGCAAAGAACAGTGTTCTCTCCGGTGCGCCGAAGCGGGGATTTTCCCGCACAATTCCATTCTCAAAATCAAATTGCAGTTTAGGGTTTCAGACATATTCAAACGAGTTGCAACTTAAAGTGTTGTCGGTAATGGTTCTATAATTCACGGGTAAGCATAGGATTCTTGCATAACTCAAGCGCCTCGATCATGACATCAAATTCCTTCAGGTTCTTTCTTTCTTTCTTATAATTTTGATTTGCTTACTAATAAAGTGGAATCTAATTTTGTTGCAAGCAAACTTCTTTGCAAATTCTGAATTGTCTGTTATCCGTCCGAATTTCTTGCCAAGTTTATTGCTATTCATTTTTCTTTTAAATTCATTTCCTGTGTTTTCTTAAACTATGCAGGAAAAATTGAAAGAGCTTGAGAAAGCAGATAATGTGTATCATTTTATTAATATCTCTGCCTCTCTCTTTTTTTTTTTGTTCTTGACCATTTTCCTTATCTTCCCTTAGGAGGAACAAGGTGTAGAACATCTCTTCAAACACTTGCAGAATTTTTCAGACAATACGTCACAGCATTTTGATATTGTGTGCATTCTTTTTTTATTTCCTATCATACCTATTATTCATTTGTTTGTTTCAAGTCATTCATGTTTCATAAAGATATATTTCCAATGAAAATTGTGAATCAAATAGGTATCTATTTAGAATCACCCCTATAGTGTTTTGACAAACCCCAATTCAATTTCTAATTGGTTTGGCTGAGCTAATTATTGCTTCACATATTTGAATTTCATATGCTTTTTATTGCTCTGTAATACATTCCATTATCACATATAAAAAGTTCTCATCGTCTCATCAAGTTTATCTATTTATTTATTTATTTAAATTATATTATTTTGGTGACTTTGTTTTAACTGATATTGTGCATGCTCTGTTTTCAGGTCCTTTATTTATTTAATTAATTTTGTTCATTGCAAGAGATCCGTTAACTCTTTTAAACCTCTATATTTAGGAGGATAGGTGGGAACATGGTAACTAACTTCATCCATTCTAATAAATTTCTTTCATCAAATCTATAATTGTCCTTTATTTATATATTTGGTCATTTATTTGTGTTTTGGCTTCTAAAGGTTCAAGTTAGAGGATAACCTTTGTACAAAGTTGACAGTAAATTGGGTGAAGGTGAGCGTCTATTGCAGCCTCTGGGTTTTCAAAGTTATTTGAAACTTTTGGTTTGAGATTAATTTTGATTTTAGTTGACTTCTACTTTTTATTTCTCAAATGGCACTAAAATTTGGGATAAGATCAGCAAAGGCAAAACATATCTTGATTTGGCAATAAATTTGGGCACTATAACTATAGCCCTTTTTATGAGTGGCAAATTCATTATATTTTCCTTTAATATCTTGATTGTAAATATCCTTCATTACACATTTCTATATTGACGAGGTAGAAGATACTAGCAGAGATAGAGACAATTGACAAAAAAAGGTCAATAAAGTTTGTTGTCATGTCTGTGTATTACAATTTTCTTCAAGATAGGTATCTTTTTAAAATAGAATTTTATCCAAAATGATTGTATATTTTAAAAAAATTAGAAAATACTAATTTTTTTATCTTACAATAAAATACATAATAGAAAATGAGTGAAAATAGAGAATAAAAATGCCAGATAAAAAGAGGTAATACTGATAATTTTTTATCAAGGATCTAATTCATTTGAATTAAGAAAAAGCAACGGTAAATATGGAAGAATAATTTGTAACTGATGATGTTATTGCAACAATTGATGAACTCAAAGAATTTGAAATGCTACAATGTGGTTACTATTTTGTTTCATTGTTTATTTTTCATTAGTTGAAGTTAAGATGATGGCATTGATTATTTTTAACCTTTTCTTCCTACTAGGTGCATCTTTGATTGGTTCATTTGTCAATTCAAAAATTCTTGTTGCATTTTCTGTTCTTACTGGGAAGAATTCATGCAATATTTTGAAATACAAGAGTCTGATCTTGAAGTAATTCAAGACCTTTGCTATTTTTTAGATTTCATTTGATATATACATTTTCTATTTAAGAGGCATAATCTATTGAATTTGCATTTATACATCATTAGGTAAGTACTTTAATTATTCTGTCTCTTTGACAGTGTGATTGTTTGAATTGGTGGCATGTTTTTTTGGCTATGATACCCAGATATTTATTTCATTTCATTTTGGATTTCATATACACGATTAAAAAAATCATTATTCCTTCTTTAAATTTGTGTTTATTATGCCACATCAGTCCCCAATGATTCTTTCTGTTTCTGATTGTGTGCATCAACGTTATTGATTTCATCTGATTTCTTACTTATAGTAGTTCATTTGTGAAATTCTAACGTGTGTTGACTGAAGATATGAGAGATATATCAAGGCATTTTTCTCCTTCAATCATACTCCAAGTGTAATTAATAACCAAAACTTCTATTTTACAATTCATTCTATTTTAAGCAAGAACGGAGTTGTCACAATATCAAAACAAGAAAATTTTGATGCAGCTTTGTCTTTGGTGCATCTATTCTTTTATAATATTTGTTTTATACATAAAAGAGAATTGTAATCTTACTTTAAGTTACTTACATATATCATATGTCTAGACTGATAATAAGGTAAGTGAGGTGATATAGAGTTTAAAATAGTTAAATTATGTTATTCACCTAAGGTCCTGCACTATCCCATCTAAATTGAACATTGCTAATTGCCATTGTAACTGATGCAATTTTCAATTCTCATGGCCGCATTCAAGTTTTTTTTTTACATTTTTGAACTTCTTAAATATCAGTTTGTTTATTTATTGTTGTTTTGATGGTGTCGAATGACTAATATGTGATTAATGACCCGGTTTTATCAGGTTGAGGCTTAATTAGTCACGAACCTCATCTCGCACAACACGTTTGATGAAAATGCTCCCTACACGTTCACTGTGTTATGATTTTGAGTTACGGGCTCTGAAAACATTGTTTAAGTGGCTAAAGCAAATTACAAATTCCATAGAGAAATATTTTTTTGTTGGTTTCATGGTTTAGTTGCTAGATGCAGAGGATGATCCTTAGTTGATAAATCTAATGGCTTCTTAAGATAAGCGCTTTTTTTATCTAGAGAACATTGGAGGCCAAAAAAACAGGTAGATTTAAGTCCACATGATGCTTCCAATGAACCTTAGGTAAATATTGCAAGTTTGTTCTTTCTTTTTGTTTCTTCTTCTTACATTTAATTTTTGTATTTTTAGAAATACACGCTGATGTTCTATTCTTGATGATGATTTGATTATAGAGAAGTTCTCCGCAGCAATTAGTGCGTCCATCATTGGTGTAATTAGAATGGAGATATCACTTGGAAGATATGGCATTAGGGATGTTTTTTGTTTAGTTTGTGTATAATTTTATATTCCATGAATTATGTTCTTTTGTTTCCAACTTACCAAGTAACTACAAAAAAGAGTATGTTAAATAACAATGTTGAAAGAATGGAGTTAATTTTGAGGGTATTGGGGAGTTTTTAATAAGTTAGAGTTTAATAAATGTTTGAGAGAATTGAATTAATTATGGAGAGAATTCTTTGATTAGGAACCAAAAGAATATAATTGAAATAGAACATGTAGAGTGTGTTTGAAATAATTATTTTGTCCTTTAACTATTACCACTAACTCTTTAGTGAGGATAATTTTGGTAATATTATAACTCATGAGAATACAATTGAAAATTAGACCACTTTTTGTGTGATTTGATTTAAATTGAATCATGAAAATTGAATTCTTATTAGAAATCAAATTTGTGTTACTTTTTACTACTTAAGTATAAAAAAAGAATTCTAACACTAGAGTGAATTGAAATCACAATGGTATTATTCATATTATCACTGCATCTACAAATAATACTAGAATAATCTAATATTCTTCATATCTTCCTTTTTTTTTAATTGAAATGATTACAATTTACTTTAAATTTTACAAATACTTTAAAAATAATAAAGATGATCGTTTCTTTTTTACACTAGATAAAATAACTAACAATTCCTTATATTCACGTCATTCTAATCTGTGTATGTGTATCTTCCTATCTTGCTAGTTAGTTAAATATTTGTTTCGGTCCAGTCCAACAAGAACCGGAAATCCACTTTGCAGGTTATCGACTCTCGACAAATCGTCGACCCATTTGTGTGGAAATGACCTACAGTCCTACACGTTATCCCACTTTTTGAAGAAAGTGTGGATAGTTAAGAAAAGCTTTTAGGCGGATAAATCCGAATTAGAAGGCCCACTCAAATACAAGATATAACTCCTTCAAAGTACATCATCCTTATAATTAACGACTTCATCATTCATACACTTATTTTGACATTAAAATAATCTTGCAAGTAGTTTTACCCGCCAATCTACCGACGATTGCGACTACGTCTCTTCTCACCAAACTTGCGTTCAGGTCCAAATACCTTCTCCTCTCCAGTCGTTGCTCTCGATCCGAACATTTTGGACCCTTACGAGCAACCAAACAATATTCATGTTCTTTATCAACTTTACAACATAGCACCAAGCTTTGGTTTACTTTATTTAATTAGAGTTAGGAGTTTTGTAAAAAAAATATTTCTATTCTTCTAAATACCACCCTATGAATAAAAATGTTTGGAGAAATGGAATCTAGTTATCTTTTTAATGCTTTTCATTTTAAATATTTTGGTTAAAGATGGAGAACCATACAATAAAATTGTTGTTATTAATAAAATTGTTGTTATTATTATTATTATTATACAAGTGTTCAAAACTTTACAAATTAGACAAATTCATTGTCACATGTCTAATGAGATAAGTATAAGCATGTTAATATTAAAATCAAACAATTATAATTATTATAATTACAAAAATTTCAAAATGCATCTAACGTAGGACACATGTACACGTATGCTGTATATTTTACTTAGCAGAAAATCCATCATTGATCTCCGAATGATCTTAGCCGTCCATTTTGTACCACTTGTTAATAACTTAATGAAGTCCACCTAATACATTGGATCAAATTCAAGTTGCACAAGACTTGTGCAATAAAATAATTAACCATTTCTCTCTTTTTTTTTGTGACTATATATTAACCCTTTCTTTTGTTAATTGTTTCCTTGTTTCTAAAGGGTTATTAATAAAAGATTTAATGAAAAATATTTGGGGCATTATTTTTAGGGAATAAAAAATAAAAAGTTAACAATTTGATTCATTTTCAAATTTAAAATAATTGTCATCGAGTCTTATCATATTTATATATATTGAGACTATTTGCAATATAAATATTCTTTATCAATTATCACTTCATATATAATTTTTTTTAGTCTTTTTCTATCTTTTATTTTTGTCCAACTTCTCTCAAATGTCTAAACTTTTCAAAAGAATTACTCTAACTTTTTTTTCTCATATATCTTCGTTATATATATATATATATTTGCTTTTCAGTTTAGTTCTTACACTATTTTTATTTTTATAATTAGATCTTCTCTAATATAAAAAATATTATAGTTAACTAAATATTTATCTATAAATTAAAGATATCTAGTTATAATTAAAAACTTAATTAAATCTTTGATCATATATTTTTTGAATAAATATTCTATTAATTTAAATATTTTTTATATGAAAATAACCTAATTACAAAATAAAAATAGTATAAGAACCTAATTAATAAAAAAATATAAAATTCTAATTAAAAATTTTATAAAACTATAGAGACTTAAACTTTTTTAATATACCAAAAGTTAAAGCAGCAGTTATTTTGAAACCGCAGCAAATCATATAACATTCCTTGAAAATAAGGTTATGCTCATAGTGGAATTCCTACGTGGCGTTTCTCATATTGCTCCGGGTTTGTGCGCCACAGTTCAGTGATATTTTAAATTTTGAATTCAAAATAAATTTGGAGAAAAAATTCATTCCCATTATTTACGTTCTTTGATCTTTTTTCTTTTTAATGTTTTTAATGTTTTTTTTCTTTTTTTTGGGTCAATTATTGCAAAAGATTGAATGTTTTACCTTTCACTCGTTTAAACTATAAAGCATTCTGAGATTGTTACACCTTGCACCCTCCAAAAGATAAATTCAAATTCTCAAAAAATCACAGTAGAATAATTGAACCATCAAAGTAATAAATTGATATTCTTTTATTTTCAATTACATTTGATGTGTATAATGATGACCATTTATCCTTTACAGAACCTGACACCTACACGTTTGCATAGGAAGTTATGATTGCATTTCACAACTTCTAACCAATAATTGTTTGACTTACAAATTACCCCATTTGGTTAATATTACACACAAGTTATTATAAAGCTGAACCCAAATAGATATATCCAAATAATTAATCATTTCATGGTTTGTGAAATGAGTTATCTATAATGAATAGTTGTATGTATATATATAATCCTTGAAATCTATCCTATAACATATATTGAAAAGAAGGTTATTCTCATAGTGAAATTCCTACTATCATCTATCAGGTTTATTTTCAATTTCTATTATACATATTCATCTACCAAAATTTCAATGTCTTTAATCATCATCACATTTTATATTACATTCCTATATCAAACTAATTTCATTACACCACATTTTTTATGACTATTTATCCACCAAAATTTCATTGCCTTTAATCATCATGACATTTATATTACACTCCAACATCAAACCAATTTCATTACACCACACTTTTTATGATCGTATCTGATATTTTATTCCCTTTCTCAACTTGCTTTACAATTTACATGTACACACACGCCTAAAATTTTAAAACTTGAATACAAAATTAAAATTAAAAAAGGAATTCTCTCCATTTTTTGTTTTCATTTTTATCTCTTCCTCCTCTTTTTTGGTTCTTAACTTCTACTTCTTCATCTTCAATTTCTTTTCTTTTTTCTCCGTTCACTAATTCTGTTTTTGTATATTTTTTTCTTTTTCAGTAGTTCTTATTCGTCTTCTTCTTATAATTCTTATTGTTCCTAATTTAAGTCGGAAGTAGAGATTATAAAGTTAGTGTATGCATCAAGATAGAGAATGTCATTGTACCTGATGACTCCAATTTTTAGAGGAGTCATCGCAGTGGAGGCAACCCTATCGCTGGTGGTAGGGTTGCGGCGATGGATGAGATGGCGACTGCTACGGTGGTGGACCATGCTATGGCGGTGGTGGTCGCAGTAGGTGCGGTGGAGTTCGTGGTGATTTTCAATGCTGTAGTGATGGATACGAAGGAGGAAGCGACAAAAAAGAGCATATCGCTGAAAAGTATTGAGTGGCCGCCACAAAGAGAACATGCAATGAGATTATGAAAGCAGAGAGCACACAACAACGATATATAGTGTGTTTGGCAAACCCGTACAAAGAGAAAAAAGCTTATTTTTGTTGGGTTAATTTTTTGTTTAACAAACGTAGAAGTGATTTTGTATTCAAAATCACATTTACAAGAAATAACAATTTCTTGCTTATGCCTTTTACTAACGGATTTTTAGCCATTTACACTAAACATTTATTTTTTCTTTACCAATTTTATTCTTTAGACATGTTATTGTATTATTTATAAAATTCTTATTATTTCTGTTTATATGAGCTCTCTTTTTCTATTATTTATTATTTTTATTTTTTATTAAATTTTTATTTGACATTATATATCTTTATAATTGTAATTTTTGTATATTATATTTATTATTATCTTTTTATAATATGATTTATTGATCCCATTAGGTAAAATAAATTAAACAAAAAATTAACCATAAATAATTATAATAGTAAAACCTATGGGATATTAAAAAAAAGTACTAAAAGAACTAAAAATATATTATATAAAACACATCATCAAGAACTTTTAGATTTGTTTCATCACAACTAAGGTAAATATTTAATTTTATTATTTTTAGTATTTTTTATAATTATAATTCTAGTATATATAATTTTTTATTATATTTTTTTTATAATATAGATTATGATCCCATTAAGAAAAGACAAATTAAATAAAAAATTAATCATAAGTATTAATAAAATTATAAACGTTGAATTCTAAAATAATATTAAAAATAAGATTATTGAGAGTATTAGAACAAAAATATGATGTAAAAAAATACTAAATTAATATTTTTACGTTAATACTTAAAATTTAAGAAAAAATGTAACATATTTGATTAGATACTCTTATATATAATTTATATTTCTTATTTTTAATATAAAATATATTTTACTAATTTTTTATGTGTTATTTTTATTTTAATAAATAAATATAAATTTTATTATAAAATTAATTAATAAGATTATTTAAATATCTAAATTAAAATGATAGGATAATATAAAAAATTTATTTAAGTTGATATCTATTTTAGTAATTTTGCATCTAAAAATAATTTTAAATAGTGTAATCCAAACAATATTTATTTTACTATTTTTTTAGTGTGTGACTTTTTTGTTTAGTAGAGAATTTTACTGATTGTTTGAATGTTACTTTTTTTAGTTTCATTAATAATATCATTTATCTTCAAATAATATAACTTTTGAAAGTTTGTTATCTAAATATGGTGATAATTATATTGCACTGTATTGTAGTTTTTTATTAATAAAATTTTGACATTTTTGTAAATTTGTTAGTAAATGACATAACAAATATTTTTTGTTATATTAAGGTAATAATTTGTTTATTAAAATTTTAATTTTATTATTAAATTTTTTACAAGACTTTAATATTAAATTGTTTTATTCACAACTTTATTATACAATTATATTATAATGTATTTATTATAATTATATTTTAAATTTTTATTTATAAATTCTTGCATTTTTTTAAAAAAAAAATATGCGATATAATTTAATATAAAAAATTTATATTAAAAATTTATATTAAGTAATTAATTTAACTGTATCTTAATATTAATTTTTTTTCTTATACTTATCATACCCGTGCATCTCACGGGGCACTTCACTAGTATATTTGAAGACAGATAAGCCTTGAACAATATTGGTTGTCAAGTTGAAGACAAATTGAAACTTTTGTTTTGTTTAAGGATACAACTACTTTGTTCTATGCATTTTCTCTTTCATTTAAGCATTAAGAACCTTTTTTTCTCTTTTGGTCTTTTGCAACCAGTATCTAGTTCAAGAAACTGGTTGTAAATTGTAATAAGTAATAACCATTGTTGATTATATAGTGTGTCAATTGTGGCAGTTAGTTATTATTGCTGTGGTTGAAGAACTTCACAATAGGGTTATCTTGTGTGAGCAAATTTTTGAGCTGGAATAAGATTTTGGATACAATAATGGGATGCATACCCTCAAAGGTAGCAGAAAATAAGTCTCTGGATACACAAACAGTGCAAAATATGACCAAACTACCCTCAAAAGGATCACAGCATAGACCTCACCATGAAGATTTTTCTTTTCTTGCTTCTGAAACACCCTGTGAGTAGATACATACATACATAGCTTCCTTTCATCATGAACAACATAATTATCTGGTCAAAATTTGATTTTTGAACTCATTTGTTATGTGGGGCAGTTAGTGTAAGTGAGGTGGAATCATTGTATGAGTTGTTCAAGAAATTAAGTGCTTCAATTGTAAAAGATGGATTCATTTCAAAGGTATCTGGTTTCTAAGTCAAATTTTTTTTCAACTTCTTATGTTTATTTCTTAGTGTACTTAATAACACTATATTTTTTTCTTTATTTTTCTAATACATGAATTTTTCAGGAGGAGCTTCACTTTGCTCTTTTTAGGAACAGTAATAAGAGAAATCTCTTTGTGGATAGGGTGAGTGAATTGAATGAATCATTTTCATTCAGAATGTTTAAAATTTACATAAGAATTCAAGAATAATGAGTAAACAGATTTCTGATAGTGTTATCTATAAATTGTATTGTAATGACCATATATGAACTTAAGAAAATTTGATTGATTCTGTTGCAGATATTTGATCTTTTCGATGTCAATCGCAACGAACACATTGATTTCGGAGAATTTATCCGATCCTTGAGTGTTTTTCATCCAAGAACTCCTGAAGCAATCAAAATAAGATGTAAGAACTAAGAAATTTGAGTTTAGCAGAACAATAGAGTAATATCATTTGCATATTCATGCTTAGGACTTAGCTTATTTTCTTCTTTTTTTGCAGATGCATTTAAACTCTATGATTTGCGTCACACCGGTTACATCGAGCGTGAAGAGGTAAATTAAATTAGTAATCACAAAATTGTTTGAACATAGTTTGGGAATCTGTATAATCAACATAAGAAAATATTGAACTTGTGACATAATGGTTGTGTATGATTATGAACTTGAAGTATTCTTAAAATGAAGTGGCTGCAATCATTTAACTTTGGAAAACTTGTGAAAATTTTTTAGTTGAAGGAAATGGTGTTGGCGATTTTGGTTGAATCTGATCTGACTCTCTCTGATGAAGTAGTCGAAACAATCGTGGACAAGGTTTGTTTCTTGCCAGTGAAGTTATTAAATTCTCGAGTTAACTCGTAGGATCATAAGAGTTTACAAGTTTATTTCTGAGTTTAGTTTTATGATTTAAGTTTACCTGAACAATTCTTGAGTTTGATCACCTGAATCATATCTTAATTATTTTTCTATTATAAGGATTGATTTTCTTGGAGGTGTTGACAGACATTTGTAGAAGCAGATTCAAAAGAGGATGGAAGAATTGATCTGGAAGAATGGAAGGAATATGTGGAAAAGAATCCATCATTACTCAAGAACATGACTCTTCCTTATCTAATGTATGTTTCAAATACTATAATACAACAAAAATGCTATTCGTACAACAAAATCAACTACTAAAATTAGTCACCAATGTATTTTTGTGTATAAATACATGTGTAGTTTAATTTATTTTCAATGTATATTTATATTCCAACACATATTTTATACTGGTGGCTGATTTTGAGAATTGATTTTAGTGTACATATAACATGGTCAATAATACAAACCATATTGTGTAAGGAAAAAATAATTAGAATAGGAAAGAATTAATCAACGAGAAAATGAGGAAGAATTAAGAGGGAGCGATAATTCTTTGAAAAAATTGAAGAAAAGGAAATATATCCATTACTAATTCAATCATTTTGAGAATGGATCCTCTCAAATTTTTTGTTTCACTTGAGAGGGTAAAATTTTTTACCATATATCTTGTGGGTGAGACCAAAAGAAAATATAAAAGAGAAAACATTAAAGAATTAGAGATCACACTTTATTTTCTTAGTTAAAAAAAATTTGAAAGGATCTATTCTCCTACGCTTTTCATTACATTTTTACTCTATCTATTTATAGTAAATCAATTACTACTAAAACTATCTTAATTGAACACTGACCCTACTTACTTATTATATATTGCCTCATGACTTCTTCTTTTTTTTCCTTCTTCTTCTTTGAATTGTGCTCAATTAAGTGGTTTTAGAATTTGACTATTTTTTGTATAGTTTAATTTTGATACATTTTCAAATTTAAAAAAATTTATCTTGGACTTATGTAGTTATGTATAGAGATGACTCTTCAAATATTGATTTAAAAACAAAGCTATTTTTGCTAAGATAATATTAGATATTTTAATTATATTATTTGTATACCAAAAATCACTTATTAATTAGTCACCATATATAGAAATATGTATTTGACATATCATAATTTTTTTTATTATACTACTGCAAATAAATTTGATTACTGATCTATTGTAGATTTAATTATTTTACTATAATAATTTGATTATTTTGATTATTAATTATTCAATTAAAAAAATTTATGAATTAATATCTATAAATACAAACAAATATATAATGATTTATTTTAGTTACATGAAAATTTTTTAAGATATATACATAATGTTTTTCTAAAGCACTATTTTTATGCCAATTTCAGGGATGTAACTCTAGCATTTCCCAATTTCGTGCTGGATGCAGAAAAGGAAGAATCACACTAAAAGCTTCGAATGCATAGTATTGAACCAAAAAAAAATGTTATAATGAAGATCATGCTAAATTGAATTGGGTCGTATCTAAGAAATAACAAGAAAAATTTTCTCTCTCTCAACTTGAAAATTCATAATAAATTGCATTGACTTATCCAAAAGATTTTACTTCAATCTAGAGTTTGGCTATTCAGTTATTCGCCCTCTATTTTCGGCAGCATAAACTCGAAAGAGGTATGCACTCTACATGCTTATGATAAAAACTATATAAATTGAAATTTAGAATAAAATTTGACAAAATTAATAAGGAACAGTACGTGTAATGGATAAATAGAATACAAATAAATGAAAGTCGATTAAGTTGGAATTGATTCATTTCAAGTCAACATTGAATAGTCAATAGATTTAGTTTATTTTAGATTAGATTAAATTAAAATAATCCTCATCTATAATAGAAGTGATTATGTGAATCAGGTAAATTCATCGTACATATTTGGTGTTTATTATCAAATTAAAACAACTTGGTTTTACAAGGATGCCAACATATTACTTATTCAAATGGCACACTAGCACATTAGAAGAACTAATTTTGCTAGAAAAAAAACCAATAAAAAGTTTATATATCTAAAGATTAAAATGTATTTCCACTTTCAGGTTATGAAATTTTATTTTTCCACAACACTTAATCGCTTAATTATAATTAATTTTATGTTTCTGAATTATATAAAATATATATACAACTAAGCAATGAATTACTGCATATATAAAATAACAGTCGAATCTTTAACATTTACTAAAATAAATGAGAGAGCTAATTGTTCAGCAAACTTAAGTTGGTTCACTTGTTAACACCTAAAAAAAAAAGTATGGGCTATAAGCCCAACATGGTATGTTGAAAAATGGTTATTGGGCCTAAAGCCGAAGAAAAAGCCCATGATATCCCTAAACCCTAAACAGTTTCCTGAAGCAGTATCTTCTCCCCTACAAAAACCTCCATTTCCATCACCAAAACCCTACACCTCTTTCCTCCACTTCATTCACCTCACTCTGCCTACACTCCACAAAACCCTAATCCCCAACTACCATGACGGAGCTCGACCATTCTCTCTCCGAGAAGAAAAAGAAGAAGAACAAGAAGCACACCGATGACGACACCACCACCACCACAGACACCACCGTCGCCACCGCCGCTGACTTCATGATCAAGCCGCAGAGTTTCACCCCAACCCTCGACACATCACAATGGCCAATCCTCCTCAAGAACTACGACCGCCTCAACGTCCGTACAGGTCACTACACTCCGATCCCATCCGGTTACTCTCCGTTGAAGCGCCCCCTCCCCGATTACCTCAAATACGGCGTTCTCAACCTCGATAAGCCCGCCAATCCTTCCTCCCACGAGGTCGTCGCTTGGATCAAGCGCATCCTTCGTGTCGAAAAAACCGGCCACAGCGGAACCCTAGACCCTAAGGTCACCGGAAATTTGATCGTCTGCATCGACCGCGCAACGCGGTTGGTGAAATCGCAGCAGGGCGCAGGTAAGGAGTATGTGTGCGTCGCCCGACTCCACTCCGCCGTCCCTGGTGACTCGACTCGAGTTGCCAGGGCTCTGGAGACTCTGACGGGCGCTGTGTTCCAGCGCCCGCCGCTTATCTCCGCCGTTAAGAGGCAGCTTAGGATTAGAACTATTTATGAGAGTAAGTTGCTTGAGTATGATCCTGATAGGCATTTGGTTGTGTTTTGGATTTCTTGTGAGGCTGGGACTTATGTTAGGACAATGTGTGTTCATTTGGGTTTGATTCTTGGTGTTGGTGGCCATATGCAAGAGCTTAGGAGGGTTAGGTCTGGGATCATGGGGGAGAAGGATAACATGGTTACTATGCATGATGTCATGGATGCTCAGTGGGTTTATGATAATTATAGAGATGAGAGTTATTTGAGGAGGGTTGTTATGCCGCTCGAAGTGCTGCTGACTAGTTATAAGAGGCTTGTTGTTAAGGATTCGGCTGTTAATGCGATTTGTTATGGTGCCAAGCTGATGATTCCTGGATTGTTGAGGTTTGAGAATGATGTTGAGGTTGGGGAGGAGGTTGTGTTGATGACGACTAAGGGAGAGGCTATTGCGTTGGGGATTGCAGAGATGACAACTGCGGTGATGGCAACTTGTGATCATGGTGTGGTTGCGAAGATTAAGAGAGTGGTTATGGATCGGGATACCTACCCGAGGAAATGGGGGTTGGGCCCGAGGGCTTCGATGAAGAAGAAATTGATTGCAGAGGGGAAGCTTGATAAGCATGGGAAGCCGAATGAGAAGACACCGCAAGAGTGGATGAGGAATGTGGTTTTGCCGACAGGTGGGGACAGCATAATTGCCGGAATGGCTGCTTCGGTTGAGGCAGATGGAGAGGGGAAAAAGAGGAAAGCTGCAGAGGCCGATGGTAGCCCTGCGGCTGTTACTGCTAAGAAGGCTAAAGTTGAGGAAGTTGAGAAGGTTGAAGTGGAAGAGAAGGTGAAGGTTAAGAAGGTGAAGGAGGATGTTGTGGATATTGAGGTCGAGAAGAAGGAGAAGAAGAAAAAGAAGAAGAAGGATAAGGAGAATGAAGTGGCATCTTCAGATGAGGAGAAAACTGACAAAGAGAAGAAAAAGAAACACAAAGAAAAGGAAGAAGCTACTTCACCGGAGAAAGATAAATCTGAGAAGAAGAAAAAGAAGAAGGACAAGCATACTGAGGAAAATGGAAAGGATGGTAGTGATGCTGACAGAAGCGAGAAGAAGAAGCATAAAAAGAAGAAAAATAAAGATGCAGATGAAGAATAGGCAGCAGATATGTACTTAGGAAGTTTGGTTGGTTAATCACTTCTCTCTGTTGTCCATCTTCCAAAAAATTTTCCCAGTTTGCATTTAGGATATGCACTTTATCTTTAATACCTTGATGTTATTGGTAGTCTTTTTTGCCTTT
The DNA here is from genome assembly GCF_014773155.1 of Arachis stenosperma. Classification (NCBI taxonomy): domain Eukaryota; kingdom Viridiplantae; phylum Streptophyta; class Magnoliopsida; order Fabales; family Fabaceae; genus Arachis; species Arachis stenosperma. The sequence goes on from NC_080384.1 coordinate 51,451,324, forward strand.
CGTCAATAGTTATGTTTCAGAAAATTTGTGGTATGCTTATATGTACTCTGGTTAACTTTGTATTGTGTTTTTGAATGAGCATCCACTAATGGTTATATTGGCTGGCGAATATCTGTAGGAACTTCAAATTTAAATTGTTTTGATTTATCATGATTCATGATTGACCTATTTCAGGGCCCGAATTTTCCTGCACTGTTTTATTGATTGACATGAGATGTTCCTGTTTGATGTTCACTTCATTGTTGTGGCTCACATTATGTTTTGTGAACATGGTTGTAGATCCTTTTTCTGCCAAGAACTACTTTTCTCCAAGAATTAATTGTGTTCCTTTTGTTACCGTTTCGATATAATATACTTCTTCACATTCACAATAATCAGTAGCAGTGTGTTACATTGAATTTGTTTCCACTGCCATAAGTAATTCTCTATCATGTGGCCACAAATTACCTGATTGAGTTGTGTGCTGTAATTATTTACCTTGTTTTGATGGAAATCTGAAAGTATTTGCAAACACCTTATGAAAATCTTAAAAAGTATTCTTTTGGCCATCGTAGTACTATTATAGTATTGGAAATATTTCAAGTGCACTGGTGCACCAGTTATTTTAACCGTTGATTTCAATTAATATATTATATATATTTTTTATAATTTAGATCAACGGTTAAAACAATTGGTGCACCGGTACTCCCGGTGCACTTGAAATGTTTCCTATAGTATTATCCCTTCCATTTGCTGACATGAGATCTTCCAGGTGTGTTCATTCCAAATGTGTCTGTCATGCCAATTTTTGGATTGACGCACTTGCGTTTCTCCTTTTTGGTTCAAGGTTTTGGACGAAGTCATTACCCATTGTTGAAAAAGAGTACAAAGTATAAACAGCTATGGTCTATGGGGTCTATGGATGACACTCGGAGATTTTAGATTTTCATTGGTTTTATTCTCTCTGTATTTTGTAGGCTAATTTTTTTAGTTATGGATGTAAAAATGGTGATATATTTTAATATTATAATTTTTGGTGTTTTTTAAAACGGTGGAAAATATACAAATTGGAGGGTCCGATTTCTGTACTTCAATATTTTTAATTTTTTTTAACACGAATCGGAAGGTTTGATTTCTACTTCTTAGTTAAACGATTCCACATTTGAGAATAACATCCCAACAATCCACATTTTAAAAAAACACCACTACCACTCCAATATTAAAAATAAAAAGTTTGTATTTTGTATTTTAATATGTATTTTATATGAGTTATTAATTTGGTAATTATTTTTTGTGTACATATAACATAATTAATAGAAAATATGTGTTTTTATTATAGAATGAAATGTAAAATTTTATAAAGGTTAATAACCAAAATAGTCTCAAAATTAAGGTGCATTAATTTAGATCTCAAAAAAATTACATTGGTCTTTAAAAAATACAACTATCAATAAGATTGATTAATATTAGATTGATTTGTTTGATTTTTATTAAAAAAATTAAAAAGTATGTATCAAAGCTAATATATAATTATAGTGAGAGTGACTACAAAAAGGCATCTCTTATCATATTCTAATTCAAAATGTAACTTTCAAAGCAGTGTTTTCCTTGTCCAAAAAAGAAATAGCTGTCTACTGTGTTATCCTTTCTAGAAATGGTACCCTTTTAACTTTTTGTAATAAACTAAATTAGCTATTTTCTTACCAAAAAAATCTTGGACTTCTTGGGGCAAATAAAATTAAATGCTAATCTTGGTGTTCTTGGGTTGCAATGACAACTAGGATAGTATCAAACACATTTTCTTTGTCACTTACACTTTCAAATCCATGGAAACTAAGGGTACTTCTCAGTGGTTCTTCTATTTTCTTCCTTTGGCATTTTCCAAATTATATCATGAAGAAATATAAATTATGAGTAAATATAAGAAAAAATATAAGACTAATATAAATTATGAGTTTCATTTTATTGATTCATGTTTTTCTTTTTGTGTGAAAGAAAGGTACAATAGCATGGACACAAAGTATATGGTGAAGTAGTTTATATATTCAAATAACATTAATAGGAAAAAGTATTTATAAAATATGAGCAACTTTATAAATAAATTTGAAATCTTAGAGACTTTTTAATGCATTTCTTCTTGCCGTGGAATTGTTTTTGTGTATTCTCCAATATCTATCTTATCCTCCAACTTTTTTTTGTTAATATTAAAAAATATTGTGCACACTACAAATCTATTTAATTAACTACAGGTTATTTAGGAATCAGTCATCTGATAGTTTCAGTTGACATTGAGAATTACGTGACAAAAAATTGGCCAAACTGACAATTAATTAATAAACTGGTAAAATTGGTCGGATTTCTTTAGAATTATCAGTTCGGTAATATACTTTTAAAACAGTGTTATTTTTTATTTTTAAAAAGAATAAAATGATAAATAAATCCTTAAAGATTTATATTTTGTACAAATTAGTTATTAAAAAATATTAATAAAGTCTTCCAAAATAATAAATATAAATAGTTTAAATTAAGACTTTTTAAAAGACTTTATTAATAATGTTTTTAGAGTATATATCCAAATAGGTTCTTAAGAAATTTCGAATAAGATGTTTCTGTCTCCAAATAAATTAGAAATGGATCATCTCAATTTTTTTAACAATTGAGGGAGTAAAGTGTGATATTTCACCAATAATTTTATAAGTGGGATCAAGAAAAAACGAGAGAGAAAGCAATGAAGAATTAGAGATTATATTTTACTCTCTCAATTTTTTTTTTTAACAATGGAGTGGATTCATTCCTATTTTATTATGTTAAGATTCCTAAACTTTATAAAAACAAGACATATAGATCTTTCTGTCATATTTTCTAGAACCTATTTATTCAAGTGAAAACCATGAAATTGATTAAGATAGAGATTTATATATCTTATTTTTCTAAAGTTTAGGATGTCAATGAGGGCCAAAAACGTTTAATGCAAAATTTCTTAAAGACCTGTTTAATTATATATTTTTAATTTATAGCATAGTTATCAAATTCGGACTAGACTGATCGGTTCGACCAAAAAATCGAACTTTAAACAAGTCTGAGTTAACATTATAATCAGACAAGCAAACAAACTAATCAAACTCAGAAAATCCAATCAAATTCGTTATAAACCAAAAATAAAACCAGACCGATTGATCCACTGATGTTAGCACGCGCATCACTCAAATTTCGAAAAATTGGAGGATATGCTGCTCGGCTGGATTTGAATTTGAGACTTGCAAAACAACCACTAGACCAAGTTTACTCTTTATAATGTTTGGTGTCTTTTTATAAATATATTATTAACTATTAAACATATCATAATTAATAATTTGATGTATTAATTTTTAGTCATGCAAATTTAAGATATTTTTTATCTTTTTATTTTAATGAATAGAGTTTATATTAATTTAATTTATTTTTTTTATTTTATATTTACTCTTTTTTAAATTAATTATTTTTTAATTATATATAACTATTAAAATAAATATTAAACTTTGTTAAATATTTATAAATATTAAAAGAACATAAGCAAAAATTTTTTATTAATCATAACATATTTTTGTTATTGATAATTATATGACATTTATTAATATTAATATTTTTTAATATATATTTAAATAATATAATAAATACTAATTAATTAATGAATTAAAAAATAAATTAATTTAATATAAAAAAATTAAATTTTATATAATTATTTAATTATGATCGAATTAATTAATCTAATCGATAATTTACTAGTTGAATTAGTACCCAATAATCCAATAATCTAACCAAATTAATTGTAAATTCAATTTTAATAATTATAATTTATAGACTAATTTATTCGAAATATAAATTTTTAAAAATTTATTTGTCCTTTCGGCTCCCAAAAAAAAAAAAAAAAAATGCCAAATACACCCACTAGGCCACTACCCATCCCCCACCCCTGAAGAAGAACCCAACCCTAAACCTTCTTCGAACGTTGCCAGCAGCGCCCATCCCTCTTCAAAGTCGTCGTCGAACTCTTCTCCTCCGGTACAGGGTACTGTCGTCATCCGGGGAAGCTCTACTCGGCCCTTCTCGCATCGTTCCTCCTCTCCTCGCCGTCGCACGAAGTTATGAGGTGAACTCGTGGCGTCGCCGTCGCGAAGGGTTCCTCCGCTCCTCGCGTGGGTCGTCGCTGCTTCTCCCCTCCTCGCCGTTTTTGGTTGTTGCCCCTTCTCTTCTCCTCTGATTTTAGGTAATTCTGTCTCACACTCTCATCGCGAGCTCACTCTGCTTCACACTCTCCGAGCTCACTTTGTCATCGCCGTTCTTCTCTCGCCATCTCTCCGGTAAGCCAATGCTTCTTCAGTTTCATCTTTTTTCCAATTAATTTTTAAGATTCTGAACTGAGTTTGTGCTCAGAGTTTGGAATTGGATTATTTATTTAATTTGTTGGATGCTGATGTGATTCTAAATTCAATTTAATTTGGATTCTGAGTTTGGAATTGGATTCAATTTGATTTAAATTTTAATGGTTTGTCTGAATGCAGAGGCATTTATCATTTAATTTATATGATTGATTTATTTTCTGGGAAAAATTAATTTTTTATGTAGGTTATTGTAGTTAGTAGCTTATAATACAAATTGGTTTGGTCTTAAGAATTGCGCATGTCCTTTTCCAACTTGGGAGATTGGCTATGGCCTTTCCCAGTCTTTTGAGTACTGAAATAAGTATTGGAAACAAGAAGTTTTGGTGTTAATGATTATGTTGTGACTTTGATTTATACCTTTTTGAAATTGAACCTGCTATTTTGTTAATTATGTGTTGGTATTTGGTATTTTATTGCATATTAGTGGTTGTAAATAGTTAGAATATGTTACTCTTTTGAATTAGTATAAAAAAACCCAAAAACCGAACCAAGCCAATTCAATTTTAATTGGTTTGGTTGGTTTTTAAAAAAAACCAAACCAAACCAAACTAAATATTTTATATATAATTAATTCGGATGAATTTTTTTTAAATACGAACCAAACCAAACCGCAAACTGAACACTCCTGCTAGTTAGTCTTCTCTACACTTTCTTTTTTTTTTTTTTTAATTTTTCAATAATTTTCTTCTGGTCCCTTTTTCAACTTTAGGGTCTTTTGAGATGTGACCGCTAAAAGAGGAAAATTAAATTCACCCTTCTCCAAACACTCCCATCATTTTGTAGGGTTTTTTGTTACTAGCCCCCAAATGTTGGTGCTTTGTCTTTTTCACTTTTAATTTTCCCCCTTTTCGGTAAATTGAAAAAACAAACAAAAATTGAATATTGTTTTCAATTTAGGGTATTTTGTTTTTTCTCAATTCAGAATTTTACATGCCAACTTTTCACTAGGGTTTTTTTTTTTTTTTTTTCACAGTGGGGGGTTTTGTGGAGGGTAAAAGGGGGTGTTTCAGAACCATCAATTTTCTCGTTGGATTCTCTTAGGTTTTGAACGGAGTGAGTGAAGTTCTCAGCTCCCTCCACTCCCCCGTTGGGAGAAAAACAAAGAGAGATTGAATTTGCATCGAACAGTGAAAAAGAACCTGTTTTTGGTGCAAAAGAAGATATTTTTGGAAGATGAAAGCTGAGAAACCAATCTGGGTTAGGCATGAGGGTATGCAAATTTTCTCCATTGATGTTCAACCAGGTGGCCTACGCTTCGCTACTGGCGGTGGTGACCACAAGGTATGTACTTTTCTTCTTCTCTAAGTCTTAATTGCTTTCTTTTTCTTTTTTTTCTTTGAATTTTTCCAAGGGTCTCAATTTACTGATATCAGTTTGAATTTTGGATTATGGAATTGCTTGGTATCTATGGATATTGCTTATCATTTGTTTATATGGATAAGTCGAATATTTTTGTTCCATTTTGTTTGATATTTTCACTGAACTCATTGGGAAAAAGAGAGTCTGTTAGACAGGTACTCTGAGGCACAATTGGTTTCTTTTTTGTTTGAATTTTCGAATAGTCCAACCCTTTGAGCCGTGTTTTTCATTTAGGTTCGCATATGGAATATGAAGTCTGTTTCTCTAGACTTGGCAAATGATGACTTCACTCAGAGGCTTCTTGCCACCCTGCGGGATCATTTTGGGTCTGTTAACTGTGTTAGGTGGGCTAGGCATGGGAGGTATGTTGCATCGGGGTCTGATGACCAGGTGATATTGATTCATGAGAGAAAACCTGGTTCAGGAACCACTGAATTCGGCAGCGGAGAGCCACCAGATATTGAAAACTGGAAAGTTGCGATGACTTTGAGAGGGCACACCGCAGATGTGGTAATGCAATCGCTTTTACTATTTCAACCTCTTTTGATTTACTAGAGAAGTATTCTATGTTTCAGTGAAATTAACTCATCATTATTTTATCATTACCTTGCTCCTCCAATGTCTTTACATTTTCAATGAGCATCTTTAACTTGGGATCTATTTATCCATGCTTAAAGTAGGTGGATCTCAATTGGTCACCTGATGACTCCACATTGGCTAGTGCGAGTTTGGACAATACTATCCATATATGGAATATGAGCAATGGCATTTGTACTGCTGTTCTAAGGGGCCACTCTAGCCTTGTTAAGGGGGTTGCTTGGGATCCTATTGGATCTTTTATAGCAAGTCAATCTGATGATAAGACTGTCATTATTTGGCGAACTAGTGATTGGAGTCTTGCTCACAGGACAGATGGTCACTGGGCAAAATCAGTATGTATCTTTGTTCTGAAATCTCTTATAGCCAAATAATACTTTCTGTTTTCTAATTGAATTGCCTACTTTTCAGCTTGGATCAACCTTTTTTAGACGGCTTGGATGGTCTCCCTGTGGTCATTTTATCACCACTACTCATGGCTTCCAGAAGCCGAGGCATTCAGCGCCTGTCCTAGAGAGAGGGGAATGGTCTGCAACATTTGACTTCTTAGGACACAATGCCCCAGTTATTGTGGTGAAATTTAACCATTCAATGTTCAGAAGAAATTTTTCCGATGCTCTAGAAGGGAAGTCTGTACCTGTTGGGTGGGCCAATGGTGCTTCCAAGATAGGAAGCAAAGAGGCACAACCATATAATGTTATTGCCATTGGAAGTCAAGATCGAACTATAACAGTGTGGACGACTGCAAGTCCTCGTCCTCTCTTTGTGGCTAAGCATTTCTTCACACAAAGTGTTGTGGATTTATCTTGGTATGCTTGTTATCTATGGCTTCATTGTGTATTTATGCGTGTGCATGGACTAATATAGTTCTTCCATCTTGCTAAGTGATACCTATTATTAATTGTTTCCCATTTTAAACAGGAGCCCTGATGGATATTCACTTTTTGCGTGTTCCTTGGATGGAACTGTGGCCAAGTATAATTTCGAGGTGAATGAACTTGGTCAGAGGCTAAATGATGCTGAATTAGATGAGTTGAAGAAGAATCGCTATGGTGATGTCAGAGGGCGTCAAGGAAACTTAGCGGAAAGTCCAGCACAATTATTGCTAGAAGCAGCTTCTGCCAAGCAAACACCTAGCAAAAAAGTGGTTTCTGATATCCAACCAAACGAAATAATCGCAAAACCTCATGTCAATGTCACCATTGCTACAAAGACAGTTGAGCCGCAAGTTGGTGATAGTAAGAAGAATGGAGGTCCTGTTGGTGATGGGTCAACCAAAGTTATGAACTCTGTCCGGATTTCTAGCCCAGTTAAACAAAGAGAATATCGAAGACCTGATGGTCGAAAAAGAATTATTCCAGAAGCAGTTGGAATCCCTGCTCAGCAGGAAATCATGTCTTCTGCAGTTCAGTCCCAGGCACTTGATTTTCCCCTCCTGGTTTCTGATAACAGAAAGGGTACTAATGGGGTTTTACCCAATGATGACGGCATAAGAGGTAGTACCTTCAGTGGAGCACTTGGCCGAAATTCAGATTTGAAAGAACGTTCTGGGGTTACTGCTAGGGCCACAATATCTGAGAGCCTAGTGATTGAGAAGGTCCCAGCTACTACTGGAAGGGAAGGAATCATCAATGTTGAGCAGTTGGGAAATTCAGCAACTTCTAGTTCCTCGACTGCTTCTGGTGCAAGTCTTTCCATCAGGGTATTTGATAAGAAAGGTGGAGACGATACTTCACCTATTTGTTTGGAAGCACACCCAAGAGAACATGCCGTGAATGACATTGTAGGGGTGGGAAGTACGTCCACAATGAGAGAAACAGAAATCTCTTGCACAAAGGGGACTCAAGTACTGTGGTCTGATAGGATATCCGGAAAAGTCACTGTCCTAGCTGGAAATGCAAATTTTTGGGCAGTTGGGTGTGAAGATGGATGCCTGCAGGTGAACATGATTTTATTTGTTATTTAGAATTTTCCATACCCATAGATGTGTTCAGCTGTATTGTGTATCGTGTTGTATCCATCTTCTGTAGAATGTCACACTGACTATTCTATATTAATTGATGCCTATGCTACCAAAAAAAAGATATACACAAAGTGTGGGAGACGAGCAATACCTGCGATGATGATGGGATCTGCAGCAACATTCATAGACTGTGATGAGTGCTGGAAATTGTTGCTGGTGACAAGGAAAGGGTCCCTTTACTTATGGGATTTATTTAACCGAACCTGTCTTCTTAATGACTCGCTGGCATCTCTTGTTGCTTTGGGACCTAGTTCATCTGCCAAAGATGCAGGTACCATAACTTGCCTGCATATGTTTAATATATGAGATGCTTGGTTTCTTACTATTATATTAGTGCTAATTGTTCAACTTATGCAAAGTCAAGCATAAGTTTCCGACAATTTTTTCATATTCTTCTGTTATAATTTTTTCTTTTCCAGGAACAATCAAAGTTATATCTTCAAAATTATCAAAATCCGGTTCTCCTCTCGTTGTTTTGGCCACTCGCCATGCTTTTCTATTTGACATGAGTCTCAAGTGTTGGTTAAGGGTTGCAGATGACTGCTTCCCTGCATCAAATTTCGCCAGCTCTTGGAGTTTAGGTTCAATTCATAGTGGTGAGCTGGCATCCTTGCAGGTTGATGTTAGAAAATATTTGGCCCGGAAACCAGGCTGGACTAGGTATGTATTTATTGATTTCTGTATTTGGTACTGCATCCTCCCCTCCCCCACCCCTCCCCCGGTGCAAAAAAAAAAAAAAAAAATTGAAGATGCTATTGAGTACTTTTACGACATTGATTTATCGTACTTTAGGACATGTAAAAAGCATTAACCGAGTAATGAAAACAAAGCAGACTTCTTCTCTAGGGTGTTTGATTCATGCTTGTAAATTACTTTTCCATGTGTACGATAGTATCGAGTTCTAGTGAAACACTTTCTAAACATGAACATTTTTCATGCAGATTGACAGATGACGGAGTGCAGACACGTGCTCATTTGGAAGCTCAACTGGCTTCTTCTTTGGCTTTGGGATCTCCCAATGAATATCGCCAGTGTTTATTATCCTATGTTCGCTTTCTTGCAAGGTATTCTTATACACTCCATTTACTTGATGTAAACCAAATGCGATTTGGAACATTCTCATTCTTGCATATATGGGCCATGAGGTGCTCTATGCAATTACACTACCTGAAGACTAAACCAAGGTTATAAAATGATTTCAGAGAAGCAGATGAATCTCGATTACGAGAAGTCTGCGAGAGTTTCCTTGGACCTCCAACAGGGATGGCTGAAGAAGCATTATCAGATTCAAAAAGCTTAGCATGGGATCCTCTTGTGCTTGTAAGTCTAATCTATTTATTTACTTTTTCAGGCAGGGGGAAAAATAGTTGAGAGATAGAATTGTGAATGCTTGCTATGATTACTATTTTATTTTGTTCCTCCTGTTTGTTTTTCTCTCATAAAATGAAGCTATATGGTGAATGAATCAGCTTAAGTGAGTTTGATTGTTAATGAATTTTGTTTATCATCATCTTGAAATCTTCCATTTGGATATTTGCAGGGACTGAAGAAACACAAACTTCTTAAGGAGGATATCCTTCCATCAATGGCTTCAAACAGGAAAGTCCAGAGACTGCTTAATGAATTTATGGACCTTTTATCGGAATACGAGATTGCCGACACCAATCAAGAGGTGTTACTCAAGACAGCGTTGCCCAAAGCCGATCAAATTGAGAGTTGTTCGATAACAACAGATAAAGTCAATAATGCTCTGCAAAAATCAGATACGAACCCTCGTGAATGTCAAGCCATAGATTGCAACAAGGACAGTCCCCAGGTAGCAAAAGATCCAACGGATTCCACTCCTTCCCTTGGAAATGAAGAAAATCCAGATGCATGTGGAGCTGATGAAGTTGTCCCAGATTCCCAGCCGATGGAAGACGGTTCTTGACTTGGACATAGATAGTGCATGCAATTGGAGGAAGCCTTTCACCATGTAGTGTATCAACTACTTGGTATGTTTTCTAACATGGCCTGAATGAATGAATGTTTAATCCACACCCTTCTGCATTTTCCAAGCAAATCTATTACATTACACCTTTTTCCATTTTGGCCAATAGGAATCAATTTCTATTGATGCTCAAATTATGTCTAATTTGTACACTATAAGAGCTTTCATCTAAAGCTAGCTGATCCATCTTCACTAACTGGAGTACAACAGTTCTTATAAAGATAGCAAAGATATTTAGTTTCTATTTTGCTTTATACAATTTCAAGTGCTGGCAAAATTAGAGCTGGTCAATGTTGTAAATCTGAACCATGGTGTTAGTTTTGTCTAACAACTATGGTAAACTCCATCTCTGTATAATATGTGACCGCTGATGGTGTTTTTTATCTATTTATTAATTTTTTTTATGGAAGCAATTATTATATACTTTAATAAACGGTGCTCACTATTATTTTAGTGTTATTTTTTTTCAGAGGAATGTATATGACTATATGTACAAGTTTAACACTTCACATTTTGAAATCCTCAATAAAAAAGGTACAATAGCATAGACATACAAAGTATATGGTGAAGTAGTTTATATATTCAAATAACATTAACAGGAAAAAGTATTTATAAAATATGAGCAACTTTATAAATAAATTTGAAATCTTAAGAGCCTCTTTTTATGCATTTCTTGTTGCCGTGGAATTGTTGTGTATTCTGCAATATCTATCTTATCCTTCAGCTTTCTTTTATTTATATTAAAAAATATTACATATATATTAAAAATTAATTATTGAATCAGTTATAATATATTTATGTATAAATACATATTTACTATAAATATAATACATAATAGAGCGTAATAAAGTTTTTTATTTATGTAGTTAATCTCATGGCGGGATAAGATTTTTTGTTGTTTTATTGTTATTTAATTTATTTATTATATATATTTTATATTTTAATTTTATATTGATGACTGATTTGGTAACTAAATTTTAGTGTAGTTGATTAATATTTTGTAAAAATGAGTGTTCGTGGTGGAAATCTAATCATAAGATGCAAAGCAGCAATTTTGGTGTCCAATTTGGTTAATGTCAAATAAAATCTAAATAAAGTTCACAAAATTGATTATGCTATTCTATCACTATCACGAATTTGACCGTGGAAAAGCACAAAGGAGGAAGAGATGAGACATCATACATAAGATGAGAGGAGTATCACCATAATTTAATGTTTGTTCAGAAGGTGATTCTTTAATTTCCCTGCTTCAATTAGCTTCTAAAATTGAGATTATTCAAATGAAGTATTGAGAGAGGAAATGAATTTAAATTATCTAACTGTAAAATAGGAGAATTTTAATACAGTAAAATTCTTTATAAAATGCATTAGATTAGACATTCCATTATTCCTTCAAGAATATGAAATTTCTCACAACACAAGTGACTCAGTGTTTCAAATTTCAATTGTAACGTTAGAAATAGAAAACCATTACAATGTCCTTTTCTTTATTGCTCTGAAAAGGAGGAGCGCACACGGTTTTGCATAACGGTATCTCCGAACATAATAACGAAGAATATTGCTCTTTTCTATGCAAAAGAAAAGGCCAAAAAGAAATGAAATAATGGTACCCTTCTATCAAACCCTTTTACACGTGTATACACATAGGTGTGTATGTGTACGGTAACCAGGGTTAACACTTATCTCTTTCTTTCGTCAAAACAGTATATTATACGGAGTATGAAGTAGAATGCTACGTATACTTATACTAGGCGGCTACACGCGTTTGTCTTGTTCCACAAACAAACCATTTTTCTCTCTCTTTCTTTCTCTCCTTGTGTTTTTTCACATTTTTCCGAGTCAATGTTAAGAAATAAGAACCCTTTACCTGTTCTTTGTTTTCTCTGCAATCTTGAATTGAAAACTCTTCATTTGGCTCAATTAACAGAACCCCATTACGCCATTTCTTCTTCCTGGTGCTAAAGCTAGGAACTTTCTTCTGCTTCTGCTTCTGGGGGTGGTAAGAAAGATATTACTTTTCTGTTCTTTCTGCCCTTTCTTTCCTCTGTTGAGTTATGCCGTTGATTATTCTGATCTATTTGTGATTTGATCCGAATAAGAAGTTTCTTAGAGATTGAATTTGATTGATCTTTGGCTTTCAAGGGAGGGAAAGATGTGGAATTAGGGGAATTAGGGTTTCATTTCCCCCTTTTTCGTATGCTTTTTTCCAATCAAAAGATTCTATCTTTCTGTGCATATTTTGGTTCAATTTGAGCTTGTTTGGTCATTTGTGTCTGGTGTGTGTCATCATCACACCTTAGGTAGCTCTAATTGCACAGAAATTATGGCTGACTTGTGAAAATTGTTAGGAAGTTAGGGTTTCAGGCTTTCTAGGTCAGAGACTCTGTCAACCTTAATTGGTTTTCAAATTTTCCGTTTGATAATCCTTTGTAACTGAAAATGTCATCTTCCGGTGTTACCATTCTTAGCCCTGTGCCAAGGGAGTCACTGTTTACTCCAAATGGGTTCACTCCACTGCACTTGTCTATGGACCAAGAGTCCATATTCATATACCTTTCCTTCTCGGGGTCTGTGACCCCGATGCGCGTGCTGCCCTGCGATACCATCGAGTCGGTAAAACTCAAAATCCAAAGGAATGAAGGTCTTCCTTCATTGAAAAACAAGCAGAGATTAGTTTGTGGCGGTCGAGAGCTTGCGCGGAGCAATTCGCTCCTCAAGGACTATGGGATTACAGAAGGGAATGTCTTGCATTTGGTGATCCGGCTCTCGGATTTGCAGACCATCAATGTGAAAACTTCTTGTGGCAAGGAGTTCACTTTTCAGGTGGAAAGATGCAGGGATGTTGGGTATGTCAAGCAAGAGATTGCAAAGAGGGAGAAACAGCTCGCTGATCCTGAACAGCAAGAAGTAGTGTGTAATGGGGAGCCGCTTCAGGATGAGAAGATTATAGATGAGATATGCAGCAAACATAATGATGCGGTGATACATCTTTTTGTTAGGTTGAAGTATGCAGAAGTTAGTACAGGACTCGACGAGTTGTCTGTTGTTGCGACGGAGTTGAATGATGCAAAACATTTCGACGCTGACGAGGATGGTTATAGGAGGAAATACGATGCTGGTAAAGAAGATGCAGGAAAGGAGTATGAACCAAATGAGAAAACTGTGCCAAGGACTCTTGGTACAAATGATCTTTTGGAGCCGATCATTGTTAACCCTAAAGTGGAGCTGGATTCTGAGGTTTGGAATATGATAAACTCTACATATGATGGATTAGATCATGGAAATAGTCCAATTAGATCTGCAGAGGGCACAGGAGGAGCTTATTTCATGCTTGATTCGACAGGGCACAAGTATGTATCTGTTTTTAAGCCTATTGATGAAGAGCCAATGGCTGAGAATAACCCTAGAGGTTTACCTTTGTCATTAGATGGTGAAGGCTTAAAGAAGGGTACTAGAGTTGGCCAAGGAGCGTTCAGGGAGGTTGCAGCTTACATTTTGGACCATCCGATAACAGGGCACAGGTCGTTATTTGGCGATGCAAAGGGCTTTGCTGGGGTTCCGCCTACTGCTTTGGTTAAGTGCTTGCATGAAGGATTTAACCATCCGGGTGACGTGACTACTAAGATCGGCTCCTTGCAAATGTTCATTGAGAATAATGGAAGCTGTGAGGATATGGGCCCCGGTGCTTTCCCTGTGAAGGAAGTGCATAAGATTTCCGTGTTGGACATGAGGCTGGCTAATGTAGATAGGCATGCCGGGAATATTTTGATCGGCAAGGATGCTGAAAATGGCCAAGCTGTTCTCATTCCAATTGATCATGGATACTGCTTGCCCACAAGTGTAAGCACCATTCCAATTGTTGTTGATTTATTCATATTTGATTAAAGCTATGCACTTGATGATATAGGGTAAGATAATGTTTTATTCTTATTCATAACCAATAATAACTTGAGTCTTCTTTTCCTTGTTCCAACAGTTTGAGGATTGCACCTTTGAATGGTTGTATTGGCCGCAAGCTCGCCAGCCATACTCGCCGGAGGTTATTGACTATATAAACTCACTGGATGCTGAAGAAGACATTGCCCTTTTGAAGTTCCATGGATGGGATCTTCCAGTTGAATGCGCCCGTGTTCTTCGAATCTCAACCATGCTTCTGAAGAAAGGAGTTGAGAGAGGAATGACCCCATTTGCCATTGGAAACTTGATGTGTAGAGAATCCTTGAACAAGGAATCAGTGATTGAAGGGATTGTGCAAGAAGCACTGGATTCCGTTCTTCCTGGCACAAGTGAAGCCACATATCTTGAAGCTGTTGCATCCATCATGGACAAGCACCTTGATGAGATATGCACTTCAATTTCTTAACTAAAGTAGAAATTTGGTATATTAATTTCTATGTACATGTATTCTCTAGTACATACATAACTAATAGCTCCAATGATTGTTGTTTCATTCTATCATAGTAGTTTCCAATATTTCACAAATTTCTTTCATCAAGTTGTTCATTTGTTTACCCTCTTTAACTTCTGAGTTCCTTTGAAGGAATATTTTTACCTTTTTATGACTAGAGACGGTCTTGGTTTCAAAGTTGTTGGGTTTTTTTAGTGGCATGCTTGTGGTTCTTGCAAATTTAGGGTTTTATTTAAGTGCAGACTCTAAAAAGAGTTCTAATTTGTGATGGATTAGTCTTTGATTTGTCAGTTGCCAGTTTGCAATAGGGTATTGAATTAAAAAAAATGAATTTACAAGAGGGTGGGGGAAAATGTGTTAATGTTTGAGCTAAAATCTTATGGAGGACATGTCCAGTTTTGTGTGAGACAAATCCCATGGGGAATAATATAGGAAATAAGTATATATAGGATAATAAGTTTTTTTTTTTTCATTTGTTCCACTCATTTCAGGTATATTTATTTAAATAAAAAACCCAAATTTAGGCTCTAAGATTTTAATATGGATAATAATCTCTGCCACCCAAGAAGAATATGATTAAATGATAAAAACAATAGCTAATTTAATATGCAAAATTTCTCTTCTCGAGATATTAACCTTTACTATTACATCAATAGTATAGTATATAATTATATATATATATATATATATATATATATATATATATATATATTTGTGCTGCTTGAATAAAATATATAGTTGGTGTTTTATAAGGTCAAGAGAGTCTGTATTATCTCTATTAAAATACAGCTGTCAGTTAGGTAAAGTGGTTGACACTTGACAATGCAACTCAAGATATGTGGGAGAGATTGCTTGAACCTATGCAATTTTGTCTAGAATTATGACTTTGAAGCAATGAATTGTTCAACTCAATTCATAAAAACAATAGCAATTTGCTTCAATTCAAAGGTCAAAGATATATTGTTGATAAAACAAAATAAGAAGAGTAAGTATTCTTGCACAGTAAGTTGTCATTCTTTTTATTGTTCTTTGTTCATTTCATGTTAAGAAAGTTGTTGCTATTTATAAATATTAAGGGAATAAAAAAAATACAGAATTGAATCAAAATTTCACTTTTTTTTTTAATATTGGATTTGAGTTGGTGTAATCCATCAAAATGTCTAAAAAATTGTATTTAACGTCATTGTGGGAATATACAAAACGTCACCGCCGTTTTCAATTTCTTTTAATTAAAAAAAATAAAAAAGATCAAAACGTCAATGACGTTTTCCTATTTCCCATTTAAAAAAATTTTCCCCATGCAAAACGGTTCTGCCGTTTTGTAAAAATTATATATTTTTTATTTTTTAAATGAAAACGGCATTGCCGTTTTGTATATAACAAATTTAAAAATTATTTTACATATAAAACGTTGGTGACGTTTTGTATCTTCTAAAACGTAAAAAATTATCCCATACAAGAGTAAAACTCACATACATTAAAATATTAGGGCACATCACACAATTTGTTCCAATATAAAAAAAAATCAGCCTCAAAATTTAGCTATAATTTATTATGATAAATAGTTACATAATTTATTGTCTATCTATTATCTACTATATATATATATATATATATATATATATATATATATATATATATATAAAAGACTTAAATAGTATTAAACAAGTTAATAACACCTACATTTTTAATTTTTCTATAAATTTATCATAGTCAACACTAAATTTAATTTGTGAGAATATATCTATATAACTACATTTATAATATCATAGTAAATGATATCTATAGAACCAACCTATCATCAATTTTATAATTTCTCACATTAAATTCTTCAATTATATAAAAGAAATTATATTATACAAAATGTTAATTCATATAAAGAATCTAAATCATCTAATGTTGCATATTTTATTTGTTGAATAAAATTTATTTTATAAAATAAAAGATAAAAAATATATTAAAGTAAATTAATGACACCTAAGTTTTTAAAGTTCCATATAAAATTTTCATGTTAACGCTAAAGTTAATTTTTAACAACATAGAAAAAAAACACGTTCATTAAAATTCTTTAATAATAATAATAATAAAATTTGAAAACTTAATTTATGAATGTAACAACTGAAAATTGTGTGTATATTCATAAATGACTAGAAGTTAAAAAATATATATTTTCTTTTTTTATCATTATTTGAGTGTTATATATATATATATATATATATATATATATATATAGTTTCTCTTGGGTTAAAAAAATCAAGATGCAAAAAATAAATCCATATATTTGTGAATTTTTTAAGTCATTAAGATAATAACTTTATACAAAAATATATATGATAAATTATTTATTATATATTTTAAAATTGGTCTAAATAATTCTATCAAAAAATATTTTATTAAACAATTTTAAATTACTTTATTTTTTCTTAACACAAATATTGTTATTATATTCTTGTATTTCTCCTAGAAATCTATTTACAAAGCAATTCTGATCTGAGAAGGGGAAAGAAGTACAAAACTACTATATACCACCATGAAATTAAGCATGGATGGAATCATTTTACACCATCTCTTGGCAAGAACAGGAAAAACCAAGCCAAGGCCAAAGCCACCATTACCTTTTATAAATTATATTTTGAAGTTGGAGGTGATGGTGAACATATGCGAATCATAATTCTAAATCCTAAACTCTAAACTCTTCACCAGTTTCTGGGTTTCTTCAACCGCCGCTTTAACCTTCAGACAGTAAGAATGAAATTAATAAATCTATGCTTTAATTTAATGATTATAAATCATAATTGTACCATTTGATTACCTCTTGGTGGTACTGTCACTGAAACCAAACACACCCTTCATTATTGAGTTTATATCCACAGATCTCTCCTTCATCATCATATCATGATACATTTTACTGCCAATCTCAGTGATTTGTTCCTCCACTTCTTCTAGTGGCTGGTCTATGTTGAGTTGAAGCTCGCCTTTTCTGATGACCGTGACGCCAAATCCATTCGCTTTAGCTTCTCGGAAAGCATCCTATCGCACCGGATAAAAGTTAGAGGTGTTTGCAGTTTGGTTTGGATCGGTTCAAAACAAATTAACAAAAGCAAAAATAGAACTAATTGAGCATTGACACTGGCGAGAACATTTGATTCGTTACCTTTGGAGGCCGTGCAACGACGAATGCATTGCCTTTCCCAAGCATATCCAAATGAGCCTGAACTATGTAACAAAAGTTTTTGCAGTCACTCGCATTTTGGAAGGCGATCACATGGTTCGGCTTAGGTTCCAATTCAAGATCAGAAGCCATCTCCAATGCATAAAATCCCACTCTCTCTTCTCCATCATCAATTGTGTACATCTCAATGCACTGACAGAAAACAAACAACTCAATTCACCATCAATGAATAATAGAGTGGAAAATCTCCAATAATTTTGATCCATCAAAAACTGTAACTCAAGGACATAACATTCATATTTATTTCTTATTTTCAGGATTTGTAAAAGTATTGGAACTAAGAATAAAAGAGATATACATATCTTACCAGCACATGTGGAAGATCTAACCACCACAAGTAATCTTCTTCTTTATCATCTGCATATTCGCGATATTTGCTAACTACGGCTTGTGGTCCAAACAGTTCCATCTCCCTTTTAAGTTTGTTGAGTTTCTTTTCCATGAAACCCTTGCTCCTCTCAGGTAACCTGTTCATCAGGTCAGCTGCTTCGTCGATTTCTTTCTCGGTGATCCAACGATCCAAATCCTTCCCAATATCCTTCATTGTGGCCTTAACTTCTGGATCTGTTTCGGCATTGTAAGAATCCAGAAAACCTTGGGACCATTTCTTTGTGTGCTGCCAATATTCCTTCCCTGACTTTTTGCCAACTTTCACAGATCCATCACTTCCTTCAATAATAGTCCTCGGTTTTTTCAACTTCTTACTTGGTGCTTTAGAACCATCAACCTTTTCTTTTGAAGATGAATGTGCTGATACTTTTGTAGAGAGATTTTCATCCTTCTTCACAGGGTTCAAATTTTGGGTGGAATTTGTCTTTCTTTGTTCTAGGAATTGATTTAGAAACTCCGGAACTTTCTCCACAGGGGGTCCTTTCCAACGGGGAATTATTTTCTCCGGTGGATCATATATACTAATGCCATCTACAAGAATAAAAACCAAGAATTAGCATTAACCTCAAATCTTTTAAAACAAGATAGCTAATATATCTCAAGAATTTAATCCTACAGAATACGCTTATAAGAAACTCAAGAATATGTTAATATATCATGTCCATGACAAAAGCAACTAAACAATGTTGCCAAAATCATCTCAAGAAATTAAGTTCTCTATATCACATAATTTTGAGAAAACGCAACTACCTGCTCCATAATCAAGATTCTCAATATTTGCATGGAGCCATTCATGGATGTGAGAGAGTTTTTTATTTTCTATTTCCACTTTCTTCTCAAGACCTCTGAAGAAGGCTTCTTTATCTTCAGCATTCATCGAATAAAATGGATCTCGTCCAGATAGTTCATTATCTCGGACTCGAAAAACAATGTCCCTAAGATGATCATCTTGCATCCAATCAAGTTCTCCACCATCTTCAAATCCGAGTGATTCCATCTCAGTGGGAATACCTAGAGGTTGATCAACTCTCTCTCTTGCAACCATGTAATTATCTCTAAACCCTTCTCCAATTTGCTTAAGTATGGGCTCAACTTCATGGAAGTTTTTCTCCAGCCAATTTTCTGTCTTTGCAGATGCCCTTTTCTCTGTGCTACCAACATTAACTTCATGATCTAAAGTGATCTCAGACTTTCGAAGTTCTTCTGCTTCAAGTTCAAAACCTAAGTCTTTGTAGACATCCTTTGCCAGGTTGAATTCCTTATTGTTCTGATTAGAATCTTCACTGGCATTTATGGCAGGTTTAGATTCTGATGTTTCATTCAAAGAATCACTTATAGTTTGATTGCTCATGAGCTCATCTTCATTTAAGTTTTCCTCTAGCTGATTTTCTGCCTTTATAGATAGCGTTATATCTGCACTAGTGCCGTTAACTTCACTTTCTAAGGTAGTCTCAGAATTTTGAAGGTCTCCTCCAGATTCAATACCGGTGTCAGGGTTTTCTTTCATTGTTGGACCAAATTCCTTATCCGCATGATCAGAATCTTCAGCAGAATTTGTTAAAGACTTAGAATCTGATATTTCACTTAAATCATCAGTTCTGGACACAATTCCATTCATCTCCGATGTTTGGCCATTAAAGTCAATATTACTCGAGGGCATAGAATCGTAATCCTCTTTCACATGTTCAAAATTTGTTGATACAGTATCAGGATCTTGTTTGTCATGTTTCTTTGAAAGATACTCCCTAGCTTCCTTTACAGACCGTATGATCCTTGGTTTCTTTTCCACAGAGCTTTCATTTGTCACAGATGAGCCATTAATAGGCATAGCCAAGGGTTGTTGGTTGCCTTCTCCATCGTTTGCTCTTACACTATTATTGGTAAACTCTAGTTCCTGTTTATTGGTCTCTGTATCACCTTGAACTAGGATATCTGAAGCATGCACATTGCATTCATCCTGAATTACCCCATGCGATACTGAATTATCAATAACTCCTGTGTCATCAACAGATGCTGATTCCAAAATTGCATTACTATCTGTTGTTTTTCTTTCAACTTCATCTTGATCTTTCTCATCATTCTTTTGTACAACTTCCATCTCATTGGATGACTCCTCAATCACAGGACCATTCCTATCAGTATCTTTACTAACTTGAGACTTTTCTCTAGCCTCAATTCTCCGTGCCCGCCTAGCCATTTCTTGAATTTCTTGAACTTTATAGTCGAAATGCGTAGTTTTACTTGTCACTTTAGCAGATAAACTTTGTACCGCAGGTTTATCAGCAGTAGCCTTAGCCTTAAGAATATTGTTCTTAAGTTGATCCTTATCTAACTTGGGCTTCTTAATGTCCGTTGTCAGTGACTCCGACCGCTCGGGAATAACCTCAATGGCACCCTTCACCAAAACCTCTTTCTCCTTCCTCGCCTTGATCTTCCTCCTCATCATTTCCTTCTCCATTCCCGTGTACTCGACCTCCTCACCTCCAACAGTAAACAACTTCTTCACTGCCCACATCACAAGCAAGACACACAATACTCGGCCGCCAACTCGCGAAATCTTCAGAAGCAATCCCGGTTGAGCAATAAAACCACGAACACCACTGACAAAACCACTCTCTGCCACCACCTCCTCCCCTTGAACAACAAACTTAGCCACAGAGCTATTCCTTGAAATTACATTATTGCCTTTCTCCATTTCCCTAGCCATGTTCTTAGCATTCGAAATCTTATAAATCACTTCAGGGAATTCATCAATCACTTCCCTATCAACCTTGTTCCTTCTCAATATCTCATCTTCATCAACAATTACCCTTTTGACACCACCATTGGAATCCTCATAAACAGTGAATATAGAGCCAGAACCTATACCCCAATACTCAAAATCCTTCTTATACTGTTCAACCCAATTCTCTAACTTATTCAACATAACAGACTCACCCAAAGAAAACTTAGACTTTTGTTGTTTTTCCACTTCAAAGTTTTCAACTTTAGTGCCCTCAGAAACACTATCTTCGACCCCATTATTGAAACTAGTGGATTTTTCGTGGAATTCAGAGGGTGGTGGATCAGTGATAAGCTTATTGGGACTTACCCGGTGGTGGTTATCATGGAGGAGCTTCTTCCTGAGATAGTTGCGGCGGTTGGTGGGTCGTCCAAATTGGGCAAAAGTTTGAAACTTTGTAGTCTTTGAGCTGAAAAAATGGGGAGAGAATAATGGGATTCTGTGAAATCTGGGTTTGTTGCTGTATTTTGATGGGAATTTTGTGTTGCTGAGGGTTTGGGGGTTGCAGAAGGTTGAAAATGTTGAAACATTGAGAACGGCCATGGATGAAAGAAGAGAAGCAGCAGCAGCTGCTGCTACAGAGAAAGAATCGATGAAATCATAGTTGGATTTGGATGAAGCTTGTTTGAAAGATCCAAGGTTATTTTGCTTTGGGGGGTTTTAGCTTTCTGCTAATGTTTTCTAATGGTGCTGATGCTAAAATCTTCTACACATGAAGAACTGATGTGGAGTGCTTGTTGGAATGACACGTGTCCGAAGAAGGTTTATTTCATATTCTCTCAAATTTTTTTAAAACTTAATTTTATACATATATAAAACTTTATTTTACATTTTTTTTTAAAAAATATTTTATATATTTTAAAAATTAATTAATAGATTAAATAATTAAATATATAATATTTTTTTCAATTTGACATGCAAAAATTAATTTTTTATAGATTTAAGTTCTATTTAAAAAGTTGCTGATATACAATACAAAATTTGAATTTCAATAGTCAATACTTAAGGGAGCAGATAAGTTAGCACTTCACCTACACAAATTAATTTCAATAATTAAATTTATTTAAAATAATATAATAAAAAAATTTATAAGATAACAAATACATATCTCCATTAATCATTACTCTTATTATTTGTTGTATTGTCTGATTTAGAGTTGGCTCACATAAGTGCTACAATTGATGGCGCCGGCCTAAAAGGTTAAGACAAATAAATAATTTGAGATTTTTGCTGGCGGTGATATGAGTTTTCCATGTTACTATTGTATGTCATTTTCACTCCTAAGGTAGTAATATTTTGTGAAACATTAATGTGAAAAATTGGTACCACTCTTAACAACTAGATGCAACTCCCTATTACAATAATGACTTCCATCATCAAAACAAATAAAATAAAGACCTTCCCATAACATGACACTCTCTGTTTTTTGTATAGCACTCCTACCTTAGAATATGATTCACAAAATAAGGTACAAACAACCACCAAAGTGTGTGAAGTGTGAACTATAACATTGATGTTCAAGCAGCAAACATCATGTTATTTGAGAACTTTAAACACTATTTTTGAGAACATCTTCTTAATAATTGTCCAACGTAGTTTTTTATATTGGTTGTCGTAGACCTAACAACTCTTGTTATTTTTCCCGAATTTGAGAATATAAGCTTTAAGGAATTTAGCATATCATACGCCTAGGACCAAAGATTTGATAAGAATCATGGTTAGAACTTTGGGGGAGAAAAGAGAGAGAGGGGAACAAAATCTTATTTTGTAAGTTGAAATTTTCAATCACCATTCATCATTCTTGAATTTCTTTTTCCCAAAATTATCAACATTTAGCAAGAACACTACACCCTCTATTTTTAACTCAATATTGAAGAGAAAGATGCTTTTGTTTATGCTCAATATCAAATATCTAGCTGCACAGATTTGGTATGCACACTCCACTTTCCGGGTTTTGCTGTTCTTTCCATATCCTTCCAGTTACTCTCAGCTTCAGCTCTTTCCGGTCCCCACCGGAGAAGAAAAGCGCCATGTTTCGGTATACAATGAGGCCGTCATGGCTATCTCTAACTTTCTTGTGGCTATCTCTTATGCTTCTAGGACTTCCCTCGAAGGTTAGTTTCCGCCCATTTCCTCCTACTTCCAAGCTGTAGCTATAGCTCCGTGCATCTCTTTCGTCGCCCATGAAACGCAGGAATGCCATGTAAACCGGAGCTGTACCGAGCTGGAAGGCTTCGAAATGGAGACAGAAGTACTGACCAAAACAGTGGAAGACCTAACAGAATCAACAAAACAATTAACCATATCAATTTTCCAGAGAAATAATAAGTAATTCTAAGCTCATAATTTTAAAACCAACAAAACAGCTTATAAGCATAAGTAACATTTTAGAATTGTGATGTTTTTACCAAACTTAGAACTCCATATTAAACTTTATATGCTTACAGTCAGCATCCACGTAGCGTTTTCGACTTCCATAGGATTAGACTTGACATAGCGATGGTTAAAAGTGCATCCAGAATGCATATCAACCCTATGATCATCCCTTAAATGAGCAACAAGGTAGGGAATATCCCCGACAATAGAGCAATCTGATCCGGCATAGGGGCAGTTGTAAGGTCTGAAGTTACAAAGAGACTCATGTTTGAGTTTGCTGTAATATGGAAAAATCTCAGGACAGCCAAGAGAGGTATATCTGCAAGGCAATTCTAGTGATTCCGCAATCTTCTCCAACGCCAAACACCTTATGTCACCGAGTTCTTGTCTACAAGTAGGACACCGGTTATGTACCCTTGTCTTACAAGTTGAACAAAGGGTATGTCCATTGTGGCACTGCACGACAAATAAGAATAATCAATAGAGCCCGTTTGCAAGTAGTAGAAGCTATTTTTTTATTACTTTGAATTATGAAAAGTCATAGTACGCCTGTTTGGCACTATTTTAAACAAAGCTTTTAACTTCTCGAAAAGTTAATTCACAGCTTTTTGAAGAAGTAAAAATATATGACTTCAAAATAAAAAGATCTACTTTCATTGTAGAAAAATATTTTTTGTTTTTGCTGAAAATACTGGCCCTCCACCACCATTTTCATACAAGGTTCCATCTGCCAGAAGTACTGGCCTTCCATCATCATTTTCACGTAATGATTCATCTGCTGAAAGTATTGACCTCAACCACCATTTTAAAACAATGGTCCATCTGAACCACCTATTGCATATATTCTTTCCAGTTTTTTTTACCATTTTACCATTCTATTTTTATTATTGAATTTGTATTTAACATTATGCGTGGTATAAAATCTTAGTTTTACTTTTATTTTTTTCACATGTGATTTTATTTTTATATAACTTGCTATTATTTTTATAGTTAGTTATAGCAAGTTCTTGGTCCCAGTAAAAGAGGAAGGAGTTCTAATACGAGTAAAAAAAATAAAAAACAGCAACAAAATATATATTGACACACATTTCACATTTATTTTTTATTTTTACTTACCATATCATACATAATAAAACAGCAAACACTAACTACACAATAATTTCTTTGGCATTGCCATCAAGATTATTGTGAATTAAAATTTTATTACTATTTACCACATAAAAACACCGCTATGGGTGAAAATAAAGTAGATGAAGTAGAAGAACTAGTTTCTACCTAAAAAATAGAACTAACAAGAGAACAAATAAAGAATTAATTCCAAGATAAGTGAATGGACTTCATGCACTAGATTCTGAACCTTGGTAACTACTAATGATCCTTTTATTAATCTTCTAGTTAATTTTCACCGCCAATTACTAAGATTTGATCATGTTCTTATCCTATGGTAAACTCTCTAAGAGTACGTTTGGTTTTTGGTGTGGGGGGATGGGGTGGAAGTTTTCGTGGATGAGTGTAAATTACATATCAAACTCATCCACAAAAATTTCCGCTCCATTTTAACCTCTCAACCAAACACACCCTAAGGTCATAACCCGTAACCAATAGTAAAAGGACTATTTAGTATCTTCTCGTACCTGTTTGCAAGAGATGGATGTACCTAATTCTCCCATAGGTTATACCACCCCAAATGAAAAGCTCAATCAGAAACTACACATCTCCAGATATCTCATCTACTTACACAAACTCTTATAATTGATGTGTAGAAATTTATGTTAGATCTTGTAGCCTATCTAGCAGCATCAATGAATTTATTCATAGCATAATTCAGAAACCTTCCCTGCAAAGTGACTTGCATAATATCCATCCTATTCTACTTAGATTACTACTTTATAGGTTCCTCTCATTACCAAGATAAAGTTATTTAACAAAGTTCTTGATTGATTAAGATGCATTGATTAAAGACAACAATCCTCATAGGAATAATCATAAGTTGTATATTAGCCTTATAGTTAATGTGCCCAATTCTTTATTCCCTTAAAGTGCAGTCTATAAAGGTATCCATTATTGTAATTTTCACCCTAACTTTTACAAACCTTTATGTAGAGATAAGTGTGTGCAATCACACCAAACCTTACCCTATCACTATGCTTTCTAGCAATTAAAGCCACTTAATTTGTGTCATCCAACAGAACAGTGTTATCCAAATAGCACTACACCCTAAGGCTGCGTTTGACGACTGTTCCAATACATCAAATACAAGAGACACCGAGACAGTAGAAACCGAAAAATTTTGCTCCCATTGTACTCATATCACTTATTTTCTTCTTCAAACAACTTAGTTTCTCCGAATGTGTCTGAATTTCTATCCCAGGAAGTCCCCAAATGCGGCCTAAGAGGGCAAAAGCTAAACCATGATGCATATTACTTTCAACCAAACGAGGCACAAATCTCAATTGTTAGAACTTGGAAGCACTAGTGTTGATTCAAGGAAATAACAAACCTAACTTTGAATCAAGCTCATCAGTTGAACCATTAATAATTTAATATGCAATGCCAACATTTGAATTCAGCAACTTTCTTTAGCGTTGATATTTTGAACTCATCACCCTAAACCTAACCCCTGAAAAAGTCAAAAACTTTTTGAGCCACCAAGCTTTGAATCAATCAATCAACAACCCTTGTCTCTTACGTCCTGTTTTCAACAACCCCCCATATGATTCAACATCACCCAAATCATTCAAAGCTGAAATCTTTTTTCCTTTGGAAACATGAGATCCATGAAACAAAAGCCAACCTATAATTCCTAAAATCAAATTCAACACTTCTAATGCAACCTTATACCTTAACAGCCACAAAAGAACAAAGGGTACCTAAGTCAGCATAAACACATGACAAAATTGAAGCTACAAAACCAAAAATCAAACCAAAATGGATTGAAGGAAAAAACAACAAACCTGATGGATTGGAGGGTACATTGAATTTGTGCAAACAGGACACTCAAGAAGCTCATGAACACTTGTAGCTGTGGGACCACCACCACTGCTATGATGAACCTTGTTGATTGAAGAAGAATACTGATGATGATGATGATTGTGATGTGGATGATGCACATCTTCATCATCCATCATGATCAATGATGATACAGTACTATTACTATCACCAGATTCCATTCCTCTCCCAAAGCTAACACACTAGTAAGCTCAATTCCCTCAAATCTATGTATTCTTCAAAAATGGGTGTCTTTCTTTTCAATCATATATGCATCAGAAAAACAAAAAAAAACAAAAAACAAAAAATACAAAAAGTAAAAATTGAAGCTTTTTTGTGTGTGGGATAAAATGTAAGCTCAGTTTTCAATTGGGTGTGAGAATTTGAAAATAGAAAACAAAAAAGAAGAATTTTTTATTTTTGTTGATCACAGATAAACAAGACCAAATACGATGTTTGTTTTCCCTCTTTCCTATGTTGTTGTTCTTCTCAGAAACCCTTTGATCAGAATCAAACATTTCTCAGCATTTCATAGAGTAAGAGGAAGAGGAAGAGGAAGAAGATTAGAAGAAGAGAAGTGCAAGGAAAGAGTCAGAGAGATAATAGAATGCAACACACAATGTAAGAAGAAGAAAAAAATATGTGGAAAGTGTACTAAGTTTTTGGGTTTGTGTAAGAAAAGCTGAGATTTTTCTGTCACAAAAAAAAAGGAAAAAAAAAAGAAAGAAAGTAACTTTTATAGTTATGATTTTATACATCATTGGAAGCTTGAAGAAGCGTAAGTAATTGATTTATAAATATTAAATAACTAGATTTTTTGTTTTTGTATTGGATATTTTTTTTTTAAGTTAGGAAGGAGACTAAAATTTGCGATTTTTAAGTCAAGAATGAAAAACTATGTCATTTGAGTTATAGTTCGTTAGTGAAATTATTATTATTATTATTATAGAGGTAACATTTTTGAACTAGATTTATCCACAAAGTAAAAAAACTCAAATTCTTAATTATTAAGAAAGAGATTTATCATTAATTTGTTTTACTTTTTAATTATTTTAGACATGGAAATGTTTAGTAACCAAAGAAAATCAGTCAAAAACAGTCATAATTTACTCATTAATTATTGCGATAATTAATGAATACTAAATAAGGCAAATTCAAGTTGTTTTTTTTTTGTCTCCCTAGCATTGCCTTTTCAGACACGGATTAACAGTTTAATATATTTTGGACATTTTTAAATAAAAGCATATTTTAAACATATAAATTAATTAAAGTGATCTTTCAATTAATTTAAATCTTAAATTTTATTATTCCAAACATGACCGAAGTGTCTAATTAATATTTACTAAACTAATGTCAAAAACAGAACAATTTTTAGTTGAAATTTATAATGGCAATTGATATAGAATAAGATAATTTGTAAATAATTACAGATTAATTAAGCCTCTATCTTTGATAATTTATTATTCTTACCATCCTCATTATTGGTCAAGGCTATGATGCATGCAATACAAAATAGATGTATTCAATGGAAGAATAATAAAATTTGAAGTTGAATCTAAATGAATTAATTAATTACCTAACCAAAATCTAAACCAAACTAACTTATTACAATAATATATACTAATCTTCAAAAGTATTTACTACACATTTACATACATACACATAATCTTTTCAGTACAACTTTTATTATTATTTAATTAATTATAATAACTAATTAGATTTCTTTCTATTCGTTACATTGATCACTTCATACAATAATAAACATTAGGTGATATGGACCAAACATTACTGTTATGAAACCTAGTTGGTTCTTTAATTTAGGTACTTTATTTATAACTCTCTAAACCATGTGAAGGTAGAGAGAGATGTTGTGGTCTCAAAGTCTCAACCATTAAAGGATGCACGATATGTTTCATTTGATTGATGATGGACCTATAATGCCACTATCTCATCATCATTATTGGAATAAATAAATAAATAGATAATATTTTCATTTTTCTTTGAGCTGTATAAGGGTCCTCTATGTAAAACTTTTTCCATGCATGCGGGGTGTTAGGTTTAACAAAAGTTTTTATCTTTTATTTTTCTATTTTTAAAATGTGTTTTTTAAATGAAATAATACTTAATTTAATCTTTAAAATTCTCATCACTTATTAAAACAATCCTAAACTTTTAAAAATGACCAAATTATTTTCTAAATTTATAAATTATAAATTTCCATTCGTTACTAATTCAATTGTCGTTACTCGTTAACACAGTATTAATATGACATTATAATAATGCTAAAATAATATCTCCAACCGTAAAGTGACGTAGTTAAAACTTTAATATGATCAAGTGTCCTAAATTGATTAATCAAATTTATTTTAATTAATGATTATATGTTGATATATAGACACAAAAATAAAACATAAAAGATAAAAAAATCTTGTTAATAATAGTGCAGTGTGGCCAAAATTTTAAATAACTAATATTAACAAATTATTTTCCATTTTCAAAATTTGAGCTACTTTTTCGTAATAGTAAAAGAGAAACGCATACTTTTAGCAAACTTATATAAATTGTATATGGGAATTTTTACTTCCAATTTGAAAGTGGTTCTTGCAAATTTAACGAATATTAGAGTTGTTTAGTGGTCAGTTTTTTTTTTCATATTGGATTGTTATCCCTAATTAATATTATGATGTTTTGGTATAATATGTTAATACAAGAGTATTTAAGATAAAAAGAAATTATAAGTTACAATTTTAAATAGGACAAAAAGATAGTAATTGAAATAGGATAGGATATGTCTTGAAAATGTCATGTAAACTTTGTAGTGTGATAATAATTATGATGGTCTTGACTTATTTAAAACAGATTGTCTTGTGGTTATTTAGTGTATAGTCATAAAAATTACTAAATGACTAAAGTAGTTGATGAAAATTAATCATAAGGTAATTTACACATATAAAATGATTGAAGAAAACGTTTACGCAAATATAATATTGGCAATTTTCAGACGCAAATACAACAAACGCAATTATTTATAATCTGCTACACTTTGTAACGGAACTTAATTGCACGTAATCTGCTACAGGGTATCGCAGATTACGTTGAGGGTAGGGTTACTCATAAACCGCTACACCCTGTAGCGGTTTATGACCAAATGGCTTTTATGCATAATCCGCTACACTCTGTAGCGGATTATGAGTATAGTGGTGTTTATATGTTAGGGTTTAAAACCCATGATGCCAAATGCACGAATTGATACAAAATATAATCGTCATTCGCAGTAACTCGTACAAAAATAATACAGGTATAACTACATAACTAATACAGATATAACTGTCACAAGTCGTTAACCCTAACAGAAAATAAATAAGTCATAATTCATACATGGATAACTGTCGGAAATTAAGAGAGTCGGACGCTACTGCTGGTCACCGTCACCATCATGATCGCCTCCGAATGGACTAAGTAGGTGCGAGCCTGTGCCACATCGAGTCGGACGCCTAACCCTAGCCGCTCGCCGATCTCCCGACGGAGCCTCCTGTGCCCCAACTCTAAATGCAGATGGTGGCGTCCCCCCATCCCAAACCAAGTGTCGTACGGGCTGTCTGCGGGCTCATTTAAGTCGACCGGGAGCTGGGTCTCAGGAACCTGGGTCTCAGGCATATCCGCTGGCTGTGGCCTATACTCCGTAGGGTCTGAAGGGCCGCCTGGAATCGGGCTCTGGTACTGATGAACGCCGTCACCCCATATGAACTCATCAAAATCCGCATAGAATTGGGGTCCACCCAGCTGATCGTCGAAATCCATGGTGAAAGAAGTGGTAGCAAGATCGGCTAACAGCTGTGTGCTACACCCATGTAGTACCTGAGAGCTAGATACGTGGGTAAAAGGTGTACCACTCATACTAGCCTCCATGGTGCCACCAGCATGAGTGTTTGTAGGGTGCTGACGGGACGATCCTGCCTCGTCATCGTGGTGGACGGGAGGTGCTCCTCCACCACGAGCAGCCCGTCGTTTAGCAGAAGATCGACGAAGGCGATGATCTGCCTGGCCTCCGTCATCACCACCAACCTGCTCCTCCTGCATCTTGTCGTCTAGCCAGCGCCAGTCGCGATCAGTGGCACGTGTACCGATGCATCGTCTCCGCTCCAAACGTCTGTTATCCGGCATATCAGACGCTGGAACTCTAGTCGGCATCTGCGACGACCCTCTGAGTATAGCATCGTCCGGAACCTGGGTCGGCCTGGAGTCGGCGAAAGCAACTCCTGGTGACAGAATCCTATGTGCAACACGGTGCCACCAGTCCAGATACTCAGGGGATGGACCAAGATCAGGAACTCTCTGGACACTCAACACAGAACAAAGTCGCTCGTCCCAATGCTGATGCCATGTCCTATAGTAAGTGGGGAACCATCTATCTCCACCCCTGCCGTCCTTACTATGAAGATACTCTATGTTGAGCGCTGGCTCAGGCAAATGCTGTATGTCCCCTAGCTGTGGGAAGACCCTGTCAACCTGATGCCACTCAATAACTGCAAAGTAGATCAGGCTGGTGACAGCCCGTCATAACCGGTTGTGCTCTTCGGTCAGTATCTCCGGATGGATGACTGCCAGTATGTCCAGCGAACCATAAGGCTCCCACACAATCTGATAGACAGGAGGCAAGGTCAGCATTATACCAATGTATACATATAAGTGTGAAAAAAATAATTAAAATAACAACAAACAAAAACAAAATACTTACATCTCGATGAGTCAGTCGATCCAATGCTAGACGATACTGCATAATCCACCGTTCCTTCCCATCAGAAGAGGGCAAATATGTGGCCCATCTGAGTAGCAGAAATAGCACATAAATATGTAATTTCAAATATATAACGTAATGAACTTGAAAGAAAGAATGAATTAAAGTATACCTGGATGCCAATGAAAAAGAGAAGGCATCAAAACTCGGCGGCTTCAGCATGGGGAACCGCCAAAAGATCCATGACTGTAGCAACTGTAGGGGTCCAGCCAAGTTGGTGATGTTTCTGTTCGCCACCCTGCACATGCATCGATACAGCCACGCCAATGCAACGGCGCCCCAGCTATAGCTGCCCATATCATTAAGTCTCGCCACAAAAGGCAACTAGCGAAGGTGGACTCGATTAGCACTCTTGTCCATGAACAGCTGTGTCGACAGAATCATCATAATATACGCGCGTGCATATATGCGCACGGTCTCCTCCGAAGCATCCGCTGGTAACACCCTAAACCGCTCATGAAACCATGTGAAGTGGACTGTGTATAACTTTCTCTTATCCGGAAGCGGAAGCTCACCAAATAACTCCTCGAACCACTGCCATGCCGGTCTGGCCCCCTCGATGTGCATGTGGAAGTTTGTCATGTACCCGAAAACAGCCTGGCCAGTGGCCATCCACTGGCAGCCCGAGCTGGTGTGCCACGTCCTGGAGCGTGATAGTACACTCTCCGAATGGCATATGGAAAGTGTGGGTCTCAGGCCGCCACCTCTCAATAAATGCGCTGACCAGAGGTTCATCTAACCAGAACCAATGCGCGTTCAGCCTAGCCAGGTGGTACAACCCAGCCGTCTCTAAGTAAGGTATGATCCTATCATGTAACGGCATATTCTGTTGCCTACGGACGCTATACACACATCGGGTTGGCTGCATTTTCAGAAATAAAGAACACCGACTTAATTTCTAACAATAACATCACCAACCAAACTATAGCTTGTATTTCTAGTCTTAAGCTACTTGGGTTTTGAAATTACTAATTTACCTCTCTACCTTGACTATTAAATCTTAGATGTCAAAGTTTATATTTCAAATTTTCATTTACAAACCAAAACCTAAACTAAGTCTCTATCTATCTAATTAATGAATTACTTCCTTAATATTGAATAAAATATACATTTATTAAAATAGTGTTTGGAAATACAGACACTTACCTCTGCATCGATGGTTCTGGCTACGTGAGCAACGCCGTCGAGCCGGTACAACCGCCGTTCATCCTCCATTCTTCCAAACTACTCAAATATTTTAAATTTTCTCTCCCTTCTCTCTACTTTCTCTCTCTAACTTTCTTTCCAAAATAACTTAAATGATTTCCGCTACAGCCTCACGCGGTATATATAGACAACCCACTATACTTATAATCCGCTACAGGGTGTAGCGGATTATGCATAAAAGCCATTTGGTCATAAACCGCTACATATAAACCGCTACAGGATGTAGCGGTTTACGAGTAACCCGGCCCTCAACGTAATCCGCGATACCCTGTAGCGGATTACGTGCAATTAAGTTCCGATGCAGGGTGTAACGGATTATATATAGTTGTGTTTGTTGCATTTGCGTCTGAAAATTGCCAATGTTGTATTTGCGTAAACGTTTTTTTCAATCATTTTATATGTGTAAATTGCCCTTAATCATATATCTAATATAAGTTATATTGGTTTGTATGGTAGAATAGAAAATACATAAGTTATAGCGATCAATTTAGCTATTGAAATTTAAATAAAATTAATTGTTAAATCCTTAGCAACCGATTTGATAGGTCGCAAAACCTTAGTTACTAATTCGCAAGAGTTTATATTAGCGACTAATTTTTAGTTAAGAGTGACCAAAACAATGACAAATTAATTCTGTCGCTAAAAATCGATTACTATTTTAAAAATTTCTTGTAATAAATTACTAAATTTCCTCGTTTGGATTGGCTATCTTAAGATTTTTTACTAAGAAAAGAAAAAAAAACTCCAAATAATGAAAGCTACGTTTCCTAATAATAATTTATATAGTTTTGGAGTTATTCATCTTTGTCATATTAAGTATTATTGTTGCTTAATTAGAGGGCACATCTTGAAAACGTTTGAGGAACGGATAATCTGAAAATTATTTAATTAAGGTATAGCTTTCGGGTCACTTATTGCCACAAATTTTAATGTTAACTTCCCCTTCAAGGCTTAATTTTTAATAACATTATAAATAATTTTAATAATTTATCTCCGGCCTTATGATTATGACAATTCTTTTCTTCTCTTTTTTTTATTTTTATTTTTTAAAAAAAATTGGCTAGACATATTCATTACTTAATTTATTTGCCCTTTTCTTTGGATTTTGTTATGTACTATATTTTGTTGTCTTCTTATAGAAATAACGGATGAAACGGATTAATATTTATAGATTTCATATATTACTAGATTATTGTTAATCTTTATGGAATTTATTGCCATGCTTACACTAGATAAGGTGGGAATAAATGAGAACAAAAAAAAAAAATAACAATATCCCTAATCTCTAGCTATCATAAAATAAAATAAAAAGTACATTACTAAAAATAACAACTTTCTATAAAAGATTAGAGAAATTAAATAATTAACTAATCCACTAGATCTATATACTCTACATATATACATCAATGCTTTATTATATAGGGACACTCTACTGTACAGATTGAAATGGTATAAAGAAAAAATATAATTCTTTTTATAGTTATTTTTTATTATTTTATTATTATTCAAAATATAAGTTCTACTTTTATTAATTTTTCTTTTATTCTATTAAAAAAAATCTATAAACTTATATTTTTACCATATAATTCACCTATTATATAGATCTACTTCAAGTATTAAACTTTTTTCCTCAAAGAGTTACATGCCATTACATTCCTTGAAAAGAGTTACACGTCATTTTCAAGTGTTAAATGACATGTTAGAATTGAAAACAAGTAACAAGGACTAATAATTAAATGAATAAACAAATAATTAAAGGGGGGGGGGGGGAACTAATTAGTAGAAAACAAGAAATTATGTTAAATAATTTGGCCAACTATTAATAATACTCCTTCCTTCTTAAATAAATATTTTTATTTTTTAGATTATTATTAAAAAATTAATATATTTGGATAATTTTTTATTAGATACATTAATTTTCTGAAAAATATTAAAAATAAAAAAACACTTATTTTAAAAATAATGAATAATTAATAATAAGTAAAAACTCAGTTGCAGTCAACTTCACGTAAAGTTAATAGTTGAAAACCGTTAAATAATTTGACTGATTTGATTAAATTTTTATTTAACGATTCTTAATTATCAACTTTATATATATAAGAATCATATTAAGGCATGGATTAAGTGCTTCTCAAACTTTGCAAGAGATATGTTTGTTTTGTGTTACATGGGAAGCGTTAAAACAAAATTATTGGCATCAGATATGACTTGGAATCAACGTTACTTCAAGGCAAAATCACCATGCTAAAAGATTCCACAGTATATATAAAATAATTATTTAAATTAGTCTCTAAATATTTTAAAAATGAATATTTTAATTTTTCAAAAAAATTAATATTCAGATTAACTTTTAACGTTTTCTTCCATCAAATATAACAATTTTCAGTTTATTTTTTAACATAATTCACTAATAAAAAATATTGAATTAATACGTAAATTCATACATATAATAATTAAATATTTACGTGTACGAAAAAGATAAAACAGTCCATAATCTTAACTATAATAAAAAGAAAACTTATATTAGAAGGTAATATATTATGTACTGTCAAAAAAAAAACTATATTGTAGGTCAGAAACAAAAATAGTTATGTAAGATGCTTCATTATTTTATTTTTATTTGTAGGAGTATATTCTCACAAAATTCACCCTCTCATGATTATAAAATAGAGTAACATATACTTAATTGTGGGACCATATTTTAATTTATTCTATACTAACAAACTGAGTATATATATATATTCTAATAAATGAATACACAAAAAAAAAAGGTATATAAATTTTTGTCTATCCATGTTACACAACTCACAAGTGATATAACCACACAAAATTAAAGATAGATATTATTAGGGCCAGAAACTCTCAGGTTGGTTCCTAAAGAATGGGGCAAAGGGAATATTTCATGAACATTGATCCACCTCTACCCCTCCTCTACCTTTTAATTTTGTGGAATGATTATGAGTGTTTTTTTTTTCTCTTTTAAAAAAATCTGTTTACATATGATGTCACCCATTATTGGTGATGAGTAATAGGCTCAGCTCCAAAATTTCAATTTTAGGGATATTATCTTCTTGTAATTAATAATTTTATTTTTTTATTTTTTTTTAATTAAAACCCAACAATTTGCTCTCAATTCATGAAGGTCCACCATCACCAGACATGAAGGTAAGGTGCTTATTGTCATTAATAGTAATGGAAGCCATTTATGATATATAAGACTTTTTGAGGCTGCTAATTATTCTTAAATATAGTTTGATAGAATATTTATAAATTTGCGCTTATTTTTAGAAATTGAAATTGAATTGTGAAATTAAAATTTAGTATTGTATTTGATGGTCTAAAATTAAAACTCTTGAGACACAAAATTTTAGTTCTTTAATAGAAGTATAATAATTTCATACATTTTTTACATTTTCGTTTAAATTCAATTTTAATTACTTGATGTGTTAACTATTTGTTACTTTTATTGTCTCTGTTACTTTCATATAAATATCGCATCGTAAATATAAACAATTAGATATACATGAGAAAATGGCAACGACATATATAATATCTTGTATTACTACAACAATAAATATGTTTAACAATGTTTTACTTTATCAAAATAAAAATTCTTATATATAATAGTATATATGCTTTGATTTATTATATAACTTAGAATCATTTGCAAACCCTCTTCATATCACCGGTTAGACTTCTACGAAGGCGAGATTCGAATTTTCTGACACTTGTTTAAACAAATGAATGAGTTGATTACTCGATCAATCTAAGTTGATTAAACCTCTGTGTATTTGCAGAAGAGTATGAGATGGGAAAGATTGTATGGATGGAGGAGTAGGGCCGGGCCTCAGTTGTGGGCCTACAGCTATTGGACCTTTGTGCATGAGATGCTTGGGCCAATTCCTAATAGTTATATATAGTAGTATATGATTGAAAAATTGTTGTCACCTATAAAAAGATATGGTTGATTTTTTTCTTTACAATTGGTTAAATCTTTTTAGTATTTGAAATGATAAAACAACTGCTGAAGCCCGCCAAAGAAACTAATAGCCTTAGAATGGTCCTCTCCATTTTTGTCAAAAAAAAAAAAAAAAACAATTGGTGTTAATCCAAGAACTTTTTATTTTTAATATTAGAGTGATAACACTGTTTTTTTTAATGTGGATGGTTGGAATGTTATTCTCAAACATGGAACCGTTTAATTAAAGAAGTAAAAATTGGACCGTCCGATTTATTAGAGATACAGAAATCAGACCGTTCGATTTTTAGAAATGCACAAATCGGACCGTGTTAAAAAAAAATTAAAATTTCAGGTACAAAAATCGAACCCTCTGATTTGTGTACTATCCACAATTTTAAAAAATACAAAAAATTACAATATTAACATATATCACTACTTTTACTTCCATAACAAAAAAAAAAAAAAACCTTAATCCAAACATATTTGTACATTTATGTCAATATATAGCTTAACTTGTTTTCATCTTTCACCTACCATATACCAAACAAAAAATGTTAAATCATGTCAAAGAAACTATGTATGAATTCGTGAATTTTGTTTTAATTTGTTAAATTTAAGTTTTAAAAATCTTACTTTGTGTTAGATTTAAGTTTTAAATGTGGGATTCACTTAATTTTATTCTAAAATAATTTACTAAAGTAATGGGTATCTTAATATTAAATTCAAAAATTTAGATTAAAATGTCTTACTTCATAAAATATTAAAATCAATCTTTTAACAGCCTAGAGTCCAACACCATGGGAAAGAGACAAAATTGATCAATTATGCTCTTTTTCTCTAATTCCAAAAAAGGTAGTTTACTAGTTTTACATTCCTTCTCCTACTAACCATTTTGACAATTTTCTCCATTTGTCTCCTTTATGCTCACATATTTTGACTTATTTTTACATGCATGTGCTACATGGGCATTTTCGGAATTATCTGAGATATTCTAACAAAGCATGTGCCCTTGTCTGTCCAAACTTATGAATTATATGTGTAGGAAAAAATAAATAATATACACGAATATAGTATTAGTATCACTATGCAATAATGCATTAACCAACTTTGTTAATAATTGAAAATATATTGTATCTAAATTGTTGAAGTTTTGCTATGTAAAGAGTTCATGTGTTTCTATACATTATTGCAGATGGAGTCAGAAAGAAAGAGACAATGGGATCATTTTTTAGAAGATAAAGTATTATTTGTTTATAATATTTTGTTAAAAATTAAAATTACTTTTAACATTTTTTACTTTTAAAAATGTCTCTTTATAATAAATTTTTAAAATAATAGCCTGTTAAAATATAATTTTTAAACAAATTTTTATTTTAAATTCATTGTCACCTATCTAAATTTTTAATCTTAATTCTATTTTGTTCTGCTTAAATTCGTTTATTGTCACTTCCAAATTCTTTTATTCTACCACTCACAAATTACTAAAAACAATTATTCAACAAATAATAAAGCCAGTATGTATAAATTAGAATGAAAAAGACAAAAGTACTGACAGTAACGATAATAAAATGAGTGTGGAGAAGATCATATTTTTATCTATCAGTTCGGATTTAGAATGAGAGTAAAGAGAAGGTTAGGATCTTTAAGTGAAACAAAAATGACTTTTTTTCCTAACTAATTGGCATAAAAAATAAATTTGTTCAAAAATTAACATTTTTTAACAACATAACTATTTTAAAAATTAATATTTTTTCATTTTTAAGATTAAAATAATATTTTATCCGACCTTCAATTTCAACAAGAGATATTCCTTTATCCTTGTTTTAGATCCTTAAATTAATATACTTTAAGAAATAGATATATGGATGGTGAAAAAAGAAAATAACGAAAAATTATAGAGGTCAAAAAGTGACATAGTCGTTAATAAAACTGTGAAAGAATAAGAAAAAAAAAGATGAAAAATATTGTACTTTATATTTCTTAATTATTAATGATCAATTGATTGAATTGTGAATTATGAAGGTAAAATTAAATATATATAGAGTATTTAGCCTATGAAAGATAAAAATAAATAAAGGTAAGATAAAAACAAATAAAGATCAGATAAAATAATAAAAGCTAAAATTGTAACTGAATTTATGTATTCTGTTGGGTTGAATTTATGGGTCACGAAACTTCTTTATTTTTGTCATGGGATAAGGTGGAAGAGTGGTTTAATATGGCCCCGCAAGCTGGTGGATGGAAGATGTCAATAATCCACAGTTTGGATAAGTTCTGGTGAAATGGTCGAGGAAGACGCATGTGACGTGGTGATGCAGAGGGAGTGCGTGCGGCGGAGCTAGAGCTGCTGACAGCAAAAAAAAACATAGAAAGAGATGCTGTGCTTGAGGGAGAGAGAGCAAGCAACGATCTTCAGAAGGCGCGTAGAGCGCGATAAGAGAGAAGGCGTGTAGAGCGCGATAATTTTGGGTCCATTGGACTCTGAAGGATAAGAAAAGAAAAGATGAAGGTGATGCAGAAACATAGAAGGAGATGCCATCTGCACTTTGTTTCAGTGATTAAACATAAACGTGGCAATCTCCAGAAAGTTGAGGAATTAGGGTTTCCTCTTGAAAGAATGAATAATAATGTGAATGCCATTAACTTTGACATTGATGAAAACCAAGTTAACGACGAAGAAGAGATGCAGCCACTGCCATCAACATGCGGTATATGCACCATTCCTATATTCGCCGACGACGTCTTCAACAACAACGACCGTTGCATGCACTCTCCCTATTACTGCCATAACTGCATCCGCATCTACCTCGTCCACCGTCCGATTCATCACCACAGAACGTCCCTTGCCCTGACTTGAGCTGCCCCGTAAAGTTAGATCCAATGGCATTCAAGACTCTCATCCCTGAAGACATCTTCCATAAATGGTTCGATACAACGGTCAAATTGGCACTCCCTCCGATGAAGTACCAGCGTTGCTGCCCTTTTTGCTCCGAATTGGTCATCAATGAGTGTATAGATAAGTATATGAAGAAAGTGGAGTGCCCTAATTGTAAGAAGGAGTTTTGCTTCAAGTGTCAGGTTCCTTAGCATCATGATAAAAGCTGTTATGATCATGGTGTGCACGGTAATGACGTGAAGTTTGCGAAGCTTATTCGCAAGAAACAACGGCGTAAATGTTCTCATTGTTCTTGATGGGTTGAGCGAGTTGATGGATGTAATTTCATTTATTGCAAGTGTGGGTTTTACTTCTGCTATATATGTGGAAAAGATTATGACTCTGATACCATAATAAAACTATGAAAGAATAAGAAGAGAAAGATACAAAATTTTTTATTGTTTGTTGTTGTTTCTTGTTAGAATATGGGTAACCAAGACTGAGGTAGGTTTTCACTTGGATGGATGTAATAGAAATTAGTTGGATTTTGAGCTAAATTGGAAGATTAAATATTCATTGTGGGAGAAGGTTGAAAAAGAAGTATGGTGATTTCTCACCGGAAAGATGATAGCTTATGTATCCTCCTCAAGGAGGATGATACCATAGCTCTGATACCATAATAAAACTGTGAAAGAATAAGAAAAGAAAAGATGAAAAATGTTGTACTTTGTATTTCTTGATTGATTATTGATTGATTGATTGATTGAATTGTGAATTATAAAGGTAAAATTAAATGGAAAATGCTATTCGTACACTAAAATCAGCCACTAAAATCATTCATCAATGTATTTGTGTAAATACATATGCGGTTTAATTTATTTTTAATGTGCATTTATATTTTAACATGTATTTTATACTGTGGCTGACTTTGGTGGCTGATTTTAGTGTACACGTAGCATAATCCAAACTAAATATATATAGAGTATCAGCGTATGAAAGATAAAAGCAAATAAAGATAAGATAAAAACAAATAAAGATAAGATAAGATAAAATAGTAAGGGCTAAAATTGTAACTGAATTTGTGTATTCTATTGGGCAGAATTTGTGGGTCGCGAAACTTCTTTATTTTTGTCATGGGATAAGGTGGAAGAGTGATTTAATATGGCCCCGCAAGCTGATGGATGGAAGATGTCAATAATCTACAGCTTGGATAAGTTCTGGTGAAATAGTCGAGGAAGACAAATAAGACGTGGTGACGCAGAGGGAGTGCGTGCGGCAGAGCTAGAGCTGCTGACAGAAAAAAAAAACATAGAAAGAGATGCTGTGCTTGAGGGAGAGAGAGCAAGCAACGATCTTCAGAAGGCGCGTAGAGCGCGATAAGAGAGAAGGCGTATAGAGTGCGATGATAGAGGCCGCGTAGAGCGCGATAATTTTGGGTCCATTGGACTTTGAAGGATAAAAAAAGAAAAGATGAAGGTGATGCAGAAACATAGAAGGAGATGCCATCTGCACTCTATTTCAGTGATTAAACATAAACGTGGTAATCTCCAGAAAGTTGAGGAATTAAGGTTTCCTCTTGAAAGAATGAATAATAATGTGAATGCCATTAACATTGACATTGATGAAAACCAAGTTAACGACGAAGAAGAGATGCAGCCACTGCCACCAACATGTGGTATATGCACCATTCCTATATTTGCCGATGACGTCTTCAACAACAACGACCGTTGCATGCACTCTCCCTATTACTGCCATAACTGCATCCGCATCTACCTCGTCCACCGTGTCCGATTCATCACCACAGAACGTCCCTTGTCCTGACTTGAGCTGCCCCGTAAAGTTAGATCCAATGGCATTCAAGACTCTCATTCTTGAAGACATCTTCCATAAATGGTTCGATACAACAGTCAAATCAACACTCCCTCCGATGAAGTACCAGTGTTGCTGCCCTTTTTGCTCCGAATTGGTCATCAAATGAGTGTAAAGATAAGTATATGAAGAAAGTGGAGTGTCGTAATTGTAAGAAGGAGTTTTGCTTCAAGTGTCAGGTTCTTTGGCATCATGATAAAAGCTGTTATGATCATGGTGTGCACGATAATGATGTGAAGTTTGCTAAGCTTATTCGCAAGAAATAATGGCGTAAATGTTCTCATTGTTCTTGCTGGGTTGAGCGAGTTGATGGATGTAATTCCATTTATTGCAGGTGTGGATTTTACTTCTGCTATATATGTGAAAAATATCATGACTCTGATATCATAATAAAACTATGAAAGAATAAGAAGAGAAAGATACAAAAAAATTTTATTGTTTGTTGTTGTTTCTTGTTAGAATATGGGTAACCAAGATCGAGGTAGGTCTTCCATCGTGCAGCCACGGTCTCGTTGGTGCTAGCTATGTTCCATCAAAGCCACTGTCCCGTTCGAAGCCCGTTTGAAGGTGCTCCTATCTCGGTGTCTCCCTTTAGCGTGCTCTGTTTAAGGAATTTAGCTTCTAGGTAATTTTTTTAACTATAATTGAATAATTTTTCATTACTATGAAGTTCTGTGAACTATGAACTGAACTCTGATATAGTTTTGCCGCGTCCACCTCTCCCTACTATGTTGTTCTGTTGTGTTTATTATTTTTTTACTATGATTTTCTTCTTGATTTTGTTAAGTTGCTATTTTGCTAAATTGTTGGGTTATTGTATTTGAATTTGCTAGATTCAGATTGAGATTGTTCTTCTTTTTTTTATTGGGTTGTTGAATTTCTATTTACGTATTGTTCTTACTTATTTGCTAAATTCAATAAATTATTGTTGTTGTGTACCTATTGTTGTTCTTGAGATTATTGAGTTACTGTGTTCTTGCTAAATTGTTAATTTGCTAATTTTCTAAATTGTTGTAGTTTTGACTTTTGAGATTGAGATTATTCTTATTTCTTGTTATTAGATTGCTGGATTTGCTATTTGCTATTGTTCGTGACTTTTAAGATTGAGATTGTTAGCTGGATTTGCTATTGTTGTGTACCTATTGTTTTTCTTTGAGATTGTTAGGTTGTGTTTTTGCTAATTTGTAAAATTGTTGTTGTAATCTTTGAAATTGTTGGATAGTTGTTATCTTTTTCATTGTTGTGCTGTGTTTTTTTGTGTTTTGATGTTTACTGTTGTACTTTTCTGTATTCAATTAAGTCAATTAACACTATACTTTGGGCTTAATTGTGCTTAGATTGTTAAGTTAGCTAATTCAGCATATGAATTTTGCCAATTATGCATTTCTTAATTCCTAGATTAAGACTTGCACTAGTTTCTTTCCTAGTAACAACTTATGTGACTATTTTTGCACTCTTATGAACTTATCCATTCACCTTGTAGGCATGCACTTGGTGGCTTTGATGGAAGCACAATGATGTCAACCGTTGAAGTGTTTGATCCTCTTCATGAAGCATGGATAACCAGAGAACAAATGAATCATCCTAGTTGCGAAGCACAATTATGTCTACTAACATTAGTCTTAATTGTAATTCAGTGGTACCTGTTCTATGCTGTGCTAACTGAATGTGTCTACATATAATAATCGGTAGCTGGAGAATTATAAAGAAGTAACTTTCTAATGATGTCATATAGAAGTTTTTCATAAGTATTTTTATCTAATCTTGAATGAATGTTTGTTTATCCTCTACTCTAGATTGTCAACGATAAAGAAATATATCAGCA
Organism: Arachis stenosperma; assembly: GCF_014773155.1. Lineage (NCBI taxonomy): Eukaryota > Viridiplantae > Streptophyta > Magnoliopsida > Fabales > Fabaceae > Arachis > Arachis stenosperma. The sequence goes on from NC_080384.1 coordinate 51,494,403, forward strand.
TTCATTTATTGTTTTTTATTATAATACATAAAATATTATTGATTTTGTTATTGTTATTTGACTTTTGAATTTGTGTTTGGATGAAATTATAATATTGTAGTTGATGTAGTATATTTAATTTGAATGATATTTTAAAGTTGATATTAGACTATAATTATATTTTAGTATGTTTATTTATATTTTATTTATTATTTTATTATGAAACGATTATTTTAGTTGGATTACGGTTAAATCAGTTAAACCAATAAACCAATAAACTAATAATTAGAACAGTTCGATAACCAATTCGATTCCCAAAACCTTGCTCATATCATAAAATTCAAATAGTGAGTGTTGTGTCAAAGTTGGGTCAATATTTAAAAAAATTAATCCAAATATGATAGCTTAGAAAAAGGGATAGTAATGTAACCTCCTCCTCCCCCCCCCCCCCCCCCCCCCCAAAAATAAATTGTTGGCCATATGCCAAGCGTGATTGCTGATCCAACATGAAAGTTTGACATGCTTATTTCATTTGTTTCTAAGATTCACTCAATCATTTCCGACACTCTTCACCACTCAAATTATTGACATGTCTAATTGTTTTTTCCCTTAGGATGATAATTGAAGGGAGGGAAAAATAATTGAGCATGCATTATTATTGTACCGTGTTTACCTGAGTTATTATTGCACACACGATTTCAGTCACATTCATCTTAAGGTATGATCATGACAATTCACTCTTCTCAAATCTTAATGTTACTATATTGTATACAACATAAGTGAACATAAGCATTTCGATGATGCTACAATTACTAATTAAGATACCAAACTAAATTACCGTTGTTAAATCGCCAAATTACCATTTCATTAAGTTAACCAAGGCAAAACATAAATATCTATTCTTATATTTAGTTTGACCTAAACCAAAAATAGAAGCCAACTATTACAAAGTTAACTTTCACTACTACAACTCACATTGATTCTTTTTATGCGCACCCTCTCGGGGTAAACCCGACCCGAGAACCCGCCAAATCAAACACGACCCGAAACCCTTGTTGCTGGATATTCCCAATTATGGACAACCCGCTCATCGTCCCGGCGAACGCGAAGCAGTAAGTTCCCTTATCATCCACCGGAATTAGGTAATTTCCGGCTGGAAGTGACACATCGGCACCTCGAAAATGTAGCACTACGGTCGGAACTTTCACTTGCGTCATCCCCGAAAGATCAAAGCAAGTATCAAATAACGAGTACTCGGGTGCCCGTTTCAAACGGGCAGCCCCAACCCGAAAAGCGTCCCTCAAAGCCTCATAAGCGGGTCGGGTCAACCGAGTCACTGAAGTGCCCGAGTCAATAATTACCCCACCATTTCCGGTCCGGTCAAGCCGAAACAAAGAAGCCGAAATTCCACGAACCAGCACCCCGCCAACACTAATTCCCAACAGTTCGACATAGTAAAATGTGTCGAGCTTTGGGTTCTTTAACAACGGAGTGAACCGTGCCGCTCTTGAAACTGCCAAATCGCCAAAAACCATTGAAGACGGTTTTGATGAAGCAGCTCGGTCCACTAAACAATAACTGAATTTGTTATTGAACCGGATACCGGCTTGGGTCGGAAAGGAAAGCATGCCCCGGCCCAGGCCCAAAAGGCCCGCAGCCCCAACAAAGAGCCCCTCGTTGTCATGTCCACAGCCTAAGGCCACGCGCGGGACGCTGGCGCGTCGCCGGAAAGTCAATGTCTCAGTGGCAAAATCGCCGACGGTGAAGGACCCGTCTCCATATGAGACCTGATACTCGCACACCTTTTTCCGGGCGTCGCATCCCGGCGAGTCCAGCTGCCGGCAGAGCGGAGAACCGCAGGGTACTGGGGCAAAGGTCCGGGACCCTTTCGGGTCGAAAACTGGGTCGGACTCTGAGTAGCACTTCTTGCACGGCGCACATTGGAGCCAAACGACGTCGCTTCCGGTGTCGAGCACCATGTAGAGGTAGCGTGGCGGCGTTCCGACGCCAAGGCGCGTGAAGTACTCGCCGCTGCCCTGAGCCAAACCCGAAATGACTGAGCTGCTGAAGCTCGAACCGGGTTGTGATCCGAACCCGGTTTGGTTCTTGGGTGAAGAAGAAAATGGAGCTTTGGAGACGAAGGAAGTTACGATTTTGACCCTAGCAGCGTCCCTTTGGAGCCTTTGGGTAAACAATTCGTGCGGTGTTTTGTTGGAAGAGAGTGCATCGATGTGGTGAAGAGAGACAGAGAGGGAAGCTGACTCGGGTTCCGGGTCGGGTTGGTCGGTTTCGAGTTCGGGCCAATAGAGGGTGGGTTGAGATGGGAGTGGGTGGAGGATAAGGGTCTGGGTTTCTTTGGTGGCGGTGGAGAGTGTGATGAACACTGAGAAGAAGAAGAAGAGAAGAAAAGCTTTGGCCTTTGCTTTCTTCTCTTCCATCTTTGTTTTGGGGAGAGAGAGTGTGTGTAGTGAAGAGAGGAAAAAAAAAAGTGTTTGAGAGTTGAGTGGTTGATGAAAGGGGGTGGCAGAGAATAAATAATGCGTAGTGATAGTATGTGAGGAATGCACTTTCACTCAATTCTCAAGTGTGTTCCCATTTGGTGATTATTTTCTTCTTTTTACTTAATTAATTATTCAAAGTTGCTGTTAGATTTGATGCTATGGGTATGGGAATATATCTCAAAATTTTGCATTTTTGGCTAGGTGACATGTCTTTTTTTTGGGATAAAAATATACTTTTTTAAAAAAGAAAATTTTTTTTATCATCATAAATAATTTTAGACAATTATTAGAGTAGTCAAAATAGTATTTCATTTAAGTTTAGTGACATCTAGATTAAGATTATGTTATGGTAATTAGTAATAAATTGGAGTGTGAGATTACTAGCTTGTCCATAATAGAAAGATTAGTAGAAAAGTGGTATATGCAAAAGGAAATTATCCTTATATGGTGATTTGGAAAAGCTAATATACATGAAAGAATATAGTAATTCTTGCCTAGGTATAAGTATGTGATGAGCTACAAAAATGTACTAGTATTTTTTGATACATTTGTTCGTAGAGGTTGTTGATCTGAATAGCAGGACTAATAAATGATTTAACATACATTGGATAGCTACAAACTTCTCTTTTAATGAATTGGAAATAATATTGTTAGTAGATTTACAATTGCTATGTTTGGTTAATTTAAATAGAATTTTTTTTTATTGAAGATAGAAAAATTCGAATTTGTAACTTTTTAGATGGCTATAAAAAGAGTAGAAAATTATGCCATTTGAAAAAATATACAATATTATAAATATATTAATTAAAAGAGTATATTATACATAATAACAAAAAAGAAAAATATACAAGAATCACCAATAGTATAAATTACACATAATAATTTTCATTATATAAAAATACATAGCACTGTTGGGTCATTGGTGGTGGAGAGCTCTCCAAGATCGGCCCAACAAGTGGTATTAGAGCCGATGGTTAATTGGTCTAGTAGTTTTAAGGAGTATTTAAGGTGAAACATTGAAAGTCTTCCCAGTAAAAGTGGTCCGACGACGTGTCCTACGGTGTTTTGCGGTGGTGTGATGGACGAATATTCGCGATAGAGGAGCTAGAAAGAGGGAGAGTTGGTGCTTAATGTAGAGGCTCACATTGGAGAAAGAGATTGTTAATGTTACAAGTGTGAGGAGTTAGTAGTTCCAGATCAAACAAAGCAAGAAAGAGTGAAGAGTTTATAAGATAAGAGATTCATTAACTTACTACCTTATGGTTTTAAGTTGGATGTGGTATCTTCTCATCTTATGTTATTTCACTTGATTCCTTTTCAAAATCTCTTCGATAGTCGAGAGCTCTCTACAATTGGCCCAAGAAGCACAGCATACTCAACTTCTACCAAAGTTTTTTATTTTATCTAATGATAAAGTGTAACATAGGTGGTGAAAATTTTATTTCTTTTCTTAATTTAGTATTTAAGAAAAGTGACATATATTTATGAGAATTTAACAATTCAAAATTTATAAAGGCACAAATATCCAATATATCCAAGTGACAAACCTTATGTCATATATTTTCTTTGTTCATTTTATTTATTGCTAGCTATCTCTTTTTTAACATATATTTGAATCAATATAATTAAAGAGAACCAAGAGACATATAGAATATAATATATGTTTAACAATTTGATATGTAACTTTTCATCAAAGATTAAGATCATGCACTTAAAAGGGTCAAATATAATAAACAAATAAATATTATTTATTCATTAGTTTTAAGTACATGTCATTTTCTTGATTTATGAATATATTAACATAAATATGCAAGACTCTATATACATCAAATAATTGTCAGCACCTCAGTATACATGCATGGTGCCACATTATTTGTTTTTTTCCTTAAAACCAAACGAGAAATTTAGGCTTGATTAGAGGACTTATTTGAACAACCACATGGAGAGGGCAATTTGAGATCCAAACCTCACGAGTAGTCTAATTTTTTTTAAGAGTGAAAGTGAATGTATTATATTTTGTATTTAGTAAAAGGACAAAATATAGAAAAATATGTGTTATTGCCTTATTATTATTTTTTTGTCTTTTTTTTTTCTTTATATTTATATTTTTGTCATGTTATATTTGAACTACTAAATATTTTTAGAAGGATTTCCGAATATAACTATAAATTAATTTATATTAAAGTGTTACTAATAAATTTGACATCAATCATTTTATCAGAAATAGAACATATACTTACAAATTCTTTAAGCATTTATAAATTTATTTACAGATCATCACTTACAAATTCTTTAAGCATTAATGTGTATTAAAAAATTGTAATAAGTTGAATTCATAAAGCTATCTGTGTTCATTAGTTCACCAACCAAATAGTTTTAAGAATTGTGATTTTCAGGCTTGAGATCATTATTTCTCGTGATAATTATATTATTGTTTACCCTTATCCATGATCTTGAGTACTTGAACTTCGATTCTTGTTTCTTTTTCAATAGCTTTATTGTTAATTAAATTGAGTAGATAATGTTGGAATAATGGACAAATATAAATTTCTTTTATTTTTAGATCTACATATAAAAAAATGCAACATGATAAGATATATTTTCTTTATATTTGAATAAATTTAAACTTTTTCTTCATTTGAATATATTTTCACGAACAAAACACTATCTCCGAAGTACTTTTTTCCCAAATCCAAACAATTTGAACCTAAACCAACAAACCAAGACAACCCATGACAGGAGAAAAATAAAGATACCATAAAAGGAAAAAAATTAGAATCAGTTTTTTCTGTATTATAAATGTATGTGTGATATTAATGATATTTTAGTGGTATTGTATTTTATTCTGCTATAGGTCTGCTTGAGTTTTTTGAAAAGAACAAAACGTCATCAATGTTTTGCGGGTGGGTGAATTTTTTTTTTAATAAAAAAATAAAACGGCATCGACGGATTGCATAAATTTTTTTAAAAATTTAGCATGGACAAAACGTCAGCAACATATTATATAAAAAATATTTTTTAAATTTTATTACGGATAAAATGTCAGCGACGTATTGTATATTTATTTATTTTTTAATTGACGCAAAGAAAAATGTCAGTAACGTTTTGATTGAAGACATATTTTTAAATTTTTTTTCGGTCAAAACGTCGTTGACGTATTGCAGAAAAAATAAAAAACGTGGATGATGTTTTGTGAAAACGTCAGCGACGCTTTGTGCTAGGAGAAATAAAAAAATATATATAATTAACTATAAAAGAAGTTCTAGATTGTACTAAAACGTAAAAATAGAGTATGAGAGTAAAGTTTTACATAGAAATAGAGTGATGAGATATTTGTTCTACAAAATGTTTTCAATTTGAGCTGAAAAAAGTTCGTGAATAAGTGTGATGAGTGTATAAAATGGAGGGTTATATTAGTTTAAAAATATACTATAATGGTAAGATTTTATCTCATACACATAAAGGCGTGAGTTTTATATGTGAGAATCCATGTGTTATTATTGTTCTTTTTTCAATAACATATGAAGGACTTAAGAGCATACTTTCTCAAAGTGTAGATCATCAAGTGCAAAAGAGAGTCATAAATATTCTGTACATGCAGCCTGTATTAGTATTTGGTGATTTCAGCCAATTTCAAATAATGCATGTGATTGATGAAGCTAGTATGCAAAGAATATTTTTTTACCTATCATCAAACTAGAGCACGGGCCTCACTTATCGAATTGTATGTTGAGTTCGAAAAAATCGATGATGTTGATTTTCCAGAACCCAACATAAATTGGGTGGGTTATAATACTAGGTGCAATGACGGACCCAGAAAATTTTAGAAATGGGGGCAAAAATATATATACTAAAATAAATTTTATTAAATTTTATTAATTATATAAAGATATAAAAATTAAAAAGAATTAATAAACACTTTTATTCTTAAAATACTATTTATTATTATATATAATTTATAAAAAAATAACTTTTTATTTCTAAAACTTGAACTTAAAATATTTTAATTAAATTATAGATAATTTGTTATCCAAACTAATTTTTTTATACACATTTAATAATAAAAAACTGAATCAATTGGCACATTAGCACCTAACGATACACTAGTATTTATAATTTGAAATTAGAATTATATATAAATAATAAAAAAAATTAAATCGGTATATGAAAAGTATGTTTATATAAAATAATAGAAACTTAGTTTATAATTTTTTTTCTTCCTTTTTAAAATAATTAAATTTGTTATATATTTTTTTATTTAATTTTGATATAATGTTAGATGAAAAATTTTATGCATCTGTTTAATTATATATTGTAATTAAAATATTTTTTTTATTATTATTTCTAAAAAAAAAAAATTTATTTTAAATTATTAAATTAATCAATTTATTTTAAAATTTTATATGCAATATAGGTATATATAATAGAACAAAAGTAAAAAAAAAACAAGTAATAAGGATGAATAAATTGAGAATAAAATAAAATATATAAAGTCATGAAAAGAATAAAACATTAGATTAATACCTAAACTATAATTTGTTTGAATTAAAATTTTCAATTGAAAATATCAAAAGAGAAACAATGAAATTGGAAAATACATATATAGAGTCATGGAGAGCTATATAAAAAATATGGAGAATTTGAAATTTACCTTTTGATGAAGAGAGGATGACCACTAGACAAAAAATAGAAAAAAAAAGTTGAAAATATAAAAATAAGAGGAGGGTTTAATGGAATAAAAGAGTGACGACATAAGGACTAAATTTAATTAGGTTAAATAATAGTTAAAATGATAGAAAAATAAAAAAGTAAATTTAAAACTTTGGCTAATTGAATTTAATTTATTTATAATGGGGTCATTTAAAATTTGAAGTGAGGTCACATCATGTATAACTATTTTTTTTAAAAAAAAATTGATAACACAGTGGGGGCAAGTGCCCTCATTGTTGTGCCTAAGTCCGTGCCTGACTAGGTGGGTTAACACTAACCTAACGCTAACACTAACACTGAGTCACTAACAATAATTAATTTACTAAAATTAACCCTAACACTAACTAACACCTATACTAACGCCGGTACTATTACTAACAATTAATTAACTTACTATTAATTAATAACAAAATAACCTAAAAAAATTACAAAACCTTACCCTATTTTTTAAAAATTCTTATTCACACTTTCAGTTCAAAACAAAAAGAAGAAGCACAAATATTTACCTGAATGACTTTGGTTTAGTTGTGGTGACTGATAAGTATGGGTGCTATCGTTTTACTTATTTTTGGTGGATTTATTTATTTTTGGTGGAGTAAGAATAACAATAATAGAAGGGAGCCGTTTTGTAGAACTGGAAAGAAAAGTAGAAGAAATGGAAAAAAGAATATAGTTACTAAGGTGAAAAAGTTTTACGCTAGAAAGAGAGAGCCCATCAGCACGTGTTAACCATGCACAGAAAATATCATTGACGTTTTGTGCAAAACGTCGCCGACGTTTTGTTGAAGAAGATAGTGACGTGAATGGAAAAAAGGCGGTAACGTTTTTCTGTAATCATCATATATCTCCACAACGGTGTCAAACACAATTTTTTGGGCATTTTGGAGGATTACACCAATTTGAGCTCAATATTAAAAATAAAAAGCTCAAAAAATTACATCACAAAAGGATTATTAAAAAAAAAACTAAAAAATAAAATCGATCTCAAATAGAAAGTAAGACGAAGGAAAGAGAAGTAGTTGAGAGAAAATGAAGAAAAGGAAAAATTCAGAGGAAAAAAAAGTGTGGTAAGAAAATTAAGAACCAGGATAAAAAAGAATAAAAAAGGACGGGTTAATGTTCAAATTCGTCCCTGAAAGATCACGCGATTTTCATTTTCGTCCCTGAATGATTTTTTTAATCAAATTAGTCCCTGAAAGATAAACTGTTAGTCAAATTAATCCTTCCGTCAATTGGATGATGACGTGTCACGTTAAGTGCCACATGGCATGATGACGTGACACGCCACGTGGCAGGTCAGTAACACGTGGCACGCCACGTGACAGGTCAGTGACACGTGGCACGTGTCACTTGACATATAAAAAAAGTTTTCTATTAGTCAAAATAGTCCTCGAAAGTCCATACGTAAGTCATTTTCATCCTTCAAATTTTAAAAATTAGTCAAATTAGTCCTTATATACTTTTTTTTTATTTTTTCTTCATAAAATTATTTCTCTCCTTTAATTCTTCTCAAAATCTCTCTTATTCTTTTCTATTCTAAAACTTTTTTTGTTACATTACTACATTTTGCTGGAATATATATATACTCAAAATTGAAATATATGTATTTATTAACCTAAATAAAGTTATATGCTCAAAATCAAAATTTATGTATGTTAACCTAAACAAAGTTATACCAATATTTTTTTTTTACTACATTTTTTTTTCATTACGGTATTACTTATATATAGGAGATAATGGTAGTGATACTTAGAGTCAAAGTTCAAGAAGATTCACAAATTTTGCTTCAATTCCAAACTTTACAAAATATTAAAAATTTGTTGGTTAATTATTATTATTATTATAAATGAATTGCTTCTTAAGCATAATACGTGCAAATATCGTAATAAATTTTTGTGTGTTTCATATGTTTAAGATAAATTTTATAATTTTTCTTTTAATTTCACAAATCAATGAGATAAAATGAAATAGGAAACATTATACATATGCATAACACAGGCTACTCCGCACTAGTACATTATATAAATAGATATGCTTCGTATTAAAATAAAATTCCTTTTATTTTAAATGAAATATTTAAAAAATTATATTAGAATATTAAGATTCAAAAAGTGATTCCATAAACCAGTTTTTCAATTATTGAGTTTTACTATACAAATTAAATAATAATAAAAATTATAATTTTAAAAAATTTAAAAGATTTAAAATTTAAAATAATTACTATATTATTTAGTAAAATTTAAAATATTAAATTTTTAAATATATAATCAACAATAATTTGATAAACTCATTTAAATAAAAAATTATAATTTGAAAATGTAAAATTTTAAAATACAAATGACAAAATAACTTTATAAAAATTTAATTATTTTTATTATTTTATATAAAGAGAATTTTGTTTATTAAAGTTTAAAAATAATATTAAAATTAGTAGTATAAAAAAATATTATAAATTTAATATTATAAAAAATTATATAAGGACTAGTTTGAGTAACTTTTAAAATTTGAGGGATGAAAATGACTTACGTATGGACTTTCAAGGACTATTTTGACTAATAGAAATTTTTTTTATATGTCAAGTGACATGTGGCATGTCATGTGTCACTGACCTGTCACGTAGCGTGCCACGTGTTACTGACCTGCCACGTGACGTGTCACGTCATCATGCCACGTGGCACTTAACGTGACACGTCATCATCCACTTGACGGAAGGACTAATTTGACTAACAGTTTATCTTTCAGGGACTAATTTGATTAAAAAAATCATTCGGAGACGAAAATGAAGATCGCGTGATCTTTTAGGGACGAATTTGAACATTAATCTAAAAAAGGACACACAGAAACACAATAACAATACAAAAATAGAATTAATAGAAAAGAGGATTTTTTTATTAGACCTATAAAAAATTTGTTTTTAGTGACTTAGACCACTTGAATAGATTTTTTACTTGATATTTAAAGAATTTGTCTTTGACAATCTAGATTAGAAGGTTGAAAATTTGAAAAAACTAACACTAAGAATTACTTTCAGTGGGATCCTTCAAATTTTTTCATGCAATAAGCAAAACAAATTATTCACCTCATTTAATCACACAAAAAAAAGTGCACAAAGCAATTCAAAAAATTTTATTTGTCAAAAGTTGTCAAATTATCTCACAAAATATTTAAATAGACTCATAACAGATTAGTCTAAAAGTAGGCCAAAAAGTCTTTTTATAAACCAAGTCCAACTAAATTAAATTACAAGACTTAGAATAATACTAGTTATAACTAATTTTGTTATGTTAAACCAACTTAAATAGATTTGATTAACAAAAAAATTTAAATGTATAGAATATCTAAATGGTCTTTCCAAACAAGTATCTGGAAGTGAGGAGAAAAATGGAGTTGGTAATGGGTAGGGTAGGATAGAGTTTGGAGCTAACTTTAATCTTATCTGCGGGTTGAGATTTTTATATAAACTCAACCCTACTCTATCGCGAGTTGAGAATATCCCAACTCTAATCTTATCCGTTCTTAATCTACGGGTATCCGACTCTACTCGTGGATTACAAAAAAGATGCAACATTACTATGTAACTTAATAATAATTTAAAATAGAACTGACTTTTATGTAAAAGAAAAAAGTATTAAATTATCAATTAATGATCTTCTTTTAATAGTTAAAGATCTTTTGCATTTAGTGAGAAATCTTTGGTTCAACATCCACTTAAAATATATTTTTATATAAGTATATAATATATACGTAGAATAATTGACTATTTGTACCCATGATAGTTCAAAACGCTAACATTTGTACCCATCGTAGATGGAAACTGACTTTGTACCCATGCAAGATAGGCTCCGTGTGACAAAAATAGCCTAGTTTGGATTGGCACTTGCTTCGGGATTGTAGGACCCTACGTGGTTCTCCGAACCTCCCAAAACCCAATCTACGTGGAATTAAATAATTTTTTCAATCTATGTGAAATTAAACAATTTTTTTTACTAAGGGTTGGGAGATTGAAGAAAATTTCGCCGGAGACTCTGCTGTGCCCTAACAGAGGTTGTCGTTTCGTTCCCAACTCGGAGAAGACGTCTGGAAGACTCCCAAGCCATCACCCTGAAGCTACGGGTTTCAATGCTGTCATTCCCAACTTGGAAAAGACGTTCGAAGTAGTAGCAAGCGATCAGTATAAAAACGTGAAAGAGGAACGTGCAAGGAATAGCGAGCAGAGCTCGAACACAGCGGTTTCGTCGTCGACGGTGCAGAGGTCACTCCCTTTGGTCGGCAGAGATCAGAGGTATGTCATTGCCAATGTTGATTAATTTCAAATGTCATTGCTACTAGTTAGACAGATTATCTTACCATATCAAATCCTGTTTGAGAATTGCTAAATTGGTTGATTTCGGGTTTGTGTTAGGTGTAGTAACATGTAATATTTTATTAGAATGTGTTGGTTAATTTCACTTTCAGAAATGGCCACCATTCATATAACACTGTGTATTAATCATAGAGGACAGTTTGAGAGAGGGCTGTGTGGGAAGGTTAGTTACGTTGGTGGTGAAGTCACAGAGATCGAGAGGGTTAATGTTGATACCCTGAATGGTTTTTTCGTATCTGATTTGCTGAAGGATATAGGATGTACATTTGTTACTAATTTTTTCTGGCTGGTACCTGGGAAGGAGCTTGATGATGGATTGAGTGACCTAAGGGTTGATATGGATATAGTTAGAATGTATGAGACAACTGTGAAGAACAGTAACAGAATAAATGTATATACAGAGCATCCGGTGGATGAGCCCATGTTAGTTGAGGAGAACAATATGACTCCATCAAAGATGAGAGTAAAGCGCTGTGCTAGAAGGGTTCCAAATCCGAAGAAGAGTCCAAAAAGAAGATTGATAGTAGTGGAAGATGAGGATGATGCTGAAATTGTACGTAACGTGCAAGTTGGGATGGAGGACCGAAAAAGGAGTGAGGCCTAGAGCAGGGAAGAGGCCCATGAAGCACATAAATAGGCTGGAGTTGAGGCCCAAAAAGAGGACAATGTCAGTATGGCCCAGGAGACAGCAGACCCACTACTTTTAGTATCTGATGAGATAGGACAGATTTTTCAGCCTCCCCCAACACCTGACATACCAGATAAATCACCATCAACTCAGTTCCAACCTTTCCAGCCATCTATTCAAGAAGATCAGCAACCAACACACACTGTTTGTTCAGACCCAGTCTCGCCTTCTGAACCCAATGTCTCTGCACCTCTTGAACCAGAACAACTAACCCAATACATCCCACATCCGTATGGGAATTCACTTTCACAATCAATCCCTCAGTCAGTTCCACCCTCTGAGACCAATAGGACTCCCTAGAATGATCAGAGCAATCCTTCAGATGAGGTCGAGGGAAGGACAAAGGTGAATAAGAGGAGATCAACAAAGAGGCCTCCCTCTACAGGACAGTTTTTCATCCCAAACCCCGATCCGAACAAGCCGCCAACCTTCTACGTCCCCGTTGATGAGGATGATTTTTCTGATGAAAATCCTGGACATCATTGCTATGAATAAGAGGAATTGCATAGCATAGCAAGTGACAAGGATACTGACCAGACGCAATTTTTTCCTCAGAGCAATGCTGATGTCCCGGTTAGCCAGGTGCGGTTGGAGTTAGGGATGGAGTTTGAAACTCTAAGCCATTTCAGGAAGGTTGTCTAAAAGTTTAATATCAATATTGGAAGGAGCATATTCTTTGCTTGTTGTGATTCTACAAGATCGAAGGCTATATGCTATGATGAGGACTGTCCTTGGCAAATATACTGTGCCAAGAGAACATTCCCAATAAGTTATCAGGTAAAGACCTTTGTAAATGAATATACCTGTAGTAGGGACAATCAGTGTAAGCCAGCAGATGAAAAATGGGTCATAGATGAGCTGGAGGAGAGGATACGAGTGCAACCAAACTTGACAGTGAGGGAGGCTGACCAATACTTCAGATCTGAGTATGATGTACTAATCAATGAAAGGAAAATTTACAGATCTATGAAAAAAGCAAAGGAGAGGATTGAGGGTTCTGAGATTGTACAGTATGCACGACTTCGTCATTATGCTAATGAGATACTGAAGACTAATCCTGGGTCGACTGTAAGGATCCACACGAATCCTATGCCTGATTCCAATCCTATTTTTCTGAGGATCTATGTTTGCTTTGATGCGTGCAAAAAGGGGTTTGTGGGTGGATGTAGACCTTTTATAGGGTTGGACGGGACCTTCATTAGAGGGTATTATGGGAGGCAGTTACTGACAACAATAGGAAAGGATGCAAATAATCATATCTATCCTATTGCCTATGCAATTGTGGAATCAGAGAACAAAGAAAGTTGGAAGTAGTTTTTGGAGATACTCCAGGAGGATGTGGCCGATTTTCAAGCTAACAGGTTTAATTTCATGTCAATTAATATGCAGAAGGTACTTGTGCATTCTTTTGTTGTTAAGTCTGTTAGGGCAAGTTTATACCTTTTCTGTCTTATTTAAACATGTTATAATGATGTACATATGATTCATGTGTTTAGGGAATCTGATAGTAGGTCTTAATTTGGTTATTATTTTGGCCTGTCTTGAAATTTCATGTATGGACTTGTTCAAGTGTGTTTTAGAATTTCATTGAAAGCTTATTACTTAATCATTGTTAGCTTATTATTGAATTCTAATTTACATTTTCAAAGACCACATGAATTATTGAAATCCGTGTTATGTAACTAGTTGCCAGTCTATTTTTTGAATTCTATTTCACAATTTCACTAATCACATGGATGATTGAAATTTGGTTTGGCCAAGAATGGGCTAGGTAAATATTGAATTCTGTTTTGGAATGAGACTGATATTGGAATGTTGGAATCTAGTTTAGCTAAATACTTAATTATGTTTCTGGATTGTTGGATTGTTGATAATTGTTTACTTACATGCATGCCTATAAGGAGTAATACTGGCCGTACAAGAAATATACCCAAATGCTAACCACAGATTCTGTGCAATGCATATATGCCAAAACTTTCGCAAGAAATAGAGTAACTTGCAACTGAAAATGTGCATGTGATCTTGTGCCAAGACAACCACAACACAAGACTTCAATGCTGCCATGGAGAGACTAAAAAGGATCAATGTTGGGGCTTGGGAATACCTTGAAAAGATAAGCCCTAAACAATGGAGCATAGCTCATTTTAGTAAATACCCTAAGCTGGACAACTACACAAACAACAACTGTGAGGTGTTTAATGCGAATGTGAAGAATATGAGGAGTAAGCCGATAATTACGATGTTGGAGGAAGTGAGGTGCTAGGTAATGGGGATTATGGCTAGGAACAAAAAAACTTTGGTTGGGTACAGCGGAAGGTTATCTCCAACTCAACAGAACAACTTAGAAAGGGAGAAGCGAGAGAGCAACAAATGGAGGCCTCTGCCTACCGGAGATGATGCAGAAAATGTGTACGAGGTGCAATGTCTGCCAATGAAGGTAAGTGTGGATCTTGGCAAAGGTACATATAGCTGTCGACTTTGGCAAATCACAGGGCTACCATGTAGACATGCATGTGCTGCTTTGGCTAACCAGAACAGAAGGCCCGAAGAATATGTACACAACTGGCTCACCATGGGTGCATACAACGCAGCCTATCAGACTTTCATGCGTCCGGTTCCAAGCCAGGAGTACTAGAAACACCTTGAAACCCTCCCTATTCTGCCACCACGGTATAGAAAACCAATCAGAAGACCTACAACCAAGAGAGACAAGAGAAATGATGACCCTAAAGAGAAGAGTGACCCTCATAGAACAACGAGGAGGATTGGGACTATTATCTATAAGTACTGCCTCCAGGTATGGAAGTCTAATTCTAGGTGAAATTCCGTAAATTCTATAATTATTGATTCATGTGATTTTAGTTGAGTTTATGACTAATACTTGTTTCCTTAGGCTGGTCACAATAAGAGAAGTTGTAAAAAGAGAAAGGAAGCAATGGGTGAAGGGAGTTCTGCACCACAGGCACCTGTAGATGATGAGGATGAGGATATGCTTGCTAAAATTTACTAGGAGGAGACATTAGAAGCTGTAGAGGCTGAACAAGAGAGGAAATGGAACCGCAATAGCCCACACTCCACATGTAAGTGAATTGTATTAATCATTTCACTAATCTGCCTTGTAAACCTTGTGTGATAATGACTGCATTGTTCTTTGGAATGAAGCAGCCTCAACCAATGCCTCCCCTATCAACAGCACAACCACAGCCTCCAACAAACAATGCAACAAATAAAAAATAAGTTAAAAAGAGAAGTGTTAAGCGGCCGCCTCCGACTGGACAAACATAGCAGCCAACGACACCACCTGCCAACCGGCCAACTACAACTCCATCCACACACAACTCTCAAACTACACCTCATCCACTGCAAGGTGCTAGTGCAGGGACAAGCAACTGGTTCATGCAGTTCATGCCCACACCTTGAGTTATGACTCCAACTGCTAGAGGTCGAGGCACAGCTGATAGAGGAAGAGGTCAAGTTACAGGTCGAGGCAGGATACGGAGATCAAGCGGAGGAAAAAATGGTATCTCAAGATGGAGCAGTAACTTGACCCCAATATCGTAGACTAGTTATGGTTGCTTTTTGTTATTTTTAGTTTACACCAGTGAGATACATAAGTCTTGTATTTTGTTATGCATTTTCATGGTATGGCTTAGATATGACTTAGTAATGCTTTTTTTGAGGGTGTGATTTGAGTTGCCAATACTTGGCTTCTTTGGCTTATTTCAGAATGTTTGGAACCTGCAGCATCTCTTTATATATAAAGAACAAAGTCTTGTTACATCATCTATATACTTGCCTTCTTTTGCCTTTTTTGGTATCACTATTGTCACAGCATTTTGTTCGGCCAATTTGGTTCGAAATCATATATTGAAAAGCAAAACATCAAGTTACTAATTTACAAATACAGCTTATTATTGGATCCTTAAGGAGAAAAGAGAGATTCAGGTCCATTTTCAACAGCATGCATTGTCTACTTTTAAACGTTATCAAAATCATTTCAGATTGCAGCAACAAGTTCAAAGCCTGCGTATCTACATCAATGTATCACATGTAAAGCAAACCAGTATAGATTAGAAATAAACCATATCATGCCAATATCATGAGAAAATTTAACTATCATGAACAAAGATCCCCAATTTTACATGTCTTATAATTTTATCACCAAATACAACTCACAACAAACAAAACGTCACCCCCAGTGCAACAGTTGTAATCAACAGTTTAATTCCCCTAATTTCACCCCTAATTTCAATCATAAATTTGTCTATCTTCCTAGCCATCATTGAGGATGCTTGCTGATTTTTCCCCTGCAATGACAGTCAATCCATCATCATGCCTTGCATAAGAATGCTCCGACTTTCTCTTGGCTAAACATCTTGCCAAGCCCTCCCATCCTTGTTTGAGTTCATCCACCCAAACAAAGTATTTACAATCTCTTGTCTGAAAAAAACACAAAAAAGGCCCCACATTGTCAACTAAAACTCAAAAATAATTGTCTCACCTCAACAACAACAGCATCTGGCCCTTACCGTCCATAGAGGACATCTAATGAACCATCTATTAGGGTTCGTAATCATGCCAGACTCAATCAACACAACATCCCTCCCATAGAAACATTTGCCATCAAGCTTCTTCTCCTTCATCTTCTTCGAACTTGAAGAACTGCTACGACTTCCATCATTTCCATCAAAGTTACATCTGCGTAATGACATTACTGGGGTTATGAGATAACTCTGGGTGTACTTGAATTTCACCAATATTTCATTTTGGGGGTATGGCTCGAATTGGAGAAGACAAGTTGCTAGGGTTTTGATTTCAAGCATAAGGCTCTTTCTACCTTCATATAGAAACGTTCAGATCCACGTAGACAGGGCTTAGGGAGGTTTGGAGAGCCACGTAGAGTCCTACAACTCCGAAGCAAGTGCCAATCCAAGCCAGACTACTTTTGTCACACGGAGCCCATCTTGCATGGGTACAAAGTCAGTTTCCATCTACGATAGATACAAATGACAGCGTTCTGAACTATCATGGGTATAAATGGTCAATTATTCTATATACGTATATAAAGTACAGGTTGGTCGGGTAGGACCGCACCCTACCAACCCTACCCAACTCACACCAGAACCCTACCTACACTTTATTCTATCCGCTGCGAATCAAGTTGACAATCCTACTCGATCAAATGGGATCGAATTAAATACCTGATATAGTATATGTTGTCATCCCTAATAACAATCCTCCCATCAAGACAACCTCGTTGAGAATCAGAGAGAAATAAAAGAGCATCTGTTTATTTCGTTCTTATTCTCATTCTGTACAAGTATACAACTAATAACAAGTTGGTTTTTCATTTAGCTAGCTATTAAAAATAAATAAATAAATATATTAAACTCATATTAATAAGTTATGTATAAAGTTAATGAAAAAAATTTTAGATATCCGATCCTAGTGATAGTGATTGATCATGGCATATATATTTACGAAAAGAGTAACATAAACTATAGAAAGAAGGCTTCAATTAATTTCTTCCGCCAAACTCGCTAAGTAATGTAATTGAGTAATTCAATGTGAAAGAGATCTTCATAGTCATAATATAATGCTAGTGTTCTTGTATGGATACCTGGAGAGAGAGCTCAGTCTCTGGGAGTCGGCGCCGAGCTATTGCTTTCGGTGCCGACCTTCAGGTCTTGTGATAATCCGAGCTTTTCTCCAAGAGTGTGTCCAATCGCGTAGAGCTTTGAGCAAGAAACAGGGGGGAGTGTACCTGCAAAGGCACTCCGAAGCTTAAGTTAGTATTGAGAATTCAATGTCTTCCTTAGAATAGAAGATCATACCTTTTTATAGATGATAGTGTATAAGTCCGTTACGTTCCTGCTTTATTGCCCGTATTAAGGAGCAATAATAAGGGTGAATGTCAGTTTAGACGTTTCATTTTGTGAAGTAGTCCGTTGAGCTGATTTGTAACGTCACTTTTTAATAAATGACATTGATTGCCGATTAGTAACTGTAACGCCGATTAGTAACGTAAATTGCCGAGTTATGGTCTGCAATGCCGATCTTGTAACGGTCCTGATCATAGCCCCCAAGCTTAGCCTGACTATATTTTGATAAAGCAGGTTGAGCTTTTTTTAGTTATAACTCGGCGATTTGAGTTATAGGTATGGAGCTCCCAGATCAACTTACTTTATTAAAATAATGAATAATTTGAATTTCAGACGTGATTTGAAGTTAACGTGTAGTGGAAAGTGTGATAGTCTTGTCATTGATTGTGCCTTTGATTTTTCCAATGTAATTTTGAACCGTTGATTTAATAGATGCAACGGTTGGATTTTTTATGGAACTGAATAGTTAATTTGAATAGTTGCTGAGACAATTTTGATAAAAGTGAATTGGTTGGGCGAGAATATTGAGTTAGTTCACCGTTGTTTGGTGATTTGATTGAGTTTGATTGCGCATGTGTAAACGATGCGACTTTGAATTGAAGAGTTGTTGCGAATGGATCAGTGTTTGTACTTGTATGATATGTGATTGAGTTTGTTGACTGTTGATAGTCATAGTTCGGAATTGAAGATTGAGTTTGACTGCGCATGTGTAAACGATGCGACTATGAATTGAAGAATTATCGCGAATGGATAATTGATTAAAGATTGTGTTTTGATTGCGCATGTGTAAATGATGCGACTTTGAACTGAAGAATTATCGCGAACGGATAATTGATTAAAGATTGTTGATATAGATCTGATGATAGTTGATATAGATTTGACAATGACTGATAATGATTGATATAAATCTGAAACTGAGATAATAGATATAGATTTGAAAATAGAAAAACAGATATAGGTCAGCGAATAGGGATAACAGATATAGGTCGACAAATAGAGATGACAGATATAGATCGGCAAATAGAGATAACAGATGTAGATCTACAAATAGAGATGATAGATATGGATCGAAAAATAGATATAACAGATATAGATTGGCAAATAGAGATATCATATATAAATTGGCAAATAGATATAAGAGATGTAGATCGGAAAATGAGATATAGATCGGCAAATAGAGAGATCAGATATAAATTGGCAAATAGAGATATCAGATATAAATTGGCAACTAGAAATAGCTGATAAAGATCGGCAAATACAGATAACAGATATAAATTGGAAAGTAGAGATGACATATAGATCAGAAAATCAGATAACAGATATAGATCAGCAAATAGGGATAACGGATATAAATCGAAAAATAGAGATGACATGTAGATCAGAAAAATAGAGATAACATATATAGATCGGGAAATAGATATATCAGATACAAATTGAAAAATAGAGACGACAGATATAGAATTAAAAAATAGAGATAACAGATATAAGTTGAAAAATAGAGATGACAGATATATATTAGAAAAACAGATATAGATCGACAAATAGATATAATAGATATAAATGGGCAAATAGGGATAACAGATATAAATTGGATAATAGAGTGACGGTTA
Organism: Arachis stenosperma; assembly: GCF_014773155.1. NCBI lineage: Eukaryota > Viridiplantae > Streptophyta > Magnoliopsida > Fabales > Fabaceae > Arachis > Arachis stenosperma. Next base: position 51,514,136 of record NC_080384.1, read on the forward strand.
TAAATCGGCAAATAGAGATTTTTGATATAAATCGGCAATTAGAGATGATTGATATAAATCGGACAATAGATATAACAGATATAAGTTGGCAAATAGGGATAACAGATATAAATCGGAATATAGAGATGATTGATATAAATCGGAAAATAGAGATGACTGATATAAATCGGATAATAGAGTGACTGTTATAAATCGGCAAATAGAGATTTTTGATATAAATCGGAAATTAGAGATGATTGATATAAATCGGACAATAGATATAACAGATATAAGTTGGCAAATAGGGATAACAGATATAAATCGGAATATAAAGATGATTGATATAAATCAGAAAATAGAGATGACTGATATAAATCGAATAATAGAGATGACTGTTATAGATCGGCAAATAGAGATTTTTGATATAAATTGGCAAATAAAGATGATTGATATAAATCAGACAATAGATATAGATCGGCAAATAGATAAACCAGAGATGAATTGAAAAATAGAGAGATGACAGATAATGATCGAAAAAACAGATATAAATCGGCAAATAAATATATAAGATGATTTGAAAAATACAGAGATGAGAGATAATGATCGAAAAAATAGATATAGATCGGCAAATATAGATATCAGATATAATTTGGCAAATAGAGATAACTGATAAAGATCGACAAATAGAAATAACTGATAAAGATCGGCAAATATAAATAACTGATAAAGATCGGAAAGTAGAGATGATAGATATAGATCGGAAAATAGATATAACAGATGTAAGTTAAAATATAGAGATGACAGATATAGATCAGAAAACAGATATAAATCGATAAATAGATATAATAGATATAGATTGACAAATAGATATAACATATAAATTTGAAAAATCGAGATGACATATATAGATTGGCAAATAGATATAACAGATATAGATTGACAAATAGATATAACATATAAATTTGGAAAATCAAGATGACAGATATAGATCAGAAAAACAGATATATATCAGCAAATAGATATACTAGATTTGAATTGAAAAATAGAGATGGTGGATATTGATCGGAAAAATAGATATCGATCGGCCTTTTTCGGGCCTTAATGATTTACTATATGACCTTTGTTTACAAAGGTGCTGGTAAGTTTGAAACCATTGGAAGGAAATGGGGCCTATAGAAAGAAAGGTGTTTATTTCGAGACCCCACGGTGGGCACCAATTGTTCTTGTATGGATACCTGGAGAGAGAGCTCAGTCTCTGGGAGTCGGCGCCGAGCTATTGCTTTCGGTGCCGACCTTCAGGTCTTGTGATAATCCGAGCTTTTCTCCAAGAGTGTGTCCAATCGCGTAGAGCTTTGAGCAAGAAACAGGGAGGAGTGTACCTGCAAAGGCACTCCGAAACTTAAATTAGTATTGAGAATTCAATGTCTTCCTTAGAATAGAAGATCATACCTTTTTATAGATGATAGTGTATAAGTCCATTACGTTCCTGCTTTATTGCCCGTATTAAGGAGCAATAATAAGAGTGAATGTCAGTTTAGACGTTTCATTTTGTGAAGTAGTCCGTTGAACTGATTTGTAACGTCACTTTTTAATAAATGACATTGATTGCCGATTAGTAACTGTAACGCCGATTAGTAACATAAATTGCCGAGTTATAGTCTGCGATGCCAATCTTGTAACGATCTTGATCAGCTAGTAATTCTTTTGCCTTTGAAAATATGTAGTCTTCATCACCAAAAAAGACTGAAATACATTTAAATAAAGGGGAAGAGTTATTATAAAATCACACACGGGACCTTCTAACTCTCCGTTTGTTTAAAAAATGATTTATCAATTTAAAAATTTTAAACAAGTTTTTTTTTATATATATTTATTTAAGGGCAGAAATTGACCTTGCTACTAGTCCTTGGTTGTGACCAATATATAATATTAGGGCAGATAAGATATTTCGGAAAATGCAAAAAAAATCAGCAATTAAAATGCATAGTATAACACCTTCAATCACGTGAGTCAAATTCCGAATGAAGCTGAACTATGCCTGTAGATCTATTGGTCTATGTTCAAGTACCTGCTCCCATGTTATTAGACCATTTACAATAGAAAACTCATCTCAATTTTTGTCTATGGTCTATTTGTTATAAAAAGTAATTCCACATCAACTTTTGCATCATATACAATAAATAAGAATTCAAAGCATCTCTTTCTTCTCCATTAAGAGAAACTAATTTTAGTCCCTATTGTAGTCTCACTTAATTAATTAATTAAAATATTTAAAATTAATGTAATTAATTTTTTTAATAATGTAATTTAAATTTTTAAATTTAAAAATAATTTACTATTAAAAGATATTAATATTAAATAAATTCATATATAACAATAATACACAATATATAATTCGGGTTACACTAATTTGTAAAATTACTTAATATAAAGAAAAACATAATTAAGCTCTATAGTTGACGACAAGCATTGTGAAATTGTCATATGTATTTAATCAAGTCCTCTTTCAATTGTCTATGCTGCTGCCTATTTTGAAGTTGGGTATTTTTTTGGAGAAATTGATGGTATGGTGCAAAATCTTCTTCTCCTAGTTAAGGTTGTGATAAGCCATTTTCGACATCATCATACTCTAAGCCTTGAGCAAAATTTCCTGCATAAGTTTCTCTCTCATCCTCAACAATCATATTATGCAATATAATACAAGTTCTCATTATGTCGGCAAGCTTCTTCTTTTCCCGAAAACGAGCTGGATCATGTATAATTGCAAAGCGTGCTTGCAATACTCCGAATGCTCGCTCCACATCTTTTCTTTGCCCTTCTTGGTATTGTACAAATAACTTATGTTTCTCCCCTTATGGCTTTGAGATTGATTTGACAAATGTGACCTATTTAAGATAAATACCATCTGCTAAATAGTATCCCATAGTATAATTATTACCCTTAATAGTATAATTTACCTTTGGAACACGGTCATTTAGAATATCATCGAACACTGGAGAACAATCTAACACGTTGATATCGTTATTTGAGAGAATATAAGAGTAGTAGAAAATGTGAGAATAGAAGTGTATTTAAGTGGTATATATAGAATAACAAAATATTAATTTATTAATAATAACAGTAACATAGTAACATCTAGTTTCTAACGACTAATTTTACAACGGCTAATTAAATATAATAATATAAATCATTAATTAAATAAAAATTTAATTATTTAATCTAATTAATTATTTTAATTATTAATTAAATAAAAATATAATTATTACTAAATTAATTATTATTTAATTATTTAATATAATTATTTATTATAATATAATTATTTAGTATAATTAATTAAAATTTTATATAATTATTTATTTAAATAATAACTTGTTATTTGGCAAGTTATTATTGGCTTCTCAAAGTCCCCATACAGAGGGCCTGGTTCCTCTAAAAATTTGTGTGGAGACTTTCTCCTCTTTTGCTCCAATGACTAGGACTTTTCTGTGTCAGAAAAAGTAGAATTGAAAATCGAGCTTACTCTTACAGACTTACAGTATATTTAGTGGGTAAATATCAATAAACTATTGTCATGAAATCAATTATCAACCTCTAAATTATATATAGGTTTATTTCTTTATGTTAAATTCTTTTGGCATAACAAAGTTAAAATTTAGATATTTTAATTATATAAATTCTAATACTATATTTTAAATATTCTTAATTATTTAATTATCTTAAAAATTTAATTATTTAAGATTCAATTTTGCATTTCAGATAAAATAAACTAACTAAAACTATTTTTATCTGATCTGATCTAATAAATTGAGTAGGTACTTAAATCTCTACCGAGTGAATTGAGTGGGTTCAAGTGTAGGTTGCAATAAGTAAAAATTTTTTTAGCTACTCTAATTCTCGAACATGCTGGGAAATTGTCGTTAATAATAGGGATAACTTAATTAATTTGGGTTGGTCGAATAATAGTCAGTTCACTCGTCTGTTTAAACAAGTATCAGAGTTTAAATTTTGCTTTTTGTAATTTATTAGCCAACAGTAGATCCTTAAATGGAGTTTAAATCTACGACAAATTAGTGCTTAACCTATTAGACTAAAAAATACTATAGACATAAAAAAAGAGAGTTAAATTTTCATTATTTGCGAAAAATTTCTTTTATTTAATTAGTCAGCATTCTAGCTACTCTATAAATAGTCTCTCACTCCAAATAAATTTTGGGTAAAACAAATGCATAAATTAAACACATAATAATATTTCAAAGTATAAAAACGTAAATCGAAACTATCTAATTCGATTTATATACATAAAAGAAATGTTTTCAACTATTTATTTTAAATTATTTTGACACCATATAATTCGAATTATATTAATTTAATTTAATACTATAATGGTTAATTCAAATTCAATGAATCCAATTTATATAAAATTATAAACAAAGACATACATATAACGTTATTTAGTTTGAAACTTTCATGTAATATTATTATGTGTTTGGTTTATACATGTATTTTACCCTAAATTTTATTCAATTTTTATATACACATCCTCTTAAAATACCTGTTGACTTTAATATCAAAATTCTTTGCATATATTTCTTAACTGTCGCCCTAAAAAAGACAGCAGCTCGAGGTGTTTTAACACCTCATTTAAAAGCCTCACAATTCACTTTCAAGTACATTTTGGTATACGTATATATGTTTTTTCTTATCAACTTATAATTTTAAAACAGATGATTTTGTAGCAAATTAGTGTAGGAGCATATATTAACAAATCAAATAGTGGCATCCAAATTAAAGAGGCAAGTAAGCAACGAATCTGATCATTTTTAAAAAAAATGACAATTTAATAATAAGTTTTGAAAATACATTAAGTGTTAAAAATTTTAGCCAAACTCTTATGTATATACTCTATTTGTTTTTAAATAGGGTTAACTACGATTTTAATTCATATAGGCCGAAATTTATTTTTGTCTTTAACATTTTTTTTATTACAAAATCGCCCTAAAGTTTAACTTGATTTTAAAATTATCCTTACCTTAAGAACCAAAATCATACAGAAATGACGGCAGAGTGGAGATAGATGTGGATTGTAAACAATTTTTTCTTTTTCTTCTTCCTCCTTCGTAGGAGAAAAAACACTCTCTTTCTCTTATTTATCTTTTCTTTATTTATTTTATATTTTTTTGTTATGAGTAATTTGATCTAAAATTTTAATATTTAAGTAAAAAGAATGATTTTAAAGCTTAGTTCTAAACTTTAAGAACGATTTTGTATACAAAAAAAAGTTAGAAACGAAAAAATTTCAACCGATACCTTAGGAACCAAAATCATACTTAACTCTTTAAAATAAGTGTCATTTTTATTTTTTAGGTTCATTGAAAAAATAATTTTTTTAATGAAACAAAAAAAAAAAGCAATACTTATTTTAAAATTGAGGGAGTATATAATTGCTACTACAAAACTAATTAACAATGGGAGAACAAATAATACTCTTATTAAGTAGTTGAACGACCCAGGAGTAAAATTAATTCTACATTTTTTACATAACCGGATAAAAAAAAGGACAATAATTCATAACATCCATAATTGCTTACTGTTTTTTTTTTTTTTTTTTAATTTGGGGTTGGATGGATTAAACAACCCAATTCAAGGCATGCATTACTTACTCATCCACACTATATTCACATACACAATATTAAAAATTTTATTTATTATTTGACATCAATAAATTTCGCATCTAAATGCATTCATTATAGGTCATAGAAGATGACCACTAAACTAAAATCTTACGTGAAAAGAACAAAAGTTACTTAGATGGCTTACCCAGGCCAAGATCAAAACTGGCCCCATTATAATAACTCTTTAATTCTAGCATCAATAGTTGAAGTTAAAGAAACCAACTTGAGTTGGTCGAGTGGTCAGCTCACTCGTCCGCTTAAGTAAGTGTCGGGAGTTCGAACTCCGCTTTGTGCATGCAACAACTCATTGGCCAGCGACAGTCTCTTAAATGGAGCTCAGATCTGAAACGGATTAGTTCTTAACATGTTAGATTGGGAGATACTGTTTGGATAAACCAAACAAAAAAATAGTTGAAGTTAAAGTCACCATATCAATTCTCAACTATACACTTTAAAACATGTACCTTAACACTTCAATAATATTCAGTGAAAAGTTATTGGCAGTACCCAAATTTAAAATGATATAGTTTTTTTGAAAAAAAAAATCAGAAACAATAAAATATGGTAGGTTGTATAAAAGGGTCCTTTAGTGTCAATTTAAATTTGTTCTTTTGATTAATAATAATATATTATTATTATGACTATTTTTTGGTATAAAAGCATGTACTATTGAAGGGCACATTTCCAGATTGTGGGGCTGTGGGGCAATAAGAAGCATTAAATTAAAACATAAAAAGGGAAAAAGAAAGAAAGGTAGGAGGAATCAAATGAAAAGAAAGAATATATAAAGTGGTGTAGACATTATGCATTTATACTCTCAACAACACATGCAGATAAAAATAAATAAATAAATAATAAAAAAGAATGAAAAAAAGCACAAAAGATATTCCCAACTCAATCATGTGTAACCAAAACTTATTGTTTGAACTTTTTGGGTGGTCATATGGATAAGGTATATTAAAACCTTTTTTCTTTTCCTTTACAAATAATGGTGCATTATTATTGAGCTCTAAGCTAGCAAAAATAAAAAAGTTTACACAAATTAAAAATAAATTAAATACATATATAACGTATTATATCATAACACAATTATTTGAGTTGTCAAAATAGTAATAAGATAAAAAATTATTTTTATATATAAATACCTTTTTTTAATTCGTTGTTTGCACTTCTAAAAATAATAGAAGTTAAAAAAAAAAGAAGAATTTTTTTTCATTAGAAACAAATTGAAATGATGTACCATATATATCAATTATTAGATTTTATGAACAATCTTGTATTTTGTTTGTATTTTGATTAGAAGTTCCAAATCGAAGAACTTAGGGTTATATATAGGATCCTGGTGGTAATATTTAAAATAAAATTTCTGAATATCAAAATTATCTCTTACATTTTGAAATTAAGTCTCTTATTGAATTTTAAGGGTTCATAAAATATTGAGTGTTTAGACACAAGATATTAAAGTATACTAATTATTTATTGGTGATTGCCCTTGGTGATTGGTTCTACGTCAAAATAACCTACTTTTGAATAAAAGTAAAAAAAAAAATTGTAAATATTTATCTTCATTCTTGTTTGCAACTAATTTTTTTTTCAAATTTATTCTTACAATTTGTTAAACGACAATTATCACTATTGATTAAATAAATTAAATTTGCATATACATATTACATAACTAACTAACCAATTATTAATATATATATATATATATATATATATATATATATATATATATATATATATATATATATATATATATATATAATTCTTTCTATTTCAATCCATACAATATATTTGGGGATTTTTTGGTATTGTGCTTTGGGTTTTGGTCAACGGTATTATATAAGTATTTGTTGTTTAGTAATGGACCTCTAAAAAGTCATAAGGCCCTATACTATTAGCAATACTAAATTATTTGCATCATTTGGATCTATGCCCATTAACAAAATTGGACTCATCAGCTTTTGACCCATTAAGACCTTACTCTACCACCTTTCAATACCAATAAAAACTGTACACAAGTCCTGACCAAAAATTTTGTACACAAGTTGACAAAAAAATATTATAGTACTTTTGGCCTTTGGGGGTATATTATTTCCAAGTTAATAAAAGTTGTTACTGTATAACTAAGTTAGGTTAGTTAAATGGTTAGCAACGAATCAGTCAATGTCTGTCAAATTAAAAGATATTATAAAAAATAAAAAAAAATAAAAATTCCAATTTAAGGATGCCCTATGGTCTCTTGACTTAGGTTAGTTTCAAATTTCTTGATGGTTATGTCAAACAGATTCTAGGTGATGATGAGTTGTTGTTTTGTAGGAAGAAAGTAAAAATTTTTTCATGAAAAATTGTTGTTTGTAAAATATATAAATGAAATTATATATTTTTTAAATATTAGAAAAAGTTAAGTATATATTAGTGATATCTCTATCTCCCGTCTTTGCCTTTATTTATTCGCAAAATCGTAAAAATTTCATAAAGTCCCATTTACTCTCGCATGGATAATTCTTAGATATATTTTTTTTTACCATCTCAATCCTTTGCTCAATTTGATTAACAGTTTCTTAAAATTTATTGAATCCTTTATATTTTTTCTTAGACATAACATTTTATATGTAACACCTTAATATTCAAATTCTTATACTCAAATCATAAGTCAATGATAATAAAGTAGTACGACTCAAAATAATTATATATATAATTGAAAGGAGTTATTTAACGAAAAGTCTGAAATGGAGTAAAATAAAATCGCGATAAAAAAAACAATCTCGTATCAAAGAAAAGAAGATAAAGTATTTAGATAGCGAATAAAAATAAAGTATAATAATAAGGAAGAATAGAATCACGACGAGGAACATATATATATATATATATATATATATATATACATGAATATAATAGCCACTAGTCACAACCTACAAAGTTTAGGCCGACTAGAGTACAGTAATAAAATCAATTGATAATAGTAAATTTTCTATCTCTCCCATAATATATATCAAAGCCTCTATAGACACGTTTTCAAAAGGAAATAAATACATAATAAAAGGTTTTCAAAATAAATTTAGAAAGATTCTAAACAAAAGTAAAACAGAGTCTAACGATCTTCGCCATCTTTCAGAGAAACCATAGCTCATTGCTGAGTACCTGGACCTGCATCTGAAAAACAGAGAATATATATGGAATGAGAACTCGCGACCCATGGGTTCCAAGTACGGTAAAAGTGCCAAATAAATACAATGCACTATAATAAGAACTCACTAAGCATCCTAATCTCCCTTTCATCAATTATTCACCCTAAGTTCTCACTAATCCATAACTTAGGCAACTGTCCTAGGGGATACTAAATCTAATTCAATCTCTCATCTTTCCTAACCTTCCAAAATTTTCAACTTCCAATTCATTGCAAAACCATTACCAGAACCAGCACCAGCAAATTCGACTAAGTGATTATATATCAATACTTCATATTTTCATCTGAAGTAAGTGAAATCACTTCACTGCGTCTACTCAAAGAATTCAAATCATCTCTTTCAGTATTTATCATTGTTAATCAGTTATCTCATCATTTCATTTCAATAAAGACAGCTCTCGGCATCAACCAACACCAGCATGAGAGACCTCTCAGTTGTACAAACACAAACAATGCAAACAAGTAATACACAAGTAAGACAATTAATGCAAGTAAGCAAGTAGCAATTAAGCATGTAATATATTCAATTAGGCAAACTCATATAATTAAGCAAACCCAAACAAATCAAACATATGCGAATGATGTATGTCTGTCCTATGGCCAACCCGACACACCCGGTAGCTAACCCGGATATCGTCTATCAACACAAAGGGAATCCTCAACCTTCAAGGAGAAAATTCTCAACCCCCAATTTTAGAGAGAGATTGTGATATAACGATAGAGAATCCTCAACCTAACTCATTCACACCACAGCCAGGAATCGAATCGAAGGAAAATCTCAACCTTCTCCATTTAATTTCCCACTGTAGCAAGAGAAGAATTCCTCAATCCCACTTGCCCATTGTAATGGGAGAGGGAATCTTCAACCTCGTCTTGTTCATCACAGCAAAAGAGAGAATCTTCTATCTCATGTTGCCCTTTCCGACATTCAAATTAATAATCACAGAGTTAAATCGAAGGAAATCCTCGACCTTCAATCCAATCCTCTAGTGTGACAAATGAGGGAATCCTCAACCTCAAACTCGCCCACCCCAACAAGAGAGGGAACCCTGATAAACCCCATTTGTAGGGTTTATCTTGTATTGATTTTTGGGGATTTTATGACCTTTTACCCACATTTATTCAATAAAATAGCATGGTTTTATAACTTCTCCCTTAATTGTGTTTAAGAGTGAAAACATGCTTTTTAGGTCTTAAAATAGATAAATTTAATTCTCCTTGATTTCATTAGATGCCTTGATATGTTTGCTAAGTGATTTCAGATTTAGAAGGCAAAGATTGGATCAAGAGAATGTCATAACTTGAGCTACAGAGGTCCAAATGATGCGGTTTCAGTTGAGTTGAAAAGCTAACATCCGGGCTTCAAACGATATAAGATTTGCCATAGTTGCATCATGCATAGGGGCGCGCCGTGCACGGTACGCGGATGCGCCGATGGTGGCACATGACCACTTAATGCAACACGTGGTCAGCGATTTTAGAAGTCTTGTGGGCCCAATCCAACTCATTTCTGATGCTATTTAAGCCAAGGATTGAAGGGGAATCAACATACTTCACATACTTTTTGACCATTAGTTTAGTTTAGCTTAGTTTTGGAGGGAAAGTTAGTTTTAGAGAGAGAAGCTCTCACTTCTCTCTAGAATTAGGATTATGATTAGGTTTAGTTCTTAGATCTAGGTTTTAATTCATTCATTCTTCTACTTCTACTTCTCAATTCCTTGTTGTTAAATTCATTCTTCTTCCATTCTTTTATTGTAATTTCCTTTATGTTGTTCTTATGTTTTGTTGTAGATCTACTATTGTTCCTTCCATTTTCTTTCAAATCAATAAGAGTAATTCATAATAATTGTTCTTCTTTGCTTTTCTATGTTGATCTCTTGCCTTGTAGTTAGATCTCTCTTTAATTCTTGCAATTATGTTGTTTACTTTTATTGCCTTTTATGTTTCGTTGAAATGCCTCTTCTAGATATAGTATAGATTTTGTTCCTCTTGCCTAGGTAGAGTAATTAGTGACACTTGAGTTATCTAATTCCTTTGTTGATTGGTAATTGGAGAGATTGCTAATTGGTTTGGAGTGCACTAAAGCTAGTCTTTCCTTGGGAGTTGGCTAGGACTTGTGGCTCAAGTCAATTCATCCACTTGACTTTCCTTTATTTAGTAAGGGTTAACTAAGTGGTAGCAATGAACAATTATCATCACAATTGAGAAGGATAACTAGTTTGGAGTGCACTAAAGCTAGTCTTTCCTTGGGAGTTGGCTAGGACTTGTGGCTCAAGTCAATTCATCCACTTGACTTTCCTTTATTTAGTAAGGGTTAACTAAGTGGTAGCAATGAACAATTATCATCACAATTGAGAAGGATAGGACTTCTAATTTTCATACCTTGCCAAGAGCCTTTTATAGTTGTTAGTTTATTTTCATTGCCATTTACTTTCATGCTTCTTATCCAAAACCCCAAAACACATTTCTAACCAATAACAAGACACTTTATTGTAATTCCTAGGGAAACGACCGAGGTCCAATACTTAGGTTTATAAAATTTAGGGGTTTGTTTTAGTGACAAACAACTTTTTGTATGAAAGGATTATTGATTGGTATAGAAACTATACTTGCAACGAGAATTCATTATTGAAATTCTAAACCGTCAAAAATCTATTCATCAAAATGGCGTCGTTGCCGGGGAATTGCAATGGTGTTGTGTTATTGGTTATTGTATATATGTGAATATTGTGAATATGTTTGCTTTTTGCTTCTTTGTTAGTTTTTAGTTTGTTCTCTTTATTTGCTCCTATTTTTTGTTTTTTGCCCTCTCTTGCTATCATGAATTCTCACTTTGGCTATGAGTGTAGTTACAACTATGTTATAGGTGATGAGAACTTCAATGAGAATGTGTATCAAGGATGGGACATTCAAAGGTGGGAGGAGCCATATACATATGATCAATCTTCATGGCAACAACCTCCACCAATGCACTATGAAGAAGAGCCATTATATGATGCATATCAATCCAATGGCTATGGTGAATCACCTTGTGACTTTCAAGAACCACCGCCATATGCCTATGAACCATATCCTCAACATAACTCTCAACCATACTCACAAGCCCCTTCTTACCAACCACCTTCATATGACCCTAACCCATATCCATCCTACCAACAACCATATGAGCCATATGAACCACACATAGAGCTACCACCATTCCAACATCAATATTTTCAAGAGCCACCTCCTCCACATTATTACCAAGATGAACCACCTCCAATATATGAAAATTTTCAAGCACAAGATGAATTCTACCTTCCACCACAACCTCCTATGGAAGAATACTCATATCCATTGATCCAAGAGCCACATGATCCTAATCTTATCCAAGAACAAGTCAAGGGATCGTCTCAAGGAAGCATTGGATCAATTTCAAGCAACCATGGAGTGTGTTGTGCAACAAGTGGAAAGAGTGTAAAACATTGAACCACCACAACTCCACCAAGAAGAACCATCTTCCTACTATGAACCTTTCTCCCAATTTGATGAACCCTTCCACCCACCCCAATCTCTAATGGATGAAACCCTTGGTGTTCTTGTTCAAAGGCAAGAAGAGATGAAAAGGGATGTGCAAAATTTCATGGCCGCCTTGGATGCGGTAACAAATCAATTAGCCTCCCAATGCTTGAACACTCAAGGAACTCCCATGGCTACATGCGGAGAATCGAATGAAGAACATAGCATGAAGGAGAGATTGGAAACTCTGGTGGGAAATGAAGGAAGTTGCTTTGTATTGGAACAATTGGAGGAAGCTTTAATTGTTGAAGACAAGGAAGAAGTGGTAGAAGACTTAGGAGATGCAGAGCCTCCATGGGAACAAAACCCCTCCAAGATGATTGAAATTGATGCTAGGGAGGAAAGTGCACACCTTCCAAGGCATATCCCATATGAAGACTTGGATGGGACAGAGCAAGAATTAAGTTCCCTACGTGATGAAGATCAAGCATCAAGTCTTAGTGGTGAAGAATCCTTTGAGCATAAAGAACCTTCTCCGGTTGGATTTGAAAGCGTTGAGGAGGTAAATTTTTTTCACCCTCCCTATTATGATTTGAGTAAGGGAAAAGGTTTAGATAAAATTGTTGAACAAAGGATTGAGATTACGAGATCTTGTGAAGAGGTGGAAGTCCCTAGAAATAGAAGAACGGGGGTTGGTTATGCTTTGTCAAGATCTTTGGAAGCTTCTTTGCCTAGGTTGCCATCTACTCCTTCACTTGAGTGGGTAAAATTCATTTCTATTAGCTTTATTGTCCCACTTGAGTATGGCTTGCTTGAAACGGATGGTCAACTTAGGATGCTTTGTGGGATGAAGTGTAAGCGAAAGATGTTTCGTGGTTGGCGTTGCAAATCAAGGCTCATTTTGGTTGATACTTCAAGAGTTGAATACAAAGGTAGGAATAGTGCTCAAATAGATGGGTCTAGGAGGATTGTTGGGCACTTCATAGAGAATTCATCTTGTTCACCACCCGGATGGACCAATAATGATGATCAACCTCAAGACGGGTGTGAAGACAAAGTGTGGGATCCCGGATTAGAAAAAGAGGATCAACTTTGGGAGCCCCAAGCTTGTGAAGAACTCCATCAACACTTGGCTCAATCCATGAAGAATCTTGGGGCGCAATGGAGAACAAAGCATTGGTGGAAGTTTCAAGATGAATACAAGCACAAGCCACCTTAATGAGGAGCTCCCCATAAGTCCAAGTTAAGGACAATAAATAAAAGTGCTAGGTGGGAGACACCCCACCATGGTAAATTCTTTTCATTTTCTCTTTCGTAAATATGGTAGAATTAGTTTAATTTCATGTTTTGTTTAGTTAGTTGAGTTTAATTGGTAGTATAACATGATTAAATAAGGTTTTATGGTGTTTTGGTAGCTGTTTGGAGATTTGGAATGCTTGGATTGGTGCAAGAACATAGAAAATTTTTGAAAAACAGAGCACCATCCACGCGTATGCGCACCGCGCGCGTACGCGTGCATTAAGCGCTTTCGACCATCCACGCGCGCGCGCCATGTGCGCGTACACGTGGATTGAGAAGTTCCACATTCCATACATTTTCCAAAGAGTTGTGCTTGTGCCGCGCCAACGTTGTGCTTCTGGCACAAACACCACTTGCGCGCACGCGCACATGACACGTACGCGCCACTCTCAAAATAAGCCATCGACGCGCGCGCGCCATGTGCGCGTACGCGCGGATCCCCTTTTCTCAACACTTCTCTTTTCTTCTCCTCTTTCCATTTCTTTCCTTCTCCTCTCTTCTTCTCTTCTTCTACCCCTCATCCAACACTTCCAAACACCATTGATAACCATTTATTTTAGTTAGTTATTAGTTAGTTAGTTATTTAATTAGTTAGTTAGTTAGTTGATTAGTTAGTTTTAGTTTAGTTTTCATTTTATTTTCTCTCTTTTCATCATAAGTGTTGGATTATTGACTTTGTTTACTATACATTGCTGCCCCTTATTGCCTAAATGCTATTTTAGCATGAATGTTTTTTTTAGATAATCTTTGTTAGATTCTATTATTGAGGTTATATTTTGCTACTTGGTTTTGAGTTTTTCATGCTTACCTTTTGAAAAATACCAAGTGATGAGAATTGCCTTCGAGCTTATAACTTTTTTTGAATTGCATGTTGTAGCTAGCCATCATGTGATTTGAACTCTCTCTTTGAGTGGGCAACCTCTTGATAGATGATGTTATGCATTTACCTTAATGCATTGTATTTCATGATCATATGCATCCATATGTGTTTGACTTGAATGCTTTCATGCTTCTTTAATGCTTGTTTTACCTTACAAGCCTACCTAAAGCATCTCAAGCACACTAGGATAAGTGAAGTGCATGCTTCTTTTGTGACATCGCCCTTTTATGCTAATGTGTGTTCTAAAAGGCACAATTTAGATTTCACACACTTATTTGTCATTAATGTCACACTAATTCACTCACTCATTTCTAGTGATTTACCTCATTCCAACATTGTATGCTTCCTTGCTTTTGTATTGTCTCATCTTATGATGTTATATTTTTGTCTTTCATGACGAATGCACCATAAGCAATAACGGAAGCAAGACTAAGAACACGTAGCAATATGGAGATTCGCCGTACCCCCTTGCTCATCTTTGAGTGCACCGAGGACGGTGCAAACTTTTAAGTGTGGGGAGGTCGTCTGACCGATCGGTGATTTTGGGTGACAAATTTCTAATCCCAACACTTTTGCATCTCATTTTAGTTTTTTTTTTTACTTGCATTTTCTTATTTTTTTTTGCATACATATACAATAAGCTTAGTCAAAATAACGAAATTTTTCAAGAATTCTAGCTATAGGGCACCAATTGATTTGAGTGAAAACTTTTCATAGAACTTGCTTGAATTATATATATTGTGGATCATGTTTTTGAGCTAAGAACACAAGCAAGTGAGATTTGAGCCTAATGGTGTGGTTACATCTTATAACCACTTATTTTTCCTTCTTGTATGCATTATTCTCTTCCTATGATTGTAATCTTTGATTTGTTTGATTCTTTATGTCCATTATTTTGTGTATTCATGCATTTATATGATTGAGGCCATCATTTCATTAGCTCACTTACCCAAATAGCCTTACTTTTTATCTTCCATTGTTAGCCAAATTTGAGCCTACAATTAACCCACTTGTTCTTTAATTTAGCACATTACAAGCCTTAAAGCGAAAAAAAATAAAAGTCCTTATTTGGATCTTTGATTAGCTTAGGCTAGTGTGTGGAGTATCATTCAAGTGTGGGAACCTTGGGACATTGGGTGAATAAAAGGGTAGTTTTGTATTATTATTGGAAATATTGGGAATCGAGTATATGCTCATGTATTGATCAATTGTAAAACCTTATGCATTGATTCTCTTGTATATAGAAAGAAAAAAAAATGAGAAAAACAAAAAAAAAGAAAAAAAAGAAAAAGAATATGAAAAAGAATAAAAAAATAGAAAAAGAAAGAAAAGAAAAAAAAAGAGAAAGAAATGAAAAAGGGGAAAAAATGCCCCAAAGCAAAGTGTAGCTTAATAAAATCAATGCATATGCGTTGTGAAACGAAAAGGGATACATGAGCATGTGAAAAAGTGAGAAATGGGTAGTTAGGCTAGCTTTAAAATTGTATAGGATGTCATAGGTTAGGTGGAAAGTCTAAGCTTATCAAAGATTCAAACTTCAAGCTCACTTTACCAAATATGCATCCTACCTTGACCCTAACCCCATTACAACCTAAAAGAAAAGACCTCATGATAGATGTATGTATGCATGAAATATATGTTGATTGTTAGAAGAAAAACAAATCTTAGAAAGCATGATTAGGAGAGACTTGAGAGAATCAACCCTAAACACTTGAGCGAATAGAGTGCAAACACATCCGGTGAGGGTTTGATGCTCAATTACATGTCTCCACCTATGATCATCTCCTTTCATGCAAGTTTGTAAAAATATTTAATAACTCGATTCAATTGTGGATTAGACTTGCTAGTCCTTAGCCCTTGTGCATATATGCTTCTTGGGAAATGATCTATTTTAACGAAGCAATTGCATTCATTTAGATAGTTGCATGTAGGTAGATTGCATTTAGTTAGTTTCCATTGAATAAATGCCATACCCTTACTTCATTCTTGGTTTTAGCATGAGGACATGCTTGGTTTAAGTGTGGGGAGGTTGATAAATCCCATTTGTAGGGTTTATCTTGTATTGATTTTTGGAGATTTTATGACCTTTTACCCACATTTATTCAATAAAATAGCATGGTTTTATAACTTCTCCCTTAATTGTGTTTAAGAGTGAAAACATACTTTTTAGGTCTTAAAATAGCTAAATTTAATTCTCCTTGATTCCATTAGATGCCTTGATATGTTTGCTAAGTGATTTCAGATTTAGAAGGCAAAGATTGGATCAAGGGAATGAAGGAAAAGCATGAAGAAATGAAAGAACCGGAAAGCTGTCAAGCCGACCTCTTCGCACTTAAATGACCATAACTTGAGCTACAGAGGTCCAAATGATGCGGTTCTAGTTGGGTTGGAAAGCTAACATCCGGGGCTTCGAAACGATATAAGATTTGCCATAGTTGCATCATGCATAGGGGCGCGCACGTGCACGGTACGCGGATGCGCCGATGGTGGCACATGACCCACTTAATGCAACACGTGGTCAGCGATTTTAGAAGCCTTGTGGGCCCAATCCAACTCATTTCTGATGCTATTTAAGCCAAGGATTGAAGGAGAATCAACATACTTCACATACTTTTTGACCATTAGTTTAGTTTAGCTTAGTTTTGGAGGGAAAGTTAGTTTTAGAGAGAGAAGCTCTCACTTCTCTCTAGAATTAGGATTAGGATTAGGTTTAGTTCTTAGATCTAGGTTTTAATTCATTCATTCTTCTACTTCTACTTCTCAATTCCTTGTTGTTAAATTCATTCTTCTTCCATTCTTTTATTGTAATTTTCTTTATGTTGTTCTTATGTTTTGTTGTAGATCTACTATTGTTCCTTCCATTTTCTTTCAAATCAATAAGAGGTAATTCATAATAATTGTTCTTCTTTGCTTTTCTATTGTTGATCTCTTGCCTTTGTAGTTAAATCTCTCTTTAATTCTTGCAATTTATGTTGTTTACTTTTATTGCCTTTTATGTGTTCGTTGAAATGCCTCTTCTAGATATAGTATAGATTTTGTTCCTCTTGGCCTAGGTAGAGTAATTAGTGACACTTGAGTTATCTAATTCCTTTGTTGATTGGTAATTAGAGAGATTGCTAATTGGTTTGGAGTGCACTAAAGCTAGTCTTTCCTTGGGAGTTGGCTAGGACTTGTGGCTCAAGTCAATTCATCCACTTGACTTTCCTTTATTTAGTACGGGTTAACTAAGTGGTAGCAATGAACAATTCTCATCTCAATTGAGAAGGATAACTAGGATAGGACTTCTAATTTTCATACCTTGCTAAGAGCCTTTTATAGTTGTTAGTTTATTTTCGTTGCCATTTACTTTCATGCTTCTTATCCAAAACCCCAAAACACATTTCTAACCAATAACAAGACACTTTATTGTAATTCCTAGGGAGAACGACCCGAGGTCCAATACTTAGGTTTATAAAATTTAGGGGTTTGTTTTAGTGACAAACAACTTTTTGTATAAAAGGATTATTGATTGGTATAGAAACTATACTTGCAACGAGAATTCATTATTGAAATTCTAAACCGTCAAAAATATATTCATCAAACCCCCGACCTCAACTTATTTATCACAGCAAGTGAAAGAATCCTCAATCTTAACTTGCCTTTACATGAGTGGGATAACACCACCGTCCCCACAAGGCAAATCTTATTGCCTCTTTAATCTTAATCACAACACGAGGGAAGGAATCCTCTACCTCAACTCGCCTATTCATTCTGGGATATAGTGCCTGTCACACTTCACCATCATCCTCATTATCAATCCTGTGATCATCATTATTCTCATTATCCATCTCATCTCAATTCATATTCAACCTTAATTAAGTTCAGTCATCATTATCCATTCACTCTCATCATCAATTATCTCATTCATAATGATCATATATCACTTAACATCTTATTCATTTCTCTCAATTTTACTAACTCAATTCATTTGGCTTTATCCCTAACTCGCTCATCCTCAATTCCTCCGGCTCTAGACTCATATCAAAGTTTATAAAGATTTAGAAGGACAAAAGAATGGTTGAAAGCCATAAAAACACATTTTTTCATATTCTGAAAGGTGTGCATATGCATACATGTGGTGTGCGTATACACAGGCTGAAAACTTGGGATCCGTGTACCCATGCAAAGGTCCGCGTACGTATGAGGTGAAAATTTAGTAAGTCGCGTACGCATGCATAGTGTTGCGTATGCATGATCCCAATTTTGGACCATGACACGTATGCATGCGACATCCGCATACGCAGAGGCACTTGGTAGAGGCCAATGCTCGTGTACGCACCATATCAGAAAACATAAAATCTGATATGTTGCAGAAATCAATTTTCCAGTCCACTTTTCAAAACCTCATAACTTTTTTCACAAAATTCCTTTTTCAACTATTCTTAAACCGTTGAAAAGATCGATAAATGAATTTTGAAAGTTTTCCAACTTCGATGACCAAGTTATGACCTACCAAAGTTTGCCAAAAATCTGTTTTTACCAAAATCTCACATTTACCAATCCTTCCAATTGTTCACAAGTCAAATTTATTTTTTCTTAACAATTTTTACCACAACCAACCCATTTCACATTTTTACACGCAACCAAGTCCAAACCTTCTCCAATTACACAATTCAACTCAAATTCCACTAATATCACATCTCAATCCTCTATTTTTAATTTTCTAGCAATCATGCCTACTTTTCCATCATTCATTATCAATTTCCGTTCAATTACATACATCATCACACAATACAATCATCACTTACTGTCATTACCTTTTTCCTGACTTCTAACCCAAAATTCACGGCCTCCACCCCAAATTCACAATTTAATACATATTCCACAAACCAATAATCATTATCTAATTCATCAAAATTTTCAACACCCAAACATGCAAATTCACACAATTTTCAATCTAATCATTAATTTTCACGACATATCAATATCAACTAATTACACAATCCAAATCTAATCCTAGAGGCATCTAGCCTAGGAATCTTTATCACACCACACGGTACTTAAATAAAACTTAAATCATACCTCTTGTAGTCACAGTAATTTGGTCCTTCCTTACAAATTTTTCACCAAACACTAGCTCCAAGCTTCATCAAGAATTTCAAAACATAATTCAAGTTCTCAAAGTGTGCCAAATTTGTCCAACAATACTAACATAGCCAATTTCACACATACATTACTCTAGGGTTTACAAAATCTCATAAATCATAAGGGTTGGAGGATTCTTACTTTAACGCATAAAAATAGTACAATATTTCTTAAAACCCAAAGTTAAAACACGTTTTTAGAGGAAAAATCAAAATTGGGCAGAGCACAAAGAAATACTCACCACAGTACCTAAATAGAATCGAAGAGGGCAAGGAGAACGACGCGTAGTCGCAAACGGCTTGTCAATCGGAGTTTCGGAGAGAAAGTTATGGTGATTTGAAGTTTGGAAAGCTATGTTTTCTTTCTCTCTTCTCTCTATCCGCCCCTCTCTCTCATTTTAGGGTTAAATGAGTTGCAATGCTCATAAATGATGCTTATATACCTTGGGTTTGGGTTTCACTTGGGCCCGATATATGTATATGACTTGTTGGTCCAATTTTGAGCCAAAACATTTAAGATTAATGTTTTAAACTGTATTTTAGATATTTTTATTTTCTAATTATAAATTCTAACTTTTTAATCTTTCTCACTCATAAATTATTTTTTCAACTGCAATACCGGACAGATCTCAGTCGGTGTGCATTTTTGTAACACCCTCACTATCAGAAGTCACGCTTCCGGCTGCGCCACTCTGATATCAAGAAGTATTACGACTACTTTACATACTAAATACTAAAATAGGAGCCTGTGACTCGACACTATATCGCTGATTTCTTTTTAAACCGAAAATAAACACTTTATCTTAAGAAAAATACAAGCAAGCATAGATTCATATACAAGACTCCTTACATAATATCTCATAGTATAATATACATATAGAACATACAATTCCTATCCCTCTTACAAATTTGTAATAACAAAGACGAGGGAAGAAAATAGTCTAATTAACACAGCAGCATATAAACCAAACTCAGTATAACTCTTCTTAATGCCTCTTCATCTGGTTCCTGAAAAAATAAAGCTGTAGGGGGGTGAGAACCTAACCACACGGTTTCACCTCAGAGTTTCAAAGTTGTCATAAGAAGATATTTAATAAGAAAACTGTTTTCGAGTTCAGTGACTATCATTGCCTTATGAATCTTTTAAAAACTAATAGGTAATCGTTCAAAACCTTTTTAAGGAAATAATGTTTAATCTTTCAGAAATCCGAAACCTTTCCTTTCTTTTAAGAAAATCTCAATCAGAAACCAACCATGCAATCAAACAATACAATCATTAATTCAGCACCAAAGTTCATTCTCAAATGTAGCACGTCAAGACAAACACAAGCAAGACAAACAAGGAAAGCACAAGTAGGTAGCAATTACAGCAAATAGTTCAAGTAGCAGTTAAGAACAGTTTAGCAATTAGGCAAACCAAAACAAGTTCAAAACCAAGCAAAGCATACAAATGCATATGATGCATGCCTGTCCTATGGCTGATGAGGCTCATCTGTCGGTTATCCAGCCAACCCGACAAGTCTGAATTGTCCTTAAACTGTCCCCTGACGTGCATCCCCAAGAGTCTATGCATAACTTTTTCTCAAATAATCAATATTGCTCAATGCGGGTAACATTCCCGGGAGACGTCGTAGGGTCAACAGAGTATCGAGTTTTCAACCTGGTACACATGGTGGCAAGCTATGGTACTTTATCCAGGGAACCTCGTATCTCAGATAATTCAAAATCATAAGCCAAATGAATAATTCAAAGTTTATATCTCAACATTCTCAACATTCTTAACATCATAATCATTCATCAATTCGAATCTCATTTCCAAATTAATTCAAAAACCATATTTCAAAGAAATCCTCATCATCCTTCTTTTCATTCCATTCACTAACAATTCTCAATCCAAAACGTAACTTTTCCTTTGATAAATGAAGTAATCTTAAATCATATAACGCTTAAAATTAAACTTTTTTAAAATAACTACTTCAAATGAAACTTCTAATTTTATAAAATTTCGACAGCATCTCCTCTAAAACTCGGATTCTGCCACCCTTTTCGGGTCCCATCCAAACATTTCTCAAACCTTTTCCCAACCCTTTCCAAATCTCATCCAGTTCCAAAATTCAACCAGTTCCAATATCAAACTGTTTTCAAAGCGAATCAGTGCCAATAATAAGTCTCTTTTTCAAATCAAACTAGCTCAAATACTAGATCATTTATAAAGTCATTTACAAAGTCAGACTAACTCAAAATTAAACTGTTTTCAAAATTAATTCAGTTTCGTGTTCCAAATCATTTCCAAAGCCGATTCGTTTACATGATCAAAAATAGCTTCAAACTACTCAAGCAGTCAAGCAATAATCTACTAAATAACCTTTCAGACTAATCTCTTTTCATAATAATCTACTAAATAACCTTTCAGACTAATCTCTTTTCATCAATCACAAACTACTCAAGCAGTCAAGCAATCAATCATTCAGTCCAGCAGACAATCATAATCACAGATATATGTTTCTCACATTAATATCTATTTATAACAACTCTGTAAGACGGATTTTAAGAAAACTCCTACCTCGTTCGCGATTCAACTACGCGACAAATTGCATTTCTATTCTTATCCCACGGCAGCAACATCAATACTGACCGTCCCAGCAGCAGCCACAGCCTCTAAACACAGCCTTAGCTCAATCCTAAAACATTAATGTCGCGTAAAACTCATTAATCTATAACAGAACATCAACTAAAAGGAGTTTGGAATAAGGAACGACTTACTGGGCTTACGAATGATCGAGAAAACGGAGCAACAGCAACCCCAATGCCATAGAACTCAGCAATCAAGACCCGTAACTCGATCCTACGACACCAAGACCTCAGACCCGCAAACAATGTAAAACAGAAATACTAATTTTAAAGATTTCAGAACGCATCGCTTACTCAAACAGACTTAGACTTCAGTGGTGGTTTTTGGTGGCAGTGGCAGCGGCGAGGAGCTCCAACGATGCAGAGGTGCGGCCAGAAGCTTCAGCAGTGGCGGATCTGGTGACAGTTTGGACGAGGACGGCGTCAGCGTCACGAGCGGCGGCTGAGCACGGCGGCTGAACAGGTCGCAGTCCTCCCTTCCTCGCGGATCTCTCTCCTCTGCTTCATCCATGGACGGCGGCGACAGGATCCTCGGCGGCATCTTCTCTCTCTTCCCGCGAGCGTTCTCCCTTGGTGTGACAGCGCGGTGACTTGGCGGCAAGGCTGGGCGCGATGGCGGCGCAGGGAACAGCGACGACGATGGGTCCTGGTCGGCGATGGCGACAGCTCGCGATGACAGGGACGCTCCTCCACGACGGCATGAACAGAAGCAACAGCGCGAGTCCTCCCTCTTCGTGTCTCTCTCTGTCCGATCTCCCTCTCTTTTGTCGACAGCGGCGGCAGTGACACCCACCGCGCCGCCTCCCTCTTTTTCCCCTTCCTTTCTTCCTGTGGCCTTCCCCTTTTTGTTTCTTTCTTTCTTTCCATTAATTTACTATTGGGTTTAGGGAAAAAAAGGGATTCGGTGGCTGAGGAGATAAGGCGGCTAGGTTTTTGCGGAAATTAGAGTTAGGGTGATATTTTGGGGATTTAGGGTTTTGGTAAAAATTAGGTATAGGGATAATTTAATAATTTTAATAAAATTGAAGTATAAAGTATTAATATTTGAAAAACTAATTTAATCTCTAAAATTACTTTAAAATATTATTTATGATATAAAAATACTAATTGATTTTCAATAAATTACTCTAATTGAAAATTTGTGATAATATAATTAATTTCTCTTTATCTTTAACTTAAAGTACCAAATGATATAAATTAAATTATCTAAAATCAAATCATATAAAATTCTTATTATTTCATAACTACCAGTTTTATAATTTAAATATAGAAAATAATTCAATAATTATAAAATTAGACAAAATTCTAATTTAAATAGCTAAACCTCATTATTTTTGAATTTCCAGAACTTTAAATCATAAATAGGAAACTAATCCATAGGAATAGAGTTTAGATAAAAACCTTAATTTATTTCAAGTCCAATTAATTGCCTTTAATTATTTTCAATAAAAATAATTTCTGAAATTAAAACTATAAATAAATACCTAATTTGAGATTGATTCGAAATAGGACTTTTCAAAAGCCTTGGATCTTACAATTTTCACGCAGAAAATTATGTTTTCCGACTAAAAAAAATCCACTAAGTCCAAATATCATATTTAAATTGTCAAATTTTAATTGATAATTTTTTAAACCATTTTTATCTATTTTTAATTAATTACTTAATTAATTACAATTTAATCGAATTTTACATTATATAATCCACCAAATTATTCTTCTCTTTCTTTTTTTTCCCCAATATAAATATATCATTATTAACTAGAATATACAAGGGAAATGAATATAGACCATGGGCTGCTACTAAACCAATCCACATGTTATTGTCCTAACATTATTTTTTGAAAAGAAATGAGAAACACATGTGGTTGTTTATTCCTCATTTGCTTGATTGTGTCTTACTAGTAGTCAAATTGATAGACAACCATTCATCTTTATCATTCCAATTGTGCTAAGTAACCAATAAGATACTAACTAACAATAAGATAACAAACATTTTTATTTTAAACTACATTTTATACTAATTAATTATTATTAATTAATGATTATTTAAATTTTATTTTTAAAAAATACAAAATTAATAATTATTAATTATAATTATTTAAATTTAATTGATTAGGAATGGTTTATTTATACTTTTTCTTCTCCTAAATATAATAATAAAAGCACCATCATCCAAGTAATAAGAGATTGATTTTAATTCAATAAAAGGTATAACATATTTTTGCAATATTATTATGTCATCTATATTCAAAAACTCACTTTAGACTATTTTTAAAGCAAGAAGTAATAATTCAAACTCACCTTTTCTAACGTGACACTAATAATATACTGTTAAAAAAAATAAATTTATTAATTAAATCATATGTCGTTTATATTATTCCTTCATCTATCATACTCAAGTTGGAAAATTCTTGCTTGATAAATTAAAGTCCTTCATGGATCCCACTATGATAAATAAGAAAAGACATGTCAATAGGTTAAAATTGTCACATATATATTGACCCTTGTGTTCTATAAAATTACACATAGCCTCACTAGAATGCATGGTCATGGATCCTTACTCTTTCACTTCCAACAAAGGGCAAGGATGCTCAATCAAAAAATGTTATTTATTTCTACTTATTATTTTAATTTAATTTCTTTTATATTGATTAAATTAATATATTTGTACTTATTTTTACTAATTTAAAATAGTTTCAGTCTTTTGCTAAGGTTTTGAATTTTCATTCCAAATTGAAATTGATTATATTTCAACTCTTTCTTGAAGAAGATGATAAAAATTCCGATTAAAACCCTAATAAAATCGAGTGAATTCCAAATATTGAAAAAAAATTTTCTTTTTTGAAAACGAGATCTCAAATCTCAATTCCAATTATGATAGTTTCATCATCATACATATCCCTTCAGATCTAGTTCTTCCATCACCGGGAATTCTAACAATACTTAGATTTAAATATGATCACTTTTTAGTTATTTTGCGAACCCTAATGTTCTAATTTGAATTTAAGATAAGGCTTTTAGATTTATTTTGGGTGTACTTACATATAAGGTAATAATTAAGATATTGATGCATATTATATTAAAAATAATTTAGTCAAATGTGTTAAACTATTTAATAATTTTTATCTATTATCTTTACATAAAAATATCTTTATGTGAGTATTTAATCACCTTTTTTTTATTCTTCTGATAAAAAAATGAATATAAAATAATTTTCTATTGATAAAATATTTTAAGTAGGTGTATAATCATGTCGGGTTGAATTGGATTTGACAAATTTAAAAACTGAATCCATTAAATTTGATTGGTTCGGATTGGGATCAAATTAGTATTTTTTTATTTGATCCAAATCGATTAAATTCGAGTTGAATTGGTTCGGATAATCAAGTACCCTATTAGTATTAAATTTATAAGAAAATTTTAAAAAATAAAAAAAATTATATATCATTAAAAAAAATATATTAATGAGAAAAAAATGTGACTTAAGTAAAATTAATTAAGATTAATAAAAAATTATATAAATATTATATTTCTTTAATATAATATATTAGATAATCAGATATTCGGATCGGATCCAAAATCCAATACTCAAACCAAATAAGGTCGGATATAATCATATAACTACTGTGTAAGTGAAGCGTGGGCATGCATGGATAATAATTCATCTAAAGCTTATTAAACAAGCATGCATGCATAGATGCATGTATCTTCTCTATATATCTTTATGCTTTTGGGCACATAAATTTCTTTTCAATAATATACAGCGTGTCAATGATAGCACGATATGCACGTTTGAGTGCATCTATATATAGTTCTTGTTATGGGACCATTTTAATTATTCAATATAGTTCCTTTGTTATATGAGATACATTTGAATGGAGAGATTAAAAATCATATGGAACTTATTTTATTCACGAGGAAAAAATGACAATCAGCAGCACTATCAGTACAAGAAGTAAAAGAAACAACTCATTCAATAATAATAATAATAACAACAATAATAATAATTAACAATAATAATAATAACGATGATTTAGTGACGGTAAAAAAATTTATATCATGGTCCAATGAAATAATCCAGTATTTTGAATAATTACTTTGATGATGTATTTATATATATAAATATAAATATATATTAATAATTGATACGAAATCACTAGAAATAATAAAGATAAAAAAATAGATGATAAGAAAAATATAAGAAGGCAATGTAAATATTAAACAATGTAAATAACGGTTTAAAAAAAATTAAATTAATTATTAAAATCAAATTTTTAATTTATTAGAATAATCAATTTTTGAATTTAAATTTTTAAGATACAGTTAGACAACGTAACCTCTTCCATCACATCACGCACGTTTTCTTCCCCTTCTCTCCTCCTTCAACTCACGTTTACTCCTTTTACTACGTTGCCGCGACAAAAATACCGTCGTAATTTCAACCACCGCAAGGTACAACACCACCCCACTCCATCTATTTTTTACTTTATTTATTTGTGAGCAACATTTCTTAATTGCATTAGTAATATAACACCATCAAAATAGTTTACTTATTTTTTATATTAATAACATTTTTTATTTGAACATTAATTATTTGTTGTTACTTGCGATTATTAAATATCGTTTCTAGCTTACTCCATTCGTTTTAAAATAACTATCGTTTTTTTATTTTTCATTAAAAAAAATTAATCTATATATCTAGCTAGACAAATCCTTTATCCATATACATTAATGTTTTAATGAACCAAAAAAGTAAAAACGACACTTATTTTAAGTCAAATTTAGTTAATCATACATAAGCTTTAATTCTGTGTATTCAAGTTCAATATATATATCATAACATGGATGAGTAAAGAACTTAGGATTATATATATAGAATTAAGCGAACTCTTAACTTTACAATAATTATTATCTTACTATTTCAGAAGTCAAGCACACCTTGGGTCTAGTATTTTCCATGTTCAATTAATTATTATTAATTAATTCCACCAACTAATAGATGGTCAATGATAAAAAATAATAAGATAAAATTAAGAAAGATTACAAAACATTAGTGGACAATAACATGATTCAAGTAAAGTGGTAGGAATCTAAACACAAAATAAGTCCACGCAATTTTGACACTACATTGTTGGATTTACCCAAGAATCAATGCATGACATTCCATGCTATAGATTAGGTGGTTTGGTCACAAGCACTTTTCTTCCCTTATATAATATTTTCATTCACTTTTATAAGCAAACACATGCACCACATGATTCTTTGTCATCACAAAACTCGTTCGGTGAAAATAACTCAGCACGTGAACCTTTTTAATTAATTATTCAATTCAAATAATAATAAAATAATTTGGTAAACCACTCATCACACAAACCACACAATGCTTATAAATTACACAAGCAATGAAAGCAATATTGTTTATCTTATTTTCTGTTATACTATAAAAGGTATTTTATTATGATTATGATATATATTATACATTATTGATTGATATTACACTATAATAATAATAGATAACTCAATCTCAAAACCATTATAGAAAGAAGAAGAAAATAACAAAAGAGTGATCTACAATAATATAAGGGCATCAAACTTCATGTGCTTTTGCTCCTTTTCATGTGCGTCAAATTTGGCTTCATTATTTGTTTAATAATAATAATAATAATAATAATAATAATAATAATAATAAAACGCCGAGTATCTTGAGTGCAAAATTTTGGCCCTTCATTTTAATGTTTATCAAATTTTCAGACTCTTTAACCTTAGCCAAACAAAGAAGTGCAATAATGCTTGCCATTTCCCAGAGGAGAAAACGACACTAATTTCTTCTCTAATTAGGCATATTATACATGGTATTTTCTTTTATACGTAAGAACAATCATTTTTAAGGTTTAAAAAATATATATTGGCGAATTATATGGTGATTATTATAGTCATAATTCTATGTTTTTTTTTTTTTTTTTTTACCAAAGATAAGGAGACTCAAACTTGCAACTTCTTAGATGAATATGAGAAAACTATACTATTTAAACTATAATTCATTAGCAGTCATAATTTTATGTTAACTAAATAGAAAACATAACTTACATTACAATTTATCACTACTGATACATATTTAATGAACCCTAATAAATTGGAAATAGATTCTTTTTATTTTTTTATAATTGATATTGTTAAGTGCGATCTAATCGTTCAATATCTTCTTTTAATGCTTTTTTCCTTAGCCTAACTTAAAGAGTACATAGTGAAAAATCACACTTTATCATAACAATTGAAAAAAAAAATTGAGAACATTCATTTTCAACTTGCAATTACTATCTCTTAAACCTAAATGCTTCCATGTCTAATTTGGTCATTAAACAACCTCAAGTATAGTGTATACTGTATACCAAAAAAGGGCGAACATTTTGATTATCTATACTTTACATCAAATGAATAAACTAAATGAGTAAGAAAATGTCATAAACTATGTTTCTTTTTTCTAACACAAAATTTATGATTGAGATATTACTATGCGAATATGAGTTTTCTTGAGTTGGATTCACCAGAAATCGCCGCGATCACCTTCTCTTTTGTGAGTTGTTCCGATGCATGGGACTTAATCACGAATGTGTGGAAGACATGATCATTTGTAGCATTAAATTTGGACTCCAAAATACTCATTTCTGAATCTTTTAATGCTTGGATCAATTTTGATGTAGGATGAAGATCAATAGGACAACTCACTTTCACAATCACACCATCTTGATCCGCTTCTATATCCACCTTGAAAGAACATGTTCTATCTCGAAGATTGGCCTCAATTCCTGGTAAACTAGCCTTGGAAGTACTTTCCAGGGTTGATTTTTCGTATTCCAAGGCCTTTAATTTCGCCTGTAGCTCATTGATGTGAGCTATGGCGTCTCCCAACAAAGATGCCTTATCCATCTTCGAGATATTAGGTACAACAGCGCGCAACGCATAGAAACGTTGGTTTAGTTTCTCGCGCCTTTGCCTCTCCGCCTCCACATGATTGAGGGGCTCTTCCCTTCCATTGGCAGGCTTCCTACCTCGCTTTTTCGGCCTTTTTTCTTGAGTCGTGCTCGGTTTCTCTTCTTTATGCGATGAGTCTCATTCGCCAACGATTGATCTCCCAAAAGACTGTGATCCTACCCCAAAATCAATTTGCATCGGCACTTGCCCTTGTGGCGGCCGTTGAAACTTTTCCAACAAGAAATCTTTCTTCCCGCCGCAATCGGCTTGCTTTGCCATATTACTAGGGCAGGACCTAGGAATAGGAGGGAAAACTCCTCCAAGGCAGCCCTGACTCAAACATTGATTAACTGCCCAACTTGAACCATTAACACCATCCCTAGCATTATTAAGAAACCGAATTCCATTATTCCCATTAGGGTAACCATTCCATGATTTCTTTTCTTCAATTTTCCTAACAACAACTTTCTCCCTAAAATTCTTTCCCCCTGAATTCAAATTCCCAACATTCAATTCCTTCCCAAAAATCTTTGGAACCGGAACACCCTCAACTCTATCATCCCTAACCCTAATATCTCTATCCCTATCCCAATTCCCAACATCCAAACCACAAAAAAATCTGTTTTTTTCATCTCCCTTGACATTTACAACATCATTGAATGATGATGAGTGAGCAAAAGAAGAAGAAAATACAGAGTACACAGCTTTTAACAAATCAAGGTTCTCATCAACAATCCTCACAGAACCTAATTCAACAACACCTAATTCAGTTGGAACCAAAACAACAGTTTTAATCCCTGCTGATTTTGCCAAAAATGCCCTCACACAATAACCAGAATCACAATTCAAAAACCCATGATCACCATCTCTATCATCAGCATCATCATCATTACAAATCCACAAGTGCTTACCAAGTTCAAAGCACTTACCTGGACCACCATAACCTTTGGGGAAAGAGAAGTACATGGAAGCAAGGAAGAACATCTCAGTGTCAGTTACACGGTCAAGGCCAAAAGCGTAATTTTCATTTTCCTCTTCAGAACCATTAAAAACCGTGTGAAGCTTCTGCAGCACCCTCTTCCTCATTCTCTGAACAACCTCATCATCATCAAATCCAAGTCTCAAAGCTTCTCTTTCTTCTTCACCTTCGATTGGTTCTCTGCAACAGCCATCACCCCAACCAAGAACAACACAATCTTTTTTGAATTTGGACTGTGAAAACTGCCAAAAGATCGCGTAGTTCCAACTGAAATTGTTCAAGTTGGGGCGTTCAACAAGATCAGAGAGCTTGTTCTGAAGATTCTCGAAACTCCCTGTTGCCATTAACATGCTCTCATTGGTGATGAAGGAGTTTGAAGCCAAGTAATCAAAAGCACGTTTTCCGAGAATTTTCATCACCATAGAATTTTCTTCTTCTTCATTATCATTCCAATTCCAACCGCCGCTACCGCCACCGCCACCTCCGCCGCCGCAACCACCTGAACCCACCTCAAACTTCATGTTTTTGACACCGACGACCCAGATAACCAAAACGATGAAAAATCGAAACTTTTTCACAACCCAATGATGAAACGAAAGAGAGAAAGAAAAATTCAATTATGGGTATTCAAATTCTAATCTCTCAGTTATGAAACTAAAAAGAGAACAATGGTCTATGTTTTTATGTTTCTGTGTGTTGTGTTGTGTTATGAAGGTGTGAAACAGACATTATAAGAGTTCTCAAAGTAATCGAAGGAAACATGTTTCACACTTCTGATAACGAAGATTAATAAAAATAACTGAAAGAGTTTTTTTTGTGAAAGTTAAGGAAACAGAGCAGGAATGAAAAAAGTTTTTTTAAATTAACGAAGACTTATTTTTCTACATGGTTTTACCTAAAGTTAATGGATGAAAATTGATAAATGATAATTTAGTTAAATTTATTGGCTAAAAAATTTGGATATGGAAGTAGGATGCGTGTTATATCTTAACGTAGTAATTTTTGGTGTTTTTTAAAACTATGAGAGGTATATAAATTGGACTTTTCGATTTGTGTTTAAAAAATTAAAAAAAATTGGAGTACACAAATCGGACAGTTTTGTGTACTCCAAACTTTTTTAATTTTTTAAACACAAATCAGACGGTCCGAGTACAGAAACCGGACGATCCGATTTCTGTATCTCTTAAAATTCGGACGGTCCTATTTGTACTCTATAAATTAAATCATCCCACATTTTAAAAAAATACCGCAATAAATCACAATTTAAAAAAATACCATTGTTAATTTAATATTAAAAATAAAATTGTGAAATTTATTAAATTTTTTAAAAAATTTTAAATATTAATTTTATATAAAAATAATTATATATAAATTTATATTTTTTTAAGTGATTTTATTTTATTTTTTACTAACAATAAAATGATGGTTTATAGGGCAATAAATTAAATTAGTATTAACCTCATTGTTATGCTTTTTTTGGGTGACAACCTCATTGTTATTTATCTTTGGAGGAATTAAGTTTTGTGAGGTAAGAAACTTAATAAAAATAATAAATTAATATTTTTAATTATTTTTAAATTAAAATAATAATATTTATAAATAATAAATATTATAAATTTAAAAATAATTAAAATATTATTTTATTTTTTATTAACATTCTTATTTTAGAGAATTTTTTCTAAATTGAGAGGTAGTAGGAGAATTGTTGTTTTCACGTTTCAATCGGGTCATATTTTTTTTTTTAATAATTGAATTGAATGTTTGGTGGAGCTGTTTGAATCGTAAACTGTTTGGTTTCATCTTCTTCTTTTTATAGCATTCTTTTATATTAAATTATCAATTAAAAAATTTATAAATAATATAAAGTTTAATTTTTAATATATTTATTGGTATTTATTAAAATAAAAAAATTACCAATAAATAATTTTAACATATATCCTCAAAATATATGGTGGCTAACTATTAATTTTAATAAATATAATTATCGTGTAAAAAAGTTATATATATCTACATATATATATTAATTATGTATCTCTATATTAATAAAAATAATTATTTTTTTATAATTATTGTGTAATATTAATAATCTAAAAATTAAATATAATTAAATAATTATATAAAATTATTTACATTTTATACCGTGTTTTAAAATTAAATTCTGTAATTAATTAGCTTGAGACATTTGTTTTTATTTTAATAATATATATAGCATCATGTTTTTAATAGATGAAAATGTAAGTATATTAGTATATATATACTATATAGACTGTATAACAAAATTATCTTATTAAATCAATAAATAAACTAAATCTGAAATTACGAATTAATGGTTACTGATTCAGCCTATAACTAAATTTAATAGAATCTAATACTATGGGTCAATAAACCAACAAAACAGCTAAACTTGTTGAAAGAAAAAACAGCATTTGGCATGAAAATAGGTTAAAAAAAAAATCATAGATCAATAAATGACAAATACAAAGCTTCAAATTGAAGGGACGATGATTTAAGTAAGTTTGTGATTCTCGTGCTAAATAGTAAATAGTTGTAAGCATAACTTTCATGTGACTCTCAGTTAATGAGTTTCTGAACTTTGTGTCAACCATGGAGAGATTTGATTATTTCATAGAAAGTATACCACAATTAAATTTATTTCAATCATATTAAAAATAAAGATATCTTGTGCTCTTAAAATACATGTAAGATACAAAATTAAAAAGTTTTTATTATAAATATAAAAAATTTAAATTTTTAATATATTTATTTTATATTTATTAAATAAAAATATTTAAAATTTTTTATTAATAATAATTTTATCACGCTTTTAAGACTTATATTAATAATCAATTTTTTGTATAAACTAAATATTAAAGTATATAATATATTTTTAAATAAGTTAAATAATATTTATATTTATATATACATAAATATATTATAACTAATTTAGTTGTTAATTTTTTGTATATATTTAATATTTTTTTAAGAGTAAACATATTGATGACCATTTGAATTTTGAAAGTAGCAATTTTTAATGGGTAAAAACACACAAGTCTAAAGCTATTGCTGTATTCATCATATTGTTAGAAACTTACAAAACAAATGAAAACTCTTTGACTTTCAATTTTTATTTAAATAATGATTAATATTCAAGCATTATTTAACTAAATCAATTTATAATTTATTAATTTCTTAAGGCAAAAATAAAATATTGGATAATATAATAAACTTTTGGCTATGATAATAATATAATATATACCCCAAAAAAGATTTATACCTAAATTTGTACATGTAAGTAGAAAGTTAAAATTATGCAAATTGATCAACTTGTTCTACTTTTTCTTTTCACTCTTCTTTCCTTTTACAATTAAACATGAATGAATGGGTAACATACATTATTTAGGAAAAGACTTAACTACCAAACTTTGGTTAGAAAGATTTAGGTGCTAATAAAATTTTTTTATGAAAAATGTAGAATTTAAAAAAAATAATAATTAATTAATTAATTAATTAAATATGAACAAAAAATATTAAAAAATTAAAATGTATAATTTAAAAAAATAAAAATATTTAGAATATAAATAAAAATATTAATCTTAGAGATTTTAGCCTAAAATTGGACCAAATAACTAAAACAAGTGAATCAGATTTATGTTGGGCCAAGCCCACACATATATACCCCTAATTTAGCATTTCAGCATTCCATTCCAATCAGAGTGAGGGAGAGCGGCTGGAAAGAGGAGAAGAGAGTAAAATTCATACCCTAGCCATAGTTATTAACTTATTATTCACTTATTACATTAAAATTCACATAATTTTTGTTCCAAAACTCTGATTGATGAGTCGTTTATGATCACGTGTCACTCTTTTTATCCTCTTCATTTTTATGAAAATATTGCGATGAGTAAATCTGAAATTCCTGCCTAATTTTTGAATTTTTTATTTCTTGTTTTGCATTTTGGGATACATGGTGTCAAAATCTTGTGAATTTAGTTCTTTACGGATACTCTAGCATGAATTTCAAGTGGGTTCTACTCTAAATTCGAGTGGGTTAAGATAAAAAAAGCCTAATTTCTTTATTATCAATAATTTTAAGTGAAACTCTAGCTTGAAATGTGAATTAAATTGATGTAACTAGATTACATGAAAAATGATGACTTGCTTGAATTGAGTTGAGTTGCGGTTTTGTGGCTTGTTTTGGTTGCGGAACATTTGTGGAGGCTTGATTGACGTTAGGTGAAACTTGAAATTGCAGAAAGCAGAACGTATTCAAGGGTGTGAATTACCATCAAAGAGGTATGAGTCTTGATTTCGGATAGGAATCATGTAAACTATGTGAAAACTTATGCTAGTTGTCCCTAAGATAGGATTGAATGAAATTGGTTAATGTTGTGTTGATTAGTTGTGATTTTGTGAATTGAGTGGTTAGTGAATGATGTGAATGTGTATATAAATGAGTTAATTTGAATATGAGTTGTGGTATGGTTGATTATGATGAGTATTGATATGGAGATTAGCCGGAGGCCGAAATAGGGTGAGATATTTTCTATATGATAAGTCGCGATAAATGATGAATTTACCATGAATGAATGGTTGTTGAATTCATGATTGGAATAAATGATGATTTGGTTGTGTGATTGAATTGTGATGTAGTTATCGAAAGAAAACTTATGGAATTTGAATGAGTATGTTGGAACTTGCTTGATTAGATATGGAATGGATATAAGGTGATGAATGAGTGTTGAAATGCATAGAAGAGGTTTTAGAATGGTTTAAAAATAAATGAAATTGAGTTTTGGTGAAAATTTACAAATTGATAAAATTAGTAAAAACAAAATTTTGACCAACTTCGACATGCCATAATTTGGTGCTCAGAGTTTGGATTAGTGTAAAATTTTCTTAAATTAAATCTAGTTAAACGATCTTTAAAATGGTTTAAGAATAGAAGAAATTGGAATTTATGCAGCAGACCAGAACTTCTGGTAAGCGTGCCCACACACAGTATGGTATGTGCGCATTGGGCAAAGCGTGGAAAAGCGCTCGTGCGAATGCACGAGGAGTATGCGTATTCGTACGCATGAAACAGGAATGATTCTTTGGTGTGTGTGTACGCACAAGGACGATGCATACGTACAAGTTTTGTTTTGTGAATAAACTCTATTTTTTATTGTTTGGCCTTTCTGAAACACTTGTAAACTCTCGTAACCTCTAATTACAACTTGTTTTTAGGCTCGGAAATAAGTGTGAATATATAGATTGAATTAAATTAGTATTTTAGATGAGATTGTAAACTAAAGCTAATGAATATTGATGAAAGCTTGAGAGCAATGAACTTGCTGAATATCAAATTGACACCAGACATGAACGATGAGATTGACGATGACTGAGTATGGCCTGATTGGTTAAATTGGCAAGGTCTGTGTAT
The DNA here is from genome assembly GCF_014773155.1 of Arachis stenosperma. NCBI lineage: Eukaryota > Viridiplantae > Streptophyta > Magnoliopsida > Fabales > Fabaceae > Arachis > Arachis stenosperma. The sequence continues at coordinate 51,549,781 of NC_080384.1, forward strand.
ATCTCGTTTGTATATTAATTGAATATCTCTGTCTATGGTCTAAATGGCTGGATTGATAAGGACAGTGGTCTCATTCCACTTGTGTATTAATATGGCACTGCTTCCAAGAGAAAGTGGTAGGACACACTCTCTCAAAATTATTCCTCCTGTGAATGTGGTTGTGGTATGAGAGTGGAAAAGGTGGTAGGGCTCTCTCCCTCAAAATACTTCTCCCACATCCTCTTCTGATGGTGTGTGCTAAAAGTGGAAAAGGTGGTAAGGTACTCTCTCTCGAAATCTTTTCTCACATTATGTTTTAAATGTGTGTTGAAAGTAGGAAAGATGGTAAAACACTCTCTCTTGAAATATTTTTTCCACATCTCTCTCTGGTTGTAAGGTGGTTGGACACTATCTTACAGAGTCGTGTGGTATTTAGGAAAAGGTAGTAGGGCACTCTCTCTCAGAATATTTCTTCTGAGTATACCTCCAGGAGAAGGTGGTAGGGCACTTTTTCTTGGAATTATTCCTCCTGAGAATGCGCAATAGAGAAACTAATCCAGGAGATGCCAACCAGATTTGGGTCGGGTCGGGTCCTAACTCCTGACAATTTAACTGACACATGAGCTCATGACCAATAAAACAGGCATACATAATTTGTATTTGTGTGTATTGATTGGGTGTGCATCTTATATTTGGCTTGCCTTTGTGAATAATTATAACTATATACTATTTGAGCTACTTGCCTTATCTATTCTTTCTATCTCTATATTTTTTGTATTATTTTTTATGTGTTTGAAGAACTGAGAGGTCCCTTATGTTGGCGATAGTGCGTTGAGGGCTGTTTTTAATACGATGTCAATGACTGAATGATTGGATGATGGAAATGAGTATTGTTTTTAATACGATGTCAATGACTGAAAGATTGGATGATGAAAATGAGTATTGATTGATAATCGAACTCCTTGGATAGATGCAAGGGTCGTGGTTCATCCCACTTGCTCTGAGTTGAGATGATTGAAAATCCTTGGATAGATGCAATGGTTATGGTTCACCCCACTTGTTCCGAGTCGAGATTATTAAAATTCTCTAGATAGATGCAATGATTTTCCCCCACTTACTTCAAGTTGAGAAATTGAGAGTATTAGTATAACTGATGACTTGTATTGAAATTGTTGAGATTTACTAAAACTGTTGAAACTAATGATGATAATTGACATCATTGAAACTGAATGTTAATAATAATTGTTAAAAACTGATAAAATCGGAAGGGCTTAATGCTAAAAAATGAACAATAATGATATTGAGAGAATTAATAGTTTAGTGTTAGAAAGAATTAAGATTTAAGATAGTTGACAAGGACTGAGAATTAGTAACTTAATCCTGTTTGGATTAGAAATGACCATAAACTTGAATCTTGAATTATTTGAGTTTAGGATTGCCTAACAGGTTCATATCTTTTTACATTATCTCTATTTGGAATTATTATCCTATTAGGAACCTTCGGATTCTCACCCGTTGTCGGATTTTGTTTTTCAGATGTAGGATATGGTGCACCTCGTTGAACATATTAGTTTTCTCTCTAAAGCAAAGATTGATTTTTGGATTTCATTTTGCTTTAATTGTTGTTCTCTACTTTTGTATATTATAACTGTATCTCCCTCTAAGAGATTGATTATGGAGAAATAGACTGTACATTTTGTGTCTTTCTGGGCTGTATTATACTTAACTAGCTGGTCTTGTTTTTGTAGGTCGAAATTAGTGTTGATATATATTTCCTGTTGAATCAAGTGTTGATATATATATTTCCTGTTGAATCATATATATATGTCTTGCTCTTTTTTATATACCGACGCTTGTTTTCTCTAACGTTTTGAGTGTGATGCGCTTTTGTTCTGTTATTTTTTTTGCTCCTAGTTATATTTATATCTTTTAATTATATGTATGTGTTTTTATTTCTAGAAGTTATAACACCTCACCACCTCTAATTTACGGTTATAGTATAAGACTGTGTGGTAGGGTGTTACAAAAAATATTTTTAATAAAATAACTCCTGAATAATTTAAATATATGACAAAAATAACTAATAAATATTATATTTTTTATAAGTGATAAAAAATTTTTTTATCAATTTGATCCGAATTTTCGTAGCAATATTTAAATAAATATTTAGAAGATACACAAAAAATTTTGAAATAAAATTTAATCTTTAAATTTTTTTTTATTTTTCAAATAAATTTGATTATTCATAATAAAAAAATAAAAAAATTTATTTGACATAAAATTTTTAAATTTTAAAAATAAAAATATCTTATTTTTTTAATGATACTTACAAAAGATTATATTAAAATATGATTTCTAATATTATTTTTTAAAATATATATTTAATATTTAATTTCTTTGTCACACTCTTAAATTTTTCAGAGTACTTATTTATCATTAACGTCTTTTGAATTTATTTTTGTTTACTATATAAACTTTTAAAAACCATTATTTTAGAAATTTACTCACCGGAAAACATTACTTGACGACTTTAGAAAAGCGCTAAATTTACATTTATGCCTTTGATCAGGGCCGGAACTTAGTTGAGACAAGGGGAGTATGGTCCCTCCAAACTTTGGTTAAAAAAATTAGTAATACTCTTTTAAAAAATAAAAAATAGTTCAATTGGCTTAAATATTTGACTATGACTTAAAATACTAAAGTTCAATCTTCATCTTTTCTATTTAATAAGCAACACTCTCTCTACTTTTGAGTTCAAATATAAAAAAAATTAGGTATTTTTTATTTATGTAATTTAATATTATTTTATATTTTACTGTTAATTTAATTTAATTTTTTATATGATAAAAAATATTAGAATATTCAATAAGTATTAATATTATTGTATTTGTATAAATTGATAAAAAAATCAATAAATATTATAAATTTTAATATTTGTCTTTCTAATTTCTTTTTTACATATTTTACAAAATATATATTTAAATTTTTATATAAAATAATCATGAAAAATTAAAGAATTGATGTATTTTTTATGAGGAATGCTAATATTAAAAAAGGAGAACATATAACTTTACAATATCAACACCTGTAAATAATTCTTCTACTTTAATAAATCACGAAAAAGTGAGATACAACCTTTAAAAGTTTAAAGAGTTGCATTTGATGAGTTTGACTTTAATTTTTGAAACGAAACCCTAGAAAATGATTTCAAATTTGGTAATATCACTCAAATAAGAGAGATAAAGTTAGACGAATTTATTTTAAATAAAATTCAAATAAAAAGCATTTTGACAATTATTTTCTATCTGTCCCTCCAAAATTTTACTTCAGCTCCCTTTTGATATAAAATTTTGATACTATAATTTATAGCATGCGATGTAATTAAGACTTCACACATGCATATCTCACCTTACTTCACATGTTTGTTCCTAAAAGTGTATGATTAGTAGATTTAGCCAGGTGTTTGTTCCATGCAATTACCTACTTAATTGAGAAATTATTAAATTATATGTTGATATTGGAATTAATTATTCTATTTAATAATAATAATAATAATATGACTCTGTTACTAAATAAAATAACAATAAACTAAAAAGATAAATAATTAAATAAAATATATACTTACACAATCAATATTTTTTATAATCTTTATCTTGTTCTAATTTCGATCATTCTAAATGTTTTTGTATTAATGATTAAATAATAAATGGTTAATAATTACTTTATAAATTTTTAAAATATTTAAGTATTTAATTTTTTACCTTTAACACAATTTTTTTAAAAAATTTACATTATAGATTAGGTATTGAATTAAAGCATTTTTGTAATTTTTTTTCTTTTGCAAGTTCTCTTAACCGTGGTATATATTAAGCGGTCTTCAAAAGTTTCTGTTTTGATATGGATATTTATGGGCGGCTCAATTTTTTTTGATGAAATGTTTGTTATAAAAAAAAATTATATTAAATAAAAATTAATAATAAAGACTCTATCATACAAAGGTAACATATTCGATCAGTAATAACAATATTTTTTTCTTTTTTATACATTATTAATATTTTTTATATTATTATATATATATTAAATAAATATTTATTATATTAAGATAATTATATTAATAAATATTAATACTAAAATATTTTATTTATATTTTTTATTTTATATTTATTTTTTTATTTTTTTATTTTACAATAATTTTATGGAATTTTCACTGAAATAAAATAAAAAAATATTTTTTAAAATTTTATTTTTTAATTTTAATTTTTTTAATATGATTTTTTTTTATTTAAGGCGAGTTAGCTGTGCACTCCGGAGAAACTCTATATTTTTTGTATGGAGTTCGTCTAATCCTGACGAATTTTACTTCAATTTTTTTTAAAATATACGAAAACTTAAATTTTTAAACCATTATCATCGCATCTAAGAGTATATAGAAATATACAAAAATACACAGACAACAAGCATGATTTTTTTAACATTGTGAGCGACAGTTACAACTATTTTCATCGTCTACATAAATATATAGATGCACGGAAATAAATCATATTTAACAAAGATTTTTTTCATTATAAATAAAAAAAATCATTATTTTCCCAATAAAAATATGACTTATTCCAGTATACTCTCGTATATTTTTATGTACTCTGAAAACGATGATATATATTAGTTACCATTGTCCATTATAAAATTTAAAGATTTGAGTTAATATTTTTTTTTTTTTAAATTTGAAGTGGAGTTCGCCGGAGTTAGACGAACCCTATAAAAATTTTAGAGCTCGCCGGCTTTGAAACAAAAAATATCATCGTATTTAAAAAATTAAAATTAAAAAATAGAGTTTTAAAAAATATTATTTTTTTATTTTATTTTAGAAAAAAACCCAAGTTGTCGTTTGTCATTTTTCGACATGTCTTATACGTGGCTCGTTCGTCAATACACATTATCTTTAAAAAAAATAAAAGTTAAAAAAATAAAATTTTAAATGATCAAACCTAAAATTGTAGTCAATTCAACTTAGTTAAGTAGTCACGTTGATGAGTTGAGAAAAACATATTGAGACATGCATATCGAGACACCCACTGATCTTGATTATTTTGGCACTTTATTTCTCTTTTTTCCCCAGCTTTTAAATACAAATTGATATTAGATAGATAGATCCATTTTCCTACTCCTAACAAGCTTTTTAAGCGAACTATTCAATTTGAACTAAATAAAAAGCTCATTTGAAAATAGAATGTATTAGTTTATTTGATAAAATTTAGGTCTGTTTTGAATCTCAATTTTAATTCTTTTAAATAAAAAATAAAATTTTATTTTAATTTTGAAATTATTTTAGTCTCAAACACTACTTAAATCAATCAAATACTAACATAAGTTTGGAAGAAAGATAAAGGCGGGAAGATTAAGAGATAAAAACGGAAAGACTGAGACTGAAATAAGTCTCAATATTATATTTAGCATAAAGTGAGAGATAGAGACTGAAATAAAAATGAAATTCTAATTTAATTTGTATAAAAAATAAAGTTAAATTAATTAATTAAAATAAAAATATTTTAGGTATAAAATGTTATTAAAATGTTAGTCTTCGCTTCAAAAATTTTAGTATTTTATGTTTTTACTGTTTAAAGATACTGAAATACTAAAATTTTGAAGAGAAAAACTGAAATTTTAATACTAATTTTTAAACTAATAAATATAATATTAAATTTCAATCTCCTAATTTTCGTCCCAATACCTCAAAATAAATGCTACCTAATAATCACATGAAGTGGAAAGTAGTAGAGTTCATTATTTTTTTTGCTTGTAATAATCTTAAAAGTGACAGGTAGCAATGCGAGGAAAAAGCATGTTACAGATTGCGCAAAAATAATTGAAATTATTAGGAGCTTTAATTTATCTTTTTAATAATTTTTTTGATATTTTAAAAAAATAAAAATAAAAATATGTATGTTATTTTCTTAAAATATTAAAAAAATTAAAAAGATTTATTAAAAAGAAACACGTTTTGGAAGTATCACAAACGAACACGCCTTCCATGTTTTTTGTTTAAGCAGCTTTCCACGTTTCATTTTCTTGTTGGGCATCTGCACGTGATCAGCACGTGAGATCATTTTATTTTAAAAAAAATTAAATTATCTGTGATAATCATCTCAAAAAATAATGAGATTCTTAACAAAAAAAAATTTCTGATTTTTAATTTTTATTTTTGTGAGACATACTAATTTTTTTATCAATATTTTTTTATATTAACAAAATAAATTTATATTACATGTTAAATTATTGATTTATTTATTAAGAATTAACTAACTATGATTGATAGATTTTTTTTTTGAGAATCTCGTTTGTTTGTATAATTGTTAGGGTTATTTAAAGTTTTTTAATATTTTTTGTTATTTTTCTTAAATACATTGATTAAATGTATTATGTAAAATTAAGAAATATTAATAAATTTTAAATTATTTTTATTTATATAAATTAAACATAAAATATATTAATGATTAATGTATCACATAAATATTCTGAAAAAAGATCATTAATATAAAGACTAATTAATCTCACAATATTACATAACAAAGGCCAAAATAGTGGATTTTTTTTTACTGAAAACCTTGTGGTCCTTTAAAAAATTATCAGGACTAAAATGGGTATTTATTTTTCTATTTTTTAGTTCACAATCTCATTATATTCTTCTTACTTGTTATTAAGATTTTACTTAGTTAGATGTATAATTATTTATTTATTTTTATATTATTTTAAAAGTAAATTTAGAATTATTTCTCATAGTTACGGAAATATATACTTATAGGATTGGAATATAAAATATATAACGGATTTTTTTGTTTTAGTTTGGATATTTTATGAGAACGAGAGTGTATTTACAAAAAGTTTAATTTATACGTTCAAATTAGTAAAAGTCTAAAAAATGTAAGATTAGAAACATAAGTTTAATCTTCGCTGAATCAGTTATGAGATCTAATTTAATAGCAATTTAAAATTGCTGCAAAATGTAAGTGTCAAGATTTCACGCATGTTTATCGATAATTACAAATCATCACAGTTTAAGATTTTGCGAATATATTATATATATTCCATACTTAGTGAGATTGAAATTATTCGTAATGAAATCACATCATTATTTTGCTTTTTAATTGCAGCACGGGTTTTCAATGGGTGTATGTGATACAAATGCAAGAAGGGAGACCAATAAAAGAACAAGCCATGTGGAAGAAGGTATGAATAGCAAGACCATAACAAACCATTCACGCGGAAAACAAAAGGATGACGAAAGTGAAAGGTAGTTAAGGAAAAAAAATGATCAGAAAAAAAGGAGTGCATGAATTGTGAGCTCATTCTCTCTCTGCTAATTCTCCTCCCTCTGAATTCTTCAATTTTATTTTCTCCTCCTTATTGACACTTTGCTTTTGCCAGGTGAGCTGGGAGTCTAATACTGCTTGTGGGCTTCTCCCTTGATTTTTCTTTCCTTTTCCTCCTTGTAATTACTCTTGACCTCATACACCAGATATCATTCCTTGTGTTAGTTCTATTATTTTTTATATACTATACACACATTATCATTGGACATCCGTATCAGTATGTATAATATATAATATTTTCCCATCTTAAGATCACGTCATTTTTTAATTGTTTTACATGTTTATATATATATATATATATATATATATATATATATATATATATATATGCGTTTTGAATAATTATATTTTAATTAATATAATAATTATGTATGTTCTTTGCGTTGTTTTATTTTATTTATCACTACAAGATATATAGTAAATTGTGGCGGTTTATTTAGTAATAGCTACAGTTTTAAACCGTCACAAAATTATACCCCCACAGTTATATCAAACGGTTTAGTTTGTGGTGCGGAGATTAAATTTTACGATAATTTTTGACAATCGCTAATGTAATCATCGCTAACTTAATATATTGCGTCAGATAATCTAGTGGCGGTTTTGAAACCACCGCTGGCCAGGCAAGATTATAGAATTGAAAATAAGTAATTATTTTTATATGTATATACTATGGGGAAAAAAAAGGAGATAAAGAGAGATATTTCCTTGAGAGAATAATTTCTAAACAACAAACGGGGTTCTTAACAAGTTAAAATAGAATTCACACAAGTGGACCTTTTGTTAATCAACATCTATTTATTTATTTATTTATTTTACGTTGGAATTTATATGTATTATATAGATAGTGGAAGTAGCATGATTTGATTGGAATTCATGAAAACTTATTGCTAGCTTTTGATGTGTTGGGTTGCTACAGAACATGAAACATTGAAGTATATATAAATTTTCTAAGGGTTTTTCTTTTCTTGGGATAAAAAGTACTCTTATAAGATATTTACTAAAATTATTATTAGTAAAAAATTATTTTTTAATAAATATATTTTAAATACACTAAAACTATAATTATTTAATTTTTTATATTTTTCTATTAAATATTTTAATTAATGTCTTTATTAGAACACTCGTTGACAAGAGTCAATTTAGTGGAAAAATATTGATAAAATTTGACACAAGAATTAGAAACTTAAGAACAAGTCAAACATCCACGCGGTTTCATTATATGACAATTTCAACTTTAAAACTCGTAATGACAACAACACGTAATAATCTTATATAATAGACTCTTTTTTATTTTTTCCAGCTTAGGGATGGACAAACAAACATATAAGCGTGTCATGTATTTAATTAATTAGAATATCAATAATTGTGAGCGTGATAAAGCTTCCACCAACTTGATATATTATTATAATTAAAATTGACTACTATGTGATTATGAAGTTTTTATTACTAATAAAAGTTTTTTTTTGGTATATAAAACGATATTCGAATTTTTAACAGTTTTTGTTTCTTATTGTCTACAATATCTTTCAACTTAATTGTCAAGTACTAATTCATTATAATTTAAGTTCTATTATTTAATAATTTATTATTAGTTAATAAATTATTATATATACAACACAAAATTTAAATTTTCGATACTTATTTAAACAAATAAATGAGATCATTCAATGATTTGATCCATGCAAATTGATTATTTACCTATTTCATAGAAGGATCAAGATCCTTTAAAATGAGGAGTTAATTACTTTTAAATTAAGATAGTGAGGCACATATGTTATGAAAATTATAAAATTAAGAGTAATATTTCAAATAGATCATCAAAGAATTTATGGTCGGATAGATTTGTCCCTAACAAAATTTAACTAAAATTTTGACCCTGACATTTTTAGTTATACACCAAATAGGTCCACATGGCAGTTTAACCCGGTCAGGACGTCTTACATGGAGGTTACTAACGAGTTGACGTGTCAGGTTAACTGCCACGTGTTACCTCCAGAACAATTTAGTCCCCATCCAAGTTGGACAAAACGACGTTATATTGGATCATGAGGCGAACGACGTCGTTTCGTGGAGGACAAATTCATCCCCACCATGGAAGGCAGAGTTGCGAAACGGCAACGTTTTAAACGGGGGACCTATCTACCTGATAATTATGCTTTTATAGGGACTTATTTGTCTGATAACCTAATGTTTAGGGACTTATCTGACCTATAATTGGTGACATTACCCTCAAATATATTCATGGTCCTTTTTTGGTTTCATTGGAAACACAGGTTGATGTATCTGGACCTGGTAGTTTGCGAAATTCTCATCCTCCCTCTCATGACAATCAAATTGAAGATTCTCCTTCACATGTCACAAAAAATGTCTCAAGCAATCCTAAAGTATGCTAATTTTGAATGACTTAGTGCATATGTTGAACGATGGTTTTGAGGAGAGAGTGAAGCAATTGGAGGATCTGTTGTTGAAAAAGAATGAGGATAGTCAAGTTGTGAAGAACTATACTGTTTTTGCTTTGCTTAAAGGTATAATAATTGGGAATATTGGTAGTTGTAGTTGTGTTTTGTATGTATGTGGTGGTTGTTTAGGCAAGTTTTAATATATGTTGATTATCAAATTATTAGATTAAAATGTCTCATTATATTTAAATGGATATGTATGAAATCAATTGTCGTGAAATAGTATAAAAGAAACACATTACTTTTGGTTTGTTTCATCCATTTATTCCGGTGTTGGAATAAATTTGAACAATCTAGATGCTGTACCACTGGTTGCAACATTCATGTTCTCAGCACTAACACTTTTTTGAGTCTTGGGCCTGATTACTGTTTGCTTTGGACGTCTAAAAGGTTGCTGAGCTTGGAATTAACAAAATTATTATGAGGATGTTTCATACAGATTTCAACATACGCATTAAGTCATTCAAAATTAGCTTACTTTAGGATTGTCTGAGACATTTTTTGTGATATGTGAAGGAGAATCTTCAATTTGAGTGTCATGAGAGGGATGATTAGAATTTTGCAAGATAGCAGGTCCAGATACATCAGGTTGTGTTTTCAATGAAACCAAAAAAGACAATGAATATATTTGAGGGTAATGTCACCAATTATAGGTCAGATAAGTCCGCAAACATTAGGTTATCAGACAAATAGGTTCTTATAGAAGCATAATCATCAGGCAGATAGGTCCCCTCGAACAGGCAGATAGGTCTGGTGGGGACGAATTTGTCATCTACAAAACGACGTTGTTCGCCTCATGATCCAATACGACGTCGTTTTGTCCAACTTGGATGGGGATCAAATTGTTTTGGAGGTGACACATGGTAGTTAATCTGACACGTCAGCTCTTTAACCTCCATGTAGGACGTCCTGACCGGGTCAAACTGCTATGAAGACGTATCTGGTGTATAACTAAAAACAACAGGATCAAAATTTTAGTTAAATTTTGTTAGAGACAAATTTGTTCGACCGTAAATTTTTTAAAGACCTATATAAGATGTTACTCTAAAATTAATGTTGATTAATCATCCATTTTATCGTTTTATCTATTTTTTCACTTTAGATGATTGATCAAATTCTTCGTAGAAGCAAATGCAATGAAAGTGTTCTTTTTCTTATTCCAATGGGCCGGAATCCAATAATGAAAGTTATTGATGTAGCATGATCATTACTAGAATAGAAAGCATGTGAGCCTAGTAGTGAGAGATAGAAAGCCCAATTCTAGTATACAAATGGCCCAAATAACTTTTCCAAAAGCATTATGACCAAAATATTATTCCAAAAGCATATTCTTTTCTTTTTCTAGGCTTTCTCAAATGCCAATGGATCTTCTCAACTATGTAGACTATTTTTTTCCCTCCAAAGTTTGAAATCCTTCAAACAAAACTTAATATGGGAAGTGAAATTACTAGATACTTGAGGAACCCAATACCCAAAAAAAAAGGAACATGTGGGGAAATGATAGGTTATAATTTCATGTTTATTAACCACGTTGGTTGGTCTAGTAGTTAATTCACTAATTCGCTTAAGCAAGTGTTATGGGTTCGAATCATATCTTGTACATGCAGCAACCCATTTGGCCAGCGACAAACCCTTAAATGGAGATCTGATCCATGACAAATTAGTCGTTGACTTGCCGAACTGAAAAATACCATAAAAAAATAATAAAAATTTCATGCTTATTTATTTATATTGTTCATTGAGACAAGGGAGTAATATAAAAAGTGAAGATACCATGTTAAGTGATAATACTTATATGTCATATTAAGTGATAGGTAACATCCCATGCCATGTTAATTAAAACTAATATTTGTTTTTCCAAATTTTCTAAAGTGATGACATGTGACATGTCACGTGTTATAAACGATTAGTCACACCCTTTAATTTCTTTTAAAACATTATTTTAAGCAATAATAAGTGTTAAATTTGTAAGTCATTTCATGCACTTATGATTTATTAGGAATCAAAATAGAAAATACTCATTGTCAAATAATGTCAAAGACAAATGTTTCATGCACATAGTAAGTTAATGATTAAAGCAAACGTTTAATCAACAAAAATGATTAAAGGGTAGATTTAGCTATCTCTTCATGCAGATCACTTAACACTTATACTCATGCCATTCAATATAATAATTGAGAAAAAATTTTAGGGAAAAATGAAATTAAAAAAAAAAAATCTAAATCATCAACCGACCACCATGATGAGAGTTCCCAAAAGTCAAAATCACTACTATACCCTAATTTTGCAATTGTTAGCCTCCAATAGGATCATCTAACTTTGCAAATTAACATATAATTAGGTAAAAAAATAAAACATTTTTTTTAAGAATTAATTTCAAGCTTAAATTATGAATATGAAAAAAGAGATACTAAAAAAGCTCTATTCCCTAGGAAATCTCAAATACTCAAATAAAAATTATTTAAAAAAAAAAAAAGTAACTAAATATATATATCTAGCACTAAATTGGCTTTAATTTAAGAAGTGGGGGTAGGTGTTTGCATGAAGTAGGGCAAAATGTGAGTAATATGTAGAAGCCACGTAAGCATTATACTATTCATTATAATGTTTATGAATTTATGAATATAACATCATTCAAAGTTAAAAGTAGAATATACCTAGCTATATAATAAGTAGTGCAACTACTACAAAAATGAAAAAGAAAGATAGTGAAAGTGGGCACGTAGTGCACGCGGTGAAAGTATTAACTATGCATACATTTACACTTTATTGTGTTGTATGCTCATAAGTTAAGTGGTGACCACTATTTAAATAGATTATATATGTAGATGAAAAAATATCACTTCATTTTGTTATGTGTTATTTAATTTATTTTCTATTTAATTGAAAATTTCTTTTATGGGATTTATATAGAGATGGAGAATTTGGAAGTGGATATATAAAAACATAAAAATATCATGGATATTCATTTTTAGGTTTAAATTATTAATATATAATTAAGGATATTATCGTATTTGATTTTTTTTTAATTAAGTAAAAGCTTGTGTGGTTTTGTTATTATTACTAGAAAAAGACTTTTAGCGATTATTTATTTTGTTTTTAGCAATAATAAAAATAACGGCTAATGATATGAGTCTCTTATGTTTTGTCACTAAAAAATTTTAGTAACAATTATATAATAATCAGTAAAAAAAATTTTTATTAATAGCCACAACAAATATATAATTGTCACAAAAATATAAATTAAATAAAATATATAATGACTATTATATTATTATCTTTAAAAATTTGTCACTAAAAATTATTTTATTATAATTTATTGATCTTACATATTCTCTTAATGAATAAATAATTTAATATATAATTAAATTATACAAAATAAATATTTTATACAAGAAGACTCACTCTAGTACAACTCATGAGATATATAGAACAGGACTCATTTACTTTTCTTTTTTTTTGGGTAACTTCTCATTTACTTTACACACGAATGGTAAATTATACAAAGAATATGAAAGGCATTTATTTAAAAAATAAAAAAAATGTGCAAGCTAACACAAGTACGTACACTACTAAAAGAGAATGGGAAGTTTCATTACGAGTGGTTTCTAGTTAAGATTCGAATATAAAGATATATATATTTTTCAAATATAAAAATAGTGACGTATCTTTTTAATAAATTATATATATTTATTAAAAATATAATTATTAATGTTCTTCTTCTATCAACTTAAATTTTTAGAATAAATAATTTTATAATATGATATCAGATTTCTCTGCTCGAAAAATTTAAATAAATTCCAAAAAAAAATTAGAATGAGTAATTTTATGATAATATTCAATTTATTTATTTATTTTAAATTAATATATATTAAAAATAAGATATAAAATTACTTATAAATGAGAAAACACTTGAAAATAACATTATTATTACATTATAAATTAAAGTGAGATATACTCTCCTCCCTTCACCAAACTCTTTTTTTTTTTTTTTTTGTGAGAATGCATGACATGTACTAAAAATATATAACTAGGTAGATATAGCTTTCAAGAAGAAGGAATAATAATTGGACATCCATTGAGAAACCAATGTAACAGCTTCATTCCCATTATCACGCATATGGCTGATAGCAAGTTCGAGGTTCATAATTAGTATGGACTATTAATTAACCAATCATATGTAGCCACCTCTCACATTTCTGTAAATATGGCTTCTTGTCCTGTATTCATTGTCTCTCCACTTTGAAATTCTTTCATTTGATGAAAAAATCTTTTTTTTTACAAGTTTTTTAAAATAAAAATAGAAATCAAATATACGTTATCTATCTGTCAAAAAATACTCTTGACTTTTTAAGAGGTTCTTTTTCAAAAGAATAAATACAATTTTAGGTTTTTGATTATTTACATAAAAGATAAAGTATTTTTTTTATAAATAAAATTTTTTTAATTAATTTTCAATTATTTGAGAAATTGATCTAAACATAAGGGAGAAGGCGTCAGGAAAGCCATTGCCAAGTTTTAAGAAGCTAAATCACATCAAAATTTATTGATATATCACGTTAAATAATATTACAATACACATCTCTCAGTTTTAATTGGCTGTTAATATGATAAGTTTGTGAAATTAGATGAAATCAATACTAAATTAAGGAATTTTAATGTCTTAAAATTCCCTCAATTTGTGTTTAATTTGATTTAATTTTCTAAACTTATAATATTAGTAGTTAATTAGAATTATTAGGGCTTGTTTGATTGAGCTTTTAAGAAAAGATCTTTTTTCGAGTTATCTTTTTTTAAAAGATCTTATAGAGAAGTAAAAGTAATTTTATATTTGGATATCTCATGTAAAAATGTCTTTTTATCTATCAATTATGTTTGGGTATAACAATATAAAAGTACTTTTTTGTTTATTTATTACATGAAAAATATCTTTTTTTTTAAGGAAAAAAGATCTTTTAAAAAAAGATGTAAATTACAGCTTCTCAAAAAAGATCTTTTTTTGATTTTACTAGTACTTTTACTTTTACTACTAGAAATTTGCCAAATACGTTAAAAAATTAAAAAAGATATTTTTTTAACAAAATAATGGCGCCCAAACATGCACTTAGTGTGTGTTGTAGTTAGTGTAATTTTATTTAACATACTACATCAGCAAATTTTAACGTTATCAGTAATAGAAATAACAGAATAACTAATATGACTAATTTATTATTTTTAAAGAATAAATTTAATTAAAAAAATTTTTTGAAGACTAATTTAAAAAATAAGTAATTTTTTAAAAACGAATTTAATTATTTACTCATTTTCAAAGTATAGATGAACACTTTGTCCTTCTAATAAATAATCAACGACTAAAAATAATATTTATTTTTTTAAAAATAAAAAACTTTAAAATATTATTCTACTAAAAAATTGGATAATATTATATACACAAAAATGACATAATCCCTAATCTATTATATTATATAAAAATCGGATGTCTGCACTTAATGATAAAACTGATGTGACATGCTTCAGAGAGTGTTTCCTGATTTAATTGTTTTAACTCATTTAATACAATTTAATATTGACTTAATTATATCAACTAATTGATTTGATTAGATATTTCAATATTAATATAATTAATATAATTTATTATAATTTATATTACTTAATTAATTATACTACATTAATTATAATTTGTTATATTAGTAAATTAGTCTTTTCATTTATAAAGTCTAAAATAAACTAAATAAATTGTTATTTATTCTAATTAAATTTATTTATATACTATATATGAATTAACGTTAATTTATGAAACATAGAACTTGTGGATTGTGATAAAAACGCAAATAAAAAAATGCATACAATTATAGAAGAATTAAATCTGTCCTCTTTATTTATTTTTAACCATCATTTTAGATTTTAATTTTTTTTAAATCGGTGATAGTGGAATTTTATTGATGTTAGATAAAATTATAGAAGAATTTACGAAACAGTATAAATTGTTGCTCTTTCAATCAAAACAAATATGTAATAAATTGATTCATAAGATTTAAATTATATACAACTCCTGAATAATTATAATGATATGGGTATTTTATATAAAAATTAATACAAAAATAATTTAAATTTCATACAATATTTTTTTTGTTTTTATGAGCTAATTGATTAATATATGTAATTTAAAACCCTAATCCTAAATTGCATGCGACCCATATATAATTAATTTTATCGTACAATTGATCCTATTTTTAATACGTCTTTTCACGTATTTTTTTTATTTTGTCTAAATTTTGTATATTTTTTATTTGTCTTGTGTTGCAATATTTTTTAGAGTCAATAAAAATCAATGTCTCAAATTTTAAATTATAAAAATATTATACTATATTATAAATTATTTTTTCTAATAATTTAAGCTCATAAAAAAGGCATATGAATGGGATAAAACTATCTTAAATTTGCTGCGTATGATGCCTGGTTTAGAAAACAACAATAAAAAGATGATGACCACCGATTTGTTGAAATATGAGTGGTTCACGAAGAAGATGGCACAAATTTTAAACAATCATGACATGACACCGATATATTATTCATATTCTAAATTCTTCAACCTGAAACTCAAAATCCGCAAATAAAATTAGTATATGAATTTTTTCAAAATAAAATAATAATAATATAATATAATAATATAATAATAATAATAATAATAAGTGCTTTTAATTTATTATTAATTAGTCATTGAATGTTAAATTATCAAATAACAAATATTATTAAATGAGAGTAGTTACTGAATGAGTGATTATTAGAGTGTTGATGTTGTATATGCTTTATGGCTCAATAAAGTAGGTTACATTATATTTATGACTCTGTAATGAAAATTTTTTATTTCGTTCAAAAAGAAAACTTTTGATTTAAATAAAATAATTTTTTTGATTCTTTTCAACAAATTATAATATACATATTAAAATTTTAGCCTAACTCAAAGCCCCGCCAAAATAAAACTCTGTATAAGAACTCTACAATTACATATAATTATTATTTCAGTATTTGATTATTAGATATTTTTTGAAGGTGTTACTGGTGCATATTGCACCACATCTTTATATAAGTTTTATTTATTTCTTTCATTTCAAATAAATTTTTTAAGTGTCGATTAGTCTTCTATTGATTAATGTTTTCATTTTATTTTGTTCAACTTCTTTGCAATTTTTTTTACTGTTCACATGTTATAAACTTATCAGCTTAGTAATTGAAAATAAATAATATTTGTGTAGTTGTTAAATATTTGAAAAAAATAAGACTATTATGCAATCTCTAAAAGTGATGTTACTACACAATACACTATGTTTTATGTAAGTTTTATTTTCTTTTATCAAATAAATTAAAGTTTGTTAATTTGGATACTAATTTTTATTATTCACTTAATTTAATTATCCAAAAAAATTATTTTATTATTTATAAAATAAATTTAAAAATTACATGTCACGGAGATTACATTAAATTCAATGTTTTGTTTTACATCAATGGCAAAAAAAATTGACCGTGGGGTGCACATGGAATTGCTCCTCCAATTTTAAGCTTGGGGTCAAAACTACCATAGCATGGTAGCTTACTTCCTCTTGATAGTTTGCGACCAATATTTCCCAGCTATATATTATGACACAGAAAATGAGATTGATAATCGAATAGGCACACTTCGGTAATTTTCATGCAACCAGTCAAATTTTTAGTTATTTCTTATCTGTGAGAAATAACATAAATTTTTTTTTTTTTTGCAATTCCAATGAAGCTATAAATGAGCGGATAGGAAAATTGTGGCAATATTAAGAAACATGCTAGAAAAATATAATAGTTTGGCAAAGAATTTTTGCTATACAAGAGATAGGTACCAACAAAAATTGCACAAACATAAAGTTTAAGTTGATTAGTAAAAGGACTACAGATGGTAGGACATACAACTTGCCATCTGCATCTGAAGTGGCTGCATTGATTGTTGGCGATGTCGAACAATTTAACAAGATAGAGATGTTTATAGAGAGTCAATCTAGAAAGCTCCAGCGGATTGATGTTTTTCAGGATTTCGTTTGGGTATTGCAACATCATTCTATTTCGCTAGGCCTACAAAGAAAAACAAAACAATCACTTTGCGACAATTCTTTGCTTTTCGACTACAAAAAAGGACAGGTGAATCTCTGTTAATTCTGAGATCAAAAATTATTCCAACAATTTCTATTAGATGCCTACACAATGGTGGAATCAAAGAGGTTACAATTCTTAGGTGTAAACAACCACACTTGAGGGTTGATAAATATAAATTTCTGCATGAAAGTCTTATAAACGGGGATGTAGATGCTGCAAGGCTTGGCAAAAGAATCATTCTTCCCAGTACTTTTACCGGTGGACTTAGGTATATGATCAATAATTGTAAAGATGCATTTTGCAATTTGCATATATGCAGGATATTCTAGCTATTTTATCACCATGACATGTAACGCTGAATAGGATGAGATAAAAAGAGAAGTGACTTCCATTGGATTGAAGGCAGAAGACCGTCCTGATATTGTGTCGAGTTTCAAGATTAAGCTTGATGGTTTGATTGATGACCTGAAAGAGGAAAAAATCTTTGGCAAAATTTTGGGATGTAAGTGCTTATGCAACGCTTTTAAAATCTTATGTTATAATGCTTTGCTCATTTGTCTTTTTCAATTTTCAGACGTTTGCACTGTAGAGTTTCAAAAGAGAGGGCTTCCGCATGCACATATCCTTTTATTCATAAGTAACAATTTCAAGACACAAACACCAGATGACATAGACAAACATATAACAGCTGAGATTCCTGATGAAAATGAAAGGCCAAATCTACATGGAGCTGTTCAAAATTACATGGTACATGGTTCATGTGGTCCGTACAATAAGAATTCACCTTGCATGAAGAATGAATCCTGTTCAAAGTTCTATCCTAAAGAGTTTAGACAACGAACACTCATTGATGAGGCCGGATTTTTCAAATATAGGCGTATTGATAACGGTCAAACAGTGAAAGAAAGGGAATGTGTACTAGACAATAAGTTCATTATTCCGTATAATCCAAAATTGTTGCTCAAGTTCGGGTGCCACATAAATGTGGAATACACATGCCAAACAAGTTCTATTAAGTATATGTTTAAGTATGTACACAAAGGTAATGACCGCGTAACAGCTACTCTATACAATGTTGGTGATCCATCAGAAGCCACACAAGTTGTTGACAAAATTAGAAATTACTACGATTAGGTACATTTCGGCATGTGAGGCAGTCTGACGTCTATTTGGATACAAAATCCAAGAGAAAGAAGCATTTGTGATTAGACTTCCATTCCATTTGGAGGATGAGCAACCTGTGGTTTATGGTGAAACTTCTAATGTGAATGATATTGTTGAAAGAGCAATATTTCATAAGTCCATATTTTGGGATGGATGGCGGTGAACATGTCATATCCTTATGCTCAAAGTCTGACTTAGCTGAGTTTTCAACCAAGTTTGTTTGGAAGGACAATTCTTCAAAGTGGTTTCCTCGAAAGAAAGGCTTCGCAATTGGAAGGTTTACTCATGTACCTGCAGGTAATGACGAGTTTATATTCAATTTTGATCTTACTTATTTAATGATTTAAATTTAAAATCTTAACAGCCTGTACCTCACGTCCATTTTATTCGATTTATCTACACTAGAAAATAAATGTTCAAATAACTTTCAACAGTTATAATCTATAGATTATACAATTTTTATTTTCTATATTTTTATGAAAATTATTCTTATGCGGATGTGTAGCTACATAATAATTAAAATAGCGTAACTTAATCCATTTAACAACTTAAAAGTTGGATTTTAACCAATTTTTTGCAGCAAATACCGAAGAATATTACCAACGACTTCTCTTGAATACTCAGAGAGGATGTATGAGTTTTCGAGATATAAGAACAGTAGGAGGAACAATTTATGCTACGTATAGAGATGCATGCTTCGCCCTTAGTTTCTTGCAAGATGACGAAGAATTCATTGATGCAATTAAGGAAGCAAGCTCATGGGCCTTAGGATCATATATTAGGAGGTTATTTGTCATTCTATTAACATCCAACAATATCTCAAGACCAGAACATGTCTGGGATAGATGTTGGCATGAACTCTCAGATGATATTTGTATCGACAGAGAGCCGTGATGAACATGAGCAGTGAGTTTTTATTAATTACAATGATAAAGTTTTTTCTTATTGATCATTTTTAGTTTGATTGAATTTTTACAGTATCGTATAATATGCAGAGTTAACAATATCAAATGATGAGATTAAGCAGTTGTGCTTAATGGATATAGACAAGATCTTACATTCCTATGGTACAACCTTGAAAGACTATCCTCCTATGCCTTTAGCAACTGAAGTTGATAGTTTTTTGTTAACCGAAAGGGTTATTAGGGAAGAGATAAACTTTAATAAGGATGATTCAAGAAAAATGTCTCAGACATGTTAGCCATCGCAACCTGAGCAGAGATATGCATTCAATAAATTATTATAGCTGTGTATTGTGATGAATGGGCTTTTCTTTGTGTATGGTCATGGAGGTACTAGAAAAACATTTATTTGGAACCTTATGTCTGCTGAGATTCGCTCGATGGGTGATATAGTATTAAACGTTGCTTCGAGTGGTATTGCATCTTTACTTCTTCCCAATGGAAGAATGACACACTCAGGGTTCAAAATACCGCTGAATATAACTGAGGATTCTATATGTAACATCAAACCTGGTTCTCCTCAAGCAATGTTGTTGTTGAAAGCCAAACTTATAATTTGGGATGAGACTCCAATGGTTAGTAAGTACTGCTATGAAGCGCTTGATAAATGCTTGGGTGATATCATGAGGTGTTCTCCAATATATAGCAAAGATTTGCCCTTTGGAGAAAAAGTGGTTGTTCTAGGTGGAGACTTTAGACAAATTCTTTCTATCATTCCACGAGGATCGAGACAAGATATCGTTCATTCAACTGTGAATTCGTCTTACCTTTGGAAGTTTTGTCAGGTGCTCAAACTAACAAAAAACATGAGACTCTCTGTAGGGACGACTGCTTCAGATCAAGATGAGACAGAGCAATTTGGTGAGTGGTTATTGAAAGTTGGTGATGGTCTAATAGGTGACAATATGGATGGTGAATCTGAGATATGTCTTCCAGGAGATATTGTTATTCCTTCTTCGGACTAGGCCTTTGATGAGTTGGTTCATTTTTCTTATCCAAATATTTTGGAAAACATGTCCTCAAAGGATTTTTTCAAAGCAAGAACTATACTGGCTCCTACACTAGACATCGTTGAAGAGGTCAACAACCATCTGATGGCTATCATTCCTGGAGGGGAAAATTATATCTTAGTTCGGATTCCATTTGTATGGATGAAGGGAATATGGAGAGTCAACTAGATCTCTATGGTCCTGAATTACTGAATAGCATAAATTGCTCTGGTTTGCCTCCACATAAATTAATACTCAAGGTTGGTGTTCCGGTGATGTTACTGAGGAATATTGACCAATCCAGTGTTCTTTGTAATGGTACAAGGCTACAAGTTAGGAAGCTTGGAAATCATGTCATAGAATGTGAAGTCTTAACGGGTAACAATGTTGGTCATATTGCTATGATTCCAAAAATGAATATGGTACCAACAAATGAAACCGTCCCAGTTAGATTCTAACGAAGACAATTTTTCATAATAGTATCGTTTGTCATGACAATTATAAGTTCAGGGACAAATTTTATCTCATATTGGATTGTACTTGCCCAAACCAGTTTTTACACATGGCTAACTATATGGCACTTTTAAGAGTTAAGAGTAAGAGATGTTAAAAGTTTTACTTATAAATCACGTAAAAATGTCTGCAGATTTAACCATCAATTATTATAGAGAAGTCTTTAAAAAATAGTATTCTAATGTAAATATTTTAATTTTATTTTAAATTCTGTATCAGTGTATAATTATTTTACCTTAAAAAATATAAAATAATTATTACTCACTTTTTTTTTAAATTAAACTTTGATTTTGATAATAATTTTATAAATTTCTTAAAATAATAATTATTTTATACTTTTGTTTTAAATATCAAAATATATAATTTTTTTGACTTTTATAAATTTTTCCGTGCTGAGCACGGGTTCATACACTAGTTAATGTATAATATGTTTAGAGTGATTTCTCTAAACAAAAAAGCTAAGCCAATTAATGTGTATATAAGAAAAATAGTAAAGTTATATTATGATAATTAGCAATTTTTCATCATTCAGCAAATACCCTGAGCTGGATCCAACATATCTCAGTTTTGCTTGCTTTCAATCAATCCAGGTCATCCTTCATTAGCTTATTTGATAAGACAAACAATTCAAATTAGGGTTCAAAGAATAAATAATTAAGAATGGGTAACAAATATCTTGATCGAGAAGCATAATAAATAGAAGATTATGCTATTCTAGCTACCAATAATGAAAACATCCACGCACATTAACATATATACCGATAATTAGTTATATGTATAAATTTTTTGCGATATTTTTCAACTTGATAAATTAAAAATTATTTTATTACAAATTTAAATTTTATTTAAAAATATATTATTAATTAATATACTATTGTATATACAATATGAGATTTAAATTCTCAACATTAGTTAAAATAAACAAATAATAAATTGATAATTTATCAACCCACACTACAAAAAAATTTTAAAATTGTTAGTGTTGTAGGTGTGAGGAGTGTCGAAATTAGTCCCACATCAAAAAAAGCAAGGAAGAGTGAGGAGTTTATAAGATGAGAGACCCATTAACTTGACACTTTAAGGTTTTGAGTTTGATGTGGTGTTTTCTCATCTTATATTCTCTCACTTAATTCCTCCCCAAAGTCTTCCCGATTGTTGAGAGCTCTCCACGTTCGACCCAACAAAAATAGCAATGAATTTTAACGATTAACAAAATTGGTTGCTATTAGTGATGACGGATTTTGCGACAAATCGATTCTTTCTAGAACCAAAAAGAAATTGATCACTAAATCGGTTATTATTCCAATAATTTCTTGTAATGCCAAATTGGTTTAAAGACAAGTTATACAGTATTTGAAGATATACTAAAATTTAACAAATAATAATAATAATAATAATAATAACACATTTACCATTAAAATAGTAATATAATATATATCTAGTATATATATAATATTATTTCGACATTTACTCACTCACAAAATCTAGTGTGTATATATACATGTGCGCGCACACACACTATTTTTAGCCACAGTTATAAAAATTTACCGTAAAAAAACAACCGCTATTTGCCGGAATTGGTGTACTGTAAAACGTACTGTTTTGAACGGGGGTGGATATTAATTTAAGAGAGAGGTCCCTAAACTATAATATATAAGAAGCTAACTAATAATAGGGTAGTAATAGGTAGCATAGTGTTGTATAGGTTCAGCAATAATTTTAATTGAACAACCACCAAAAATGTATGTAGGGTACATGATCCTTTGTGAACATTAATTGTTATGTGAAAGGTTCTTGACTTATACATTTGTGACCATTTGAATCACAGAATGTGCTTAGCTACATAATGCATGCATTTCTGTGTTCATAGCCCAACAAATACCAAACTACTTAGTACCAATTGAACGCCTCACTTATATATTTATCACTAGGGTTTCCAATTGAGCACTGTGAGCATAGTTACATATATACTTACTCTCTCTTTTGTCCAAACAGTAATATTATAAAATTAGAATCTTGTGGATTTTTTACTCCTCTCCTTTAATATGAGTTTATTATATATAAATAAATGAGTCGTGTACACCAAAATCAGTCACCAAAGTCAGTTATCAGTATTAAATACATGCTGAAATATAAATACACATTGAAAATAAAGTAAACTACACATGTATTTATATATAAATACATTAGTGGTTAATTTTTGTGTACAAATAATATTTTTAAAATATATAATATAAAAAATATAGGTGAACACTAAAAGTAAGCAACAAATTATTAGCCATTATGTATTTATTTATTTATGTCTATATACATAATGTTATTTTATATATATTATTTTTAATTACGCATAATTGAGATACAGTTATGTTACGTATATTCAAAAAATTAGATACTAAATTAATTATTTGAATAGAAATTAAATGAAAAATATATTTATAAATAAATATATAATAAATACTGATTTTAGTAGTTATTTTTAGTGTGTATATAGTATTTTCGGTTGAGATAATATACTTATGACTTTGTTGTATGTTTAATTCCACGTCAAAAAGAGAAAAAAAAAACAGCATAAAAATTATGACTTTGTTGATTTTTTTTTTTTGAGAAATTCTTATATACTTCATAACAAATTTAATTCATTTGTTATGTTTCATTCATTGTTTTGGCATGTGAGTAATGTAAATTTATTTATTTATAAATTAAATTTTTAAAATTATATGTAACCACTATATATCATCTAAGTTTTTGTCAAAATTTCTCCCTCTTTTAGGTGTAACCGGTATCTGACCTGTCCAAAATGAATAGAAGAATATAGTAAAAAAAAAAAAAGCATTCAATTCTCATGGATTCTCTAGTACATACACTTTGGAATCTATGGTATCTTTTTTTTTTTTTTTTTGTAATGATACAACATGAACCATCTAATCATCTTAGAGTGAGTTATAAAGAATAAAAGAAATCAGGTACGATCTTATTGCTTATCACCTAATTCTTAAGTAATTAATTTCTAGTGTATGTAATGCTAGAAAACTAACCCTTTTTTAATTAATATTAGCTTTTTTTTAAATATTTGATTTATCTTAAATTTTATACCATAAATTATACATCCTTATTAACTCAAAAATATAAATTATAAATTCTTCATAAAATAAGAATTTTAAAATTAAAAATTAATAAATATTGGCTAATTAAAAATTAATTTTTTATATTTTTTTAATTTATATTATGACAAAAAGATTAATTATTGTATTCATTTGATGTTAGATACTTTTGAGGAGACCAAAGATAAAAGAAATCTAACACCCAAATTAATTGGATTTTATATGTAGATCTCATTAAATGATAGAGAAAAATAATTAAATTCCCTTTTTATATATACATGTGAAAAATAAAAATAGGTAACAAAATTGGAGGTTGCCTAACTTCAATTGTACCACACCTCCCAAACCTTAAAGGCTATAGCAATAATTCAAAATGAGTGACAATATCTCATCTTTACCAATTCACTATCTATTAGGACCAATCTTAGTTGGGAATGGCCCATTTCCTTTATGTTCTAACCCTAGGTATGAGCACTTTGGAGAAAAGTATCATTTTAGCATACCTTCTTATATTGTGATAATAAATTAATAATAATATGGTTTTGGTACCACTTAATTAGTTAGTACTCGTGTGCTGCTTCTTTAGCTTATTCCAATTTGTTTTCATTTTTTAGCATTTTTGTGATCTATATGCTACCCTATGTGTTCTAGCTAGGATAGTGCATAGTGGCTCTTTATATGGTCAAGAATATTGTATTGTGTATGGAAGATGGAGGTTTGTTGTTGGGTCATTTATGAAAGCACTGTTCTTACTAAGTATGGACTCCAATAATTGAAACCAAAGGTAATCTACACTAACAACAAAGCCTTATTTCACTGAGTAAAATCGATTATATGAATTAAATAATGTTATTGTATTTTATTATATATTATAAAAAAATTAGACATTTTAAAAATATAAATATTTCTATATTTTTTGTTGTTAATTAATATTAGGAAGTCATTTAGATAAAGATGTCTAAAACGTCTTTTTTTAATAATTAAAATTTAATATATATAATTAATTAAACTGTATTATTTCTGTCATAATTAGATCGGACAAACCAATTTAACCAAAAAATCGATGAACTAAATTTTAAACCGATTTAAATTAATATTTTTTTATAAAAAATAACTACAATACTTCTATAATAGAAAATAACTAAAATATTCATATATATATATATATTAATTTTAAAAACCCTAAATCTTAACCTCAGGCTTAAAGAGAAGAGAAGGGTTAGGATTTAGAGTTCTTAAAATATATATAAGTATTTTATCATTTTCTCTAATAAGAATATTGTAGTTATTTTCTATAAAAAATATTAATTTAAACCAGTTCAAGATTTAATTTATCGATTTTTTTGCTAAATCAATTTGTCTGATTGATCTAATTTTGATAAAAATAATATGATTTAATTAGTTATATTTATTGATTTTTAATTACTAAAAAATATTAAAAAATATTTTAAAAGTCTTCATCTAAATAATTTTTTAATGTTAATTATATATATTACATGAATTAAACGATATTATTATATTCTATTATATATGATAAGAAGAATTTCAGGCATCATAAATATCATATTTTTATAACTTTAATTATAATATATATTAATTGAAATTAATTAATAAAATAAGTAAAATATCAATATTTTTGGAATAGTTGAAATTTTTTCTTTATTGTATATGTAATATAAGAACTATTTTATTTGGTGAATTATAAATGATTTAGTAAAATTCAAAAAGCCCAAAAAAATCTAGAGGATCTAATTTATTAGTAGAATGATAATTAATATCAAACCTAAAAAAAGAGTACAATAATTGAAGGGATAGAGTCCTTGCTTTTGGTGCATGGAAGTTCACATATGTATGATGACTACTTCTATCTTACTCCATTTATGATGGCACAATTGATGAAGGATCCAAAACTAGCTACACTTTCTATATAAATATGCTTTCAATAATATTTTAATTTTTAGTATTTCATTTGAATTCTATAGCAATAATTGAGCCATTGTTCTTGTTCTTAATTATTCATTAATAATTGTTTATTACATTAAGTTTAATTTGTGTTGATTAATTTTTTTTTTTTTGGAGGGAGGGGAGCTGACCCCAAAAAAAAAAATTTAAGTTAGGTTATCCATTAGTGTGAGCAAATAAAGTTATATTATTAGGGAATGGATTTTTTCAATTTTTTTTTTCATTCAATTATTATTATAAAGTATGATATCTTATTATATATTTTTTAAGCAATAAAAAATTACACTTAACAAAATAATGAGTTTACCTGAGCAACAATGTATAATCTCTTCTTAAAAAGAAAATCAATCAATTTTAGAGTTTGCTCTGATCTTATTAGTTGAGAAAATCCATATTTATGCTGATTAAACTTTTGCTAATATCAAGAAATATAAATTAGAGTAAGAATATGATACCATATATGGACTTAATTAAAAATCTAAAAATTGACCCTTCGCTTACTTAAATACTTTGTTGGACCCAACACTACAAAAAAAATCAATCTATCAATTTAATAACATAGATATAGACATATATTAACAACTATAAGGATTCCTTGTTGGACCTTAACACTGCTAATTTTGTTCCAGCTAATAATTTTCTTGGAGGGCAAGTTTTGACTTTATAGCCTTTCTAACGGTTTTCTCGTAAATCATAATGGTTATATCATGAAACTATACATTTGTATCAAAATCTAATGAAAAAACAAAAATATTATTTATACGTTAAAATTAATAATTAAAATTAATTATTATATATAATTAATTTATTTTTAATATATATTTTATATTAATAATTAATTTTAATAGTTAATTTTAATATACACTTAATATGTTAGAATAAAAAAGAATACATATATAAATAACTCTCTCTATAATACACTTTTTTTACACAAACTTATTTTAGATTTCAAAACATATGTATAAGCATTTATTTTTTAGTTTGTCATTATCTAACAAGTTATTTTTTAATCATTAAGAGTTTATTTGGACACTATTTTTGAAAACGATCCAATTTTTAATAATATTTTTTAAAATATTTTTTATAAAAATAAAACTAATTTTATATTTGAATATCTCATGTAAAAAAAATTTTATTTATCATTTATGTTTGAATAAAATAAAATAAAAGTATTTTTTTGTTCATTTATTACGTGAAAAATATCTTTTTTCTAAAAATAATCTTTTAAAAAAATATGTAAATTATCATTTTTTAAAAAATATATTTTTATTTTTTTATTATTTTTATTTTTACTATTAAAAATTTGTTAAATATATTAAAAAAATAACAAATTTTTTTTATTAAAATATTTTTTTATTAATTTAATGACGTCCAAATAAACATTAAGAATAAGATAATGACAACTGTAGGCATTATTTTTATATAAGCATATATATTAAGATTTTTCTTATGATGTATATATGTATATTAATCGGAAGCCCGACGCGCGCGCGCACACACATATATAATATATATATAATTTTTATGTTTTTTTATTATTTTAAATTTTTTTATACAAAATTTAAAAAATAGTTTATAAAAAATTTAATTAATTAATTATTTTTTTTATCAATTTAAGTTTTTAAAAAAATATGTTATGAATAAGTTTATGCATGGATGTTTGGTTAATCTATTTATGTATATTTCTTAGTTTTGATCTTTAATACCTTTAAATTACTCTATGATTTATTCTGGGATAATACTTTTGTTAATGGTATGAGTTGACGTTATTTCTCATGTTTATGTTTATGTGTATGAGATTATTGAGGTTGTAATTATTATAGTTAGAATTTGTGTTCTCTTGTATGCCAACGCTCTTCATTTTTTTAGCTATCAATATTATAATATGCAGATTTTAATTTATTAAAATGTACTATATACTTAACTCTAAAATAGTATAGGTATAGTATTTGATTAGTGGGTGTCTAGATAAAGATACGGTTACATATGTTTATTATTTAGTTGCTGAGATTCAAATTTTTTATGTATATATTAGGTTATAAATTCGATTCGAAACGGAGAAAAAAAAAACACAAAATAAATTCTACATCTCAGTCATATCTTTTTCGATATTACCATTAAAGATAAATTTATTTAATGTATATTTAATAAATTGATACACACAAAAATTAGATTGAGATACAGGTTATTTTAACAAATTATTTTATTTTTATATTCTCATTTTTGTATTTTTTTTATTGTTTTATATATAATATGTCAATAAATAATTCAGATGTCATTTTCTTAATGATAAACGGCAGCACTGCTACATGCATGGATCGAAATTATATTACATAATTTTTTCTTTATTATTATTATTATGACGATGCCACAACCAACATAAACAAATTTGATGGTTTATACTTGAAGGCTGGGTTTTGATAAAAGTGATATTATTGTATATTAGAATTAGGAAAGTTTAAATTTTAAATTTATAAAATTCCTTTTAAAAATATATTCTTAACTAATTAAAAAATATCTTTATAATATCCTTGTTAACAAAACTAATTTAAAAATTAAATAATTTGAAAAATAGATGAAGGTGTTGGCCCAAGTTTTTTTTACCAATGTGTTATTTTTCTAAAAATTTATTATCAAAAATATTATTTTTTGAAATTAATTATTCAGATGTCATTTTTTATATTACCATAAATAATCATAATTAAAATAGTAAATTAATTGTTATTGTGATAAAAAAGTAACATGAATAATTCATTAAAAAAAGACAATATTTTTATAATAAATTTTAGAAAAGGTGGCGTATATATTGATATAAAAAAAATCTATTAGTCTACTTCTAATAACCATATATGATTCCCTTCTAAAAAGAAAGCATACTTTGTTGGCATCTAACCAAAAATGAAATCATAATAATTAAGAAAAATTGTTAGCTAAAGTATATGATTGAGTTGAAAACCCTATAATGATTGCATTTGAAATGAAAAGTAGCTAGAAAGAGATAAGATGTATCATAGGATCCATAAAATGGTGGTCATTTTCAAATTATCTATCTGCATTCTCAAAAGCTAATTGGCAAATTAGATTGATGACATTTGGCAACAATAATAACAGTGCCACATGGGCCTTTTTTGTTTGTCAGTATCATACCCTTCAATGCATCACCAATAAGAATTAACCACATCCACCAAAGCCCATATGAAAAAAGCTTCAACAACACTATTATCTCGTGCAATGCAATGCAATTTTTTTTAGAAATACTCTTTCAAATATATTTTTGGCTGCCAATATTTACATGTACTAAATACTAAAACACAAAATCGTATTTGACAAATAAGATATAAATAAAAATATTATATTTAAAAATATTAAATTAATATATTTTATATTTATTTTAATAAAAAATATATAAAAATATTATAAAAGATATAATTTATTTTTTATTATTTTTATTAATTTTTATAATTATATTTTTTATTGTTATATTTTTTTGAATTTTTTAAATAAAAAAATTAAAAATAAATTAAATTTTTATAATTTATTTTAATTTATTACCAAATAAAATATAAAAATATTAATTTTTATATTTCTATCTTCTATATTTTATTTTTAATATTTTGTCTTATTTTATTCTCGAAATTAAACGCGATCTTTGTTTTTTATGTTTTGGAAAAAGTTTAATGAGAGTGAGGTTTGGACAGGGGAGAGTTTGAGGGAGATAGAGAGATAGAGGAGAGGATTTAGAGATAATCATCATGATTATGATGGTAGTGGATGAATCTTAAAGGATATAATTGGAAGAAAAAATGTTGACTAATTTTCAATTGTTAAAAATTTAATGAAAAGATAATAACAACTGAAATGTATTTAAAATATTAAGAATTATATAAACTGAAATAAATTTAAATGTTACAAAAAAAAACTATTTTTTTAAAAATTATCAGAGATACAAAATATATTTGATATTTGATCATTTATTTTAATATCTAACTTGGTATTTGAAGATAATTATCAAAGAGGAAATTAATTTATGGTTAGAAAAGATGTGTATGCACAAAAGTTTAAAAGTTAATGTCAATTCAAACGTAAAGATGAAAAATTAATTAATGTTAATTCAAATGTAAGGTTAAACAAAAAAAGCGTGTTAGTCAGTTAATACTTTTCGGTTTAAAATACACATTATTTTGTTGACATTATCACATATAATTATCAAAACTAATTATTCATACACAATATTTCTCTAAAACCTTAAAGGGGCACTTTGGTCATTTTGAATTTCCATGCAACGACACCTTCCCTTGACTTCTCGTCTTCAAGGCTTGTTGGTAGGTGTGGCTGTCACAGCCTATCTATATAAGATTCAATTCAATTATTTTGGTATAATTATATTATCATGATTATCATATTTTAAAAATATTAAATAATATTTTTTATCTAAAATAAATATAACAGAAGAGAATGCTTATATCAACTAGTTAATTATGTAAATGTAATATCAACAATTCAAATTTTAACATTTTAAAACAATTAATAATAAATAACATTGATAACTACAATTAATAATATTATTTTTATTAATATATATACATATTTTTGTTTAATTTTTATAAGTAAAAAAATTAAAATTATTAATATTTTTTATACTTACATAATAAATTTAGTTAATATATATTAAAAAATAATAAAAAATAGAGAAAAAATTTTTTAACGATTTCTGACAATTATTCTAAAAAAATGAGGTTTGTAACAAAAAATATGTCAATTTTGATTAGTGCTTAATGGACAAATTAATTAATTAATGTATCATATAAGTATATTTCGTTAATTTTAAAAAATATCATTGACAGATGAATTAATCAATTTTACGTAATTAAAAATTAAGAATTAAAAAAGTATATATATAATGGATCCAATTTTATTTCATCCTCGTTTTGAAATTCACGTTTCTGTGTCATCGCAAGTTACAATATTCTTGTTACAATGTCCAAATCACACACTATTGATGTAGAGTTTTCATTCTATTTCTTAGGGTTAATGCTAAATGCGCATTTTATGTGATTATTAGGAACACTCTTTTAATTATTTATAGCGATGTATAATTATCTTTAAAAAACCTAAAGATATATTTTTTTAATATGATGTATATTTAGCATCAACAAATTTTTTAGTGATTATTTGGTAATTAATAAACAAGCAAACGTTCTAATTGTATTTTTTAGTATTTTAATAGCAAAAAATGTTTGAGAGATAGATAATAAAAAATTAATCTAAAACAATAAAAAATTATCTTATTTTATAGTTTTTAATTACTGTAGGTTTATTTTATTTTATGTTCTTTAATTATCACTTAAATAATTAAATAATATTAAATGTAATAAATATGTAATTATAAATATTAAATTAAATAAGATAATTTATATTATTATCTCCCTAATATATATTACTACTGTTTAATAATAATTTTTTTATTTTTACTTTTTAAATTATTGTATAAAATAACATGCATATATAAGCAAAAAATTAGTGAGTAGCAAACTAATAAATATAGCAAAAATAAAAAACTTAAATAATTAATAAGTGGGCAACTAGCTAGGCATTGAAATTAACTCCTAATTCAAACATAATATATACATAGATACTATTATGTATGAATACTGAGACAGATATGAGATACGACACGCCGATATAGAACATGCTAACACACGAATTTTAAAATCTTATAAGACACGGGGACATGGATACATATAAAATATAAAGTATTTTAATTTTTAGATAAATCGTAATGATATTTTGATATTTTATTGATATTAAAATATAAATTAATCTTTTTTATTATTTTTAATATTTTATTTTAATTATATTAAATATTTAAAATATTTTTTAATAAATAATAATATATATTATATCTAAATTTATTTCAAGAATATATGTTAAAAATAAAACTAGATATGTTGACACATGCTGGTATTTAGATGTGTCCAAACATATCCAAAAAAATTATTTTTTATTAAAATACAATTGAATAAAATAGACACACATATTAAACGAATATTGATAAGTATCATGTTTGAAATGTGTCTGATATACAGACACAGTAATTCAATAAAATATTCATATTTCATAGCATAGATATGAGAAAAAAAAAAGTTCACTTTCACCTTCTAAAATTAAGTTCTGTTTCAACTTTTATATTGATGATAATTCTACATAACGATTTAAAAGCATATTTTTGTCCAAAAACTTTGTTCATGTTCTATGTGTATATATATATAGAAGAAAGTGTCATGTTACTTCATTTTCAAACTGAATTATTTTATTGGCTTGTACAAATTTGCCATTCACGAGTAATATTTTATTTTGTATTATTTTATAGATAAGCAATAAGTTCGATAGTCCCATGTTCACTATAAAAGTCGTTATTTTTTGCAAACAAATTATATATCTTAGCCATGATTATGGTCATGGATAAATTTGATAGTAATATGATTTATTTTGACGCAAGAATTCTCACCAAACCATAAATTAGTTGCGCATTAATAATTACAATTTACACCTTGCACGGTATCATTAAAAATAGAATTGATTCAAGTAATACCGAATTTGATAATCTCAAAAAGTTTGGACTATTAAAAATATATTTTTTAATTTTTTTAATAATAATTAAATAGTCTTTATTTAATTTTAATTACAAATCAGTCATTTATATATTATTTAATTATAAAATATATTTTTATTTTTTAAATTATTATTTTATCATTTATCTATAATGTTTATTGAGAATCAAAAACTAAAACAATAACAAATTAGATATTTCATTAATTGTAATAAATATTTTGTAATCTTAATCTATTATAATTTTATCATTAATCCAGTTACATACGTATTAGTTGAAAAAATCGTGTTTGTTAGAAATTCAATCTATTGGATGCACAAACCAATCGATTGAATTGATTGAATTTTATAAGGCATGTGGGGTTTTTCTAATTACCCAATTGATTAAAATCATCAAAGCAATATGGATTTAGTTAATTCAATCGATTGTTTCTGTCCCTAAGTAAATTTATTTCCAAAATCTTATTCGGATTCATATTAGTCATCCATCATATCTTGATCACATACTAGCTCTTCTTGTTAGTTAATATCATCGTCCTCATGATATTGTTCATCCATCTTAGTGTCCGTAAATATACTTGACATCTTAAAAATTTACCAATGAAAATTTTTTTAATACACTACGTCTTATAACACTAAAATTATTTTTACTTATCATTTGAAAAAATATCATTTTCCAAAACCCCATTTTTCAACTCTAATTTTTCAAGTACGATTTTTTTTTATTTAGGGAGAGTTGGCCGCATTCTATATTTTTTTATAAAATTTGCCTGATCCCGAACTCTATAATTTTTATAGAGTTCGCCAAACTCCAGCGAATTTCACTCGAATTTTTTTCAAAACCAACGAAACTCAAATTTTGAAACCATTATCATTGTCTACAAGAGTACACATGAGTACACAAAAATGCACAAATAATAAGCATGACTTTTTCAACATTAATGGCAATCATTATTATCGTCTCCAAAAATACACAGATACACGGGAATAAGCCATATTTTTATTTAACAAGGATTTTTTTCATTATAAATTTAAAAAAAAAACTATTATTTCTCCAATATTATTGTGTACTCCTATGTACCCTTGAGATGATGATAATGATTGTAATTGTTTATTGTGAAGTTTAAGAATTTGAGTTAGCCATTTTCTTATAATTTAAAGTGAAGTTCGTCGGAATTAGACGAACTCTATAAAAATTATAATGTGACGAACTTGCTTTGTGTAAAAAAATTTTTATTTAAAGAATTAAAGTTAAAAAATAGAATTTTTGAAAATAATAATTTACTAAGGGGATAACAGAACCAATCAATTAAATTAACGAAACTCATATTGCACATCAATTGATCTCGGATTTAATATGTTTAATATTGTACAATATATTAGTCACTAGCTAAGATTATTGAGCTAGCAAAAGGAGCCAATTTATATGAACTATATATTATATTATATTTGATGAAATAATTTTTTGTGACTAATTTAATAAGACTATTTTCAATTGAGGATTTTTTGTTTTTCTTTTATTTGTCTCAATCTGAAGAAGAAATTGATGATATATATATATATATATATATATATATATATATATATATATATATATATATATATATATATATATATATATATATATATATAGTAACCTAACTTTTAATTAAATTTATAATCAAAGAGGTGCATGCATGCACAATTCGATGCTCTTGAAGTTGAATACAGAATTAATTTTATATATGAACTAAAAATTTAAAGAAATACATAAGAGAATAGAAAGAAAAAATGACATTTCGACTAAAATTTATGTCTTTATTATATTAATTTATCTGTATAAGTATTTATTTTCGAATAACTCAATAATTTTTTCAAGACAAAAAGATTTACTATTATTTATTCAATTTTCTCAAAAACCAATTAGGAAGTAACCAACTAATTGAAAATAATGAGATCTGTTTTATATATATATATATATATATATATATATATATATATATTCTCCGTTATCTTAATTTTTTAAATTTTAAAACTAAAAATATAAAAAATTAACTTAAATTGACTTATATTATAGTTAGCACTTAGACTATTCCTTACTCTAAAGTCCACTTTCATGCAAATGAAGTATCCAAAATTTAAGAACAAGTCCAAACCTAACAAAATATTCTAAAACTTTGCTAAAATTACTGTAGAGTTACTAAATTTACGCCGTAACAACTCAAAAACTTACATTCGTAGTCTCTCTTAACAAGCCATAGAGGGTCAGGCAGCTTGTACTACTTACACTTAAAGCAGCACGATAATATTTACAAAATAAACTAAAAATATATAGAATAGTATTTGTTAATTAATATAAAAAAATTATTAAGAGTTTTCTGAAAAATAAATACGACACTATGATGCAAGCGAAGGGGTGCGCATTGTACCAAACTACGTGCCAATGTGAATGTGAATGAAAATATGAGAATACTATCTTTAATATTATTAATGCATGCTACTTGCTGGTCCTTTACGTAGAAAATAAGAAATCAATAGCTTTTAACTCCTCTACTTGCATTGCAACATATAGGTTTAAAAAAAAAATTGGTGTATATAGCTTTTATCAATGGAATGAAGACTAGAAATGAATGTATATTATTTAATGAATGAAAGGGTTAATAAGGGTTAAAAATATTAAATTTCACTATTTTGGAGTGAGTTTAATTTAGAGTAAATAGTCAAATTTATTCTTAAAAAATTATTATTTTTTAAATTCATCTTTGATTTTTGTTTTAATTAAATTCATCTTTTAAAAATTTTAAGTTAGTTCCATTAATTTTTTTATCACTTCTATTGTTAATAATATTAAAATTTGCTGATGTGACACGTTTATTATTACTACATTAACTCCAGAATATACTTGACGGTCTTAATCAATTGAAATACCTCAATTTAGATGGAGTTAATTTAAGCTAATTGTATAAATTATCATTTTAGCAGTTAATGAGGACAATCAAGTATATACTGTCGTATTGCTTAACGTATTTGTTTTGTCGATTTTTAGCAAATTGATAGTGATTTGATTCTAATGATTTGGGAGCGAAACTTGCTTCTCTTTCTGCAGGTACCAGTTTTCTATAAGTGCATCAAAGACTCTCAAATTAAACGAGCATTGAAATGTAACAAAATTCAAAAGGTGTGTAAAAGAAGCTTTTGGAAGACAACATGAATGAAATCGAAAAGGTTTGCAATGAATTTAAATAAAGCGATAAAAATGCCTTCGATTAAATCAAAAGACTTTTGACATGAAGATTAAAGATACTCAAATATAAATCTGACAATAAAATTTAAAGATGCTTTAAAAATAAATTGAACAGGAAAAGTAAAATTTGCTCAAATTGTAAATTGAAAAGATAAACAGATAGAAGAAACTCTACAGAAATCAAACTCGAATGCAAACTCAAAAATTCGCTGTATGCTTAAGTGTATTTCTAAAGAAAAGTTCTAACTCTGATTTCTTAATATTTTCTAGTATTTATAACTCTTTTTTATAACCGACCATTAATGATATAATGTCCCCTCATGTGTGAAAATTTTGATAACCGTTCTCGCTCTTTTGTCCAAACATTTACCAGTTACTAAAAATACTTAATTCGAAAACACATTCAATCTTTCTCATTCGAATAACTGTTCGATTTATGATATCAATCGAAAATTGTGCCAAACAATTTTCTACTTAATACCTTTACGTGCATTTCTTTTGATCTCTACCTCCTTTTTGAAACGTTATTAATATTTTGAATCAACTCAATTTTTGAATATAATTATTTTTACTAACAGTATCATATCATTAAATTTTGATGTCATTGAACAATGAAAATAACAAAAAAACTAGTTTAATTTAAAAGTGAAAGAAGAGAGAATAATGTTTTATGAATTTTCCTTCCTCAATTTTACTCTCATAACAAATTCAACTTTACATTACATTAGTCAATTGATTCAAATTGAATCATATTATTTTTTGTTGAAATATTTACTAGATTTAAATGTTCAACTTGTTTTTTCTGATGAATTTCTTATATTTTACTTGAATTTGTTGGCAAATTTCAATTTTTGTAAGATGATAACAGCAATGGTCCACTACACCGCTGTATAGTAATTTCTTCGCTTATTCAAGAAAATTCTATCAATTGTAATATTATTTAAATTTTTGAACAAATTAGTACTCCAATATTTTACCAACTTAAACGAGAGGTAAATGTAATTCTTTATTAAAACAGAATGTAAATTATGTTTTTATTGATGTATAATTTTAATTTCTATTATTAAGTTTAATTTCTTTAATCAATTCACTACTTACTTTCTGCAAAAGGATAAATTAAATTACTCTCTTTCATATATTATTTTATAATTATATATTTAATCAATCTACAAACAGTAATTAAAATTTGAATACAAGTAATTAAGTTTTTAAACAAACATTAAAATATATTCTATGATTACATAAATATTTCTCAAGTTGATATTCTCATAAAAAAGAAAATAATACAATAAGTTGATTATATTATCTATAGTTTAATTCAAACATGATATAAACAATAACACACAAAAGAAAATAATTTTACCTTCTAATTTTCAAATAATATTGAAGTAATTGCTTTTAAAAAATGTGTTTATTTTATTCAACTATATCTCTTGAATTATTAATGAGATCCATTTTAAACTTCAACGAATATCTTTCATCATTGCAGGTGTATTATTCATCTAAAGACAAATTATTAAAATTAAAATTAAACAGAAGATATAACTTAACTTCAAAAACTAATTTATAAGATAATAAATATTTCACACGTATAAATTATTTAAAATTTTATTTTTGCAATACAAATAATTAGTCATAAATTTGTTCACAATTCTCCTAACTTAATTTAATAGACTACAAATTAATTTATCATAAATTTAAATTTTATTTAATAATTTATTATTAACTAATAAAATATTATATATATATATATAATAAAATTTAATCTCTTAATATTTATTTAAACGAATAAATGAGCTGAATATTTAATCTATCCAAGTTTATTATAATTTGTCACAAGATTAAAATAGTTTTTGAGTAATGCTAGGGGGCTAGCAATATTTGTGATTGGTAGCCATTAATAATGATTTAATAGTGTGAGATTTCATCCAATAGTTCACCTTTATTAGCTGGTTACATACTGACCAAAATGCAATAAAATTGCTGGTCTTAGACTTTTTCATAGTTTTTAATATATGAAAAATTACCATATGATACCAACGTGATTAGTCACAACCTCCCTTTACCGCTTTATGAACACACTATAAAAACAAAAAGTTGACCATTAAAAAAATCTATGTAAGGGGTAGTATCGTAATTTTGCATATGAGCACCACAAAGTTCATTATAAAGGAGAAGATAATGTTTGTAAACCGTTATTACAAACATTACAAAATAAAAAAATAAAATAAAATAAATAAAAAAATTCCCTTCATGGAGCTACAAACAACGGCCACCACCACCGCCACCACTTCAACCGTAACCGCCGCGGCAAAATCCACCATAAACCGCGTAGGAGGAACGCGCCACCCTGTCTACCGCGGCGTGAGGAAGCGTCGATGGGGGAAATGGGTTTCGGAGATTCGAGAACCTCGCAAGAAGTCTCGCATATGGCTCG
This sequence comes from Arachis stenosperma, assembly GCF_014773155.1. Lineage (NCBI taxonomy): Eukaryota > Viridiplantae > Streptophyta > Magnoliopsida > Fabales > Fabaceae > Arachis > Arachis stenosperma. The sequence goes on from NC_080384.1 coordinate 51,588,667, forward strand.
GTTCCTTCCCGTCGCCGGAGATGGCGGCGAAAGCCTACGACGTCGCCGCTTACTTCCTCAAAGGCCGAAAAGCGCAGCTCAATTTTCCCGACGAGGTTCACCGTCTTCCGCCGCTTCCTCCTCCGTCGTCATGCACCGCACGTGACATCCAAGCCGCAGCTGCAAAAGCAGCACACATGGCCGCCGCCGCCGCAGCAGCAGCCGTGACTGCCGATGACGCCGGCGATTCGCCGGAGAAGTGCGGCATTTCGAATTCTTCCTCCGACGGCGATGATTTCTGGGGAGAAATTGAGCTGCCTGAGCTCATGAACGATGGAGAGTGCAGATGGAGTTATTCTCACGGCGGCGGTGGGTGGAACTCCGGCGGATCCTCCGGCTCCGGCGACGTAACGGCTTGGCCGGAAGTTGAGTTACCGTATAGTGGTTAGTGTATGTGTGTGTTTTTAGAAAAAATGATAACTTTGTGGTTGGTATATTAATTCCTCTTTAATTTTTTTTAATTATTTTTATGTGTGTATTATAAAATAATTATTGGAAGAAAAACTATAATAATAATTTGTAGCAGTAACTGAAAATTTTTTCTCCACTAATTATTGATATTTAGCATAGTTTTTACTGTTTAAAATTTCTTTAAGTCATGACTTAAAAACAAATGATTTGTTTTTTATTTGTAAAAAAAATATAGTTAACAGAAAAATCTAATAGCTAATTAGTATATTATTAAGAATTATTTTGATATAATTTTAATTTTAATGCTGTTTAATTAGTTAGCATATAGCATGATTAGTGATTATAATTTTATACATGAAATGGTGGATTTTGAATTGAAGCTTTGGCTTACTTAATTATTTATAATTAACTTGAATACACATTTTTAGAGTTATACATCTCTTTGAAGTTTGGTTCTTCTGTATTAGATTTTTCATGAGTTCTTTATTTATTTCTTTTTCGAAATTGAACTTCAAAAATGATAAAGGTAATATTAGAATGAATGTATATATTTATATATATAATATATAATTTTTTCAATTACTGAAGAAATTAAAAGAGGAAAAAGAATAAAGCAAGAGATGAGATTGTTTAAGTGTAATAATCATAATTATAAAACGGTGGTTAGCTTTGCATTGAACTTGTTAATTACTCTTCTCTCAAATACATTATCTACACACACATATACACACTCACCTTTTTATTCTATCTATTTTTTTTTTTTAAAATCTTTGAAGTTGATATCTCCACGTTTCTCTCTCTATCTTTCACTACTTTTCATTTATTCCTCTTTAATTTTAACCCCAATAATACCCTAAAAAAAGTTTGTATTTAATTAAGCCTAAAAAAGTTGTATTTAATTAAGTAACTATTAACTAACAATAAATTTGTCAAATAGTAGATAAATTCATTTATTTTGTAAGAATTTTGATTTTGAGTCCAAATTTCGTTGGATACTTATAGTTTACTACTAAATTAAATTAGACGAATTTAGAAAGGAATATTAGTAGAAAAGATTAAAAAAGTTAATATTTTCATAGTAAATGAAGATAAGGGTATGTTTAATTATCCATTTAATAATAATTTTTCCTTAATTAATCACTTAAATAAAAATCTCAATCTAGCCATCTTAGTTCTGGCGTGCAAGTGGAATCAACTATCACCAAATTGCTTAAAATCCATTTATCCTTTTATATACCTTTTACGTACACTACAAGAATTTTCTAAAGTAGTGGAATAATGAAACTTTCTCTACCATATTTCTTCTTTATGAACATATTCTCTTCCCTCTTCACACTTTGCATATTTCATTTTGGGAAGTCAAACTTTTCAATTTCAACTAGTTAAACATATAATATAATTAGATAAAGTTTTTAATATATATATATATATTATGTAACTTTTGAGAGTTGGAAAGTCCTTTTCTATTTTTGGTTTTTATCATTAATAATTAATTAATCAAGCCTTATTATAAGAAATTCGATTACTTATAAATTATTAAAAAAATTATTTATGCCAAGATATTTCAATTAGTCATAGAAATTCTAATACTATCTTAATTTTTTTTATAAAACTTAAATCAATAAAAAAAAACATATGAATAATTTAATTTAACAGAAATTTATTTATTTTTTTTAAATCTCAATATGATGTAACTAATAATTGTTGAGCTGAAACCAAATTAAATGAAATTTAAAAAATAAAATAAAAGAAAAGATAATAATCCTAGAGAGTATAGAGATAGTAGTGGCTACTAATGCAATATTATTGTGCATGATGAGTTCACGTCATTAACTATATTGATGTTATAGCCTTATAAGCACTTCGTACTTTAGTGCATTATATTGATGTTGCGTTTGAACTGTATGTTTAGAAGAGTCATGTTACATGTTAAATAATATTAAACACAATAATCATCGTGATTATTATGACATAATTACATAAACCTTTTTTAATAAGGATATTACTATTTTATCATCTCCTACATTTTCGTGGTATCAAGTTATCTAAGAATCACTCTTTTTTTTTTTTTCTCAAAGATAAATATTATTTTATTAATATAAAATAAAAGTGTTTCTGTAAGGAAGTATAAAAGAATTGGGTATTTTCATTTATCATCAACTGTGACTGAAAGACTAAGAGCTTAAAGAAAAGTAAAGTAAGAGTAAAGAAAATTAGCAGCATCTATCAGGTATGGCTCACGAGTTCACGCACTAAATTGCTGGCTTCTTTCACTATCTATAGTGCCGGGCTTATTACCTTCTCAAAAACACACCGATTTCTCGCTTTCCAAGTGCTCCAACACAGCGCCGCGATGAGGAGGGTCTTTTGTCTACCGTCTAATTGAGCCGCTGCCCAAGATAAGACTCGTTGCCACCAATTGAAAAATGTCTCTTCTTCTCTCATCCATAGGTCAGGAGTTATTAAGCTTAGTCTCCATATTATTGAAGATAGGGGACATTGGAACAAAGCATGAGAAATTGATTCAGCCTTTAACATGTATCTTGAACAAGTGACAGGAATAAATGCGAACCGGATGTGGACTTGTTGCAACACTGGAAGCTTTTCATGAAAACTTTTGATATCTTTTTATCACTCTTATTATATCTTTTTTCTTTTCATATCATATAAGTGTTATAAATATAATTAGTCGTACACTTTCTCTTATCATCTGATCTTAACTTAAAAAAAAAAAAATTATAATATAGCACCAGAGTTGTTTTAATAAAAAAATTTAGAGTTTAATTTTTCTTTTTAGACTTAAAACTTTTTTTAGCATAAGACAAATTAAAAAAATAATCAATAAGACTCAAAAATTTATTTTTAAGAGCCGTGTTAAAAATATAAAAATTCACGCATTTTTTACTATCCATCTAAATTTTTAAGAAAAATATTTTATAACAATAATAAGAATTGATAATTATTAGGTGATTACATAACAATATATATGAATTTTAACTTCATGTTCATTTTAATTTATTACACACACACATATATATATATACCGTTTAGGTTTTTTTAAATTAATTCATGATAAAATTCATATATAATAATTAAGCTAAAAAAATTACATGAGAAAATTCAGTCACGTTGTGGAAAAAGATTAACAAGGATAGATAGAGAGATTTCGTCATCTTTTATTATGTGTACATTTTTAGGGGGGGGGGGGGGGGGAGTGTGAAGAAATTGACATTTTACTATTTTTCATATCTTTATTTGTCTTATAATTCAATAAAAGGGAAGTGGATCGAAGTAACACTCAATTCAAAATATTATGTTTCAGATTTTAGAACCATGTCAAGAACGTGGGTGATTGTCACTTTGACAACGAAATCTATCAAATGGGTAACATTATGTGTGTGGCTTAGGTTTAATTTTTGGATAATGAGGTGAAAAATGTTTTTAGTTAAAAAAAAATTTGAGAGTTGACTAGTATTTGTTTAAATATAAAATAAATATAATAAAAATTTATTCATCTAATATTTTTTTTTCATTTTTCTTGAATCTCAAGTTTTGAGATATTTAGTAGAAAAAGATTTTAATTTTTTTTCATGCTGCTTTGTCACCTAAGAAGAAGAAGGTTAATATATATCATCAATAATAGTTGATAAAATAATTTATTTATTTTTAGTTTTGTTTACAAAGGAGTAAGTTAATTAGAAATGAGAGGATTATTTTCTAACTTTTATGACTGGTGAAAGATTTAGAATTCGATTATTGTTAAATTTAAAAAAAATAACATAAGACAAATTAAAAAAAAACGAAAAAAGTTGTATAAAAATTTAAACAAACTCAAAAATATATTCTTATTATTAAAAAAAATTTGTTAAAAATATAATTATTTATGTACTTTTTCGTATCAACTTAAATTTTTAGTAGAAGTAATTTTATGACGAAAGATAAAAATAAATTTTAAGATACATCAAAACTCGAAATATTTTAATTATTATTGAAAATGCTTCCACTAAATTATCACTCACTCTGCTATATGGAATTATGTGAACAATAATAATTTTAAAAACCAAAAGAATAACATTGATAAAAAAATGTTATTTTTCACACATGTTTAATGTGTATATATATACATATATATTATTCATATAAAATATACGCATATTAAAATATGAATACATAATATATAAAATAATACATATATAGTGATTTTTAATATGCACAAAAAATATTGGACTATACATTATCCTAATAAAAGCAGCATTGAAAACATTGCAATGAATGTCATTTTAAAGCTGGTCAAGGTCATTATCATCATAATCAGCAGATACAGCCATTGATAGAAGAAAGTTACTAGTGTCCATTTTCACACTTAAATAAATCCTCTTCTTTTTTTTTCATTTTATAAAGATATTGTATAAATAATTATTTTTAAGTAGTTAATATTATTAGCTATTTTTTTATCTTTATTTTTGAAGAATTTAGGAGTAAGAATTTAAAGATTTAAAATTATAAAAATTAGCTGATATATATTAAATAATAAAAAATTAACTCCCAAATTAAACACTATCATAAAATCAACCCCTCCCCTAAATTATTGTTTATTATAAAATAACTATAAATTTATGTAAGATTATTGTTTATTTTATTATCCTATAAATACATTCTTTTGTTAACCTACGTATTAATTACTTTATCCAAATGAACAATAATTATTTCTCAACATAAGTGGTTCATGATTATAAAACCAATATTTCAAGTGCTAATTCCTAATTAGATAACACTCTTGGCTTCTCATCATAAAAATTTTTTAGTATTTATTTATAATTCTATCTTTTGTTCTTTTGTGTGGTCCGGTAATTAGAATAAAGGACACATATGTTAATATATGATATGGAGGGCCTTCTTCTAAGATTCTCTCAAGAAATCTTTGCAAGTGCATTATTATATATACTAAGAGCATTATTTTGTGTTTTATATCATAAAAATGTATAAAAAAATTGTTTCAATTATTATTTCTCATATATAATAAAATGCTAGAATATATATATATATATCTCAATAATAGACAAGACATATTTAAAAAAAAAAGAAAAGAAAAAAGAGATTGGAAGAACCCAATGCATCAACATCTAAGTGAGGGTATACCCATTTAGGACCACAATGTTGCTTGTCCTATAAGATTAAAAATTATTCATATATATAGCATGGTGAAAATTCAGCATATTAATTATTTGTAACGACAAAGACTGTAGTTTTGTGAAAGTTCTATATACAAAGATAAATAGAAAACTAAAATAAAGGACATAAAATTCAGCTTGTCCTATATGCAGTGAATTCATTTATTTTAACTTTTAACCATTGCCATTCACCAAAGTTTTTGAGTTGCAATAAATAAGGGTTGTTTACCACACAAGTTGATACAAGTAGCAGTAAATATTCGAAATATATATATATATATATAATATAAATTTCGTTTAAATTAAGTCGATATTTTATCCAGGTTAATAACGTAACCCAATTTAGATTAATTTAGTAGTTACATGGTCTATTTAATTAAATATAAAATTCGAATTCTATTTTGTATATGCTGCAATTTGTTATGCAGTTTTATTCGAGCTGTAATAAATTAATTTTTGACTTGTTAAGATAGAAGATATTATGTGAAAAATTAAAAAAATTCATTATTAATAATAGATTTAATTATTCTGTTAGTCCCTATAATTTTACTAAAATTTTAATTAGGTCTCTATATTTTTTTCCTTTTTAATTAGATTTTTACACTACTTTTAATTTTATAATTTAGCCTTTTCTAGTGTAAAAAAATATTAGAATTAACTGAATATTTTTTGCAAATTAAATATATTCATAATTAAAAACCTAATTAGATCTTTGGCTGTATGTATTTTAGAAAAAATATTCTATTAATTTTAACGTTTTTGACATGAAAATGACCTAATTACAAAATTAAAAATAGTGTAGGGATCCAATTAATATATATATATATATATATATATATATATATATATATATATATATATATATATATATATATATATATGGACCTAATTAAAAATTTGATTAAGCTATATAAACCAACAGAATAATTAAACCTTACTAATAATAGGAAGACTTTATAACTAATGGTTTAGAATTATGAAAACATCGAGCAATGCTATATGGCTAGCAAATATTATTATTTTTTGTCAGCATTTAGCCAACAATAATTTGCACTCATATTTATAGACGTTTTGCATACAAAAAGTATATAATTTGCACCTATATTTATTAGAATTTTACACATATTTTTCAGAATTTATACATATAAATTAATAAAATGATAATTTAATATTTGTACTAGCCAAATAATAATAAAAAATACTAAAATTTGCTGGCCCAAAAATTTTTCATATGAAAAAGTGAGACAAAAATTCAATAAACACAACATAATAGGGCAAAGTAGAAAGGAGTAATTAAAGCTGTAACACTACGTTATGTGTGACAATTACTTTGCATGCCAATTAAAGAAATTAAGTACCTTGCCATCTCAAAATTACAGTTCTGAATTTGTCAAGTTTTCAATTCTGACTGTCCTTTCATTTAATCATTGAATTGAATTCAAGTACGAAACGAACCAAATAAAATGATGCAACTTCATTCATGGTTCAAGTCATCCTAGGGTTTTAGCTTTTAGACACATTGACCATTCTTCACTGCATGTATTATTAATGCATACAGTTAATTAACACTGACCATGCATGATTGTGTTATGCAACAAAAAGGGATCGGAGCTGCAATCTTTATTGGAGTAGTTAATTTGTATTTTTCATAGGATTCTCAATAATTCAGAAAATTTTCTCTAAGAAAATAGTTAGAGTTGTATTATCTGTTATATATATATATGTGTGTGTGTGTTTTATTTAATAGTTTAAATTTTTAAAAGAAATAATTTTATGATATTATTTTAGAATTTCTATGACAAAATATATATAATTTGATCATTATTATTTCTAAAAAATTATAATATAAGACAAAGATAAAATTTTGTTCATTTATTTTTATCTAATATTTTAATCTTTTAGAAAAGATGATATATGATAGTATTGAAATGATTTTCCAAAACAATAATAGATGGATTCGGACGAGAAGGTTTAGAAGAGTTAAAAATAATGTTATAAAACCGTTTTTTTTAGTTTAAACTGATAGGAGAAATAGGTAATATTAATGGTTATATCTTTAATTCAGGGCTAGAAGTGAGTCAAGTCAGCTCATGAGTCAGCTCGAGCTCGACTTGTTAATAGCTCAATAAGCTGAACTCGTGAGCTGGTGAGCCGAGTTTGAGCTTAGAATTGAGCTCATAAAATAAATGAGTCAAGCTTGACCTTGGATAAACTCAGCTCATTAGCTCGTGAGCTGGCTCAATTATATATATATTAATACACATATTTTATATGCATTTAATATATACTTTTAATATTATATATATACATATGAAATAGTATATATATATATATATATATATATATATATATATATATATATTAATGATCTTAATTATTTAAAATTTATATTTAATTTTTATATATAATTTTGATGTAGGATATAAATAAAAAATTTATAATTTACTGAAAGATAGAGAATATATAAAATTGATCTTTTTAAATATTTTTTAAAATATATAAATTATAATTTATCAAAATAGAATTATAGATTATGTTTCTATTATTTGAGCCAGCTCATGAGCTTTCGGCGAATCGAACTTGAACTTAAGAAATAGGCTCGATTGTTAATGAGTCGAGTCATAAGCCAAGCTTAATTTTCGTGAGTCGAGCTTGAGCTTGGTCTAGCTCGGCTCAACTCGGCTCATTTCTAGCCCTACTTTAATATTCTTCGCAAGCAAGAGTTTCTTTTGGGTTTGTTTGATTTTTGCATAAGTCTTTTTTTTAATTTTCTCTTATGTTTTTTTTTTTTTGAGTTCATCAAAGATCGAATTCTAAATTTTTCGGACATAAAACTTTGATGTCATGTCACATAAAATCACTTCTATTAAAAATTTAAACTGATAGAAAGATGCAACATAAATAATTATTATATCTCTAATAAATAATATTTCATATTCTTTTATATCTTCTTATTTAATTAGGGTTTGGAAATTGTTTCCAGAACACAAGTACAAGAAAGCAAGTACATAAGCTTGTTTGATGGTTGAGACGTGAAGAAATTACTTTAACATTTTTTATTTTATTCTTCCAAAATATTACAATTACTACCAAACACCCTTCTATCTTGAGACAAAATTAAAATATTTGACCCAAGCAACTTCAAGTACAAATTAAAAGTGGAAATTCACTTATTTTAATGAGAGGGATAGATATATGGATCTTATATTAGGTTAAAATTTAAAACTAAAACATAGTATTATTATTTTAGATTAATTAAGGAACAATGGTAAGAACAACGCAAGGAAAAAAAAATCAAAGGATTAAAATAGTGATAAGAGCGAAATTCCAAAATTAGAAAAAAAAATAAACAAAAGGACAACATGTGCTACATGATAGATGACATTATATATTATATATTATATATGCTATAAATTAAAAATTATGAATATGAATAATTTTATGTGTAGCCGCCACCAATATAATATGTCACTACCATTGCCAACAAGTTTTCATGGAAAAAAAATTCACACAAGTCCTTTTCTCTACTCTTCCTTAAGTGTTTGATATCAAGAAGTGATAATATATATATTAGATACCTCCAAATATATGTTAGCAAAAAGGTACAAAATTCATATCGAGTGCATTATTGTTCCAGCTGTTTGAGTTTTATTTGCTTGCTTTCTTCTTCATAAATATGAAGAAACTGAATAATATCGTGTCACATTTGAAAGTTACTTTCCTGATATATATAGGGGTCCATATTAATATATATGAACACGCTTAGCTTGGACGTGTTTTATTAGATATATATACGAGTAATTAGTTAGAATTAGAGATTGATTAATTACTTTTGAATTATAATTAGTTGGCTATTTATTTGTTATTTCTTATATTATATGAGGGTGTTATATTATTGGAATTTAAGTACGTAAAATATTCTTTTAATCCATAATATTTGAGTCGAGTCTTAATTTATGTTATTTGAGTAATAAATTCGTAAATATTAAATAAAGTTCTAACAAATGAAATTTTCTGATGTTACATTTGAAGCGATTGTTCGAATTTCTTACAATATACAAATCAAAAAAGTTCTTATTAATGATAAAACAGGTCATAAATGTGGGAACTATCTTTATTTATCGGAAAATTTTGAATTGAATCCTGTTAATAATTTAGGGTCGGAACAAAAGCATAACAAAATGACACAAGAAATTTTATGTAATTCAGTTTAATACTTATGTTTACAAATGAGAATAACCAAAACAACAAAATTCTTATACAAAAATTACAAATAAAAGAACATATACTAAATAGGATGCATTTTTTTGTTTGTGTTGTGTATATATGATTTTAGGTTATATATAAATTGCAATTTTTTTATTTATTTTGACTTCCTCTCTATTATTTCCCTTTTCTTTTCTAGCACCATGAGTCTACCATGAGCTTTTTTTGGCGTTTGATACATGTAATATATTTTTCTCATTTAATTTAGCATGTGATATATGTATATGTAAATATCTATATATAATGGCGAAAGATCTTAAAAAGTATGAGAAATAATTTAAAAAACGGTCAACACTGCTTAAAAATATGTAAACTAATTAACTTAATTTGTGTCAAAGCAGTTAAATTAAAGAGTCAATTTTTTTTTAACTAATATCAATCAATTTTTTAAATTATTTTTTAGTTCAATTTGAGAATTAATCTTTTTAAAGCAATATCAATCAATTTATTCAAATTTTAAATTTAATATAAACAATAAATTTTAAATTCTAAATTATAATACTAAATTTCGAACTATTCAAAAACAAATAAAAATAAAAATAATTTTAATAAAAAATTTAGTTAATATTAACTAAAGTAAAAATTTATCTGCAGTTCTTTTTATATGAATTTACTAGTTAAAAATTGTTAGATAATAATTAGTCAAAGTAATAATCATGAGAAAAAAAAATTAAAGCATATATGCATGATTGGCATTGTACGGACAAAAAATTGGGTAGATTTGATTGTCTCATAGTTTTGGAACTGAACGAAGAGGACGCAAAGAAGAGCAAGTTGGATGCTGCTGCTACAATGGAAGATAACAATTTATTATGAGATCTCAATTTATTGAAACCACAAAAATGGAGATACCCAATTCAACACGTGAGACAATAATAATCTTTTTTGGAGTTTATTTATGTATAATATGTGGAGGGAAATTATATCAACGGGGTCCATTTTTGTTTCTAGGGTTAAAAAACAAGGCATGTGATGCAAGGTTTCTATAAAAAAAAATTGATGGATGTTTTGTTTTATATCCGCAATTTTTGCATGCTCCATTTATCATCTATGTACCCATATATAAAATTACTATATATTAAATAAGTCAAAATTGATAATATTTTATTTTTTTAAGAATTTAATTTTGATACATTATAGCAAGGCAATAGGACCTGATAATATCCCGATTGAGGTTTGGAAGGGTATTGGAGAAAAAAGCATTAATTGGTTAACCAAGTTTTTTAATGAGATTTTAAGGTCAACGAAGATGCCTGATGAGTGGAGAAATAGCACCTTGGTACCTATCTACAAGAATAAGGGGGATATACAAAGTTGCGAAAACTATAGAGGGATTAAGCTTATGAGTCATACTATGAAGTTATGAGAAAGGGTGATAGAACGGAGGTTGAGAAAAGAGACACAAGTAACAGAGAACCAATTTGGATTTATGCCAAGAAGATCTACCACTGAAGCGATATACCTATTAAGAAGGATGATGGAGAGATATCGTAGTAATAAAAGGGATCTACATATAGTGTTTATTGATTTGGAAAAAGCGTATGATAGGGTACCAATGGAGGTCTTATGGAAGGTTTTATAAAAGAGGAGAGTAAGGATCGCATATATTCGGGCAATTAAAGACATGTATGATGGGACCACAACTAGTGTGAAGACTCAAGGTGGTGTGACGGAGGAATTCCCTATTGGTATAGGATTACACCAGTGATCATCCTTAAGTCCATACCTTTTCACATTCGTCTTGGAAGTACTCACAGAGCACATCCAAGAGCCTGTGCCATGGTGCATGCTTTTTGCCGATGATATCGTCCTTATGGGAGAGTCAAGGGAAGACCTAAATAAGAAGTTGGAGTTATGGAGAGAAGCTTTAGAAGTGTATGATCTGCGCATAAGCCGTAGCAATACGAAATATATGGAATGTAAGTTCAGTCTAAGAAGGGAAAACCCCAATATAGAGGTGAAGATTGGAGAAAACATCATAGGAAAAGTTAAAAGTTTTAAGTATCTTGGGTGCATCATACAGGATAATGGAGAGATTGAACAGGATGTAAATCATAGGATCCAAGCAGGTTGGTCAAAATGGCGGAGTGCATCTAGTTTTATATGCGACAAAAAAGTGCCTTTAAAACTTAAAGGTAAATTCTATCGCACCGCTATAAGACCGGCTATGCTGTATGGTACGAAGTGTTGGACGACTAAAGGGGATCACGAACATAAGCTGAGTGTGGCAGAGATGAAGATGTTGAGATGGATGAGTGGTCATACGCGATTGGATAAAATAAGGAATGAAGATATAAGGGAGAGAGTTGGAGTAGCACCCATTGTGGAAAAGATGGTTGAATCGCGTCTCAGGTGGTTTGGACATGTGAGAAGAAGACCGATAGAACATCTAGTCAGAGGGTGAATGAGATGGAAGATGGACAAAGGGCCGAAGGCAGAGGAAGACCTAAGAAGACCATCCATGAGGTGGTCAAACGAGATCTACATGTAAACGGTCTCTCTGTAGACATGGTACATGACAGAGCACAATGGCGTCGTTTGATTCATGTAGCCGACCCCACTTAGTGGGACAAGGCTTTGTTGCTATTGTTGTTGTTGTTGTATCGGTATAAAATATTTTACACAACGGTATAATTATATCTGTTTTTTTAGATGATATTTAAGTAATCAAAATAAAAAATAATTATTTTTATTGATGTGGCATTATGTAATTAGATGCTGATGAGCGAATAATTTATACGTTTTTTGGCATTATTTTTAGGTAGTTTTTAGTAGGATCTAGCTACTTTTAGGGATGTTTTCATTAGTTTTTATGCTAAATTCACATTTCTAGACTTTACTATGAGTTTGTGTGTTTTTCTGTGATTTCAGGTAATTTCTGGCTGAAATTGAGGGACCTGAGCAAAACTCTGATAAAAGGCTGAAAAAGGACTGCTGATGCTGTTGGATTCTGACCTCCCTGCACTCGAAATGGATTTTCTGGAGCTACAGAACTCAAAATGGTGAGCTCTCAATGGCGTTAGAAAGTAGACATCCAGAGCTTTCCAGCAATATATAATAGTCTATACTTTATTCGAGATTTGATGATGTAAACGGGCGCTAAACGCCAGCTCTATGCTGCATTCTGGAGTCAAACGCCAGAAACACATCACGAACCAGAGTTGAACGCCAAAAACACGTTACAACTTGGCGTTCAACTCCAAGATAAGCCTCAGCTCGTGTAAAGATCAAGCTTAGCCCAAACATACACCAAGTGGGCCCCGGAAGTGGATTTATGCATCAATTACTTACTTCTATAAATCCTAGTAGCTAGTTTAGTATAAATAGAACTTTTTACTAGTGTATTATACGTCTTGGATTGTATTTTTTGATCTTTTGATCATGTTTGGGGGCTGACCATTCGGCCATGCTTGGACCTTCATCACTTATGTATTTTTAATGGTGGAGTTTCTACACACCATAGATTAAGGGTGTGGAGCTCTGCTGTACCTCAAGTTTCAATGCAATTACTACTATTTTCTATTCAATTCCGCTTGTTCTTATTATAAGATATTCGTTGCACTTCAACATGATGAATGTGATGATCCGTGACACTCATCATCATTCTCACCTATGAACGCATGACTGACAACCACTTCCGTTCTACTTTAGACCGGACGCATATCTCTTGGATTCCTTAATCAGAATCTTCGTGGTATAAGCTAGAATTGATGGCGGCATTCATGAGAATCCGGAAAGTCTAACCTTGTCTGTGGTATTTCGAGTAGAATTCCGAGATTGAATGACTGTGACGAGCTTCAAACTCGCGATTGTTGGGCGTGATGACAAACGCAAAAGAATCAAGGGATTCTATTCCAACATGATCGAGAACCGACAGATGATTAGCCGTGCTATGACAGAGCATTCGGACCATTTTCACTGAGAGGATGGGATGTAGCCATTGACAACGGTGATGCCCTACATACAGCTTGCCATGGAAAGGAATAAGAAGGATTGAAGGAAGACAGTAGAAAAGCAGAGATCCAACAGGGACAAGCACCTCCACGCACTTATCTGAAATTTCCACCGTTGAATTACATGAGTAACTCTATCTTTATTTTCTGCTTATTTATTATTATTATTCGAAAACTCCATAACATTTACTATCCGCCTAACTGAGATTTACAAGATGACTATAGCTTGCTTCATACCAACAATCTCCGTGGGATCGACCCTTACTCACGTAAGGTATTACTTGGACGACCCAGTGCACTTGCTGGTTAGTTGTGCGGAGTTGTGACTAAGTGTGATTCACGTTTGAGAGCGCTACCAAATTTTTGGCGCTATTGTTGATGATCACAATTTCGTGCACCAAATGCACATATAAAACTATGATACTTTATATTGACAGTACATTAAAATTAAATTCTATTTTTAATCCCTTAAAAATGAAAAATATTTACGTTAGAATAATCTTAGCCTTTCATAAACTTTTAATTTCGAGTCAACCTTAAAGATAGAGTAAAATTAAGAGAGTAGATAATTCATTCCAAAAAATTTTCCATGGATACTGCTATTAAAATTATCTCAAAATTTTAGTAAGAATAAGTTTATTTATTTGTGAATTTGCCACAAAATCAACTACTTTTATTTACACAATTTTCATTTGGTAATCATACTTGAAAGCTGGAATTCAAACTTTTGAAGAGCAAGGTTCTTCTTATTCTCAATATATGCAGCAGGTTAAATAATTTAGCTCAGGATTTTTTTTTGTCATTATATGTTTCTGACTTTTTGCATATTTAGGACTTAAATTTTAAAGTGGTAGTTAAAATTAGTCGTATAAATTAAAATAGTTTTGGAGATTCTAATTGTACTAATTATTTATTTGAAATTTATAAAAACGTAAGAGATTAGTTTTTAAAAATCTGATAAGTCACTTTATGAAAAAGGATTAACATGATTCGTTTTTTCTAATTTTAGAAACATAATTGAAACAAGGTGAAAACTCAAGTGCAATCGACTTCACATGAAGTTAATAGTTGAGAGTTGTTAGGTAAAAATTTAGTCAAATCAGTCAAATTATTTAACGTCTGTCAACTATCAACTTCATATAAAGTTGATTACATCTAAGTTTCTACCTTTAAACAATTGAAATCTGAAAAAAAAAAAAAATTACTGCACATGAAAAACAACTTTAAAACTTAACTCATAAATTCATATCTAAAGTGTGAACAATATATTATATTATGTTGGCAGTTTTGTAAATAAAAGAAGTTAGTTTAATAGTAAATTTACAAATAAACAAACTATTTTTGGACAAATTTAAAATATCTTTTTATGGTGTCCATTGTTTTCAAATTAAAAAACCCAAAATATCCTTACCAATTGCACACTTAATGTAAGGATGACCGGCGATAGCGCGTGAGGACTGTGCCGCGCTAGCGGCGTGAGGACGAAACCATAACAGCATAGGATATTGAGAAGAGGGATTAGAATTTGTAATTTTGTGTGATAAATAATGGATAAAAGTAAAAATAAATTAAGATAAATTTTGATTTAAAAATATCATTAATGTCAATTAATCAAAATTTAAATTTAATCAAATAATTTAAAATTAATTATTATTAATTGAATTATTTAATTTTTGCTTAGTGGACAATTGGCAGTTGGCTCCCTATACTTTTCCAAAATTTAAATATCCGCATTGGATTTTCGTGTTTTGTATCATGATTTAATCTCTCTTGCTTTGTCTCATCCATGGTTCTGAAAACCGGATCAAATCGGTCGGTCGGTCGGACCGAACCAAAAACCGGCCGGTTTACACAAAAACGGAAGCTCCTTCATTTCTTTCTCCCTTTCTCCCTTTCTGTCTTTCATTCAAAAAGAAATCACACTAGCCCAGCCAAATGACCCTAGCACTGTAAGCCTACACCACCGCCGCAAGGAGTGGCATACTGCCGCCATCCGTCGCACTCAAAGTTCGCCATCCGTCCGTCTATCTAGGTTCTCTCGTGCTCCAAGTCTTCAACCCCTGTTTGCTGTCACCGATCGCGGCTGCTTCCTCGAGCTCGGTGTCCGTCGTCTTTGTCTGCTCAGCCGCGCTTCCGTCGCCGTTTGTTTGCCGTTCACGTTCGCGTCTTCGTTCGGCTGTCGTCTTAGTTCGCGTTCTTCGCCGTTCCCGTTCGCTCGGCGTTCACCATTCGCGTTCACTCGCCGCTCACCGTTCGAGTTCGCATTCTTGTTCGTCTGGAAGCCACGTTGCTCTGCTTCAAACTCTGCGACCAACCCGCGGGCTCCACCTAGCCGTGGAACTGCTCTCTTTTGTGGCCGCCGTGAGTTCCCTAAACCCGCCACCAGACAATACACTCACACAACACCAATACTCTGCTTCAAACTCTGTAACTTCTGATTTCTGTTACAATAAGTAACTATTTGATTTGTTAGTGGTTTGGATTTTTTCATAGACTGAATTAAAGTTACAATAATTATGTTCTCTTCTCTATCACATTGATATTAAGCTTTGAATTCTCTTATTTCGTTTTAATTTTACCGCACTCAACATGTTTGATGAAATGCTTTAACCATATTTCTGGTTGGTTTTATAATTTCTAGCTTTTAGAAACTTAGTAAGTTGATTGCATGTGAAATTAGAATAATTGGATCTTAGTAATTAGGAAATTTTAGCTGCACAAATAGCATCTTTGCAGAAAACATATTAGCATGATGATTCCACTTGCATTAGTGTTCTTCTGGTAAATCTTAACTGTTATTGTGAACTTGTTAATTTGCTAATTGCTCTTGTGTTGTTGTTCCGTTGTTCTTCTGTTAACTTTTATTTTTTTGTTTTTGTTGTGATTTTCTGTTCTTGAACTTGTTAAGTTGATAATTTGCTAAATTGTTGGGCTGCTGTTGTTTTAATTTGCTAAATTGTTAGGTTGCTGTGATTTAATTTGTTGGATTTTCTATCTAGGTCTTGTTCTTGTTTATTTGCTAAATTGTTGTTGTGTATTTATTGTTGTCTTTGAGATTATTGCTGGATATTGGTGGTCATTGATTTATTATATGCTTCATGTTTTCATTGTTTTCTTCTGAAGGAAAGTGAAATTCTGTTTTCATTGTTTTGTTGATTGTTTGTTTTGTTTCAGAAATCAATTTTTTGTGATCAATGCTCAAACTCTGAATGTTGTTCTGTTGTTTTTGTTTTGTTTCAGAAATCAATTTTTTTGTGATCAATGCTCAAACTCTGAATGTTGTTTTGTTTTGTTTTAAGGCTGTGTTTGGAAGAGGTGATGATTTTTGAGTGTTGTTTTGTTTTTGTTTTAAGGCTGTGTGTTGGGTTCAATTTTCATTTTGTAGGAAATTCTTTGAGGTAATAAGGAAGACTATTTCAACGGTATTACTCTGTTGATTCTGGTCTGCTACAAGCTTGAACATAGAATTGAAGAGAGAAACCCTTTATTATTTCGTCATTGGCCTATTTTTGGCATTGCATATCATTGTAGTTTGTTTATTCATAGAACTAGTTGTTTATGATCCCCTTTTGAAATAAAAAAATGCTGTAGAAGAGTGTTTAGAACCAGTTGCTCTATTTATTGAATTTTTATAGAATCAGGTGTTTATCATAAAATGGTTTTTCTGGTTGAACCACGGTTAAATCGGTTGAACCAATGAACTGGTAACTAGAGCGGTTCGATGACCGGTCCAGTTTTCAGAACCTTGCCTTTGGTTGTTAATATGGTTGGAAAGTGGGAAGGGGTGAAAGCTCTGTCACTGGTTTTGCTTCTTAATCTTGATGCTGTTTTTTTGTGTCTGCTGCTACCTCGGCGGTGTTAATACGATATTGAATTTGACCATACCAGTTATCCAACACTAACTATTTTCTATTGTACAGAAAAATAAGACCTGTAACAGCTGCCTTAGTTATGAAAACTTTTTGTGTAGGTACTAAGAATTTGTACTCTCTGTGTTTGTTGTGCATAGTTATTTTTGGACTATGAACTGGCCATAGAATGGCATTTGATGACATGGTTGTAGCTGTTCTGCTTGCTTGTTCTCTATTTGTAAGCATGGAAGGGCTGTTTTTTTACAATAACTGGAGGTCATGTCACCACACCTTTCATCTTTTCAGTTGAAATGACTTTAATGAACTTTGCTTTAGAAGTTTAATGGAATTGGGTGTTACCCTTGTGTTCTTTTAGTATGTAGTGGAGCCTGTCCACTCTGAATTCTGAAATCTCAAGTGTGATGTCTGAAATAGTAGTTCCGATTCAACAAGACTCGATTGCTTTTTTGAATTTATTAGTATAAACTAGTTATTTTGTATCCAAAAAACATGAAGTTTGCCTATGATGTTTATTGAAATCTAATATAATAGATGGTGATGGATGTTATTGATACGGTTATTCTAAAGATGCCTATGGTGTATATTCTATAGTATTTGCCTAGACATTTTTGATGGTTTGGAGTATTGAGATCAGGTTTTCTAATATAAATGTGTTATACGTTAGGCAAAAAGGGTAAAAAGTTGGTTTTATAATGGAAAAAAAAGGCTAAACTGGTTTTTTAAATTGTCAAAAATTGGTTTTATAAGTTAAAATTGATTTTGTAAAGAGAATGTTGACATGTTGACATGTTCCTTTCAAAAAGTCCCTTGTTAACAGCTTAGCTCAAAATCCAACAAGAAGCAGCCAATAACAGCTGCTTTCCCACTTATCAATTTGTTATTCACATTAAAACCAAATCCCCTGAATTCTCATCAACAACCATTCAACCTATAATCACAAACACAATGGAAAAAACTATAATAATCATGGATCCAAAGCTAATTAACTATAAAAGTAGAATTTTAATGTTGTTCATGTTGCACTGTCTTGATTTCTCCCTTTTCAGGTTGCAAGCTTCCCTTTTATAGATCAACACATTAGGTTGGCAAATAAAACAAAGGTGGTATATCATGTGTACATTGAATGGAGTAAGAAGAGTTGATCTTCAATAGAAGTAGGTGAATGGAGTTAGAAAAGGTGATAATTTTGAATAAAAATAGATGGCAAATTGAATATTCTTGATTATCCATAAAGATTCATTCCACGAATTGAACCTTATATCAAATTGTAGATCAAAATAGTTTCATACCTAACACTTCCCTTCAATGTCTCAACCAGAAAATGAGTCCCAATCTCCACACCGCCACCATCATCAACCTCACCATCTTAAAATCCCTCTTACACCGTTCAATTTCCCTAAACCACTTCAACCAGATCCTCTCCCAATCCATTCTCACTGGCCACATCCACAACACACTCTTCTCCACCAAACTCTTCACCTTCTCCCTCCCCTCCTTCCCCTTCCACCACTCTCTCCGCATTTTCACTCACTTCCGCCAAAACCCTAACCCCTTTGCCTCTAACTCCCTCATGCGTGCTCATGTCGATCGCAACCAACCCCACCATGCCATTTCCCTCTACAACTCCCTTTGCAGAACAAGTGCTGTTTTTGATAACTACACACACCCCATCCTCCTCCGTGCATGCGCCTCACGTACCTCTGAGCTCGAGGGGAGGCAAGTGCATTCCCATGTTCTCAAGATGGGTTTTGGTTCTGATCTTTATGTCAACAATACCTTGATTAATTTGTATGCTGTTTGCGGGAACATGGAGAGCGCTCGCAAGGTGTTCGATGAAAGTCCCGTGTTGGATAAGGTTTCGTGGAACACGATTTTGGCTGGGTATGTTCAATTGGGTGATGTGGAGGAAGCAGAGAGGGTTTATGCTATGATGCCAGTGAGGAACACGATTGCTTCGAATTCGATGATTGTGCTGTTTGGGAAGAGTGGTTGTGTTGAGAAGGCGCGCCAACTGTTTGATGAGATTGAGGAAAAGGATATGATCTCGTGGACTGCGCTGGTTTCATGTTATGAGCAGAATGGGATCTTTGAGGAGGCCTTGGGTTTGTTTGTTGAGATGAATGCTAATGGGGTGGTGGTGGATGAGGTGGCCGTGATTAGTGCTGTGTCTGCTTGTGCACATTTGATGATAGATAGGACTGGGAAGGTGATACATGGCTTGGCTACAAAGGTAGGGATTGAAGGTTATGTTAGCTTGAAGAATGCACTGATCAATTTTTACTCGAGTTGTGGGGAAATATTGAATGCTCGGAAGGTTTTTGATGGTGGTTTGCTTGCGGATCAGATATCTTGGAACTCAATGATTTCTGGGTACTTGAGATGTGGCTTGGTTGAGGACGCTGAGATGCTGTTTGATTCTATGCCTGAGAAGGATGTTGTGTCTTGGAGTGCTATGATATCTGGTTATGCGCAACATGAACGATTCTCGGAGGCCTTGGCTTTGTTTCAGGAAATGCAGGTTCATGGAATTAGGCCTGATGAGACTGTTTTAGTGAGTGTTGTCTCGACATGTACCCGTCTTGCTGCTTTGGATTTGGGTAAATGGATTCATGCTTATATAAGTAAAAATAGATTGAAAGTTAATTTCATCTTGGGCACAACACTTATAGATATGTACATGAAATGTGGTTGTGTGGAGAATGCATTGGAGGTTTTCCACGGATTGGAGGAAAAGGGGGTTTCTACATGGAATGCGCTCATTCTTGGGTTGGCAATGAATGGTTTAGTACAAAAGTCACTTAGCATGTTTGAGATGATGAAAAAATCAGGAACTTGTCCTAATGAAATTACATTTGTGGGAGTTCTTGGGGCTTGTCGGCATATGGGACTAGTAGCCGAGGGGCGCCGCTACTTTAATTCCATGATTAGAGAACACAAGATAGAGCCGAATGTCAAGCATTACGGATGCATGGTTGACCTGTTGGGGCGTTCAGGTTTGCTTAAGGAAGCAGAGGAAATGATCGAGAGTATGCCAATGGCACCGGATGTTGCTACATGGGGTGCTTTGCTTGGTGCGTGTAGGAAGCACAACAACAATGAAATGGGAGAGAGGGTTGGAAGAAAACTCATTCAGCTTCAACCTGATCATGATGGTTTCCATGTGTTATTGTCAAATATATACGCTTCGAAAGGGAATTGGGGCAATGTTCTTGAAATTAGGGATATTATGGCACAACATGGGGTGGTCAAGATACCTGGTTGTAGCATGATTGAAGCAAATGGGATAGTTCATGAATTTTTTGCAGGGGATAAGACACACCCAAAAATCAATGATATTGAACATATGTTAGACATAGTGGCTGCAAAATTGAAGATTGAGGGATATACACCAAGCACAAATGAAGTTTCACTTGATATTGATGAAGAAGAGAAGGAAACTGCACTTTTCAACCATAGTGAGAAACTTGCGGTCGCGTTCGGACTGATCACTATTCCTCCACCAACTCCTATCAGAATAATGAAGAATCTGCGAATATGTAATGATTGCCACACCGTGGTGAAACTAATCTCAAAAGCATTCGATCGCGAAATTGTGGTGAGGGATCGTCATCGCTTCCACCACTTTAAACATGGATCTTGTTCCTGCATGGATTTTTGGTAGAAGAATTTGTTGCAGACAATCGAATTGGTTTGGAGCAGCTTGCATTCATAAAACATCACTTGGCTTGAACTCCTCTTAGTTTTGCTCAAGCTTGATCCTGATCATGAATTGATTATTGAGCTTTTGGATCCACAACTTGTGACAATTCATAAAAACTTGCTTTCACTAAGATTCATGAGGGTTCAACAAAGTTGATTCATCTTCTTACCAGATTAAACCCGAGGTAATCACAACATAAGTTCACCTAAAATTATATTGGCATGGCAGCCCAAAGTTCAACACAGCCATGAAAAGGATATGATGTGATTGGTATAAAATACAAAGGTGTCAGTGTCACTGAAGACTATGAGTCTGCCATCTCTGCATGCTTCGGAATATTGGGGTACCACTTTTTATTATTATTATTATTATCTTATATATTATCCATGAGCCTAATCAACCTGCTGAACATTTTTTAAGTGCATAGTGTATATTTGATTATTCGTAGTCAAATTCTATCCTATCCTATCCTATAACATACCTCGAAAATAAGGTTATTTTAGTAGTGGAATTCCAACGTGTCATCTCTTATGTTCATTCTGAGGTTTTATTAAGATATCAATATTTTCACTCTTCACTCATCATATTCTTATTACCATATCACTCCTACATGAAACCATTTTCATTACACTTCACATTTCATGATTATGTCAAATTTTTCTATCCTATTTTTAAACTTGCTTCACATGTGCACACTTTTCTGAAATTTCAATTTTTGTAATTTTGAATTCAAATTCAAAATTAAAAAGAGAATCTCTCCATTCTCTGTTTTCAGTTTTTTCTCTTCCTCATCAAAATTAAGAAAATGATTCTCTCCATTCTTTTTTTTTCCTCCGTTCACTTATTCTTTTCTTTTTTAGTTCTTATTGGTTTCTTCCGTTCACTTTCTTACACATCCCCGCTATCAGGCGGAGGCACAAAGCTTTGTATGGGATCTGCTTCAATTATGGATTCTTAATGCTTTGCGATGACGAGTTATGTATGTTCTTTATTATTTAATCTAATGTATATTTTTTAATTTTGGTAATATTTGAAATATTGTTGTTGTTATGCATATGCGTCTTTGTTTGGTATGTAACTGTTAATGCAGAAAAGCCATAACATTATTGTTGTTGCCAGGAATTTATTTTCGATTCGCCAAAAGGTCTTAACCTCTTTCCCTCTTATATTCAATTTGCTTACAATGTATAAAACCAAATAAGATTTTTTTTATGTCAATGTACGTCAAAGGTTGGACCTTCTTTCACGATGGGACTTCGTACATCATCAGAAATTTTCCTTACCAGGAGATGGCACAGATTTTGTCTTCAAGATGATATAGTCGAAGAAAACAAGGTCAAATTTGACGTTCCTATTGATAATGAGAAATCAATGAATTTAAAAGTTTTAAATATTTAGTATTTGTTAGGATTTTCTCTTCCATCAAACACTATAGTTTCTTTTGGTTATTTATTATGCAGTTAATTTGTTTTTATTTCTCATTATTTTATCTATTTATATATGTGATAGATATCTTTATTTGAATATAGTAGTCTAATTATCATGCTCATTATTTTTTTTTATTAATTTTTGTTTCTTTATTAATTTTTCTTCTAGAATGCTTTATACATAGCTTTCATTGTATTCTTACATGGTATTCAAGTTCTTACTACGAAATTGATGCATTCTAATTATCAAATAACTTTGTGCAGTGATATAATAATTCTTACATGGTATTCAAATTCATACTCGTGTAATCAGCTTCAAAATTTCTTATATTATATGTAACGGTAATTTATATACTGAAAAATCATTTAATCCTCATAATATGTTTTTACTAGATTTCTTCAATAAATATATAACTATTTGTATAAATGTATTATTCTATATGCCTAAACATAAAGCGAGTTATTATAATTCAATGCATCCAAACCATATATCCATTAATATTAAACTTGCTATGATAACTCAAATTTATATTCTTAGACACAATTTAACATTTTCATGCTGTATATAATTGTTGTTGTATTGATCACAATTATATATTTCGTTGTTACTTCGAAGTATTGAATTAGTTTCAGTGACTTCTCATTCATTTTGCACATAAAAGAGTTCAATCAATGTTTTGTCACCTATTTTATACTAATTTATTTTAATGAATTTGTACTCCACTTGATAGTTTAACTTTTTTTTGAATCATACATTTTTGTTCTTTTTTTCACTATTCTATAATAGTTCTTTATCTACTTTACTATTCACATAATTATTTTTTTCTTTCATATTTAGTTACATGTGTCACTTAAATTCGTATATTTTACCTGATTTTTTTTGTGTGTACAATATCATTACTCATAATTTCAATTATCTATCATGATTTTTTTTAGCCTATTATCTTAATTGTACACCATGATTATCTTTATGTTCTTCCTCATCGTTATTGATTTTTTTTTTGTGAAAGTCATGATGGTTGTTCACATTATAAATATTGTCCTCCTTCAATTTGTTTTACTACACCAAAACAATTCTTTTTAGCACCATCACCAAATTAGTTTGATTATATTTTCTTTCACTATCTTTTTTTATTATTTTAAATAATTTCATCTTTCAACTTGCTAAAGAATATTAAAACTATCAACGAAAATCAAAATTACAGGATAAAAATCATGAGTTTTAAAATTGTGATCAATCTTATCAAACGATCCAAATTATTATAGAACACTTATACATATGTTATTAACATAAAAACACTTTCATAATAAATAATTTTTATTAAACTTATCATATCCGTGCATACAATTCACTAGTTCTTAATAAAATAAACATTAGAACAGCTACATCAAAATGATTTAAATTTTTAACATGTTTGTTCGATCTTTTATGATTTGGAGTCGTTTTTTTCTCCTTGTCTAAAAGTTTGGATGCTTTTTAATTTTGGGTGATTACGGAGCAAGAAAAACAGAAGAAATATGTATAATTAAAAAAAATACTGGGTCGAATATAAACAACAGATTAATTTAAACTTGGAGAGCCCATTTGTTGTGTCATATGCTTTTTTTTTTTGGTGAACAGTATGCATCTTTTTAGTGTTGGTAATTGATCAAATGTCAACAATAACAAAAATTAATATGGAAATATACCGGACCAAAAAAAATTCGTTATGGTACATTGGTAGTGTAGATGCTTCTTTCTTATATGCCTAGTCATTAAATATTTACTAATATTTGCCACATACTAATTAACTTGGAATAAACTCAATCCCAAAAGACAAAGAAATATCATACTAATATTTATTATTATTATTATTGATGAAAATTACATAACTTGAATTCAACCTGAAAAATCCTTCTTTGCCATTGGTAAGCATTATATGCTCACACGTCCTCACTCGTAACTTTGCTTTAGAAAAAGAAATAAAAAAAAATGTTCATTTGAAAAGCAAGCTTATAGTTGACACTTGACATCTAATTCTATGAAAAAGGCATTAACAATTCATAACTTGTTCAATGTAAAATCTGCATTCTTTTCCAAACATGTCAATATTCAAAGTTTTTCAAACATCCTAGTCTTTTAACGGAAAACATTAGGTTGAATAAAAAATGGAAATAAAAAAATTGATGTACTTAATTAAAATTATAAATAATTTCCCTAAAGTGTGAAGCAACTGTGATGCTAAATGTTAATCCACTATGGAGGAATAAAGGAATATCTTCAGTTAATCCAATTTTCCTTATTTTCTCAACACTCGGATACATGAATCCAACATCATTTGCACTCAAATCTAGATGACCCAAACCTAAATTACCAAAAAATAAATAATAAAAATAATTATTATAATATAAAACTCAGCATAACAAACAAGTAATTTACTAATTTATAAAGTGTTTTGTTGTTTAACTAATCATACTTTATATTAACTTGAATTTGTCTAGTGAACACCTTATTCAATCGTTTAAATAAAGTAACAGAAATTTAAATTTTATTTTATATTTGTAATAATTCATTGGCCAACGATTGACATAAAACTCAAATCTGTAGCATATTAATCCTGTCGAGCTAATAAAGATCATAGAAAATAAAAGAAAAAAATAATCATATTTTATTGTATCAAAATTACTTTTGAAATTCTATCTCTAAAAAAGAAAGATTATATTAATTTAGATTTTGATTTAATTTTAGACTCTAAATGTGTAGCTATGTTAAAATTTATTTAGAAATATGAGTTTAATTTTGATATATATGGTATTTTGAAATATTTTACACAGTCGTCGAATCATTTTTACTAACATAAAGTTATATAATTTGATGCACGTATAAAATTACTTTACACTGACATTATATCAAAAATAAATTATAAAAATATTTTTTATGTCTAAATGATCATAATAATTTTAATGGATCAAAATTACAGAAATGACCTCTAGTGAAAAAGAAAAAAAAAATACACGTACCTTATTATAAGAAGGAGGAAAAAATGTGATGGAATCTAAAAGTGAATGTCCCTATATATGTGTAACTTGTACGGTCTATAGGGAAACCAAAAAACACAAACTGAATTGGTCTACACAATAGGGTGTGCTGTGCATCAAATCACAATCCACCAACTATTAAGTTTCCAAATATTTTATGTCCCTAAATTATAACAACCATATAGAACCAATATAAGCAGTAGGTCAGACTAGCTGTACTCTCTGCTTCCAAATGATCCAATCTCTAATGTTTGATTAATGGAGGAATCTGATCCCTGATCTAAATGGAACCTACATATATACTATAACATAACATGAATATTATGAAAATGGTTGATGTTGTTATTACTATTTAAAGTATTTATTGATATATGTTGCTATTTATATATATGTACATTAATAAATAAATATAATTGCAATAATTAGTATGTAGCAGTAGACTAGTCTTTTTTTTATTAAAAAAAAGTCTTTTATTATTATTATTATTATTATTATTATTATTATTATTATTATTATTATTATATACTCAAAGTTTAAACAGGTTAAAATTCGTCAATATAATAAAATATATATTTAGATTATTTTTAAATATTTATAAAATTATTATAAAATAATTTAAAAAGTAACTGTTATATTGATATTACCAAATATAATTCTCTCTCTCTCTAAAATTTATAATATTTTTGGATATTACATTGGTTCTGAAAATGGGATCAGATCAATTAATTAAATTCAAAACTCAACTAGGTGAGAGTGTAAATAAAAAATATCTAATAAATATTACTATAAATATGAAAAAAATAAGATTATAATATTAAACACAAAAATAAGAACTTAAAGTAAAAAATTATTGTGAATTGAATTTTTTTTATTCATTTAAATTCTCCAAGGCCACAATTGAACTCCCCACAGAAGAAGCAACCCAATGCACCTTATTGACTGATGAGTCCCAGTTAGTTCTTGTCACAGTTATTATTTACCAAACATTTCGGAACCATAAATTATTTTTATTTTGATATCATTAATTTATACAGCATCAGTCAGAGACACGAGGAGAGCTTTCTGTTGGGAGCACATTGATGAAAAAGTCAAAATATATTGTACCCAGAAAAAGAAGGTCCTAATATATTTATGAATTATGATTGTTCTTTGAGGCTTCCCATGAAGTTTTCATTGAAAACACTAGATTGTTTCAGTATTTTTATTGGTCAACTTATATTATTATTATTATTATTATTATTTGCCTCAAAAAATTTAAAAATTTAAAATATTTATCTATTTTAAATATCAAGATTATTACAAATGTTTAATCATTTAGAGATAGTTTCATCTTCAGTTTTATATTATATATTACCGAAACCTATTTATTAGTTTAATTTTTAAGATAATTTGTGTTTTTTTTTAAGACAAAAATTATAAAACGAATAAAACATATTTTGAACCCTACTTGAAGGTATAAACCCTACTTAATTGTTAACAAAAGAAGATTTTCAAATAATCTCTTCAGCTTAAAATAAAGATATATATTATAGGTTTAATTATTTTATAAGTTTCTATAATTTTATTAAATTTTAATTAGATCTCTATATTTTTTTTGTTGAATTCCTGCATCATATTAAATTTTATAATTAAGTCTCTGTTGTAATAAAAATATTAAAATAAAATATTTTGTTAAATAAAATGAATATATATAATATTTTATTGAATATTCTGTATAATTTAATAAAATATTTTGTCATAATAAAAATTTAATTATAAAAGATAATATGATATATGAATTTAATTAAAAAAATATAAATAAAATTTAATTAAAAATTTAATAAAATTATAAAAAATGACAGAATAATTAAATATATATTATAAATTTCCTACCTGCTCTGGTAACATTCTAAAAAATCTTAATAAATTAAACTATATCTATCCACGATATGAATAATCATGATTATTAGGATCAATTAATAATTATCTAGCATCATATATGAGTATGTGTGTGTTACACATGCATAATTTAATTTACATAATATAATTAGGAGTACAAACAATTAATTTTTTTCTTAATTGAATTAGTACTAGAAATAATCAAAAGTCTATCATCATCTCTATTTGTGGCAAAAGAAAAAAGACATTTTACGTACGGCTTGTGACAACTTTTTATATATGAAAATCAAATTCTTTTATTTTAATATATACTAAGGTATAGTATTTTAGATTTGATATCTAGCTATTTTGGAATCAATTGAATATTTTTTTCCACATAAAAAATTAATATATTAAAATTGTTATTTTAGCTTTTAACATTGACTTCTCTTGTATGAATAATAGTACGTAGTGTGAACGGATTAATATCTATTGGGTAAATACCTGAATCACGCATGGCATCTACAACTTTATATGCTAAAAGCTTGAAAATAATTATAACTTAAGACAAGATATATTCCATAAGATAAAATTTCTTTCCATGCAGGATTACCGAATTTATAGCATCTAATTCTAAAAAAATGTATCGGATCACAACTCACAAGTAATAAAAAATAATAAAATATTATCATTTTTTATTTTAATAAGGGTCAATTCCCTTAGATTAATTATTTTTTAGGAATTCAAATAATAAATTGAGTAGATAAATAAAATTTAAAATCTAAAAAAATTAACAAATAAAGAGTAAAGGACAAATCCGTCCCTAATCTTTTTTGCCGCGGACTTTTTCGTTCTCGAGGGTTGGAAAATACGGTAATGTCCCTGACCCCTCAGAAAACTGGACATTTTTACTCATCCGTTAGAGTGTCTCCGTTTAGCCCTGACGAAAAACGATAACGTGGCTCCGTGGTGCTGAGCTGGCCGTAACGGGCTGCCACGTCGGTTTGGCTTTCCAAAAGAGGACAAATATGTCCCCAGAGCCCAAAACGCTCCTGTTTCTCCCCATCCCCAATTTATGAAATCCTTGAACCCTAATCCTTCGAATGCAGTCTGAGAGTGAAGTGGGTGAAGGA
The DNA here is from genome assembly GCF_014773155.1 of Arachis stenosperma. NCBI lineage: Eukaryota > Viridiplantae > Streptophyta > Magnoliopsida > Fabales > Fabaceae > Arachis > Arachis stenosperma. The sequence continues at coordinate 51,617,514 of NC_080384.1, forward strand.
AGAAAGGGATCATTGCGACCATGGCATCCGAAGGAGTGTCGTCAAGCTCGAGAAGAGGCCCAGTTCCGAACGACAATGATGGAAAAGAGGGTGTGTCACCAAGGTGCTTCTGTGGAGAAAACGCAATCTTGTTCATGTCGAGGACGAGCAGCAATCCGAACAGATTGTTTCTGGGATGTCCCTTTTATAAGGTAAGCAAAGGACATCCGTGTAACTCCGTTTGTGTTAGGGTTTATCCTCAATTCCAACCTTTTCTGAGCCTTGAGGATTGATTTTGTGCAGGTAAGACAACCATGCTGCAAGTTTTTTTTTGTGGCTGGACGAGCATGTAGCCGGTTTTGGTGTTGGTGTTACAAGGTACCTGGGGCAGGAGCAAATTCTGCATGGTGAAGAGCATCTCAGGATGAAAGACATGGAAAACAGGATATTGTTGTTGGAGAAGAGGATAGAAGCGTTAGTGGTTAAAAAAAATCCAATTGGGTGGAGCATATGTGTGATGTTTGTTGTCCTGATTTTTGCTTTATTTAGTTGTAAGAAATGATGTAAGATTGGTAAAAATGTTGGAAATGAAATGTATTAATCATTTGTGCATCTGGTATCACTGTGGGTCATGTTTGTGATTATGTTTGTATGTAACAAAAGTTGGCAAAATCACAGGAAATAAAAGTTTCAACAACTGATATTTAGAGTGTAAAAGTATACATTCATCATCTAAACTGACATCAAAATAAAAGGAATGCTACCATTAACATCTCCTTACTTGACAAGCGTTGTTTTAACTCAAAATAAAGACCCAAATAAAAAAAGGAAATTGTATCTAGAATTTGTGGTTATCAGTTACATTGGGTCACATGTAAACAACAAAAAAATCATAATATCGTCAGTCTTCACTCATGTTGATTCCCTAGATGTTGGGTCACTTGGTGTTGTTCTTTGGGAGACTTTCTGAGCTGCTGCTTCCTGCGTTGTGCCAGACTGTCCTTGAACCAGTGGTGCCGGTGGCCTGAAGATCTTCTGTTTTGGTCTGAATTTTGATGGTTTCGGGCGAGAAGTGTTGCTAACAATCTCTCGAGCCTTGCCTGGAGCATTACATAGAGGGGTTGTACTTGGGACTGGTGGTCTGCATAGAGTGACTGTTGGGACCGGAGGTGCTATCACAAGCATGGATCTAGTAACTCTGGTTGGAGCTGGTGCAGCATTTGCATGAGTTGGTCCTGCTACACTCATAACCTGCACGCATGAGGAGACCAACCAATGGGAAAAAATTTAAAGCACATCAACTGGATTCAAACAACTAGGTATATCAACTTCATCAAAAAAATCACAAATTAAACAGTTACAGTAGTTGCTTGTTGCAGGGGTTGTGTGTTGGTTGGTTGGCTGCTTGAAGAATCCTGGACAGTTAATGAACATAGGGTATCAGTAGGAAAATAAGACAGATTTGTCCTCTAACTTGTCTACACTAAGACATCCTGATCCTTGAGGAATACCTTACTAATACTCATTAACCCCTGAACTATATGGCAATCAGATAGATAAGTCCCTGACAAACTCATATCTAAGCACGCATTTGTATAATAGTGTATAATCCAAACCAAAAAAATACAATGCAAACTTACCACTGAGGGTGGAGCTGACTGAGACAAAGGAAGCACAACTAGTTGTTGAGAGCTGCTTCCTCCTTTCTTCTTAGGCTTCTTCGTTTTAGACTTCCAGTTGGGGTTTGATGGAGCTCCCTTGCAGGTTTTGTAGTTGTGGCCCTTTTCACGACACTTACTGCAAGTCACCGAGAATGACTTCTTCAATTTTTCACCTTGCATCAATGGCTCAGCAGGATCTTTCTGACTGTTGTGAACTTTTGGCCGGCCAATAGGTCTCTTGATGATAGGGGGTTCTGGTTGTGAGTAATCAGTACGAGGCCAGAATTCTGCACTGGAGATTGATTTAATGCAGTGTGAATATGTCCTCCTGATTGAGTCCATACACAATCAGGGGTAGACATAATCTTCTGCCTTGTCACGCCTCTTCACAATAGCAGCAAGTGTATGTGTGCATGACATCCCTAACCAAAAAATAATTTCAATTTGATCATAGAGCAAAGACTAGTTAAATTACAGGTGATAAAACAATTAACAATATAATTAACAAATTATAAGTAGATTTGTAGTTTACCAGTAAGTTGCCATCGATTGCAGGAGCAGGTGTAGTTAATGAGGTCCACATCTACCTTGCTTCCTTCGCGGCTCACTTCGAACCTTTTTCTTTCATTATCTCCAACCCACTCTGCTGTCCACTTTGTCCCAAGGGTAAGTAATCTTTCCATCCGTTTTTGCTGTATTGGTGCTAGTTTACCAGGGTGATTTTTCAATACTCGCTTGTGATTTACCATCCTCCTCATCAGGTAACACCTGATTTCTTCGCACATAGTTAGGATTGGCTTACAGCGGTAATTAACAATTTCGGCATTGAAGACCTCACACATGTTGTTAGTGAGGTTATCAACTTTCGGCCCATGCGAGAAATAAGCCTTGACCCATGTCTCTGGCTCAAACTTGGAGAGGTATTCCCAAGCCCCCTGATTCACTGCCTTCAACCTTTCCATACAGTCCTTGAACTCTGCAACTGTTGTGCATCTGGCACACTTCCAGACAACCTCTCTTATGTATAAATCTTTGAACCTATTAACGAAATTCTTTCACATGTGTATCACGCATTTCCTGTGCCTGGCTTTTGGCATGACTTCCTTTAAGGCGGGGAGTAAACCCTGCATTGAACATGAGCAGCCAACAATTACAATTCAGCAAATATATGAAGTGTGCAATAATGAACCAATAATGCATGATACCTTTTGTTGATCTGAAATGAAGTTCCACCCATGGTTTGCATCGTCTCCTATGTCTGCCTGAAGGTTAGTCAGGAACCACTTCCAGGCATCCTTCGTCTCAGCCCTCACAACCCCATATGCAATAACATAAAATTGGTTGTTTGCGTCTTGGACAACTGTTGCTAGAAGCCACCCCATGTAGTATGTCTTGAGAAAGCATCCATCCAGGTGCAGCAAAGGCCTACACCCTTCCTTGAACTCTCGCTTATAGGCATCTAAGCATATGTATATCTTGTCGAAAACAGGGGGGCTTCTGGAATTGTCATAAGTTCCAACCTTGCAGTAGATCCTGGATTAGTACTTAAAATCTGCCCACAATAGTTCCTTGTCCTCTTGTATTGTTCCTTCTCATTTTTCATAATTTTATCCCTGGCCTCAACTACTGCTCTATACACCATCTTAGGATGGGGAGCTAAAGAAAATTCTTCCCTTAAGAATTCAATTGCCTCCCTAGTGGTCATGTGTGGTTGGGTAGCCATCCTCTTCACAATTTTCCTACTGATCTAATGTTGGTCATCTGCGTTACTCCCTAAATCTCTTGCACAACTATGCTCTGGATGGTCTTAATTTGGTAACATTGCAGAGTTTTGTTGTAAGACAGATGAACCAAGAAATTGCACTCTTCATCCTTGCAGCCCACTCTCACTCTCTCCCTATCATTCTTGATCCACTTAACCTCCTTATCTTCAACAATGAATGAGTCCTTCACCACATATTTAAACCGTTCAACATTTGTAATCCTCATCCCTAACTCAAATATGTCCTGACCATGAGCATAGTCATCATCAAACTCTGGAAACTTGTGGCCTTCACCTTCATCCTCTGATCCCAAAGGTGTGTGCAATTCCTCGGACTCGTACTCAAACATGATTTCCTCAGGTTCTGTCGGGACTTCACTTACATAGTATCTCCCTACATTATCCACTCCAGGCCTATTGCCACCACCTCCTCCATCACTAGGCCCAGCAGCTGAGTCCATTCCACTTTCATCAGCTGCCCTTTTTTTAGTCTGACCGCTATCTTCTTCACTTGGATTCTCTCTCGCACCATCTTGCACCTTCTTCTTACCCTTCTTATACTTATCCTTCATCCATTGTCTCTTTATGACTTTCTTCTTGGGGGTTACCACCTTCTTTCTTGGCTCCCTTACTATTTTCCTCTTGCCACCAACAGTCCCTATACTATTTGTCAGAATCACTTCCATTATTCTCCAATCTAGCTGGTGGAGGTTTATATAATACATCTTCGGTGCTCTCATACCCATCATCCGATGAAGAGGATGTCTTCAATTCCTTTAAAATTTTATCCACATCCACAAAATCTAGGTTCATCTCCGGAAACCTCTCTTCCTTACCATTCTGATAAACAAGAACACCATCATTACCTCTCATGAAGCTACCTCTGTGGTGAAAAACTGGCACCACAAAAATATCCACCATCTGAAATTTACCAAGAAACAACTATGTGTCAATACTACATTACATTCAAAATTTATTACAGAACCCCCCATTGCCCTAACACAATACCTCCTACGACTACTACACACCATGCTCTAAAAACCATTTTTAGCCTTCATTACACCACTGTTACACACATTGTCAACATGCACACATGATCACTTCACCCTTAGTACAAACTACAGAAACTTCAGGAGTAAGGAAGATGATCTTACCTTGACAGGAAGACGACAGTGCTAACCTCCACAGTAACCTTCTTTCTTGCCTCCGACAGCTACTTCACCGCACGCCGATTGCTCTTCCACGTAGTGCAATTTTTGGAGGGAGAAACAGGGGGAGAGATTTTGATCATTTTGGTGTTATGTGTATTGCGTATGTGAGTTATGCTTAGTTTCGAAAGGTTGGGGAGAAACGACAGTATTTTGGGCTCTGGGGATATATTTGTCCTCTTTTGGAAAGCCAAGCCGACGTGGCAGCCTGTTACGGCCAGCTCAGCGCCATGGAGCCACGTCATCATTTTCCGTCAGGGCTAAACGGAGACACTCTAACGGAGGAGTAAGAATGTCCAGTTTTCTGGGGGTCAGGGACATTACTGTATTTTCTAACCCTCGAGGAAGAAAAAATCCGCGACAAAAAAGGTTAGGGACGGATTTATCCTTTACTCAAAAATAAAAACACCGTGTAGGATATGGTGTTAATCCTAGATGTACTTTTTATATTTTTTTTTATCCTATTGCAAATTATTTTTTTATATTAAGGTAGAAATAATATTTTTGAAAATCATAGACCATAAAAATGTCAATATTAGATGTAGATTTAGAGGGTAAAAATTGACCATCTGATTTCTAAGAAATAAAAATCAAATCCTTCCATTTTTAGAAATAAAAATTGAACCATTTAATTTGTGAATTTAAAAAAAAATCACAACAAAAAAGATAGACTTTCCAATTTAATATAAAAATATTTTAAAAATTTTATTGCAAAATAATAGGGCCAATCGATTACACATCTCCATACCACAAAAAATACCAACAGTCAACATAATTGGATTGGATTGCACACAATGCTCCTGCATTATAGAAAAAAAGAATAAATATTATTTTGTTCTCTAAAATTTAGGGTTAAAATTAAATTCATCTCTAATTTTATTTTAAATTTAAAATTATTTTTAATATTTTATTTAGTATTAAAATCGTCCTTTCAATTTTTTTCGGACAAAAATATTATTTCTTAATCCACTATTTACCACCACTACCACCACTTTTATTACCACCAACTATTTCTCTTCTCGTACCTATTCATTTTAATCTATCAACAACATCAGTACAACAAAAATTCATTATCAACAACATAACATTCAAGTTTAAAAACTTAATCAATTATAAAGAAAGACAAACAAAATCTAAAGTGAAGTAGAGATAGCAAGGTCGTCGGTTTGTTCCGCCACTGCTGTCGTTGGAGAAAGTCGTCGACAGCCGACAAGATAAATGGTGACGGAGCCTGATCGACACCGAAGAAGAGGGCGACGACAGCGGAGAGGATGTCCTTCAATAGCGAAGGCGAGATGAGGGTGCGACACGGTGAGACGAGGATGCGGCATTGCAAGGCGAGGGTAACTGTCAATCTTGACAGCGACAGAGGAGTTCTCAATAGTTGATTTCTGCCGTGGTTTCCCCTTTCAATACAAGCAACAACAGCAACAACCACAATTACAACAATGTCAATGTTTTGAAGAGCACTGAAATTAGGATAAGAATGCTCCGGAGGAAGAAGATGAGTAGATTTAGAGGGTGGTACAATTAAGAAGAAGAAGAGAAAGAATTGGAGGAAGAGAAGGATGAGTAGTGTGAATTTTTGTTGTATGTGTTTCTGTTGTTGATAGATTAAAATAAATAGATATGAAAAATTGAGAAGAAGAATAGTTGGTGGTAGTGGTAAATGGTGGGATTAGGAAAGAATATTTTTATCGAAAAAAGTTGAAAGAACAATTTTAATACTAAATAAAATGTTAAGAATAATTTTAAATCTAAAATAAAATTAGGGATGAATTTAATTTTAATCTTAAATTTTAGAGAATAAAACAGTAGTTATCCCTAAAAAAATATTTAGCCAAAGAAAAATGCGTGCAAAGATTATTTTCCTTTAATTAATTTATTGACTTAATGAGATTCTGATCAAATTACTTTTAACTTAAGTGAAATTTCCGAACAATTGGACTTTGAATGATACATAGTATGACCCAAATCTAAAATGATATTGAATTATTGATACATATTATTGGACAAAAAAAATCTCTAAGGTAGGAAGACACAGACAATTCATAAATTTATATTCAGTTATTTTTTTATTTTTTAATACAAAATAAGAGATAAATAAAAGACAAAAGTTAAAAATAAAAAAATATATATTGAAATTAAAATAAAAAATAAAAAATTAGATATTAAATTTAAATATAAAAAAATCATTATAAGTAATAAAAAAAAGACTCATTCAATTTAATTTATTTATGCCATAATTTGAAAATTGAATTAAAAAAAATTACTCAATTTTTAATCTAATTTTTTGATATAATAAAAAAATGACTCACTCAAACTTACTTGTTCACATTACAGTTTGATCACGAAATCAAAAATTTTTTTTTTACATCTTTAATCATTTAATGAGAACTATAATAGTTTACAAAGTATTTGTAAATTGTAACCTCATATTAAGTTAAAATAAAAAAAATTAAATTTATTAACATAAAATTCAATTTATTAATTAAATAAATAAAATTAAAATACATAAAATTAAATATTTAATACTTAAAAATATAAATTAATAACTATTAAATAATACTTGAATTTTTCAGTACAAATATTTAAAGTATGTATTATTCTCTTTTTCTTTAAAAAATATTCATTTTTTTAATTTTGTAGTTGAAAAAAATATATATAAAGAAACATATATAAAAAAGGATAAATTTTTTTATTGTTTTTAATTGAAAAGAACATCAAGGCTCGTAGGTGATCACAAGAAAGCAAAATTAAAGAACACTAACGCTGGTAGAGACGGCAAGAAAATCAACACTTAAGACACTTTTCTTTGTTTGAATTAAAAAATATAAAAGCAAAGAACACAAGAATAAAAAGATACGACGCAAGAATAATAAAGATGCAGTAATTTCTTTTACGAGGACATAAGAAAAATAAACATAGATTAATATGAATTAATTTAATATTTAAGATTTGATACTAATTTGATATGAGATAAGGGATAAACAAAAAGAGAATGATTGAAATTGAATGAAAATAATAAATTAAAATTGAAATAGAAAAAATAAAATAATATTAAAATTAAACATAAAGATAATTATTTTATTTTTTTATTTATTTTTTTATTTTTTTAATGTAATAAAAAAGGATTCATTATTTAATCTAAATTATCTACACCATAATTTAAAAATTGAATCGAAAGGAATCAATCAACGTCTCAAACTTTTTACAAAATTTTTCGATGCAATAAAAAAGACTCACTCAATCTGATTCGTCTACATTATAATTTCATTATGAAACCCAAAAAAATTGTACACCTCTAATTTATCAAAAATAACTACAATAATTTGGTAGATATTTATTACCTCATATTAAATTAAAACAAAAAAAAACATTCAGTTCGCTAACATAAAATTTAATCTACAAATTAAATAAATAAAATTAAAATACATAAAATTAAACATATTAATATTTAAAAATATAAATCATTAAATAATATTTAAATTTTTCATATCACAAATATTTAAAATATATATATTTTTCCTTTAGAGAAATACAAACATGGTGTAAAAAATTTATCTTGAGACCATTTTATAAATACATAACTTTTTTTGTAATTAATATATATGGACATTTTTTTTTATCCACAATTGAAGTATTTACTATTGATTATTATTATTATTATTATTATATTATTATTATTATTATTATTATTATTATTATTATTATTATTATTATTATTAGGACTAATTTAAAATGACTATCCGAAATTTCGGTGACCAATACTTATGGGAACCTAAATGGATAAAATAGCTCGATTGAAAATTTTAAAATTTTTCTGTTTCAAGTAAAAAAATTGAATTTACAACACTTAATTAATAGAGGATAAGTCCTTTTCTCTCAACTGCATTCTTTGAATTTGTAATATTGCAACATTACGAAGCTGATTTTTTTGCTTATGGAAAGAAGCCATGTGTATCACCATGAAATAGAAGGAATGTAAAATATTGCACTGTTATGGGTCAGAGATAAAAGGGTAAAAAACCATAATAAGCCAACTGGCTCAGAAAATTACGTAAATACGCCAAAGCAAAAATCGTTACAGCAATAAGCCAGATCGTATTTTTATATAATTCGAACCAGGTTGGTTCGAACTCTATTAGTTAGTAAATCGAACCAGGTTGGTTCGAATTATGGTTTTTTTTTTGTTAGTAATTCGAACCAGCCTGGTTCGAATTAGTAATGAAGGTAATTCGAACCAACTTGGTTCGAATTATAGAGAGAGAATGTCTGCATGTAATTCGAACCAGGCTGGTTCGAATTACACCAATCATAGTTCGAACCAGGCCGGTTCGAACTATGTGTGAGACTGACTGTATATATATGGTTCCAAACGTGAGTTACTCTCATTAGAGGGAGTAGGATGGCTAGTGAGGAGAGTTTTGTTGTTTTGGTGCACCACAGAGGATCTGTTAATAGAAAAACTCGTTCCGGAGTAAAGTTCACAGATAAGAATCCTCTATGTATTGTCATAACATCTACGACGAGTTACGATGACCTTGTTAGCGCTGTACTAATGAAGCTTGGTCTGGAGGGTGCGAAGCGGGTAAAGAAGTTTTTCTATCGCATTCCAGTCACGGTGCTACAGAATACGGTGAAGTATGATTGCTTCACGATTAATAATGATGCGGACCTGCAAGTAATGTTTCTCTGTCGGCGGCAGTTTCTGGAGGTTAGGACACCGGAGTTGTTGGCCCGGCTGGTTGATGTTGTATCCAGCTCCGGCGGTTCGAACAGGAATACGAACACTATAGCGAATGCAGCAGGTTCTAGTTCCCGGCCTGCCGTTGCTTCCTCGTCCGTCCCTGTGTACGAACCAGTGGTCTAACATGTCGCCTTCCCATCTTTCGCTGTTGACCTCAATGCCACCGAAGGCGACGAGGTAGTGGAAAGGGAAAATTTGCCGAACGCTTTAGTGGGAGTTGCACCTGTTGGCGTAGGAGACGGTTTTTTGGACGATGAAGACGAGGATGACGTCGAGCCGGATATGATTGACGATGATAGCGCTGATGATATTGGAGCGACTGGGCCTGCATTGGAGGTAGGTGGTTCTAGCTCTGGCACACAGCAGTATCCACCACATTTTTCATTGGACTTGGACGCCATGAGACATGAGGGGGTTTTAGGGCACGCTGTTGGATTCGGAGCTAGAGATGCGGAAGGGAGTACCGGTCTGACAGAGTTCCAGGTTGGTCAGCAATTCCAGGATAAAGATGAGGCCCTTTTAAGTGTGAAGACTTACAGCATCCGGCGAGGGGTACAGTACAAGGTGGTGGAGTCCGATCACCGCCGGTATGTGGGCAAGTGTTCCGAGTTTGGGAATGGGTGCACATGGTTGATTCGACTGAGTCTCCGGAAGCGCAAGGGCATCTGGGAGGTCAAACGGTACAATGGACCTCACACTTGCCTGGCCACATCCATCTCTAGTGACCACAGGAGTTTGGATTATCATGTGATTTCGGCTTTCATTATGCCAATGGTTAGGGCCGATGCATCCGTGAGCATCAAGGTGCTCCTGAACGCCATGGCAGCGCACTTTGGTTTTAGGCCGACTTACCGGAGGGTTTGGATGGCGAAGCAGAAATCTATTGCCCTCATATACGGTGACTGGGATGAGTCCTACAACGACCTGCCTAGGTGGGTCTTGGGTGTCCACGCCTGGGAGTGTTGTGGTCCTGAAGACGAGCCCGGTTCGAGTTGGAGGACAGGTGGACGAATCTCAAGCGTACTTCCATAGACTTTTCTGGACTTTTCCGCCCTGCATCGAGGCATTCCGTCATTGCAAGCCGCTAATCAGCATTGACGGCACACATTTGTACCGTGCATTCTGCATACGACACGTAGCGGCTAATTTTGCCCTAACCTTCAAGGGCAAAGACGCTAGGAGGCTACTAGTGAACGCGGCGTATGCGAAGACCGAGGTTGAATTTGATTACTGGTTTGATATCCTGCGATCTGAAGATCCGGCGATGTGTGACTGGGCGAACCGGATTGATTACTCGTTGTGGACTCAGCATCGTGATGAGGGACGGAGATTCGGTCACATGACGACGAACATCTCCGAGTGTGTGAACTCTATCCTGAAGGGGGTCAGAAATCTCCCTGTATCATCCCTGGTGAAGGCAACATATTGTAGGCTTGCGGAACTGTTTGTTCGCAAGGGGAGAGAGGCTGAGGCCCAGATGGGAACATGACAACAATTCAGTCAGCATTTGGTGAAGTGTATTGAGGCCAACATGAAGACGGCCAGGTGCTTCACGGTGACGCTGTATGACCGGGATAACTCCGAGTTCACTGTAGCAGAGACTACCGACTGGTTCTTTCTCCTTGGGTACTTACAGAGTATCACTTGCCTCTCGGACATGTGACTGTGGGTACTTCCAGGCTCTTCATTTCCCGTGTCAGCACGCACTTGCGTGCTGTGCATACTCACGGGTCACCTGGACCTCTTACGTTCACAGCGTCTATCAGATTAGCTCGGTCTTCAATGTGTATCGGATGGGATTCACACCTCCCATCCCGGAGGGCTTCTGGCCACCTTACGACGGGCCCACGGTGATTCCAGACCCTGCCATGAGGCGTGCCAGAGAGGGTCGTCCTAGATCCACTAGGATACGGACGAATATGGACGAGGCGGATCCGAATCGGCCAAAGAGGTGCGGCCTATGTCGCCAACCCGGACACACGCGACGTAGTTGCCCACAGGTTGGAGGCTCGAGACAGGACACCGTTAGTATGCATGTTGTTAGTGTTAGCATTATCTACATTAGTGCCCATCTTGCTAGTCTTAGAGTTATTTAGATTATATCCCATGTTGTTAGTGTCAGTATTATTTACATTAGTGCACATGACTTTTAGTTTGATTGTTGCGAGTAGTAATGAATATGGCTTTTTTAATTATGTATTTTTTTTCTTTAAAGTTCAATCATGTATGAACCAGGTTTGTACTTTTTTTGTTATGTTATAGTCTGTTTATCTATTTTTTTTAATTTGTGTTCTGGGACATTCTGTATGATCAATGAATCTTGAAACAGTTTAGCTTTATTTTCTCTTATTGAACTGTGTCCGGGTTGGCGACATAGGCCGCATCTCTTTGGCTGATTCGGATATGCCTCGTCCATAGATACACGGCTTAGTCAGTCTCACACATAGTTCGAACCGGCCTGGTTCGAACTATGATTGGTGTAATTCGAACCAGCCTGGTTCGAATTACATGCAGACATTCTCTCTCTATAATTCGAACCAGGTTGGTTCGAATTACCTTCATTACTAATTCGAACCAGGCTGGTTCGAATTACTAACAAAAAAAAAACCATAACTCGAACCAACCTGGTTCGATTTACTAACTAATAGAGTTCGAACCAACCTGGTTCGAATTATATAAAAATACGATCTGGCTTATTGCTGTAACGATTTTTGCTTTGGCGTATTTACGTAATTTTCTGAGCCAGTTGGCTTATTATGGTTTTTTACCCGAGATAAAACGTGACTTACGTTTTGTATTTGTTAAATATTTTTTAATTTTGAAATAAAATAAACGTAGCTTACGTTTTGGCTTTTTAAATTTTTTTAATTTTGTTTAGTTGGCTTTTAAAAAAACGCACCTTGCGTTTTTGCACCTGAAAAGGCTGAATTTTTTTTGAAACCCACAAAACGCAGGTTGCGTTTTGTTAGTGTCAGAAACTTTTTTTTGGAAGTCCAAAAATGCAGCCTGTGTTTTGTGCACATAATAATATTTAAATCCACAAATTTGTCTATAAATACGAAGTCCGGTTTCGTTTTTCTTCATCTTGACTTCTCCTCTTGGTTTTTCTTTCATAAAGTCCTTAATAGGGTGTTTTTTTGGCAGATAACTGTGTCAAAAAAATAGAGTTAGTTGAGGTTGAAGTTATGGAAGGTGTTGCAAACTTGCGAATATATTATAATTTGCCAACACCCGTTTGGTGTTCCATCTTTTATGCGGACTCTAGATCTCGAAGCCATGCATGCCCCAGAATTTCCTGAGTATGCGAATACGGGTATGTTATGATTATTAACTCAAGTTTCCTGTAGTGCTTAAATAATTTGCCTTGTCTGAAACTGATGCTGGTGCGCACATCGTAGGTGAAGGCAACGTTGCGGCGGAAGATGGCGAGTTTAGTGTCGGAATGAAATTTGGTTCGAGAGAGTCAGTGATATCTGCAATCAAAAGCTACACCATCTTTAGAGGAGTTGATTACACTGTGTATGAGTCTGAGCCGCAGACATTCTATGCGAAATGCAAGGGGTATGGTGCAGGGTGCGACTGGCTTATCCGAGCTAGCTTGATTCGAAAAAAAGCTTGTTGGGAGATCAGGAGATACAATGGGAAGCACACGTGTACCATGGGCACGATTTCACAAGATCATGCCAAGTTGGACTTAGACACAATTGCAGATGCCATTAGGCCGTTGGTCGAAGCAGACCCCTCGATAAAAGTGAAGTCCGTTATTGCAGAAGTTCAAGGCAGGTTCAACTACACTGTAAGTTACCACAAGGCTTGGTTGGCAAAGCAAAAAGCTGTCGCAAAAGTTTTTGGTGATTGGGAAGTTTCTTACCAGACTCTGCCAGTGTGGTTGAAAGCAATGACAGTGAAGATGCCAAGGTCTCGTGTTTAAATTAAAATGCTCCCCGTTTACCGTGAGAGTGAGGAGGTTCAAGGTGTAAGAGTTCTGCACCACGTTTTTTGGAGCTTCTATCCGTGTATTGTAGCATTCAGACACTGCAAGCCACTGGTGCAGATTGATGGCACGCACCTGTACGGAAAATATAAAGGTGCACTTCTGGTAGCTGTTGCACAGGATGGGAATCAAAACATTGTGCCTATTGCATTTGCGATTGTCGAGGGCGAGACAGCAGACGCGTGGGAGTTTTTCCTAACTAATTTGCAGAGATATGTTGTTACCATTGATGATATGGGTATTATTTCTGACCACCATACCTCCATCGACGTTGCAATAGCTCGCAGTAACGGTGCATGGTCACCACCAAGGGCGTGGCACATGTACTGCATCAGGCACATCGGGTCCAACTTCTTAAGGAGGTTCAAGGCTCCATATTTGTATAAACTCGTGGTCAACACAGGTATTTCAACTTGCTATTATGGTTCTATTCATAGTAAATTTGTGGCACCTACTTATGATTAAATGGTTTGTTCAACAGGCTATTATAGGACGGAGCAGGAGTACAACAAAAACTACCAAAGGCTTAAAGAGCGAGATGAGGCATATACTTAATAGTGCGATGAGATCGGTGTTGAGAGATGGGTGTTGGCATTCGATGGTGGTCATCGTTGGGGACATATGACAATAAACTTGGTAGAGTGTATAAATTCTGTCCTGAAGGGTGCACACAACCTTCCTGTGACTGCCCTTGTCCGGTCAACTTTCTATCGGCTGAATGAGTTGTTCACTCGGAAGAGTACTGAGGCTCATGACCGTCTCTGCAACGGATTCATGTATTCAAAATTTGCAACGAAGAGAGTTGAAGAAAGTTTTAGACGTGCAGGAAACATTGTGGTCAACCGGTTCGACAGGCGTAATGATGAGCGGATAATTTATATGCTTTTTGGCATTGTTTTTAGTATGTTTTTGGTAGTTTTAGTTGAGTTTTTATTATATTTTTATTAGTTTTTAGTTAAAATTCACTTTTCTGGACTTTACTATGAGTTTGTGTGTTTTTCTGTGATTTCAGGTATTTTATGACTGAAATTGAAGGTTCTGAGCAAAAATCTGATCCAGAGACTGAAAAGGACTGCAGATGCTGTTGGATTCTGACCTCCCTGCACTCGAAGTGGATTTTCTGGAGCTACAGAAGCCCAATTGGCGCGCTCTCAACGACATTGGAAAGTAGACATCCAGGGCTTTCCAGCAATATATAATAGTCCATACTTTGCCCAAGATTTGATGGCCCAAACCTGCGTAGCAATCCGGCCTCAGAAATTCCAGCGTTAAACGCCGGAACTGGCATAAAACTTGGAGTTAAACGCCCAAACTGGCATGAGAACTGGCGTTTAACTCCAGAAAACGTCTCTACACATAAAAGCTTCAATGCTCAGCCCAAGCACACACCAAGTGGGCCCGGAAGTGGATTTTTCTGTCATTTACTCATTTCTGTAAACCTTAGGATACTAGTTTACTACTTATAGGATCTTTTGACATTGTATCAGTACGGAATGCGACCTTATGACATTGTACACCTTTTCTTCTACAGTATGAGTCTCTAAACCCCATGGTTGGGGGTGAGGAGCTCTGCTGTGTCATGATGGATTAATGCAATTACTACTGTTTCTCATTCAATCATGCTTGCTTCCATTCTAAGATAATACTTGTTCTTAATCCGGATGAATGTGATGATCCGTGACAATCATCATTATTCTCAACCATGAACGTGTGACTGACAACCACCTCCGTTCTACCTTAGATTAAGTAGTTATCTCTTGGATTCTTTAATCGGAATCTTCGTGGTATAAGCTAGACTGATGGCGGCATTCAAGAGAATCCGGAAGGTCTAAACCTTGTCTGTGGTATTCTGAGTAGGATTCAATGACTGAATGACTGTGACGTGCTTCAATCTCCTGAAGGCGGGGCGTTAGTGACAGACGCCAAAAGAATCACTGGATTCTACTCCGGTCTGATTGAGAACCGACAGATGGAATGCCGTGCCGTGACAGGGCATTAGGAATCGTTCCAATGAGAGGATGGGAGGTAGCCACTGACAATGGTGAAACCCTACACACAGCTTGCCATGGAAGGAGACTTGCGTGACTGAAGAAGAAGACAGTAGGAAAGCAGAGATTCAGAAGATGGAGCATCTCCAAACCTCAACCTATTCTCCATTACTGCAAAACAAGTAACCATTTCATGTTCTTTTGCTTTTCACAAACAATCCTGATAATTTCTGCTATCCTGACTAAGATTTACAAGATAACCATAGCTTGCTTCAAGCCGACAATCTCCGTGGGATCGACCCTTGCTCACGCAAGGTATTACTTGGACGACCCAGTGCACTTGCTGGTTAGTTGTGCGGGATTGCAAAAGTGTTATTGCAATTTCGTGCACCACGTAACGAGATGTTTGAGGTCCGCGAAATGCAAGATGGTACCATTTACACTGTTAATCTTGCGCAACGACACTGCGAATGTGGCCATTTCCAGGTTGAGCGACTTCCATGTCGCCACGTGCTTGCATGTTGCGCCAACCAGCGTCTTGATTGGCAAGTGTACGTGCATGATGTGTGCAAGATGTCTCAAATTTGCAAGGTGTACAGAGGCGAGTTTGTTCCGATGGGTGACCCATCTACGTGGGATAGATACGAAGGAGCGAAGGTGATCGCCAACTGGACATTGAGGCGCGCGACAAAGGGAAGACCGAAGTCAACCCGCTACTTGAATGAGATTGATTCGTGGGATATGCGTGGTCCTCGCAAGTGTACGGTTTGTGGACGCGAGGGACATAGCCGCAGCCGGTGTCCTCAGTGCGCAGGTCTAAGCTCCGCTGGAGGACATTAGTGGCTAAGCTTTTGTGTAACTTTATTATCCCCTACGTCACAGTTGTATGTGGCTTTTATGTAACCTGGTCCTCTATTTTAAATTAGTTAACACTTATTGAATCAATAAATATTTTAAACTTGTCATGTAACTTTCTATGTTGTTAACTTTCATTCTACGCGGTAAACACTGAATAATAATTAAGCAGGATAATCTGGGACGTCTTTTATGCGAGCACAAAGCTAAATATATAACAACAATAATACTTAACACTACCAAGTCATAATACAATACTGAATAAAACACTGAATACAAAATATGACAATGAAAATAAAACTAAACTCTAGTAGTACAACATAAACTGCAACTGACTACTTCCTCGGCGCCTTCTTCGAATACAACGACGGCGTGTATTTGTCCGGAGGCGCAGTCTGTGTCCGTAAGTTATACGGATGACCCTGAGACACACCGGCATCCAGACCCCCGAAATCTGTCATGCTCGAACTGCCAATGTCACATATCCAGGAACCAGTCACCCCCGGAGCACTCGCTCCACCAAGGTCATAATAATGCTGAACGTCATCCCCCAAAACATCCTCTTCCTCCTGAGGGCATTCATTCAAGTCAAACAACTGGGTGCGCGGTGGTGCGGAAGGACCGACATGATGTACATGCCCCGTAGAGGTGTCCACGTCGAAGTCACTGGCATGACCTGATGAGGTGCGACGACCAGCAGACTGCACAGTTGGAGCAGGCGCTTCCTGCTCTCGCGTCGGAAATAGATGTGCTGTATCTGTATCTCTCATGACCTGAGACAGGCTGAGGTTGTCCGCTGGAACTCTGTCTGACAGTCGCAGGTGCATCCCATACTGCTCTATGTACCACTCGTAGTACACTGGAAAAGGATGAAAGTCAATAATCTCTTCGCCTAACTGCAATGTGTTATAGCGGTCGGTTCTCCACTTGTCAACCCATCGACTGTAAATCTGTCCCCAGTCATGGTTTTGTGCTCCTCTCAACCCAGTACAATGATCACGACCAAGGTCGAACGCTGGGCCTGGTGGAAGCTGTTGCATCCCGAACTGTCGCCTAACTCGGTCTGTTGGGTGCCATTCTATGCACTCGAATGACACTAGCGGCGACTGGGTGGAACACATAAACAACTGGGCAGCGACGACATCTGGAATCTCGACAGCTATATACGGCCGCCATATAAACTGCATATTAGTTACCAAGAGGCCGATTAGAAAAAATATTCTTCTGAACGAAAAAACATTGGACATTAATGGTTACAACTTACATCGTCAACTCCCATGTCGTCGAGTCCTCGGCTAAAGTGTGCGGTAGGCCGTCGTATATACCTTGTATGTCGGCGCCAATGACTCCACCTAACAAAAAACCGAATAAAACCATTAATTAGAATAACAAATTAATAAAAATGATAATAATAATAACAATAATAATAATAACCAAAACAGAATAACAATACGAATAACAATAAAAACCAATACCGTCGCGCAAGTGGAATACCAACATTGCCGAGCTGATCGAGGGGTATACGTGCCAGGAGCGGCATACGCTCCCACGCCCAAACAAAAAGCAATATCAGGGGGCCATCCATCTCTTTGCATTTGTATCGTGATGCATGACACAACGATCTGTACAGGTGTGCCAGACAGGCTGCCCCCCAACTGTATGATGAAATGCGGTCGAAATCCCGAAGTAGCAGTAGAAACTTCGAGTTCAACGAAGTAGTTGACTTATCCGGAAACACAACTGTTCCGAGCACGCAGAAAATGTGCGCTCGAACGTACCGCTTAACAGACTGCTGAGTATCACACCTCTCGATGTCTCTGCACCGTCGCACCCATGCAATATTAACCTTCCCCGACACGTGATCTTGCGGTCCGGGCTCCCGACCAAAACACGCCATGCAGTTCTCCACCAAAAACTAGTGACTGCTGTCTGATCTACCTGTAACGGCCTCCCCATTAATCGGGAGACCAAGAATATAGCTCACATCTTCCAGCGTCACCGTCACCTCACCGACCGGAAGATGAAATGTGTGAGTCTCTAGCCTCCAGCATTCTACCAAAGCACTCAGTAGTCCAGAATGACCTCTCATTTCGCCGACTCGCGAAACGAGTTGAAACTCAGTCAATTCCAGTACCGCAGCAGCTACCTCGTTAAAGGTATCTGGCGGATCAAGTTTTTTGGGCAACAAATTCTCATAAATATTGATTACTCAATAACCAGTATTGTAAACAATAATAATAAACTAATCATAATATAACAACAAATCACTAAAAATAATAACTTAATACACTATATAGTATTACCACAATAATAAACATATTCTGTTATTAAATAAATTATTTATTATTGCAATACTACTAACTATTAAAAGTAGTAAAATTTTTCAAACAATGTTAAAAAAAAAACCTTTTACTAAACAGTAGTATAAGTTATTCTCACTATCATAACTAGTATTATAACAAATAATAATATACCGATCATAATAATAATACTCAAATAACAATAATAATCATAACAATAACTATTTATTATATTAATTTTTAATGACAATAACAATAACATATTTTTTTTAATTAAACAACATTGTTAAAAAGACCGAGAAGCATTATTATCATTATCATGAAAAATAACAACAATCACTAACAATAATAATAACTTAGTACACTAACATACAAACCAGCATTATAAACAAATAATATACCAATCATAATAATAATTACTCAATATAATAATAATAACCATAACAATAACTATTTATTATATTGATTTTTTTTAATAACAATAACAATAACAATTAATAATTTTTTTTAATTAAACAAACATCGTTTAAAAAAACCGTTGAGTACAGCATTATTATCATTATCATGAAAAATAACAACAAATCACTAACAAATAACTTAGTACCTATCTGATTATTATTAAAAATATATTAAATTATTCTCATATCATACCCACTATATAAACAAATAATAATGTAATATTAATAATAATATAACAATAATAATAATAATAATAACACTACCAAAAAAATTAAACGGTTATGAGAAATAAATAATAACATAATTAGTAATAGTAGATTACTAACCACAGTACTAATTACAAACAAATTTAAATAAATATTATTAAAATAAAAAATTTACTTATCCATTGAAGATGATCCAAATATTCAATAATGTGATCTTCAGGTTTAATAAAATCACGAACCATTTTTTAAATGATGGTCTTTACTCTAACTAACTCCGTTTTGCTCTTCTTCTTCCTCACTAAACCACTCAGCAAGCCTCCGAAGGTACCCCTCACGATTGCCTCTCTCTCTCAACAAGCCTTTCACTTTACAAAATTTTCTTCCTGCGTTTTACATTGCACTCGCGTTTATAGTCCTTGGAACTGATGTCCTGAACACGTGTCGTGCATGCAGCAGGGGAGCATTCAAAACGCAACCTGCGTTTTTTCCTGACAGCTTTAAAACGCATCTTCCGTTTTGCTTCTCCAATGCGGTCAAAAAAGCAATTTTGGTCTGCATGCAGGGGGCACAGAGACACGTTTCGCTTGTTGGAGCTACTCCCCTTTAAAACGCATCCTGCATTTTGCAGCATGCTAATAGCTTTCAGAATTTCTCATGCAGGCAAAACATTTCATGCGTTTTGCTTTTTCTGCCACTTGCAGATCCACATTCCAGTATTACACGCCATGCAACAATACACTTGAATATCACCATTTTTTCCCCATTCATTAATTAATTTCTGACATTACGAGTATATAATATATTGATTATATATAAATTATGAGTTTAATTTTGAATACTAATAGTATAATATTTTATACAATTGTTCATTTATTTTTTTTAGATGATCATTTACGCAGTTAATATAAAAAAATTATTTTTAATGATATGATATTACATAACTAAATATATACAAAATTATTTTACATTAATTTTTTTGTTTTTTACGGTATCTTTTAACTTGGTAGACCAAAGACTAATTTACGACGATATTAAATTCTATTTAAAAATTTGTTATTAGTCAATAAATAAAATTATTTTACACTAATAATATATTAAAATTAAATTCATTAACTATTTCGAAATTTATGGATGGACATGAATATTGGTCAATTTAAATAGATGGGCAAAGAAAATGAATCCAAAACCTTCTTAAATAACATTTATTCTCACAAAATTATATTTATTTGCATTCAATATTTTTTCGCTCAATCAATAGTTGTTTCTAAAATTTTATTAAATGTTCATGTAAATGACAATTAAATAACCGATGCATCGTTTGGTAATTTGTAACTTATTGTATGTGTATTCTAAATATCTACTTGACGCTCGTATAAATTTATTTAATTTATTCTTTTTACTAGATACATTTCACATATTTCTCTGATAAAAAAAATGGAATTAAAATTAAATAAAATAAAATATTATTTTGATCTCTAATATTTGGATTAAGTCTTAGTTTGGTCTCTAACATTTTTTACATTTTATTTCAGCATCAAAAGTTTTAAACGTCCTATTTCAATCTAAAAAGGTTTCGAATATATTTAATATTGTCACACCGTCAAATTTGACACGAACAATTAATATATTCAAAAGTTAATAACGTTTAATTTTATTATGTAAGTAAAATCGATCTATCAACGATCACCAACTTAAAAGTTTTTTCTTTGATTCCGAATTGTTGATGATTAATTGATAACATTTTAGATTTTTTTTAAGAAGAAGATCAAGAAAAAAGAGTGTTAGTATAAACAAAATGTTACAAAAAAGTTTTGATATTATATTAATTTCAATAACACAAGAAAGAAAATATGACTTAACAACAATATTATTAACGTTTACGTCATTCATTTTATTAGCTATTTTTGTCAAATTTAATAATAAAATAATATTAAATTATTTAAAACTTTTTAGAACAAAAATAAAATATTTAAAATGTTAAAAACTAATTAAAATTTGACCTAAACATTAAAAATTAAAATAATACTTTATCCTAAAATTAATCCTTTCTATTTTGACGTGAAGGATGATAGGGTGAAAAATGAGATATAAAATGAAACTCTTTATAGATGATTTTCTAATGTTCATAAAAGAAATTTAAAGAGAACTGTTCACTTGCTAATTTGTTATATCAAAATGTGAATGCATTTTTTTGCGCTGTGTAATTAATTATACTTTTGTCATTGCGTGAGTATATATGTATCATTTTACTTAGAGAAACATTGCATCAATTATTGGTTTATTCCAATTACATATATCATATATGTCTATGTATATATCTTTCTTAATAGTTTAATTTTTTAAAATATGTAATTTTTAATATAGTAGTATTAGAAACTTTTCTTGAGATAGTGTATATGAAAGGAAGAAGGTTCTTTTCTTTCTTTCTTTAGATATACTTTTAAGAATGTAATTTTAAAATTATTAGGATAAAAAAAATACTACCAAGATAGTTTTCATGTTTAGTTTTTACATAAATATTTTACAAGAAAGTATATATTTAAGAAATTAATAAGGATATGATAGATTTGTATTTGTATTTTTCTAATTTTAATTTTAATATTTTTGGTTCTAGAATTAAAAAAAATAAAAGTAAAATATAAAAAATAATAAATTTTATTTTATCTTCTATTTTTATTTTTATACAACATTTTAAAGATAAAACAGAAACAAAATGAGCAAGTTGAGATTTAGACAAGACAAGTTTTATGTAACCTAAGTGCTAAGGCCTAAGCTGAATCTATAAAGTAGTGTAGCTAGCTTGGATCTAGGAACCAGAAAATCTGTAGAGAGAGAAAAAAGTGTTGAGGGAAAGAAGCAACAAAAACTGCTCAAAGTTATGATATGAGAGAGAGAGAGAGAGAGAGAGAGAGAGAGATTAATGAGTAATACCTTTAAATTAGCATATGTGTGATTAAAAGAAGTTAGTTTTTTCGAGTGTTTAAGTTAGTGATTCGTTTAAATAAATGTTGAAATTTAAATTTTATTTTGTATATATAATAATTTATTAATAAGTAATACCTTTAAATTAAATTTCAAACACAATAAATTAGTGTTTGATACGTTAAATTGAAAAATAATATAAAAAAATATTACAAAAGAAATATCCACATATTTTTAAAATAAAAAATTATTATATTTATATTAAAATTAATTAACAAATTAATTATTATATTTTTATATATAAATATATCGTATTTTATATTTTTTAATATATATTTATATTTTAACATATATATATATATATTTTATTTGAATAATTAATGTATTTAATTATAGGTTTCTATTTTGCATTTTAATATTCACATTAGTTTTTTGGAGTATTTAATGTATAGATCTTGTGTAGGTAAAACAAAAATGAATTATTAATTAATTAAAAAAAGTTTTGTATATCTATTCATTTTAAAATTACATTATTAAAAGTTATATTAGTTAATTTTTTAAAATTTATTGACTATACTTGGAATAAATATTTAATTTTAATTCATAAACATTACATTAGAATTTGATAGCTAGGCAACGAACATATCGAACTAAGAAAATTTATCAACGTCACTGTTTTTTGCTTTGTTGCATCTGAATTTTTAGTTTTAGTTTTTTAGTTTTGTTTTTTTTTTTTTTGTTCTAGTTTAAAGAATTCTTTGTGGTTTATTTTTCATTTTTACTGTGACTCCTTTTGTGGTGATAATAGTTCTTTTTAGTGGGTCTTATAATTTTGGTTGTATGATTTTTACAAATCTAAAAAAAATATCTTACAAAAAAAAGTTTGTTGTTCATAGAAGTTTTCGCTAAGGAGCCTACTACACATACAAGTAAAAATGTCATACAAGTTTTACAAGTTATCATCCAAAATTTCATTAACACGCGCATTAACTCATTTTGAATGGAGCGTAACTACACGCGCCCCACTCAAACGGTTCTTCTTCTTCTTCTTCTTCTTCTCTTCTTCTTCTTCTTCTTCTTCTTCTTCGTCTTCGTCTTCGTCTTCTTCCTCTTCCTCTTCCTCTTCCTCTTCCTCTTCCTCTTCGTTTTTTTTTCGATTTTCATGGTTTCTGAAATTCTTCTTCTTCTTGCTGCACGTTCTTCTTCCTCTTACTCTTCTTCTTCTCATTTTCTTTCGTTTCTGCACGTTCTTCTTCCTCGTTTTCCTTTTCTTCTTCTTCATTTACGTCTTTTCTCTCTATTTTCTCGTTTTTTTTTTCGATTTTTCATGGTAAAATTGTTTTTGAAGAAGAAGAAGCAGCAGAAGATGAGGAGGAGAAAGAGAAAGAGTTCTGAATTATGCATAAGATGTACTTCAACGAATTTTGGGTGTATTTTCTTAAATCCTTTGGGTGTATTTTCTGTAACCCTTTGGGTGTATTCCTATAATCGTTTGGGTGAATTCTTGTAACCGTTTGGCTGTATTTTCTGTAATCCTTTGGGTGTATTTCTGTAATCATTTGGGTGTATTTGAGTGATATCTGACTGATATCTATGGGTGTATCTAACTCATATCTATGGGTGTATCTTACTGATATCTATGGGTGTATTTTTCATTTCAGAAAAAATGGCAGGCATTACAGAAATACACCCAAACGATTACATAAAATACACCCAAGAGATTACAGAAATACACCCAAACGGTTACAGGAATTCACCCAAACGATTATAAAAATACACCCAAAAGATTACAGAAAATACACCCAAAATCATGCATAATTCAGAACTCTTTCTCTTTTTCCTCCTCATCTTCTGCTACTTCTTCTTCTTCAAAAACGATTTCAGAGCTTGATGTCAAAAAACAATAGAAATCGAGAATAACGAAAAAAGAAAACAGAGAGAAAAGCACGTAAATGAAGAAGGAGAAAGAGAAGGCAAGAAACAAAAGAAAAGAAGAAGAAGAAGAGGAAGAGGAAGAAGAACGTGCAGCAAGAAGAAGAAGAAGGTGCAATGAAAACGTGCCGTAACAGTATGTGGAGGAACTAACGTCAACGACGAAGAACAAACCAGTGAGAAAGGAGGAGAAAAGAACGATCGAAAAAAGAAGGAGAAGAAGAAGGGATGTAGCGCGTGTAAGGAATGTAGCACTTGCAACAAATTTTAGGAGTTAGAGTTTAATTGACTTGTAATACTTACAAGCCCTAATCGCTTGTACGCAGAGTTTAACCCTTTCGCAAATTTGAAAAATATTAAAATTTATTTAGAAAAATGAGAAATAGTATTTTATTGTGTTGTAGTAAAACGACCATATGTAATTATATATTTATATTCTTTGTTTTTACTCTTTAAAATTTTTTAGAATTGAATATTATGCCTCTTATCAAATAATAATTTATTATACAGAATATTTATCTTTTTTATTAATTATAAATCTTATCTTTTTTCTGTAATTTATAAGTGTCATTTGATTTTTTTATGAAAGTTTTAATTTTTTTCTTAAAAAAAAAATAACCAGGAAGACTAATATTTAAAGTTGTATAAAGTTAATAAATGCATATAAGATGATATAATATATATGAAATGTTTTAAAAATATATAAATTCTTTAAAAACATGATTTAAAGTTGATTTCTTTGTAAATATCTAAAATAAAAACATTATATCGACTCACATATAGTTATAGTCTAGATTGCATTCGATCATTAGACATTAATGTTGTGTAAGTCGTGATGTCATCTCAAACATAATATTAACACATATTTCTACAATTATAAAATATTTTTCTACAACTAATCATGCTATATCTATATGAAAAATCAGTTATTACTCAGACACTACGTATAAATTCGTATTTGACATTTCATAATTTTTTTTATTATACTACTCTGAATAAATTTAGTTTTATTCCATTGCATATTTGATTATTCTACTGTGTCAGGTTTTGATTATTCTAGCAAATAATTATTTAGTTAAATAAAATATATAAATTAATATGTATAAATATATAAATATATAATAACTAATTTAATGACTAATTTTTAGTATATAAATAATATTTTTAAAAAAATAATACTGATATATATTTTTTTGATATTTTTGTCTTAATATCTTATTCTAACATATACTGTTATACAAGAGTGTTTACGGATACCAATAACTAAAGTGATTTTATTTAATTACATTAATTTTTGACTTGATGAATAATCGGATATTATCAAGACATACCCAATCAAATTTAACTTTAAATAAGTATTGATTTTGGAATCCTCAAACCCAAACCAAGCTGATTATTCGATTAGTTTAATATTAATTAAAAATAAATAAAATTTAATAATATATATGAATAAATTTAATTCATAATCTTAAATTTTTTTTAATTATGATAATTATTTAAGTTTAAATTAATTATGTATTATTATTATTATTATTATTATTATATATTTATAGTATTTATATTTTTTTTAATATTTTAAGTTTTTTTATTTTTATTTTTAATCGGGTACCAAATGATCTGAATTGATTCAATTTAAATTTCATCGGATCGAATTAATACAAGTCTATTCGCTAAAAATTACAAATCCAAGCCAATTAAAATTTATTCAGTTAAGTTCTTATTTTTCTCAAATTTAAACAAATTCGACCAGTAAAAATTCTCACTAATATACAATCATTTTAGATATACACAAAACTTCAGTTATTAAATTAATCATCTTTATAAAATATATTAAAATATAAAATATATATTAAAAATAAATTAAACAACATATATTTATTTATATATATTATAATTTATTTACTGACTGACTTGTAGTAAAATTTTTTATTAATATATTATGAAAAAAAAAAAGAACATGTGATGAAAGGGAAGGAGAAGGAGCAAAAGGAAACAGAAAGAGAATTTCAGAAACTCCCCACATAACAAGAGAGAGAAGAGAAGCCTTCCTTTCAAAAAAAGTGTGACCCTTTTTCTCTTGCAGCTTCAAAGTTAAGGGGCCAAAAAAGTTATGATCCCTTGATATTCTTCGGTTTTGGTGACACACCTTAAACAACACAACCATGCTTTCTGTAACCGAAACTTGAAGCAGCTCCAAACAAACAAACAAATAAAAAAGAAAAAGAAAAAAAAAAACACATATATAAAGCAGAACAATTCACAGTCATCAGTTACAGAAAGAGAAGAAGAAGCAAGAGAGAACACATTATCATTCACTCTCATTTAACCATCATCATGGCTGGTTGGTCTCTCTCTCTCTCTCTCTCTCTCTCTCTCTCTCTCTTGTTTGCTTTGTGTTTGTCTTTTTTGTCTTTGGTCTTTGTTTTTCTTTTGTTGGTGTTTTTTTTTTCTTTTATGTGCTTCTATGGTTGAATGGCACATAAGGAAGAAGGTACTAATCTCAGTGGTTTCTTGTCAAAGGAAACAACTTCAGTGTGAGGTTATGGTTGGAATTTCATGTGTTTTTGTTGTTACCATGTTTGGTTAATGTGAGTGTTGAGCTGAAAAAGAGTAATGTCTGTGTTCTTTTAGCAATTGACTAATGTTGTTGGGACCCTTCATTTTTAATGTTTTCCTTTAATTTTTCAATATGAAGGGAATGACCCTTTTGCCTTGTGAACATGGAGGTTACTAAGGAAGAGCTTAATGCAAAAATGAGAGAAAAAAGTTTCCAACTTTGGTCTGAAAAAAACCATGCAAAGTTTCCAACATGTTTGTGTTTTGTTTTGTGGCAGATGGGGCTGGTGATGATTTGTTTAAAGAGCTATGGAGGTTGTGTGCAGGGCCATTAATGGATGTTCCTTGTGTTCAAGACAGAGTTTTCTATTTCCCTCAGGGTCACATTGAATTGGTATGATATATACTTCTTTACCTTGTTTCTGATTTTGTTTGTGAATTTCATTTTTTCCATTTTTGTGCTATGTATGCTTTCAAATTTAAGCCTTAAGGGGTTTAGTTAGTGTTATATAATTTTGATTTTTTTTTTCTTTTGTAGTTGCCAGAACCTACAGAACAAGAATTGAGGCAGATGAAGAACCAGAAATCTCCCAAATACGATCTTCCTTCGAAGATTTTATGCCGTGTTATCGATGTTAAGTGTCTGGTAATGTTTATCTTTTTTGGTTCCTTGTGTTATGTGTTCTTGATTGGCTCATTGGAATGATGATTTTTCATGTACTGACTATAGAGTCTTGTTAATTTTGTTTTGTAGGCCGAGATGGAAACCGACGAGGTTTATGCTCGAATCACTTTGCAGCCATCTTCAGATGTGAGAATTTGATACATTTTCCGAACAATTAATTCCCTCATTATTGAAAATTGAAAAATGTTTAACTGATTTTTCCATTTTTTCTTTCTGGTTTTGTTCTATGTACAGCAGAATGATCCTCTAGATCCTAATCCAATTTGTTCCGAGAAACCGAAACAGAAATTTTACTCATTTTGTAAGACACTGAGTACCTCAGATACTAGCACACATGGAGGATTTTCGGTTCTTCGGAAGCACGCTAATGAATGCTTGCCTCAATTGGTGTGTTTTCTAGAGCCGAGAATGATCGAACCAGAATATATTTTCGATTACAAGAAAATAATTAGAAGAGTTTATATGTTGTAGGATATGACAATGGAAAATCCTACTCAGGAGTTGGTAGCAAAGGATATTCATGGGGTTGAATGGAAGTTTAAGCATATATACAGAGGTAACTTTTTCTTGGTTTATAATATTGGAAAATCTTCGTTGTTTTTCTTTGAATTTATGTTTTAACTGCGAAATCTTGCTTATTGTTTTGCACAATTTGTTAAGGACATCCGAAGAGGCACCTGCTTACAACTGGCTGGAGTGCATTCGTTGCGGCCAAGAAATTGGTTGCCGGAGATTCTTTTGTTTTTTTAAGGTACTTGAAATCATGATAATGCATTCTATAATGTTCTGCTTTGACATAATTAGTCCTTATGCTGCGAATTTCCGTGCTTTAATCCTTGATTCCTACAGGGGAGAGAATGGACAACTGAGAGTAGGCGTTAGGCGTTTGAATCCGCCACAGAGTCCTACACCTTCGTCCGTGGTGTCGACACAAAACATGCGCCTTGGGGTGATTGTTACTGCAAGCCATTCTGTTATGACTAGTACCATGTTTGTGGTTTATTACAAGCCAAGGTTTGTAAGCATCTTTTAAACATTTTGTGTAACTCTTACTTGAAACATTTATGCTTTTAATTTTTGAATTCAATTCAGGACTAGCCAGTTTATTGTTAGTTTAAACAAATATATTGACACAATGAACAATGACTTCAAAATCGGCATGCGATTCAAGATGAGACATGAGGGTGAAGATCCACTTGACAAAAGGTATCATTTTAAATGTGTATCTACCTTAGTCTCTGAGTTGATCTTAGATTAATGTACCATTATTTTGTCAGGTTTTGTGGTACTATAGTTGGAGTTGGAGATGAATCTCGAGAATGGCCGAATTCTCAATGGAGGTCATTGAAGGTTCGACTTCATTCGAAAGCACTCATTAAGTTCTTCTAATTTTCTCATTAGTGTATAATTTTTTGTCTTTGTTACATAGGTTCAATGGGATGAACCAGCAACAATGCAAAGACCAGATAGAGTTTCATGTTGGGAGATTGAACCTCTTGTTACTTCGCCTTTGAATACGATTCAACCGATGGCGAAGGGAAAAAGATCAAGGCATGCTGAGGCTTCATCTTCTGGTAGGAAAAAGAATGTTACTCTGGATCATGTGCACTTTACATCCTAAACTTTATAAATATGCAATTTACACCTTGAAGTTGTTGAACTGCGCAAAAAACGACTTCTCTTAGCTTTTCTTCCAAAATTACCCTTTCACGTGATGTGTTTTATTGATAAAATAACATCTTAATAGAGGGGTAATTTTGGAAGGAAAGTTAACAAGAAGTCGTTTTTTTTACCGGTCGACAACCTTAAGGTGTTAATGAACAAACATTGTTGGATTATTAACTTAATGATGATGTTAATCTCCAAATTCAGCTGCTTCAGGTAGCAAAGAAAGCCAAGTAGCTACAATATGGCAGCCACCACATTTGAATGGCAATGGAAATTCTTCTCAAGACCCCGAAAACAACAAAGCCGTCGTCCCGGCCGGTCCAGCTGGCGAAGGCCCGGCACGCGACCACAATGAAGACAGGAAGAAGGGCATGGATTGCTGGTTGTTTGGGGTGAATTTGACTAGCAGCTATAGTAATGTTGTTACCCCTTTGGAGAAAGAACTTTGGTGTGAAGCTTCAACTATCCTTCATTGTGGTCCCAAAGAATCTATTATTGTTGGTGCATGTGAGACTGAGAAGGTTCAGAGTCTCAATAACCATTCACTGTCCAACAAGCAGGGCCATGTACCATCCATGAGGACTAGGACTAAGGTACCTTTATTTTATTTTTATTTTATTTTTTTTTATTTTTGTTTCAGCCTTAAACATACATATGAATATATGAAAATTTTCAAGTATACCAAGAACACGGGTGTTTTAGTACTTTTAGTCATTAATCTCAATCATGTATATATTTTATGATTGAGATCAACGGGTAAAACGACTGAAACACCGTTATTCTTAGTATACTCGAAACTCTTCATATGTGATACATGTAATGTCTTCAAAGATTCCTTCCACATTTTTATGAGAGGTTGGGTCAAATAATGTAAAAAGGGGAAGGAAATTTTTCAGCCTTTGTTTTGAGTAGGACAGTGTTTGGTAGCTAGGAATCTTTGAAGGTGACAAATTAGTGAAATACCTAAATAGTCCCTATGAAAGCTTACTTAGTTGACAAAATAACCCGTAAAAGATTGAATATTTATTCGGTATGTTCTAAAAAATTAGGCGGTTCGACAATTGGATCCGATTGTCGATTGGGCCTAATTTTGTCATGAATCATGACATGGAAGCCCAACTGACGATCGGATGAACTTGTTAGACGAGGATAATTAATATTAATGTTTGGTTGGTTATTTTATTAGCGAAGAGATATTTCGGGTGTTATTTCAATAATTTACTTGTATAAAATTCTCTCTTGAATTTTTCCCTTCAAAATTCATTATTTTATTTTTGATGTTTTGAAGGTGAAAATGGAAGGTGTAGCAGTTGGTCGTGCAATTGACTTGACCACATTAAATGGTTATGATGAACTCATAGTTGAGCTTGAGAAAATGTTTGACATTGAAGGAGAAATTATATCTCAGAAGAAATGGGCTGTTACTTTCACTGATGAAGAAAATGACCTTATGCTTCTTGGTGATGATTTATGGCAGTGAGTAACTTCAACTTTCTTGCATAGTTTCTTCTGTTTTTCAAATTTTCTTTTTAAAGATATGTAAATGCTTTATTATTATTATTATGAAAACTTTCTCAAGACTCATCATGAAGCTTTTCTATTCTGATTTTCACCAAAAAAAAAAGATATTTTGTTTGTAACTTGATGGTGAAAACTCAGGTGCAGTCGACTTCACGTGAAGTTGATAGTTAAAAGTCATTAGATGAAAATTTAGTCAAATTAGTCAAATCATCTAATAGCTCTCAATTATCAACTTCACGTAAAGTCGACTGCACTTGAGTTTCCACCTTTTATAAAAGGTTTTACAATTATATGAATATTTTTTTTAGTAATAACAAAAAGTTGGAACAAACCCTTTAATTTATGCTATATGAAATTTTGTAGGGACTTCTGCAAAATGGTGAAGAGGATTTTCATTTGTTCAAAGGAGGATTAATTAGTCATTTGTTGAATGACTTGACTCCATGTTTGTGATTCATAACATCACTCAACATCTATCAATCTAATATAATATGCTTTGGAACCTTAATTAACCTTTTTCTTTTATTTGTAATTTTTATTTTTAAGCTTTAATAGGTTTAGGAAGGGAAGGGATTCTGATGGGGTAGTGTGCATAGCAACTAGGTGGATTTTAATTTTTAGGTACTTTATAATTGTAAATATTTTAATTTTTTTAATTTTAATTTTATTTTGTGTTTAATATTGTGCAGTAATTTTCTAAATCTATAAAAGTTCTAAGTCAATTTGGGGCAATGTTTAATTAGGAATATTTAAGTATGATTTTGTTAGTGAGTGTTCTAAATATACATGACATAAGCTTGGTTATTATTTTATTTAAGAAAATCAAAATTAGTAGCCCCCAAAAAAAAAAATCAAAATTAAAACTACAAGACAAAATTTAATTCCTTGAAAAGGGTTTAATTCGCTTAATATAATAATACAAGATCAATAAGATTGATGCACTTTAATGCACACATATGAGCTCTGTTGGTGATGCAGATATTGACAATGACATGATGGAAAGTGACATATAAGTGTCTTTGGAGATACACAAAACAATCATTGCCTTAGTATCATCAAAATCCACTTTTGGATACCTACACAACTGGAAAAAAAAAAGTTTAATCACAATTTTAATTTTTAATGACTCACAATTTATTTATATAATGCGGATTTTTTTTTTGTTAAAATTTACGGGTTTTTTTTTCCTTTCTAAAAGGTCATTCTAATCTACCATTACATTTTTAAATATTTTAAAAATATTTTTGTTATTTTAGTGTTTAGATATATGTTTGTCAGCATTTAAATATTTGAAAAATAGTTTTTTTTTTTTTTGCAATTTACTCTTTTTTTGGTTGAAAATCAAATATTATTACTTATCAGAAAAAAGTAGTTTTAAAATTTTCTATATATAGTGTTAAGGGGATTCAACTTTAAATAATAAAAAAATTATGTATAAACTACAAAATATAGGAGAAAATGATAATACTGTTATGCAACATAAATAATTACTAATTCAATATATCATCAATAATATTATAACTTTCAAATTGAAACCTAAATTTTTTTGTTTGTTTGTGAAATTATAGTTTCAAATTTACTTATCTTAAGTTCTTAACTTTCATTATTAGCTTATTTTTTTCATCAATAGTCAATTTTGAATAATTTTAAGTACCTTTTAATGAAGACTATTGTTGTTGTTGATTGAGTTGGTTTGGTGTTTATTTATTTTTATTTTTATTTTTTAAAAAGAAGAAAGTCAAGGTTGTACATAATAGGCTATTTTTTTATATAGAAAAAATATTGGTATTTTTGTTGGAAATACAATTATTTGGTGTAATTATAAATGGATAGATTTCATAGGTAGAGAGTCAACATATGACAACATCTTGACCAACATACAGGAGCATGCTGAATAATTTCCACAATACCGTAATATATTTCAAATGTCAATATTCTAGTAAAACATTATCTCCATTTCCATATTAAAAATAATTTCTTTACATAATACATATATCTTTTGATTTGATATTTTGATGATTCTCAAAGCAAATATATGGGTTGCCCAAAATGTGGAGACAAAAGTTGTTTTCAACATGATTCTTGTTCTTCTTACCTATAAGGCTATAACAATCAAGATGATTTAACAAAACAGTCCATGAAAACAGTCAATGAAAACAAGAGTAGTTGGTACAACAACTGTATTTATATAAATTAAAGTGATTTTATCTATCAAAACTAATGGCCATTTATACCATTCTTAATCAAATAGTTGATGAAATTATTCATAATTATCTCTCTCAAAATTTGATTAAAGTGAAAAATATAGAGTAATTTTTAGATTGGAATTCATCTTATTATGGAAAATGGACTTCAATTACTACAAAATGATCATGAATATTTCATTATTATGAATTTATTTATTAAAATTTCTTGTAATAATTGATGAGATGTGATATATATATATATATATTTTAAGACTATCATGTTAAGGATTATTTTTAGACTTGCATGTGAGATTTTTCTTGAAATAATTTATTCAAAAAGTTTACATAGTTAAATAAAAATATATAAATAATTATGTATTTATTTTATGCACCCTTTTGTGTAAGAAATTATTTTTTGGTTGTGCGAATTTTGTACAAACATTTTTTTTTAATTTTCTTATATTTTTCTTATTTTAAAATTCGATCTTTTTTTTTATTTTTGAGAAGCAAAAATCGATTTTTTTATCATAAAAATTTTAATATTATGTTATAAAATTATTTATGCCAAAAATTTAAATTATTAAATAGAAATATATAATTTATATATTTTGCAGAGATAAATTTATGAATGTGATTATATATTTTAAATTTTTTATTTTTATTTTTAAATAATGGCTTCCACTAAGATAGGCTTAGATCCGTTTTGGCTTTTATTGACTTTCACCTACCTATCTCTTGCCTTCTTCCACTACCGCTAGAGCTAACAGCTTAAGAGTTTTGAATAAAATGGTGAATGCTATTGCAATTATTTAATAATAGGGTTTTTTTTTTAATTTTATTTTTGATCTTTTAAAGCAAGGGTCCTTTGAGGTAAGGAATTTATTTTAAAGGATAAAACAAAGAACTTACTTTTTAATAAATAAAATAAAACATTTTTAAAAATTCTCTTATTTCGCTTTTTAAGCTTATTTTAAAGTATTTAAATTAAATTCCTTCTTTTTCCTTTAACATCATATATTGAGATATACCTTTTAAGGCAGACAATGATGCAATCCAAATAAAAAGTTGAGAATTTCACATGGTAAAGAGCCGGATAAATAACACTTTTTTTTATACCAATTATGGATATTTTGTTGAGTTATTATGTTTGTGTCTTGAATATATTTTAGATATAATATTTATCGGTATTCGTCTCGTCTGATACACATATTTATTGTGTCTAACTATATCTTAATAAAATATAAAAACTTTTTTTAGATACGTTTAGACACACTTAAATACTATCACGTATCAACATATCCAACTTTATTTTTAACATGTATTTTTGAAATAAATTTAAAAATAGTATATATTATTATTTATTAAAACAAAAAATATTTTATATAATTAAAATAAGACAGTAAAAATAATTAAAAAATTTATATTTTAATATCAATAAAATATCATTACGATTTATTTAAAAAATACTTTATATTTATATATAGACATGTCCCCGTATTTTATAAAATTTTAAAATTCATGTATCGATGTATTTCGTATCGTATTGTGTCCCATGTGCCCATACATCATAGTCTTTTCATTTAAATCTAGATTTTGTCCACCCAAAAAAATAAGTTGTTATTATTTTTATTTTTAAAATTGAAGCTTTCCTACAAATATATTTGACTTTTGATATAGTGGCCATATATGAACCTCAATTCTCAGCTTGTAACTTTCACATGTGCTTCTTGGTGAAGGAAAATCATATGGAATTTGTGGCAAATTGAAATTACTTGTTTTTTAGGGCAACTATGTTATGTTAATCAATGTTGTTTTGGAAACCAATCACTAGTGACTATTTCATGCCCTATGCATGCTTCTCAATTCTCCATCACAACTTGGCATCAACCACATACACCAAGTCACACTAGGAACCAACCATTAATATTTGAATAATAAACTCACAAAATTATCCATTTTTAAAACCGGAATTAAAGTAGTAGATCTTTTAGCTCCTTATCGCCGTGGAGGAAAGATTGAACTCTTTGGCAGAGCTGGAGTGGGTAAAACAGTACTTATTATGGAATTGATCAATAACATTGCCAAAGCTCATGGCGGTGTATCCGTATTTGGCGGAGTGGGGGAACGTACTCGTGAGGAAAATGATCTTTACATGGAAATGAAAGAATTCGGAGTAATTAATGAAAAAATTATTGAAAAATCAAAAGTTGCTCTAGTGTACGATCAAATGAATAAACCGCCTGGAGCCCGTATGAGAGTTGGTTTAGTGTGGATGGAAGAAGCACCTGTTTGATAGCACATAAATTGGCTCAATTAACTCTTACCTATCCAAATTCAGTGTGAATGGAAGAAGCACCTCTCCACATCTGTAATTTAGCCCTGATTGACATTATGGGTTCTATTCATTAACGATAGCTATCAACTTTACCTGTCAAAAAAAAAAAAATAATAAACTTCTAACAATTTCACTACACATAACTATTTTCAGATTGGTATTTTTTTCCCTCTTATGTACACTCTATAACATTAAATATTGGAAGTTCAAGAACATTATTGGTACATCAGATATTGTTAAAATCCAAATAAAAATATTATTATGATTAATTAATTGTATATTTAAATTATTTTTAAATTAATAAAATATAAAAAAAATGGTCAAGTAATCATGTGATTAAATCAATTGATTATGTCAAAACTAGGTGAAAAACATGTTATACATTTCGATAATATATTATGTATATATAAAAAATTAACTATCAATCAATCACCGTATAAAAATACATATTTAGTGTTTTATAAAACTTTTATTATTCTCCTATAAATAAATTAATTATTAAACTATTACAGATTTGATAGCTAATTGTTTAATTGAAAAATCTATTAATTAATTAATTAATATATATAAATATACACAAATATACTATGAATAACTCAGTTATTAATTTTTAGCATGCAAATTTTACATACATAACAGACATTTTATGCATGTTTCTACAAATTATGTTTGTTTTATGGAATGATAATGTATGAAGGAATTGAATTGCCTACACTATACGCATATTTTGAGAAAATTACACGTAGCAATGCAAGATGGAGAACAAATAATAAGAGCACATATGATTATTGATTATGAATGGTCATTTGTAACTTTTCTGCAGAGAAAGGCAACATTTTTTGTGGAGTAGCTTCACCTTTATGGCACTTTCTTTCCTTCAATATCTCATAAAAAAGATACCAAAGTTTGTTGTATATTCATAAATGTCATATAACCCTACATATATAAGTTTATTTATAATTTATAATAAATCATATTATTAAGAATTTAACTAATTATAACCATTTTTTTAGGATGAGTATTTTATTTCGTAACATAAATTAATAACATCTAAAAAATAATAAGATCATCTATTAAACTATTGTTTAACCAACTGAATATTAGTATTTTACTACTTCAATTTTAGATATTTTAAATAGTATGGACTTGTAAACAATTAAAAGAAAAAATAGATACCAATATATTTATCAATTATACTAGGTGTACACTAAAATCAGTTAATAATATAAAATATATATTAAAAATAAATTAAACAATACATATATTTATACACAAATACATAATAACTGATTTTAATATATATATAATATTTTTGTATATCTATTTATATGCACTGTAAAAGCGGGAGATATCTTATAATATAATATGTTAGAGATATTTTCACTAGATTCACATAAAGATAATTGAAATCTCCAATATTAATGTATGCTTTTATATATAAAAATACAATAAAAATAACTAAATATTAGCTATATTCTCAAATATTAAATTATTTTTTACAAACAAATTGAGGAATAACCAAAAGCTTCTCTTGTTGATACACAAATAAGAAATCCCCTCTTATTTATTTATTTATATAAAGGATTTGGAATTATATATACCATGAAATTGATTTGATTATTTTCAAAATAGGACCACAAGATTAAAGAGTCTTATTATATAACAAACACAAAGAAGGGAGAAAAGAAAGCAAAGATGAGTGGTTGTAAAACAGAGTCAGAAACAGAGCAAGAACAGAGTAACACATCAATTCTTCTACCAATATTCAAGTTCAATCCTCAAACAACAATGGTGGATTATTCTTATTCTTCTTCTCCTGAGAGGTCAGGGATTGTAACTCCACCACTTTGCACCTTAGCCTCAGTACCATTTGGTTGGGAAGAGGAACCTGGCAAGCCAAGAATAACTTCTTCTTCTTCTTCTAATACTAATGCCATTGTTACTTTGACCAACTCAAAGTCAAAGTCAAAGTCAAAGTCATTGCAACTTCCTCCAAGATTGCAACAACTAGTTCATGATGAAGGTGATGATGATGCAACCAAAGTTCACTCACCAAGCAGTGTATTGGAGGGTCCTTATTGTATCTCAAGAAGTAATACTTGCCACCTTCCTCCATCTTCTAGGGTGAGTTTTAGGCTCGGACAAAGAGAAATGATATTTGTACTTTTTTGTTTATACACTTTTTAATATATTTTTTTAATAATATAAAAACATTATTTATTTATTTATTTTTAATTTTTATCGATAACTTTTAATATAAAAGAGATGTTAATTACAAAAATAGTACATGTAAGATTTTTTTATGTATAATATACTTTACTAACTAAGATTGTTTGTATTAGGCTCTAGACAAAGGAATGAGAATGAAGGAGAGAGGGTGGTTTGGTTCATTAAGGGGAAGGAAGGGCTTCAATGTCAAAAGGGAAGTGAGTAGGGGTAGTTATGTCTTTTCCTCTAATTCTACATCTTCTGCTGATGAAGATTATCATGGCAATAAGGTGAGAAGTGTGACAAAGATGCAACGTTCTAGAAGCATTTCCCACCTCTTCCATGCCAAGCCATGGGTAAGTTTTGACTTCTAAACATTAAAAACTTGTGTTATAGTGATAATTTTCTTTCTAGGGTTAAGTGGTTAATGAATATTAGTACTTATTACTTCTTTTTATAGGAGTGCATGTAAATTCAAAGTGGTTGATTTATTTTCATCTAAGAATCTCACAGGAAATTCTTTTGAATTTTTTATTTTTTAAGGATAGAAAATTATGAAGATTATATTTTCAATTAATGTGGCTTTAGACTAGAAACTATTTGTGAGTATATATATTTATATAATACATGTTTTAGAAACTTTTATAACCATTCAAAATAAAAATTAGTAATTTTAAATACATATTAAATATATTTTAGGAGCATCTATCTAACATAGACTTAGATCTTTTACAAAGTTATAACATTGAATAAGGATATGGTCCCTTAATATTATTGCACTGCTTTTGATTTTTATAGACAATGATATGTGAGAGCTTCAAGCAAGTGGTTCCATGGAAGAGTCAAAAGCTCAAGGAAGTTGGCTATGGTGCCCTTAATCTCTAGGACTTTTTTACCAGAGCCAGGTCAAAATCAATCATACCTTATCCATGATCCACCTGTTTTTTCAATAATTTAATTTTAATATTATTATTTTTTTGGTTTCATCTTTTTCTTCCCTTTATGAAATCAATATCACTGTGAAACTTTGTACTGAATCCTGGGAGTGTTATTTTATGTATTAAAAATTTTATACTTTAAATATTCAATGTTTATAATATAGTATAGTTGATATTACTTTTATATAATCATTTATTTAATGTTGACAAAATAATATTTACTTGGTCATAGCTTAAAACACATGATACAAGCATAATTTGTATATATTTAAAAGATTCATATTTTGAAGCACTTTACACACTATTTCAGCAATTAAATTTGGTCAAGTTCCACAGTAATTTGAAGCTTTTTCACCCATTAATAGTTTCATAAGTTGCATTGCAACAATTAGCTGTGTAAAATTAGCTACTAGTTTGTGTATCCAACAATTCATTTGTGAATGATTCAAATTCATAATGAATTAGTCCTTAGTCTGATGAATCAAACGGCAAGTTCTATTTGTTCTTGTTGCTTTATTTATGTCATATTCTTAACATATGTTATCTGCACAATTTTGGTAAACAATTTCTTCACAAAAGGGATTACAATTCAGAAAATGTGCACTATGTTAAGAACACAAATATACAAAATTCCCATACACATTCTCTCTTAACCATTTCCCATCAAACATGCTCATTTTCTTCAAGTTCTAAGCATGCAAAAATGGATCTTCAATCTCTTAGATCTAAACCCTACGAGGCGGCCGCGGCCGCTACAAACGCGGTAACATCCATCCAACACTCCATCCTAAGATCAAGCCAGCACCAACAAGACTCAATCCTAAAGCAAATGCCACAGCATATGTTGTTGTGATATCACCTTTTGGTTTATGCCTTGTCTTCCAAGGTTTCGCGCCACGTTCAAAGGACGCCGGAGCCTGGAAGAGACCGGAGATTTGCCGATCCTTGTTATTCTTGAGTTGAATGTGAAGATTTTCTACAAGCAGCAACTGAAACCATTGCTTATAGGCGAAGAGTTGTGAAGCCTGTTTGAAAAACAGTGTAATAATGTGCTCTTTCTCAGCATAAGCCTGTTTCGCCGCCTCTTCCGCCATCCTCGCCCTTGTTTGAGAGCGACACAGTGCTTCTATCAGCTCTGTTTTGCTATGGTTTCCCTCCAAAACTTGATCCATAACATCCTCATGGATTGAGCTATAAATGCTGCAAAAAAGTCAACATGTTCAAACAACCTAAATTTAATTAGAGCAATACTCCAAATTAGTCCAAATTTTTAGTCCAACACATTAATACTCAATAAATTTTAATCGCAAAATTACTTTCTAACCTTTTATTTGTTAGAAAAATCAATCTTCACATCAAATTTACTTTAAAAAGTTACATATTAGTTCCTATCATTATTTAAATAAAACATAACGGTATAACAACCCTAATACTTTTAAAATTTTCATACTAGTCCTTCCATATAGGTGAATGATCTCATGTGGAGACAGATTTGTTTACTGAAAAAAAATTTGGAAATTAAAGTGTCCGACTAAATTTTTTAGGAACTGGTTCAGGGTATTACTCATGGGTGGAAAGTTAGGTGCAGTCGACTTCACGTGAAGTTGATAATTGAGAGTTATAAGATGAAAATTTAGTCAAATTAGTCAAACTATCTAATGATTCTCCTCTATCAACTTCACGTGAGTTTCCACCGTACTCATGTAATTATATACTAACACATAAGACCTTGAAGGGAAAAAGTAATGAACACTTGAA
The DNA here is from genome assembly GCF_014773155.1 of Arachis stenosperma. Classification (NCBI taxonomy): domain Eukaryota; kingdom Viridiplantae; phylum Streptophyta; class Magnoliopsida; order Fabales; family Fabaceae; genus Arachis; species Arachis stenosperma. The sequence goes on from NC_080384.1 coordinate 51,657,385, forward strand.
CACTTGAACATGTAGCAACAAGAAAAATACCTTGAAGACTTGTTAGAAGCAAGATATACATGCCTTGTATCGCAAGAAAGTGCCGGTAAACTTCCCTTCGATCGAGCCGTCGAATCGGCAGAGCCACAAGGCTGCCCACTAAGATACTTCTGCGGCGGAGGAAGGTCGCAATTCTCAATGTGGTTTACCGATTTCTGCGAAACAAAGGAAGCTAACTCGTCTCTATCCGAAGTTCGCCACCAAGGCCATGACTTACCAACTTCAATCCAAGAAATATCCGATTCTAAAGACATTGAGCAGTCAACGAAATCATTTTTATCACTAGCTTTCAAAATCTCAATGTCATCCTGTAATGAAATTAACTCTTCATATGTTAAACCTTTTCGAGATCCGTAACTCGGCTGCGGGTGCAACCACCATCTTGAGTCAGGTGTTAGACTGGAAAGTGAAGATTTGTTGTTAAAAGAGGTGGCACTAACGGCAGCATGATTAGATTCATCTGCTGCATTGGCAGCTCCGGCATCGACCGGTTTCGAAGCTGCGCAGCAAGGTTGACAACATGCTAACTTGGGAGCTCTCTTTGCATCTTCTTGGACAAAGCAACGGTTAGCCGTTCTTTGCCAAGCCGCTCTCACTTCCGCCGCCGCCGCCGCCATCATTTACCTATTCTTTCTTCATAATTCCTATGGCAAAAAATTTTGTCAGTTGTTAAAAGTGTAACCTGCTAATTTGTTTGCATAAAAAATGAATCACTTTAATCGGTGATTTCAATTAATATATAATATACATTTTTTATAATTGAGACCAACAGCTAAAAATATTGGAAAAATTGGTTGTAAAATCTGCTATAATGCTGCAGAATTTGAATCGGAAAATGAGAAAAGAGTGAAAGTGCAGAGTGAACTTGAGAGAGATTCAAAAATGTAATTGTGATTATGGTTAATCTCATTTACTTGCAAATGACTAGTTCTGTATTTGTAGATACTAGAAAAACTAAATCACACTAATTTAGCACTCTTCTAACTAACTTAATGCTATGAGTTGGCAACCTCTAACAAACTTCAGACTCTAACAAACTTACGTAACAATTCTACTAATTTGAAGATACAACTAATAGCTATATGAGCTACATGGCCTTATCATCCAACATTGATTCAATTGGATAAAAATGAAAAATGAATCTGGACATGATAAAGTTTATATGAAATATATAGCTTCATTTTTGACTTAGTCTTCACAAATATCCAAATATACTAACACTAAATTATAAAAGATTAGATAAGATAAAATGGTTTTGCTACTATAACATGAACAATATGATGCAATTTAATTACCACATGTTTTCAAACATGCAATGTAAAGATTTTATTATTATTTTTTGAAAAAATGATCTCAATTTTCACAACTAAAAAATGTTATATAGTGAGATTTTGGATTTTCTCCACACATTCAAAGAAGCAAAAGGAGTAGGAAGACAATAAAGAAACCACAAATATCTCTTCAAGGGTGGTATTGTAATTGTACTTCATGTCTCCATCTAAAGATGTGAAATGATTAAAAACCATCCTCCCCAAAAACCCAAACAGAGGAAAACAGAGTGAATAGAAAGCCAAAAAACAAAAACTAAAAGGCAAATTTCAGCAACAAAAGCATAAAAAAAAGAATCAAATAATCTCATGCATCAGATCAAACACAAGTTCAAGTACTTGAAATTGAGATCATAATAAGAATACTTTGCAATTTGCATACAAAAAGAAGCTGGAAGTTAAAAACAGAGGAAAACAGAGGAAGGGGTGGCAGAATTTACCTTAGAGTGACTCAGAGATTGTTGAGATGAGAAACAAGGAATCTGAGAAATGATGAAAAAGAAGAGGATGAGGATTGTTGTGTCAGAGAAACATGGCTTTATCTTATTATGTTATTGTTAATGTTGTTTGTTTCTGTTGTTTTGTTTATGAATTTCAATGATGATGGGTCGGTTTTCAAAAGAAGCCTTTTCTTTCTTGCAGGGTCACTACTTCCTTTGGTTCTACTCTCTTGATTAAGCATATTTTTTTTGCACGCCCATTCCCTTAAACAAATGTCAAAAATTCAAATTTGATATGTAATTATTAATTTAAAATTTTTTTAAATAAAATTTAAATTCTAGACAAATTCATGTTTGATTTTTTTAAATAAAAAAATCATAAAAAATCACAATTATTTAATTAATTATATTAAATATATACAAAAATTAATTATTAAATTAATTATTTATATAAAATATATTAAAATATAAAATACATATAAAAAATAAATTAAATAATATATATTTATACATAATATATAATATCTGAATTAATGACTAATGTTTTATAAAAATAATATTTTATTATTTAATTATATTCTTGTTTTAGTTGACTATTTAATGATATTGAATTATTTTATTAATATAATATTGTATAATTAAATGCATGCACAAAATTTTTGTATGCAGTGAATATATTAAAATTAAATTTAATAGACTAATGGATTAGTGAATAAATTTGTTTTCATATTTTTCGGCTTAGGTTTTAGAATAATATAAGCTGCCTGGAAATTAATCTTAATTTTAAAAAATAAATAAATTAGTTAAAGTGTGTGAATTGTGAAATCAATTGCTACTCTCAAGTCTCACCTCAGCCGTCTTTGTGAAATGGTGGGATCCACTGAAAAATATATATGTATCTAATATTCTATTCTAAGCTGTCTCTAGCATCCTCAATTTATTTTAAGATTTGGTTACTAGTTACTACTAAATGTTTAATGCAATTTTCAATGAGATTAAATAAATAAAATGTGTGATGCAATTTAGGAAACAAATGTATATCATAATGCCAATCTTTGACGAGAAAGTAAATGGGTTGCGTCATCATATTTTTTTTTATGATTGATAAAATATGTTTTTTTTTTCTCTAATATTTATAATATTTTTTTGAGAAATATTTAATTACATTTAACTTTATTTTTAGTATTTTTAATTTATATTAAAATCATTTTTGGGCATTAATTTTAAGTCAACGATTTTTAAAAATAATTTAATACAAATTAAAAAATACTAAAAATAAAATAAAATGAATTAAAGATATTAAAGATAAAATTAAGTGAAATTAAATATTAAAAGTATTTTTGAAAAATTATAAACATTAAAAAACAAAAAATATATTTTATTATGAATGATTTGTTTCGTTGATGCGATGATGCTTATATTATACAAAATATCAATTTGTTGTTTTTTAATTATTAAATTGATGTATGAATGAATCTTAAATTCGAAGAGGAATTCATGATGAATATGCACTGGTGTGTAGCCTTAGTCATACACGTGGCATGCAACACAAATTTGGATGGCTATTGCCGATCCATTTAATTCTCAAAAGATTAGAATAAAACTATAGAGCATATATCAATTTTTTCCCAATAGATTTATTTATTTATTTATTTTTTGAGAAATTAAAGTATAGGTAATCACTTTATGTGTAGTCAATGTTAGCACTTCAGGAATAATTAATTGAATTTAGTAGATTAATTTATTAATAATAAAGGTGGTGACTCGTTAACATTTTCTTAGAATGAATGCTTTTTTTAATTTTTCACGTTACTAATTTTTAATGAAAACCTAACATCACATTTTAGTATATTATTTGTGAGATGTTATATAGATTCTAAATTTTTTTCATATGTATTAATGACTTATTATAGACACTTGTTAAAAGATTTCTTTTAATTTTTGAAAATTAATAAATAGAAATAAGATGTGGACATTACTTAAAATGTACTAAACTACTAACCTATCCCCACAATGTGAAAAAAAAAATAGAAATTCAGGTGCGGTCGACTTCACGTGAAATTTATACCTAGGAGTCGTTAAATAATTTGACTGATTTGACTAAATTTTTATCTAACGACTATGAAGTATCAATTTCACGTGAAGTCGGCTTCACCTGAGTTTTCACTAAAAAGAATGCAACCTAGGATAAACGTAGTTTGAGGCAAACTATGTGGTTAGTTAGGTTGGAACAAAAGATCATAATGAAACAATGTGCTTGCCCATGGTTTTATTTCTCTGAGTCCAAAATTACAATGGGTTTGATAGGAAATGATGCATGAAAATTAGGTTGTGGGGCATAATCTCAAATCCACGTTTCACTTTTTGGTTGCTGAAATTAAAAGATGAAGAAAAGAAAAATGTGTTTGTTTTCTTTGGTAGGTAGGTGAAGGATAGCAAGCTATTTATTGTGAGCATATATCTTTTTAAAGAAAAAAGGTAGTTGGGAAAATTTTGTTACTAACAAAGTATACGAGTGAAGTGAGTGTGAGTGTCTATTATGATGTGTATATACTGACCTATTTTGAGGGATTGCGAGTTTAATTAGAGTACTATAAAGTCTTTAATTTCTTCCTAAACGGAAGTTGCATTTATGGTATACGACTTTGTCCTACTTTATACAAATTTTAATAATCATTGTCCTTTTGCTTACTTGTTGGTTGATTATTGTTCTCTTTAAACAAATAAAGTAATGATTTTTGACTTTTTGTTCTAATGTAGTTATTTAAACTAGAAAATGATGGGAAGTAAGGTTGTAAGATGTACCTTTTTTTCCCCCTTAGAATTTAATTTAATGAACATCAATATAAAATAATTTTACACGTATATTTATTTATGTAAAGTTATATCATTAAAAATAACTACAATTTTTATTGACAACATGAATGATCATCTAAAAGAATAAATGTAATTATATAACTGTATAAAATATTTTATATTATCAGTGTATCAAAATTAAATTTTAATGTTTTCTAAGTAAAAATATAATATTAATCTAAGAAAAGAAGATATTGCCATAAAAACATTTTCATATAAAAACAAGAATTGTTAAATGATTCAGTTAAACAAGAATGAATTCTTTTAATTTTTTTTAATTGAAGGTGTAAAGTATGATTTTTGATCCTTTAATATTTTTTCTTAATTTTACTTATAAAATATATAACAAAAAATTACACTTTATCTCCTTAAGTGAAAAAAAAAATTAAGAAAATTTCATCTCCAGTCAAACATTTCAAACTATTCAACAATTTACTGTTTAATTCTAGAAAAAAAAGGGATAAATTTAAAATTTGAAAACATGAATAGAAATATTTTTAAACTCAAATTGTTATTTGAAACAAAATAAAGACAACATTAAGAAACACATGGTCATTTTCAAAAAAAAAAAAAATCATTTTATATGATACATAATGTCATTAACTATATGCTCAAATACTTATGTATAATTTAATTGTACAATGGTTGGAATTGATATGTCAATTATTTTCAATAAACACTACTAATTACATTTTTTGTTTGAGAAGTAAGTTGTTAAATTTGTATTTTGTAAAAAATGATAAAAATTAAAAATCTGGATCAGAATACATTGTCACAAAGCATATGCTTTACGATAGGTGCATTTACCATTTAAGATATTATTTGACAATTTTTTTCTCAATGATAACATTTTTATCTTGGTTAGGCAGTTTATGAAATTCTATGATAAATTATAAGATACCAAAAAAAAAAATTAATAATAAATACAATTTTTCTATAAAATGTATAATTAACACGAAAAATATTATTCATACGTTAAATACTTCTAAACCGGCATGAAAATTCGATTATTACTAATTAATTACATATTTAAATTATTTTTGAATTAATAAACAAAAAAATCCTTATATAATTTTAAAAAAATACTAGTATAAAAATAATATTTATTATAAAAAGTTTATATGTAGCGGTTAGGGATGGCAAACCACCTGAACCTGCAAATACCTATCTCATCCTTACTCGTTCGGGGCGGGACGGGACGAGACCAAATTTAAATAATATCCGTCCCGATATTATATATATATATATAAAATAATTAATATTATATCATATTTAAATTTTTACTTTAATATATATTATGTATTATATATGTGATGATGGTTATATAAATTTTGAAATTTAATTTTATTTATTAAATTCTAATATTATAAGAGCGGAACGGGTACCAATGAGAGCGGATTAAAATTCAACTTTTTACGAAATGGATTCCATACGGATTATTATAGGACGAAGTGGGGTTAAATAGAGCAAAAACCCGTCGCCGCCCGCCCGTTGTCACCCTCCCGTTGCCACCCTAGTAGCGGTAGCGAGATTGTTAACCCAGTAATTTTGTATCATAATTGAACCCTTATTATCATGAATAAAATACAATTCACAAAGTACACTTGGCAACCTATTTCCCTATGCATTTTTGCAATTTTCAAGATATAAATATATGATTGCATTTGGTACAATGTTGACCTTTTAATTTTTATATGCATCTCTGATTCTTATCCCTCTTTATAATGAGGTACTATACACCTTAACACCTATAAGCTGTATACTACAGGAGAATGCATTAAATCTTAATTTTACGCAATTAACTTACATACATCTCAATTTCAATTTACTAATATAATATATGATTGAATAAAACTGACCATTAATATTAATAAGCAAAATTAAATTCCTACTCTAACTAGACATGCAAGCATGTCTTTCTCATCTCTGATCACATTTGCATTTGAGTATATGAATAAAATTTTTCTATGATTTATTTAACACAACTTTACACTAATTGCACTTCTCAAAATCAAGCACCCTGCAAATGGAACCTAATAGAAAATTGAACCCACACAGAACAATAACCATCTCAAAAGGTGATTAAAAAAGACAAAAGGACTGTTATTTCTGGATGCAGATGAAGTTATGCTGACCTTTTCAACACGTGGACGTGGACGCGGATGTAGCGATGAACTATCCTGTTCAAAATCGATGGCTGCTTCAACAATCCGGAAATCAATCGCAACCACTCATTTCATGAAAACCTTTGCAGTTTTGCAGCAAGTTATGCTTGAATGAGAGTAGATCATCAAACATCATAGTTTGACTCCATGGCTATCAAGGTGACCGCTGAGCCGTAGCAACTTCACAGTTCCATCCCCACCACACGAGAGGAAACCTTGCGAAACAACTTGTATATCCGTAACAGCAGCCTGTGATTTTTCAAGCTATCAGTTTAATGCACGAACTTTTAGGTCTCCAATGAATTACTAGTTCCCTAAAACTAACATATTGTTACAAAGCAAATTAACTAAAGACTATTCTTGTTAAGAAAAAGATCCGAGAGTTAAAATGAGGATGTTAGAATGCTCTTAACACTTGTTTTAACACAATATAAATATAATCATGAAGGGAACCATTGGAGCAACGGTTGAATTGTCTCCGTGTGATCTCAAGGTCACGGGTTCAAGCTGTGGAAACATCTACTGATGTAATTATCAGGTTAGGTTGCGTATATGACACCCTTTGGGAGCGGTCCTTTCCTGGACCTGCGTTAACGCGGGATGCTTGTGTGCCGGGCTGCCCTTTTTTATAAATATAATCATGCTATGAAAATCATTGCCAAGCCCACAATAAGGCGCGCCAAAACAAACTTGTCCAGTAAAAAAATGGCAAGGGACAAGACTATAGTTTTATTCATATTTTTAACATGTAAATGTAAACAAATTACCCGAACAACACCACCAAATCCACGGGAACTCGGCTGCACGAAGGTGTGCTTATCATGTATCCTTGACCAATGATGTACTAACTTTGTGTTCTGAGCATCCCAGAGTTTGACATATCCATCTGTGCCTCCAGTTAGAAACAAACTTGTATTCGGGATGGTAACGACTTTTGTAACAGTCCCTATGATCATAAAATTTAATAAGAAACGACTTTTGTAACAGTCCCTATGATCATAAAATTTAATAAGAAACAGCCCTATAAAGAATAAACCAAGCTGAGAGTGAAAAATAAACTTTATCTTTACCTGAGTGAGCCTTTGGAATATACCAAAGCATACCATCTGTTTTCTGGTCCTTATCATGAGTCGAAGACACAGTAGGGCTATGCCCCATAGTATCAATATGCCTGTGCCTTTTTGTCTTTCCAGTCGCTATATAGCGGAAGTCGTGGAGACCAACATCACCACCTTTACCACCAGTCACGATAATTGGGGAAACAGAACCACCGCCTACATGGCTATCGAAAACAGAAAGGGAGTGCGCACCACCTACATAACACAAAAGACTAGGTTAGTAACATGAAAATATGAGGAACAAACCATCGTTTTTAAGGAAAAACATCATATAAACCTTAGAATTTATTCATCCTTCACAAAATTTATGTATGAACATTCACAAGTACATATTATTTAGGGTAAGACCTTCATGACATAGAATCGAAGCACGGGAAGTTGTTGGTGGAGCTAAAGTGTCCCATATAACCACATTAACAGCATTAGAGCTATACCCAGCTACAGCTATAATTGATCCACTTGAAGACAAGTAGGCGACATCCCTGAAATCAAATATAGAATAGTTTTTGCAATTATGAAGAGTAATCGAGAAACAAACGATGAGCAAAATATTCAAACTTGTTGAATTCCACCATACACATTAATCAAAACCTAAACTCACTATGTAATTGGCTTGATAGATATTCTAAATCAACGGTAAAAGCACAACTAAAGTCAACAGTGACTAAATATATAACTGAAAAAAAAAAACTACATACGACGCATGGCCGCTAAAGCAGAGTGATGATTCTGTTGGATGAACATTGCTCCTTCCCCCTACCTCCAATTGCCACGTACAGACAGTTCCATCTAATGCAGCACTAGCGAACCGATGTCCGAAGTGATCAAACTTCAAAGCTGATATTGATGCAAGGGCATAAGGTGGAGGGACATTGGCCGCGGGTAGCACTCCATATGTAGCCATAGCTTTGTTCTTATTGAACTGTATACATAATAATGCTCCTCATTAGATATAAACTTGAAATATTGACTGAAAAAGCCAATTAACTTTATATTTTTATGATAGAATTATTTAGATTACAAAAGAAGTTGAAAGTCCGAGAAAATGAAGAGTCCCGTACAGTATATAACACCTGGAAGGGGGAATTATACATAGAGGAAAGATGACAAAGACGAGGAACAATTAAGCTAAGAGAAGTATCTCCTACCCAATTATCTTCCCAAAATTTAAAACAAGAACATCACCTACCTTCAAAGAAAGCATCGGTTTAAAGGCATTAAAAAAGGAATTTCCAGAGGCTCGAATGAGTAGCATGTGCAAAACATACAATTAATTAATACTTAGAAGAATCTAAATAGAATGACAAGTTCAATTCTTATCTTCAGTTTTCAAATAAAATAATTAAAAGAGGGGGCCCTATTTTCGAAAGAATCTAGTGGGCTAGTCCTACAAACTGTTGCCTCACATTACAGCTTCCTTCCAAGTGACAGAAGAATTGCGTGAATATATATGTACATGATGCTAGAATTGTAACATGCCATTAAGATACCATATGATAAGAAGAGAGAAAGCCATCATTACACTTGATTCTATACAAATACAAGCGCATACAGATATATCTATCATGTATGTATAACAATTAACAAGATAATAATTTCTTACCTCCCACAAATAAATGTGTGTATTGCTTGAGCCAACCAAGAAGAAAGGTCTCATCGGATGACTAGACAAAGCCTTCGTAGTTACGTTCTCCATAGTCGCAGGTGGATCAACAACATCTTCAAAATCTTGTTGAATTCCCCAACCTAATCCATAGGCACCAATACCAGCAAAACCTTTAACTCCTAATGCTCCACCACCAGTAAAGTCTTTGCTAGGCCAAACTGAAGAACCTACGCCAACAGTTGCTCCACCGAGCCCAAGGTGTGCGCCTTTGTTGTTGCCAAGACCAACACCAGGCGAAACACATGTAGGAGCAGGAGTAGATTCCGAACCTGCCCACCCATCTTGTGGCCAATCAGCCTTGGCCCACAAGAAGTCCGATGACTTATCACTTGAAGGCATCCCATCTTCCATACGGAAGAATACTATACCCTGAGTTAGATGAAAGGAAATAAACCAATTTATAAATCTTCCAGACATCTTCGACTATTGGATTAAAATATTCCTAGAATGTCAATCTGAATGTAGTGAAATTCATAACAAAGCCGTCAAAGAAGATAACCAAGCACATTTGCTAATTTGAAACTACCAAGCATCCATAGCTTCAGAATAACAAAGAATGAACAGTACAAACCTTCCGGTTGCTAGCAACTGCAGCTTCCTGTTGATCAGTAGAGTTTATACACAATGCCTGTTCAAATGTAGAATCAGTGTCGTTATTATACACATATTGACATATGGGTGGCCATGTTTTTTTTTTGTTTTTTTTTTTTTGGGGGGGGGGGGGGGGGGGGGGAGAGGGTGTGGAAGATTAAAGAGAAGGGAAAATCACCTCCAAAAGTTCCCCATTTCTCTTGCACATTTCTCTGGGATTATGGAAAATTGAAATGTTCCTACTAGATATATCTTTCTGGTTGGAACTTGTCGAAGCATTGCCACTTGGGAACATTCCTTTAACAGGAGATTGAACTTCAGGAGTTTGTAATGGAACGCCAAGTTTAGATTCTTTATCACGCATGTCATCAGTTTTATGTTGCCCTGTCAGAAGTATATGCATGTCGTTCCATCCTTTAGTAGGCACATGATCCAAATAATTTGACCAATTGAGTTTTTCCTGAGCAAAGCATTCTGATATTAATTTTTGATCGGCACAGTGGTCCCACAGTAACTGATGAACTGAACATTCATCTTTCCCATTCACCAGTTCCAAGATGTCCAGGTTTTGTTTTTGACTGGATTCTGATTGATGTGATTGTTTCAGCCATTCAAGAGTCATCACATTCGAATTATTCTCCAATTTCTGCCACAAATATTCTGCAAGTTGCTTGACATGGTAAGAAGAAATGTGGGTAACTGTTGTTGTCAGTAAATCACATAAGCTAAACGAGAGTAATCGAATCTGTTCAGGCAAGCTGATGCTATCGGAATCAACACTTAAGAGCGTGAACTCCCTATGAGCAAAATTTCTGTGGAAAGAACCTGAACTGTTACCATCTTCAAGTTTATCAAGAACCAAATTTAAATTAGATATCATAAATCTAGACATATGTCGCCACAAGCAGATCCCTAGAATCTTCCATCTTTCATCTTCTGGAATTGAATGCTTCGTGTCATCAACTTTTCCATCTTCTGTACATTCAGAGACTTGGAGGTTTTGTACATTTGTTGTGAATGAATTTCGAGTCAACAACTCTGCAAATTTAGGAAAACGGTTCTTCAGATTCACCATATCAGCCTCATAATGATTACAACCATTAGCATTTGCAGTCAAGAATGGTTCCACCATAAATAAAAGTGCTCCTGAGTTTCTTTGAAGCCAAGCTAAGGAAAACTGTAAAAAGTACTCAAATAAATCAAGGATATCTAGATGTTCTTTGACATGATCTATGCTGATGGACCGCAATTCGATCTTGAAAATGGCTCTTAAATACCATAATGAAATCAGAACACCTCCAAAGTGAGACTTCGAAGCATCAGAAAACATAGATCGACTCTCCGTAGATGCAACTTTCTCAATAGAAGTTGAACTTTGTTCAGAATATCCCATGCTGCAGGCAGAAATGAATCTTGAGTAGAAAAAGGAGATTTCTTCTACAGTCTTAAAGAAGGGTTTAACCCGACAGCGATATAAACTGAAAGCATCAGACACATCACTCTTCTTTTGAGATAGTTCTCCTCGAGCGCATCCATCGGCGATATCATACCCAATGTACAATAATCCATGATGGCATAGAATGAGTAAAATCTGCAGAACAAATGGAAATTTAAATAAGAGTTATGTCTAGGAAGTATATTGCTGAATATGAATATGTGCAAAAAAAAAATGGAAAAAGATAGAAGCGCCATTTAAGTAGCTGAACAGTATACCTTACTGATAAGAGACCTAGGAGGCAACGAAAACCTCCGTTCATATAGAGAAATCCCTGTGCATAACTTTTGCTTAAAACTTTCAACTGACTTCTCATATTGTATCATACATTCATCATCATAAGAAGCTTCCCCAACAGGTTCAGTGAAAGTCTCAAGCCAACTTGGATGCTCTCTTATCAATTTCAGTAAGTAGCGTAGTGCCAAATTCAATTTCTTATGGAACTCCAGATGAACAGACACATCGGAGGACAACCAGTTAGAAGATTTTCTTGGCAAAGGCTTTAATGGACTGGAAAGCACATTATGGCTGACATTCAAATTGCTCCCTTGATCTGCCGTCCCATGCATGCTCATTGAAGATGAGAAACATTCCAATGCCTCAATCTTGAAATGGAAAGACAAGAGAATATAACCGGGTTCGATAAAGAGAGCTTGCAACACATTTAACAAATCATTGAAGTAATAACATATAAACTTGGACTATATGCTTGTACTTCCAAGCATATCCACTTTGTTTAGTACGACTAGAAGAGTCAAATAATTGAATAATATGTAAAATAAACTTACAACATTGCCACATCGTTTTAGGGAAGTAACTGTCATCAAAGTAGCCCATCTTAAAAGAATCGCTGAATTTTGCTCCCCGACAGCATTCCTGAGGCTATTCTTTGTTGCTAACATATGGCAAAAAGTACCAACACTTGGATCCAGAAAAGGACCACAATTGGACATGACAGTGGACTCCTGAGCCACCAGAGTTATTGAAAACTCTAGCATTCTATGAAAAGATTGATAATAATTACCCATTTCCCACTGTGAATGAAGGAAAGCAGATTATAGTTAGAATCATATACAGAGAGAAGCCATTAGAGGAAAAGCATAACAATCTTTATGGACAAATGAATGCAAGTATTTGGGCACCTCCAGAAGGCTTGCAAGCCAGTAGTCTCCCTTTTCAATTGCAGAAGGAAGTATATACTTTGTTATTAAGTGACGCTCCAATGGTCCACCATGGCCCTCAACAAGGCGACAAATAACTAGTGCAAGTTGTTCATCCCCAAGGTTCTTAGCACAAATATTTACAGCAGACGAATGATCACCTCCGAGCAAAAAAAACGAGATTGCTAATTCCACCTGATGCTTTCCCAACAACACATATGCATTTTTCAAAGCAGCAGCTTTATTTTTCTCATCCTGTAAATCAACAGATTATGATTACTCAAATAACAAATGCCATAAGCATGCTAAGACAATGTATGTAAGGAGTAATTCTGACACATCAATATACCCCATATTAAAAACAACTCAAATTGTTGTGTGCACATAACTCGACCAGTCTGATCCGCAGTTGATTTTTCACATTAATAAACTACTAAAATTTTTCATTCGGGCTATAATTTTTTGTACAAAACAGAATACCTGAAAATTACGTGAAAGAAAGGCCACTAAAGGCTTGTCTTTCTCATCCTTACTGAGTTTGAAAAGGCCAGCCAAAACTTGAATTCGGTTCAGTGCAATATATAGCAATGCACAATCCCTAGGATTCTTGTTTTTCAAATATTGAGCTCTTGCCAATTTCTCCATCTAAAAATTAAGAATAAATAAAGCATCAAACCTACTTGAATTGGAAAAATAATCATGAACAATCAGATATTCTGATTTCTGAAAGGCAACAATCAACAGATGACAAGGACATAAAGGAAGAATTAAACAACAATCATTGAAATGAGAGTTCTCCATCCGCATACTGGTTTTACAAAGATGAGTAAATATATTTACTTTCTAGGAGTGAACACAATCCAAATTGACTTTGTAAAATCGTCTATCAGAAAAAAATAATAAATAAAGATTATGAAATCAAATCAAATGGTTAGAAAAATAATACTTTTTTAAATTAAATGACCAAGTTTAATTTATTACACTGCACAGCTGCAAAATAGCAAATTTCCATTCAAATAATGGATTAAATAAATAAAAGGATTTTATAAATTTCAAAGCCAAATAATAATAATAAATGCATTAAATTAAATAACAGTCTCCAAAATTAATGCATCAAATAAGTAGGAATTGTGTAAAAAATCAAAGAGAAAAGAGCAACTAAACATTTTGAAATATAACATAATGCTATAGCTATACTTTGAAGAGAAACTAAGATATATTTTCCTTCCACCTTTTTTTCTTTTTCTTTTCTTTTTTCATGAGCATAAAACCCTAAAATACCAGTGTGGAATTTAATTTTCTTTTTCCTATGAGATGCAGTCATAGCATTTCGAATGCTAAACACTGAAGATCACAATTTTCAAGATTTCTTTCATGTTAGTTTCGCATATAGCACACAGAGAATAGTGCAAAATAGAGAAAGAAACCGCATTACCCTTGCACGTAATTGAGGTACGCTAGCATACCAAAAGCCCATACCCAAAGCACGGATTTCTTGCCATGATGGTTCACTGGGTATGACAGAACCAAATAAATTTTCTAGGGAATCAGAGTGGTAAGCCCACACAAACAACCTTGAACTAACATTCAATTCTTCGAAAGACGCAGCTCTAGCAAACTTTCGGTGAAAAAACAGTTGCTGAAACCTCAACGCAACCCAGAACCTATAAATAGAGTAATAGAGTAATTAAGAAACTGCACAACTATCACCTACGTCAGATACTTTGCCATTGAAAATTCAACACAATAAAACTGGGGTGTTTGAAGTTCAAACACAATACAAACGAACCAAGCTATAAATGTCTTGGATAGTAATAAAACTGGGGTGTTCTATGGCAGAGATCCAGAGGCAGAAATGTTCAATTCAAGACATTATATTTAATCTTGTACTTTGTTCTCCACTACAAAATGTTCCATCATGGATTGAATTAATACAAAACTTACAATTTTCGGTTTTATCCTGGCAATTTTTGGTATTTCTTTTTTGTATACATTGAGTTTGAGCAAGAAATGCTTCACGGGTATTTCAATAGTCAATATTCTACCTATCATCTTTCAAAATGAGAGCAAAACAGGACAAAAAAAAAAAACAAAAGATGTAATCGAAAGGATCTGATAATAATCTGAAGATTACCTCCTGCCAGGTTCATCAAGACTTTGGTATGCAGAAGACAAGTGTGGACTACTAACTTCGCCAAGCAAATCAATGATTGCAAGAATCTCTGACTTCTCTACATTGGTCAAATGCAATAACTTGGGCAAATTCTCAATGGATTCAACAAAGCCATTAAGCTCAGACTTTGTTGAGGTAGAAATGCTACTTTCCATGTGAGAAGTTGACGTGATTGACGCAATATCTCCACTCCATTGGAATCTCCTGTCTTGGGAACCTTCTGACAGGCTTCCTTCTAGATAGTATGACAAACTCATCTCTGGAAGACCCTTATTTTTGGAGACGAACCTTATTTTAGGATCATTATTAGAAGTCAAATATTCAACAAAATGTTTCACAGCTACATAAGCACGTTTCCAATTTCCTGAAAAACATTACAAATAATATAACAAAAGCATAATATGTTCAAATTCTAAATTACATGTTTACTTAAGTAATTTAGCCGAGTCATCTTTAAAGAAAAGTAGAAAACAACTTACTCAATCATTACCTGAACTTATATTAGTGAGGAGAATATTGGGGTGATATGTAGGCAAAGGCCTACTAATTGTCTCAGCTACTTCTAAGATGCTCCATAAGCCAATGTTCATGCAAATTTCAGACTTCAATTGCTTCTTGGCCAGACATAAGCTACTTGATCGGTCATCATCCCTCATATTAATATTGGAGGACTGCATGGAGTCACAATCGGTAAGAACTGTAGGTCCGTCTTCATATATTTCACCCTTGCAATTTGCGGCATTTGGCTTGGAATCACGGAAATGAAAATTACTCCCTTGTTTTCTATCCTCTTGAAACAACCAGTGACTGAATATACTAAAGTAATTTTCATGAACTACCACTGCTGTAGCTCTGGGACCCCACAAGAAATCGCGAATTGGAAGGGAAGTCTGAGCAAATGCAATATTAATCCATATATTAATCTTCGGAAACTTTACAGAGTTTGACAAAGTCATACCATCAAAACGCCTCTGCGCAAAAACTTGTAATTCATTTTCCAAGCAAACTCCAAGCAGCAACTGACCAGTACCTAAAGTTAACCAATTTAGACTACAAATATTACTTTCAAAAGTTAGCCTGTCTTCCAAAATAAAAGTCCCTTCACTGATCAGGTTTACAGCATCCCATATATGAATGGTATTGACGCCATTTGAATCACTTCTGTTGCAGCAAGTAGCTATCTTCTGACCACAATCAGTGAAACATATATAATTGACCGGACCATCATGTGCAGTAAACATACCCACAAGCTCCCATGGCAAGTGCAGAGCTGATCGGTTGCCACAGTTACTTCTCCAAAGTTTCAAGCTACCATTGGAACAACCCGTGGCCATAATAGAAGCAGGATAACCACTACATAGATCATCTGCAAAGCCTAACTCCTGCTGTCTGTGGCTTAGAGTGACTGCATCAACCACAGCAAAGCTGGTAACTAGATCATCAGGTGTTGGATACTCAGAAGAACAAGGATTTACAGCAATGAAATATCTTTTATTAGCAAATGTACTTTCAAATGCCCAAATATCACCATTATCGGGGATTTTAGCATCAATACCACATTCACAACAGCTTGTTGACATATCGAATGAGTGTAAGTTAACTTCCCATGATAGGGCCTGGAATCTCCCTATCCAAATTGCCAATAGCATAATTTTATCATTATGAAACGTTTTATTACAAGTCGAGTTCAAAGGAATTGCAAATATATCAGATGGGCCATGTTTAAAAGGACCATGACCATTAAAAGGAATAGTGCATAAGTAGTGGCATTCTACATTTTCTTCTTCAGTTCGACAAATATTGACTATGAAGCAATCAACCCCCCTGGCATGTCCCATAAATAAAACCAGGTTGTCATTAAGTACTGAAGGTGCCCACCTCAAACTTGTATACTTGGAGCATGAGCCTTGAGTTACAAGCTTCCCACAAAGTTCCCAAGAAGGAACCAAAGTTGGACATTTCAAAATGCAGTTTGAAATGTTAGAAAGTGACCAAAAAAGAATCAGCCCATTCTTATCAAGAGAAGCAGCAAATTGAACTTCGCATATATGAGGATGAATTGAAACCTTTAAAATTTTCCCACTGTGACCATCTAAGTTTAAAACTCCACCACTCAAATTGGAGATGTAATCTGTTTTGGCTTTATCAAGGGAGGTCTCAACAGTATCGTCTATTGCTTGAATACGCAAATATGACCAAACTAAAGAATTGCAATGTAATAACTGGAGTGGAGAGCAGACTATAGGTGGACCAGACAAGCAGTTCCTCAATATACTGACTTTATGCAGAAGTAATGCATTATTAAAATCAGATGAACCAAACTTATGTGTGCTTCCTATGTCATTGGCCTGGAATTCCTGTTTCCTCCATAATGTAATTCGAGGAAATCTAAGTGGTGAAATGTCATCAAGACAGTGGACAGCCCAAAAGCTTAGCAACATTCCAGGACCAAAACCTATTAGCCATTCACAATTTCTAACATCATCCTTGAATCTTTCTTTGGAGAAATCTTGCTTCACTCCTTCACCGATTTTAAATATTCCCTCCATTTCTCTTCCCCATGATACAAATATATTTGAACCTAGGGTTCCATTCAAGGCTTGATTAATCTCAATTACACCAACAACACAAAAAGAGCGCTCCGTGATCTTTAGATCATTGGTATCCTTCGCATTCCTTCTAGCCTTCCCATGATCAATCTCGCTCCATAGCCTTGCAGTTCCATCTAAGCAGCAGGTCAATAATACATGCCTAACTGAATGCCCCTCATATCCGTTTGATAGCCTTCTTCTTGACGGTCTCCACTGAATCATTACGACAGGTAGAGGATGCCGTAGGTTGGCTGTTGAATATTCAGATTGTCCATTGTTTTGAATTACCAACACACATTTGCTTGCCTGATTTGCTAATGACCCCTCAACTTGTTCTTTACCATGATGTGCCGTGGTTGCCGAAGGGCCCTCAATAGACCAGGTTGTGCAAACAAGAGTTTGAGGTTGATCCACTTTGAACTTCCAAGCTATTTCCCAACGCTTATTACTCTCTTTCCAGAAAACCACCTCGCTTCCGCCAGAAACTATTCCATCCCCTGATTCTGTCCATTTGATGGCCTCCACCTTCGTTTGTTGTACAAGCACTGCATTCTGGCTCCAACAAAAAGAACCTGAATATGAGTGACAACATTGTGTTTTCAATATGAAGAGCTAATCAAAGAAATACTCATCCTATTTTGCAAAGCTACTATATATTAGATAGTAGCACCTATGGAATCTCCCTATCCAAATGCAACCTTAATAGAAGTCTCAAACTTTCAGCTACCTCATAGCAGAACCATTCAGCAATGCTAATCAAAGAAGTAGAAATGCTAACACTATTTCGCAAAGCTATATATATTAGAAGTAAAAATTCACCCATTCAGCATTCAGCAATCAAACTCGGTAAACGCAAGGCTCATTCAAACGTTGAAGTTCTAATTAATGGTGCAGCATTTGAAAAGACAAAAAGTTTGGAACTTTGAGTTACCCTTTGATGTAGCAGATCGATGGTGAAAGACCCAGATGCAATTTTGAGCTGAAGCAGCGAGTTCACCGGAGGAAGGGGTCCGGGGGCACCATGAGACGGCGGAGACAAAGGAAGAAGGGTCGCCGGAGAGCTCGAAGAGTTGGCGGAAAATGGAACCGATGCGAGTCTGTTTGTGAGAGAGAGGAGAAGGGAAGTGAGTGATGGAAAGGAGAGAGGAAGCAGCGTAAGCGATCCATGAGTATCCGGCGAAATCGGGGAGGAAATCGATGGCGGAAGAAGGGGAAGGTGACGGTGGAACGACGTCGGATCGGTGGAGTTGGAGTGGCAAGTGATCGATGGGATTAATAGAAGAAGAATTTCTTTGATTCATGGTTTTGTTCAGAGGAATGGATTCAAGAATTTAGACATTGAAAATTGAAAGCAGCTCATGCTTCAGCTCAAGAATCTAAAGTTTTTAACCATCACTCACCGGGTTGCAATTTCAGAATCTAATGTAGTTATTTTATTTTGATTAAAAAATAATTAAACTGACAAATAAACCTCTTAAAATTAGGGTTAGTTTAGAGAAACCTCAGTTCTCACCGTCACTCACTCAATTAGGGTTAGCAACCCCTTTCTCAGTTCTCACTTCCTCTGTTCCTCAGCTCTTCACTCTCAGTTTCTCTTCACTTCACGTCTTCACCCTCAAAAAGAACAGAGCTCTTCCTGTTTCCCCCAAAAAAAACCCTAGCCTCCTCCACCGCCGCCGCCGTCCGTCGCGCCCAAAAGCTTCGTCTGTTCGTCGTGCTCCAGCCCCTCTCCTCGTTCCCCGGTTCCTCGTCCGTTCTTCTCGCTGCTCAGTCGCGCTTTGCCCGCCGTCTCTCGTCGTGCTCGTCGCCGTCGTCCGTCGTGCTCGTCCCTCGAAGGTAATGGCTTCTTGTCCGTCCTGCTCGTCGAAGCTTCTTCGTTTTTTTTCATTTTTTTCAGAAATCATATTGAAATACTGAATGATTAGCTTTAGATCTGCACACTGCTGTAGTTCTTCATTTTTTTTTTGTTCAGAAATCATATTAACAATCCTCAATGCTCACTGCTCACTGGTCAGTGGTCACTCCTCATTCCTCAATGTTCAGAAATCATGTTTTGTTCTTCGTTGAATTTTTAATGGCTACTCTGAGTTTGTTTTGTTCAGAAGTCATTTTTTTGTGCTCAATGCTCATGCTCTTAAGTGTTGCTCTGTTTTTGTTCTGATTGATTTTTGACTCTGATTGCATGTCAATTGAACTCTACGCTATGAGAACCGTGTGTTTGTTTATTAAAACTTAAAAAGGAGAATGGGACTTGTAATTGAAACAGCTTGTTTGGGTTGAATCACAAACTGTTCTGTTTCCTTTGTTAACAAATATGCACTTAGTTGGAAAAAAGCTTGAAAAATTGAAGTTGTTTTGGCTTCTTTGTTGATTGGTTATAGGCAGAAGTTGTTTTGGCTTCTTTATCATTCTTATGCATTCTGGATTTTGATTTTATTCTGATTTTACAATTGTCATGGTGTTCTAATTGTGGAGAGAATCACAAACTACATACTGTTCTGTTTCCTTGGTTAACAAAATATGCACTTAGTTTGATGTTGATGTTAAGGGTACAGTGTGGGGACTGGGAAGTTATGCAAAATGGGGGATGGGGCGGGGACCATGTTGGTTTTACTCTTTTCCTTATCTCTTTGTGTTTGTCTCACCATGAACCTTTGTTTTCCTCACAAGTCATAACTGCCAGAGTCTCCATGGCAGAAAGGAGCAAGGAGCTTCTTCACTTGGAGCACAAGGCCACACCCCTCTCATCCTTAGGTCTATTTTTTTCTCCCTTTTCTTTTTTCTTTTTTATTTATTTTATATATATTTTGCTTTAGATATCTTATTGTTGAAGTTTGATTTTTTATTTTTTATTTTTTTCACTTTTATGCAGAATCCACACTTCTTGTTTGTAACGGCAAAAGAGAACAATGCACTCAAGCTAAGATACTTCCCCCTAATGGCACTCCTCTTACTTCTCCTATTCCCAAAAGCCAACGTACTGTTTCAAATTCATCTCAAGTTCTTATATTTTTAAATTTTATTTATTTATTTATGGTGGAAGTAGGACCTATGCTAATAATTAAGTTCATTTTTGTTTAATAACACTTGGCTGTTATTATTCTTGTCGTATTTATTTATTTAAGTATTTAATTATTCATGTTGGGTTTTGAATAGTAGTACTATTATTATTGAAGGTAGAAATAATTAAAGTTCTCAATGAAATATTTGATTATTGGTAGTTTTAATTGTTTAATAATTTGATAATAGTTATCTCTCATTGTTAGTAAATCATATAATTGAGTAAAAGTGAATGATTGGTAGATCTATGCGGCCTTTTCATTAGTAGTTGAGATTAGTCCATATTCTACCAGAAGAAATTTTCTTTTGAAACATTGTGCAGTATGGAATCAGATGATATTGTTCTGAAATTGTGAATGCGTTATCTTTTCTAGATTTTGAATTTGATTATGTTATTCCTGGTTATTCAGCTGGAAATATTAGAGTAACTGGACAAATGAGAGAAAGATTATTACTAACTGTGTCAATTGCTCTGAAATTTATTACTTTGCTCTATCATCATGTTTATTTGACAGCTGTGAACTAACAAACTCTTATCCTCGCATTCTCTCCGTTTTGACTCTCGCCCTCTCCTTTTCCTTTCATCACTTCCCCACAAGCTTGAGCATATAGATAATATTTATCAAGCTTAGAACATAAATAACCTATAGAAGATATTATTTGATATTATGAGATATTTAAGGATAAACTACTTCTCTAAGACTCACCCTCAAGCTAAAGTTACTAAGCTCTAAGCTTTTTACAATAATACTTGTGAAAATATAATATGAAGACTAAAGAAAGGCCATCTGTATCTGCTGGAAACATGTCAGGGCCAGCAAGAACTGCTGAAGATGTGCAGGTGCCTGTTGCGACTTCTGGAGTTGTGCAAGGGGTAGCTGGGACTGTTGGTGACTTGCTGGGACTATCCAGAACTGCTTGGGCCAGTAAGGAGGTAAGGAACCTAGGAAAGCGACTTGGTTGAGCAGTCATCGTCTTTCAAAGAGGCCATAAATAGCATATAACTGGCAAAGACTGTGAATGACAATATTACCGTTGGTATGGTTCACAATGGGAGGTTGGAAGGAAAACACAACCCAATATTCATCACTTTGGCTGCGTTTGGTTCTGAGAACAGAACAAGATAAGACAGAACATTGAGAACAAGACACAATGGACAGAGACACAAAGATTAATGTTCTTGTATTTTGTTTGGTGATAAAACTAGAACAAAATATAAAAGTCTAATTTACTCTTATTTTTTCTATACAAAAATTTAGGAAGAAAAATATGACGAAAAACATAATTTTGAAAATTTGGTAGAAATATTGAAAGAAAAAATGAAAAATAAATTGTCTCTTGTTAGTGTTTCTGTGTCCTTGACAAAAAGGACGCAAAATACACTAATTTAGTGTCCCTACACGCATTGTCTCTGTCTATGTTTTATCTATCAAACATAATTTGTATCTCTGTATCTTCAATGTTCCGTGCCTATAAACAAACGCACCATTGTGCCAAGAGGATTAGATACCAAAAGTAAGAATAGGGAGATGCTGGAGGAGGTTACACAGACTTGCACTATTAGAAGCAGGAGATCAATACTCAAAATAGTCATGGCACCCATTTGGGATAAATCAAGTTTGATACTGTAGTGGACTAGCGGCTTGATCAAGGAGATAAACACATATGCAAAGATAGCACAAAGAGGTGAGCATTGAGGTGTCAGTAGCTGCAGGAGTTGGCAGCAGAATACAGTGGTTGATGTGCCCTCAGGCACTAGTGGAAGTAAAGTCGGTGACTTGTTTGTCAGAGATATGTTGAATGTGGCAACACGTGGCTTGTCGAAGAGCAACACTGTTGACAAGGTTGGAGAGGTTGGGCATTGCTGGATGCCAAGGGTGTGGTCTTTGGTCAGATTTGACAATGGTGGACGGCAGCAGCGCCGTAACAGTTTTCAAGGAGGATACCATGTCTTTGATGTTATATTAAGATTCATGGTTACTCAGCTGGAAATATTAGAGTAATTAGACAAGAGAGAGAGATTATTACTGATTGTGTGAATTGTTATGTATCGTTAAAAGGAAAAAGGCCAACATATATAGAGAGGAGAGTGATAAATCTAGAGTACCTTCTCAACTACTCTCCATAAATGCACCGTCCAAATTACTAACCACTATCTAACAATGATATCTCTCTTCATATTTCAACAGATTACTCTTGTTTGCTTCTAGTGTCTCAAGCCTATTTTATTATTCATTCAGATTGCTTAATTGGACTCAATATGATATGATATGCTTTTATAAGTTTTACAATCATGCTGATGCATATGGCATTCATAACCCCCAATTACATTGCCTGCTAGTGAGATGAATCATGATACTTTATAATTGTGAATAAGTTAATGAGCATTGCAGTTGGACTTGGATCTCAATAGGGATATAGTTATTCTCTGCTAGTGCCAGAGTTGTTGCCCATAAGTGTGTCTGATACGTGCTTCAAAAGTTTGTGTCATGAATAGTTTAAGTATTATTTAGTAGTTATTAGTTTATATTTTTTAAATATTAGAGTGTTTAATATAATTTCATGTACTTTAATTTTATTTATTTAGTTAGTAGATTGTGTTTTATGTCAGTGGGCATAGGGTTTTCTTTATTTTAACCTAATATGAGGTTGTAAATATTTCCTAAACTATTGTAGTCGTCATTGAGAAATTAGAGGTGTGAAAAACCACTTTTTTGGTTTTGAAACCATGACATGGACAAGTGAGGTCGAGTGAGTCACTCTCTTGTTGCATCAGAAAATTGGATAGAAGATTGAGTGATTCCCTTCGATTCAATTCTCAAATTATAGTGTTGACAAGTTAAGTTGAGAGAATCCTTTTGTTGTTGCATCAAAAAATTGGATAAAAAGTAGCGTAATTCCTTTTGTATTCAATTTCAACCTATTCTGTTGTTTTCTATTTTAATTTCAATTTATCTTTTTATTCAATTTCAGTGTTTATCTTTTTGTTTATCCTTCGTTTCATATCAGTGTCTGACTTTGATGTGGTCTTATTCTTAATTTATTTTGATTTGTGTTCTTAGTTGGCGCTTTCAAGTGCAATGCCAAAAGGATTGTCTGCATATTCCAAGCTATTGTTATAACATAGAAGCGAACTAGTTTAGGCTGGGAAATCAAAATTTGTGATCTTATATTTGTAGTTATGGCAATGAAATAAGAACCTAAATATTTGATGGCAAAATCTGTTTCATTGGTCTGTGGGATTTTTTTGATTAGATTTTCTCTGCTTGTTCACATGTTTTGTTGTTTTACTGTTCTACATTTTTAGTATGGGGTTAGTCCCTTGTTCTTAATTAAGTAGTTGTTGATGTTATCAGTAGAAGATAACTGAATGCTTTTATTGTTGATATACATGATAATGATTTTCTTTTTCACAATATTTCACTGCGGACTTTGGTGTTCAAATGAAACTACCTAGTTAATACTTAGTACAAGTGAATATTATAGTTGTAATCACTGAACTAGTACTTTGAGTAGAGCATAGCCCTAAGATGGAATCACAAAATTGAGCTGCAATATTTTTAACCTAACATGACCTTTTTTTTTATTTTGTATTGATGCAGTTTTAGGGAAGGTTAAAGATTTCTTAGGAGTGATGTCAGAAGCAAATAAGCGGCTGGAACTTGATGCGAAGGTTCAAATTTGAGTTCTGATTGAAGCCATATTTTTATTGTTTCACAACCATTTTCTCCCTTTGTTCGCCTATTTATTTTCTTGTTGCTTTGTTTTGAAAATTTGTAGGATCATCCTGAGAGTTACAATATTGAAGAGCTCACTGGAAATGAATCCAAAGTTATTGAAATGGTAATTCATTGTTCAATCCATGTCATATCTTCTATGTATGATTCGTGCTACTGACCTGCAAATAGTTGATTATTGCATTGGTTTTTTTGCTCAATCTTTTTCTTTTTAAGGATTTGATGCTTGGTGTTGCGGATCTTAATACGCCTGAGGCTGTGGCTGCTGCTGAATCAGCAATTTCCAGTTGTCAGCCTGCGATTTCATTGGCCGCTGATGGCAAAGACACGGACACAGATTCAGATGAAAGCAGTGCTGAAGATGATAACGAGGATGATGGAATCAGAAGTGGTGATGCTGAAAATGATGGTAGAAAGCCTTCATCTCTTGATGATGAAAAACGAAAGGGAAATCATAATTCCAAAAAACGAGCAAGGATAGTTGAGCTCTCCTGAACTCGATGGTGTGTGGTAACTGGTAAGGGGTTATGAGAACTAGATGCATGAGTTGGCGTATATTGTTGTATGTACTTACTAAGATGATATCAGCAAGAATCAAAATGCATCTTTTACATCTAGGGTAGGAATATATTGTTTGATTTTGGCTTACGTTTGAGATCAAACAATAGCAGCCTCCATATCTGAGTTAATTTAGTGGTAACTCCTCAATGAGCTATGCATGTATTTATGCCCTTAATGGCAGATATGCTCTTGCTAAATTTCAGTGTTTTTAACTTTTAGAGCCATTTTCCATGCAATATGTTAATTTATGCAACCTGTTAATTTTCAAAACAGCCGTGTTTCTACTACAAGTTATAGCAAGTGATGAGTTTAATTTTGATGTATTGACAGTGTAAACGTTTTACGCAGTTGTTTATTTTTCGTTTTTTTGAATGATCATTTACAAGGTTAATGTGAGAAGTATTATTTTTGCTGATATCGGGTTATATAATTGGATGTAAGTACAAAACTGTTTTACACTGATATCAAAATTAAATTCAGCAATTGATAACAAAATGAATAGTGTAGTAGTTTCAAATAGGTATGAAGTTGCAAACTTAGATAGTCACCAATAAATTTCATGAATGGGGTGATTTCCCTTATGTATTTTTCAGCTTTGTCTGATAAAGTAGTATATTAATCCAAATATAGCACCTATATACTATATAGCATAGTTGACATGACATTTTCTAAAATTAAAGGAAAATGTATTTCAATTTTTAAACGTAGTATTTTGAAACTAGCGAGGATATGAATCAGTAATTGAGGCTTTATTGACTGATTCTTGTGCTGGTCCTTTTGTCCATGTGTTTGATCCTGTATTCAGCAAAAGTGCAGGTTCTGAAGGTACTGCGAGTGTGACCGAATGATTATTAAGCATGAGTAAAACTGTAGCCATGGTTGGTCTATCAGCTTCATTTGCTTGAACACATAGTAAAGCAATGTGGATGAATCTTATTATTTTATTCTGTGAACTATTTCTTAATGAGGTATCTACAATGTTTGAAATTGTCCCATCCTTCCAATTTCTCCATGCCTGCAAGAATTTTCTCAGATTAGTATCCTTTTATTAATTTGTGCTAACAATTAATCTTCCGAGCCCTTGCTATTAGGTCTGTGTGGTAACTCTTAAGGTACAAATAGATAAGGAAGGCATAATGAGAAAACAGTGTGATATTCAGGTGCTATATATCCACTACATAACAAGATAGGTAACATAGTGTCAATTAGTAAGCTTAATGATATTAATACTAAAGGAAAACTAAGTAGATTTTAATATATACTTACTAAGTTCCAACAATTCTATTTGTATTAGAGTGAGTTTGACTTGTAGCAAATAGTTTCGCAGTACCAAAATCTGATATCTTAGGATTCATCTTTTCATCTAAAAGAATATTTGCTGCTTTGAGATCACGATGAATAATACGCAATCGAGAATCCTCATGAAGGTAGACAAGGCCTTGAGCAATACCTCCAATGATTCTGTGGCAGCTTTCCCAATCCAAATTTGCTCTCTTGCTGGGATCTACACATGTATATATTCAAAGCACATGAAATTTAAAATGATTTCATTAAACTTAATTTGAAACCAAAATGAAAAAAATAGAGGTATTTAAACCTACCAAATATAAAGTAATCAAGACTTTTATTGGATACAAATTCATAGACGAGTAACCTTTCCCTTCCTTCCAAACAAAAACCAAGTAGGCTAACTAAATTTCGATGTTGAAGCTTAGCCAGTAACAACACTTCATTCTTAAATTCTAGGTCTCCTTGACCAGAACTCCTTACCAACCTTTTTACAGTCCATTAATGAGAATACCCTAACAAATAAAAACATACAATATATATATAGCCAGAAATTATTTGTCAGGAATATATATATATATATATATATTGTTATTTTTTTTATTTTTTTAAATATAGATTTTGTAGATGACTATTTTTCGTATGCTCAGTTAGAAAATCATCTCTTCAAAATAAGATGCAGGCACACTCAAAAGTGATAATCATATTATTTGACAATATTATAGCAAGTTTTAAGAATACAAAACATAAACAACTTATCATTAAGAAATTCTGTGGTGGCTATTATTATAGTAGTTATGACACTTTAGTAACATTTAAAAATTATAGTTAAAGTTAAAGTCACATTTTTTTTACTATTTGGCTACGCTTTTTAATTTGAAAAAAAAAGTGTGATCAAATAAAAAATGTGATGTTAAGTTTTGAAACTTTTTTTTGGTGTTTTATCAAACTTTCATTGCCACCACAATCATACCATAGTGATCTTATAATTCACCTATCTAATATTACTACTATAACAGACTTTGTAAACAGCCCCAAATCCACCTTGTCCAAGCTTATTAGCATCAGAAAAGTCATTTGTAGCGTCTCGTATACTCTCCAAGTTAAATTGTAATGACTCAACAATTTCCATATCTTCAGTGTTATCATCCTTTGGTGTTTGACATGGATGACAATTTAAATTAACCGGGTAATTCCCAAAATTGATAGAAAAAAAATGCGAGTCTTTTTATGTTATAAGAATACATTGTACTTTTTTAGTATTAAGCAGTGTTTAAAAGTAACTTTTTCAAACACAAATTAAAAGAGAGTTAGAGATAAACAATACATAATTTTGTTTGGTAGTTGAAGTATGTATAAAAAGTTTTCTATTTTAAGCGGAATATTTTTTATTTTCTGTCGTATAAAAAAGTGAAAATAACGGAAAAGAAAAACCTAGAAAAAACACAAATAAAAATTTGTCCTACATGTTAAAATTGCTATTAAGAATTAAATCAAACATTGAATGAAGTCATAGATCAAATTAAACATTTCAACTCACTTGAATTGCTTTTCCTTTGCTTCCTCTTTCTTAGATACCTGCTGCGGATAAAAATAAACATGAACATAATCACAGCCACTATAGGTATTGTTATGGCGATGACTAGTACTGAAGTGTGGCTCTTTCCTGCAAAATTTCATATATAATCTTTAGTGGGACATAAGATTAACATCAATTTCTTAATTAGATACTTGTAATAAGCCGGTCCATTGTCCATCCGGTCGAATATGCTGCGATTCGAGTATCGCAGCATGCATAGTTCGTCGTTGTACCACCCGATAGCCACCTTGCGATTCGGACAAACCGCCGTGAGATTGGCTCTGGATTGGTTTAGGCAAGTTCGGCACTGCTCCGGCCTAATGTCTCCTCTATATAGTCCAATGGCGTACACTCTGTTTGGGTACTCGCCGTATGAGACGTTGTAGAAACCGTAATCGATTTTTTTGTTGTTGAGAATATTTGACATAAGAGTGTTGAAGTTGGTATGGTAGGTGCTATTGGTTGTGTAGTTGCCTTCAATGTCTATGGTAATGCTATGCTCATCACAGAAGTATTGGAACTCCTGCGAAGTTACTGAAGCGTGTGATTCAGATGCTAAGTTACTAGCAGCGAAGAGAAGGCAACATAGAAAGGACAATGTCCTTAAAGAAAGAAAGATCTTCATGGTTGTGTTATGGGAATAAGAAGTGATACATGGGGAAGTGTTTCTTTAATAGAAAAAATTTAAGGTCAATTATAATGTACATCTGTAAAGAATAATGCTACTGTATATCAAAATTAGTCTTCAAAGCCGGTCACATTATAAAATATATGTTCAAATATAAATACATATTAAAATAAAATTAAACTACACGTATATTTATAATACATTTATAACTGATTTTAGTGTATAAATAATAATTTTTTATATATAAATTTGCATAAAATTAAAAGAGTAGATATTTTTTGTTCATGTATTTTTTGACATGTGTCTATCTTTCTGTGATTGGAAGTTGGCTCCCATCTTGGTTTTGGAGTCTGAAGATGAGGAAAGTCTATTTATTTAAAGTTTGTTCACGACTTCACGGTTCACCTTTATATATTAAAATTTGGTTTTTATACAGGTCTCTCAAAACCGTTACAGTATTTATTTTATTCTGTTAATTCAAATAACTCAATAAACTTTTTTTAATATTTTACAATAATTTTGATCTTACAGTTAAATATACATTTTACACTTTTCAAACATTTTTTATTTTTAATATTGGGTTAACAATAGTATTTTTTTAAAGAGTAGTGCTAGGGAGTCAATAACCTAAATGTACAATATATACAATTGGCTAAATCTTTGATTTATGAATAAAATGAACATCACCTATACTATCCAGAATAACCATCCGGATACCAGGGATAACCATCCGTATACCAGGATAATAAACATCTCATGTTATAAAAAACTAATTTTGAGTTCACCAAAGTTCGAACTCTTAATACTTTCTAAACCTTCATTGTACACATTATACGCTTAGGTCATTGGCTCCTTATACTTTTTCTTTTTTAAATTGTGATCTACTATGGTATTTTTCTAAAATGTGGAATGATTTAATTTACAAAGTACAAATCAGACTGCCCGATTTTTAAGAGATACCAAACTCGGACCGTCTGATTTTTGTACTTGGACTGTCCGATTTGTGTTTGGAGTATACAAATCGGACGGTCTAATTTGTGTACTCCAAAATTTTTTAATTTTTCACCAATTTGTGTACCCCAAACTTTTAAAATATTTTAAACACAAATTAAACCGATTTGTATGCCTTCCATAATTTAAAAAAATACAAAAAATTATCACGATAAAATATAACACTCATCCTACTTCTATATCCAAATTTTTTAAGTGTCTTTTCAAGCTTACATGTTTAAAGGTTAAAAATCACCATAAATCATTAATCCCCGCTGCCGCCGCCTCCCTCTTCTCCCCTTCCTTCCCCTTTTCTCTCTTCCAACTCCAGCAGAGGCACCACCGCCGGCATTGCTTCTCTGTTCTCCACATCTCCTACGCCGTTCACCTTTTGCGTCGCCGCTCCCGTCTCTCCCTCTTTGGCTGCTGCAAGCGTCTCTTCCCGCTTGCCCGTGTCGCTGCCGCCAGCGTCTTTTTGCCACTGTTGGACAAACTTTTGAACCTGTCACTTGACCGGTTCAGTTCTCGCAACCTTACTCTCTCATCCACTCACACTCACTCTGCGTCTCTGCTTCGCCTCTCAGACCTCCTCGCCGCCACTTCCTCGTCTCCACTGTCCCTCGACATCGCCTCTCAACACTCGGTTTGTGGCCTCGCCTCTTCCTCTGAGCCTCCGCGTCTTGCCGACTCGCCGTGCCTCTCTCTGTCGCCGTCAGTCCTTCACGGTCCCACTGCGTTGCCCCTCCCTTTCCGTGGCCAATTTACTGTCCATCTGCAGTCAGCAGGTAGGCCGTTGCCATTACCTCTGCTCTTTTTTCTTTTTCTTGATGATATAATGTGATTTTAGGTTTAGGTTGGGTCTTTTTGATACAAGTTTAGCTGTGATTTTGGTTTAGGTTAGGTATTTTTTAAAGGGTCAAGTATATTTTTGTCTTGAAGTATGTCAAAAGGTTGAAAAATATTAGCTTTTATTTTATTTCAATTTTCTCCTAAAAATTTTTTATTTGCATGAAATGTACCAGGAAGCTAATCTTTTAAGAAATTTAGGATTAATTCAGCAACAATTTCTTAAGTAACCTTTTCACACAAGCAACTGGCCCCTAATTGTCAAATTGCTAAATTGGTCATAAATTTCTTGAAAATTTAGCTGTTGGGGTAATTTGATGCAAGTTGAAAATTTTTAGACAAAATTAAAACAAAATAAAATTTAATATTATTTTTAAAAGTTTTAACAAACTTCAGGACAAAAAGTATATTTAACCTTTTTATGAACTATTGGCAGCTAGGTTTAGTTTGATTGTTATTTTTTAGCATATGCATTATGTTGTATTAGACTAGTTAAGGGTAGATTGTGTACTTTTTGACATGAATTTGTCTATTTCTCAGGTATGACAATTTGTCTTCTGAAACTCTGTTTATTACTATTTAAACTATGTTTGAATTATGGATAAAGACAATGTTTATTTCGATTTAAGTATTGACGACAATGAAGATTATGCTTGTAATATGGTTGAAGAATATTTAAGTCCCTTTTTTTTAATTTTTCTTTGAAAATCCATAGATATCCACTCTGATCCGGGATTGGGTGAGGAATTGGTACCCGTCACTCGTCAATAGGAATGGCAGCAGTACGTACTGCGGGTACCCGCTCCGCCCCTATCCGGTCGGGGCAAGTTTGAACCCAACTCGGAGCGGAGCGGGTCTGAATCGTGGCGGGTCGATGAGTGGGGCGGGACGGAGTCGGGTTCAGGCTAAACCCGCCCCTACCCACCCCGGAGTGCATATATAATCTTTTGATTAATTTTTTAAAAACTATTAATAAAATATTTTAAGATAATAAATATGGATAAAGTAGTTTAAATTAAAATTTTTTATTCTAATCATAAGTACTAATTTAAAAATAATATATCTATATTTATTATCTTCAAAAATTTTATTGATTTTTTTTGAAAGACTAATATATCAAAAATATAAATTATTAAAATTTTTATTTTAAAAAAATTAAAATGAGATTCAAATTTAAAATTTTTAAATGAAAGAAAAAGACTATATCGTTTGAATTATAGTTCATTGACTAAATCATCAGAATTTATTTATGCTTTAATAAAAAAAACATTATAATTGGACACTTTAATTTGATGAGTCATTGTTATTTGACTTATTTCTCAATTTAATCTTGGTGAATTATATGGTACATATCAAGTTGATATAGAGAGAGAAATTGATGCAGTGAGAAATTGACACTTATGACTGTGAATCTGATGTTGACGTCAGATGGAGCAGTAATTTGTTGGCAATGAGCGACTTGGTGGTTGTGAGCCGTGAGGCTTCCATATTGGCTTGAAGAGTGGATCTCGATCATGAGCCTTGTTTTGTGTGGGTCAGCATTTTATTGGGTATTTAACAATGGTTGCTGCAAAAATACAATAATGGGCCTTGAATTGTTTGCAATGTGGGGCAATATCCTCTTTTTGTTAGTTTGCTTGCTTGGGAGAGTCGCCTACTTTGTGTGCTTCTGCAGTACTCAAGGGATTAGTCATTAGACTTCCGGCCTGATAGATATCCTGGTGCAAACAAAAAAAAAAAATCAACACATTATTATTGCTCAAAAAAAAAAAACATCAATACATTATTGTTGTGTGTGATAAAATGAAGATAAAAATCTACAAATTAGTTATACTAACATTGTTTCATGTCTATCTTCATAGGAAATATAGATACAATTACACATGTATATTATTTGGTTAGTAAAATATTAATTTTTGAAGAATATGGTTATACACAAACATACATAAAATTCGTGTATTTAGTGTCTTTAAAAAAAATGAGATATTGAGACACATTAAATAAGGCACATATTTTACATTTTTATCCATAATTATTTTTTGGGTTAAGTACGATTTTGGTCCCTAACGTAGAGGACGAAAATTTTTTTCGTCTCCAGCCTTTTTTCGCCTATAAAATACTCCCGAAAGTTTAACTTAATCTTAAAATCGTCTTTTTTACCAAATCTTTTTATTTTTATTACCAAATTATTCCTAATTAAAAAATATATAAAAAAAAAAGAAAAATGGGTTAAAGGGCTGGGAAGCTCTTCACACGAGGGGTTCAGGGAAGAAGCGGGATAAGGGAAGGTGGGGAAGGAAAGGAGAAGGGAATCCGCCGCAGTCGCTGCTCGTCATCGTTTGGCCGCTGGATCTCTCCGCTGCTTCTGCTTGATCTCGCCGCTGCTCCGCTGGTTCGAGGCAAGAACAGGGAAAGGTTTCAGTGGTTTTATGATGGTGGGTGGAGGAGAGGCCGACGATGACAGTGGAGCTCAAAGAAGATGGCGCGAACTGAAGGTGAGCCGGGGGAGAAAAAGAGGGCTTCGTGCTGTGACGGTGGCACTAGGGTAGCGCAAAGTAAAAAGAAGAAAAGGGTGGCGGCGCTATGATGGCTGATCAGTCAGGGGACAGTGAACAGAGGAGAAGAGAAAACAGGAGAGAAAGAAGAAAAGAGAAAGGAAGGTGGTTTGGGTGGCTTGCCGACTTCTGCTTCTACTTCCATTCTTCTTTTGCTTCTTTCTTAGAATATCACCTTTATCCTGAACCCTAATTTCTTTTTTCTCCTCTTTTTTCATTCTCTTTCTAGATCTTTCATCCTCCTCCTCTTCCTTCTTTCTTCCTTTCTCCCTCTTCCTTTGCCATTGTCGTTTCTCTCCACCCTCCTTTCTTCCTTCTTTTCTTCTCCCGCTCTTCCTTCCTTCTTCTGCTTCTCCCTCTACCTTCGTGTGCATTTCCTCATTCTCTTCACGTCGCCCTCTACTTTTCTCTTCTCTCCTTTGCATCACTTTTCGCGTCACCATCGTCGTTATCATTGCATTTTTATTTCATCTCTGTCATTCTTCAGCTTCACCTTTCTAGATCTGAGTTTATACCGATTTCACTTGCCACCTGTTGTCTGCCTTTGTATCCACGACTACAACTTTCATCCTCCTTCTCACTTTTGTTTTTGTTTTTTTTTTTTAAAGAATTAGAAGAAAATTATTTTTTTAATTTGAATTATTTAACTGATGTTTGAATTGGAGTTGTTGATTTTGATAATTTGAATCATTGGGGATGAGAAATTAGTAATGAAGACAGTGGTAGTGGTGAAAATTAGTGTTGAGGGCGGTGGTGCCGTGGTGGTGATAGAAATCAGTGGTAAAGTGATTTTGACTGAGGTAAATTTGACTTTTAAGTGAGACAGATGTGTCTTGTATATTATTACCAAACATAATATAAAATTAATGTATCTTTATGTCTATGTGCCTTTGTGTTTTTGTGTTTCTGTCTATTATTTTGTATCTATTGTTACTAAACGGAGCATTATGGATAAATATTGTTAGTTTTAGGGGTAAGTACGATTTTGGTCCCTAAAGTTTAGTGCCAGAATCGAAATCGTCCCTCTTGTATTTTTGGATTTAAAATCGTCCTTAACGCTTTTTTTCGTATTAAAATCGTCCTTTTTTTTTTTTTGGACAAAAATACCCCCCCCCCCCCCCCCCCCCCCCCCCCCCCGGGTCTCCCCTTCCCCCCTCCCTTTCCCTCACCCCACCCCCACCCTCCGGTCTCCCCACCCCCTCCCGGTCTCCCTTTCCTCCCTTCCCCTCACCCCACCCCCACCCTCCGATCTCCCCTTCCCCCTCCCTTTCCCCCACCCCTCCCGGTCTCCCTTTCCTCCCGCCCCCTCCCTCACTCCCCCCCCACCTCTGGTCTCCCTTCCCCCCTTCCCTTCCCCCACCCCTTCCCGGTCTCCCTTTCCTCCCTCCCCCTCCTTTCCCTCACCCCACCCCCACCCTCCGGTCTCCCTTCCCCTCTCCCCCTCCCTTACCCCCACCCCACCTCCGGTCTCCCTTCCCCCCCCCTTCCCCCCTCCCGTTCCCCCACCACCCGCCTCCCGGTCTCCCTTTCCTCCCTCCTCTCCCCCTCCCCGTCTCCCCTTTCCTCACCACCACCACCCACCCTAAACCACAACCACCACCAAAATTCAACAAATGCAGCAAATCAACAGCAAAAACAGCAAAATTCAACAGCAGAATCAGAATAAACAGAAGAGAAAAAAATTCAACAGCAAATTCAACAGCACCCTCATTTTCTTCCCTTTCTCTGGCTTCTTCCACTTTCCCTCCTCCCTCTCCCCAACACCACACCAACACCAACAAAATAAATAAAAGAAAAAATTCAGATCTGGGAAGGAGAAAGGGCTTCGCACGAAGGGGAGGGGCCTGGACGCGGCGGCGGCGCTGGGTTGGGTCGCCATGGCTCGTCGATGGTGGAGGCTACGGGTTAGTGGTTCGGCCATGGGAGGTTGGTTCGCGATGGTGGTTCGACGTTGAGAGGACGTGAGGTGGAGAGAGAGGGTAGAGGGTCGCGGGGGTGGTTGGCTGGGTTAGGGTTCGGACAGGGGTGGTGACGGGTTGGGACGCTGGTAAGGCGCAGTGGCGAAGGTTGGGTGGCAACGCCGTCACTGTGAGGGGTGCGGCGGCTGTTCGGTGGCAGAGGAGAGGAGAGTGGGGCAAGGGGACAAAGAAGAGATGAGAGAAGAGGAAGAAGAAAGGGGAGAGGGGGAAAGGTGGTGTCATGGTGGCTCGCTGGCGATTAGGGTTGCTGGCGGCGCTGTGGTGATGGGTAGGGTTTGGTGGTTTTATTAAAGTAGGGGTAGTTTAGGAATAAAACAAAAAATTTTATTAAAAAGGACGATTTTAATACGAAAAAAAACGTTAAGGACAATTTTAAATCCAAAAATACAAGAGGGACGATTTCGATTCTGGCACTAAACTTTAGGGGCCAAAATCGTACTTACCCCTTAGTTTTATTTATTTTGATTAAATTTTATTTATCAAAATACCTTTTAACAAATTATTTTTTGTTGATTAAATTGTATTTTTACCAAAATATTTTTAAAATTTTTTTTTAATGATTAACTTATTTTTTTAAAGATACCTTTCAATAATTTTTTAATTATTAAATTATGATTATACCAAAATTTTTATTAACAATTATTTTTATACTTTACTATTAATTTTTTAATATCAATGTATATTATTTTAACATTAAACTAAAAAAATCTTACTACTATTAATATGTATAACAATTAATATTAATAAATAATTTATTTCATACAACTATTAAAAATTATTAACAATTTTATGAAAACTTAAAAAACAAGTTGAGATGAAAACATCTCAAATTTAAAAAAATTAATATCTCATTCCTTCACATATTTACAAAACAAGTTCCTTAATAATTCAAAAAATTATTAAAGGATATCTTAAGAAAAAATAATTTAATTATTAAAATTTTTTTAAAGAATATTTTGGTAAAAATACATTTAATCAGTAAAAACAATAAATTGTTAAAAGATATTCTGGTAAATAACATTTAATTACAAAAAAAATAAAATTTTTATTAAAGGGTATTTTTATAAATTTTTTTTTTGAAAAATGGATAAAATTAATGTTGGTTAACACAAAAAAATTTTAAATAGATTAAATATAAAATTTTTTAAAAGTTAGAAAGAAGGAGAGTGTATATTATATCATTATGTTATAGTATAAAATATTTTATGATATAATTTTTTATTTGAAGTCTTATATAGGTTATGTTAGACCTAATTATAAAATAAAAAACTTATTTATTATTATTATCTGAATTATCTAAAAAATTATTTAAAAATCAATTAAAATCATTACCCCCGTAATTAATAAATTTATCACATGATGGCATGATACCATGATGCAGTCTAATTTTATTCACCTAGTAAAAAAATTTAGCGTTTGCAAAAAACGTCTAGCTCAATATTAATACAAACATAATAACGGAGCCCACTTTCATCCACCCTTTTCCTTTGAAGTTAGATAGCTAAACCGCCAATAAGCCTCAGCTCAACTGGCATATAGTCCTCTTTCTTACCAAGAAGTTTTGGGTTCAAGCCTCATATAATATAATTCGGAGTTGTCAATCTATAATGACCCTTTAATCTTTTTAGTTGTCTCCGACTCTCTGTGGTACTGGTAATTAATAAGTCCAAACTAAAAAGAAAAAAGAAGGAAGGAAAGACTATTAGATAAATTCATGTAATAATTATATTTTTCAATTAATATTATTATATATACCAAAAATTAGTTATCAAATAACTATTACATGTAATACATGTTTAGTATCTTATAACTTTTTTATTATATTATTATAAATAAATTTAATTATTTTTATTATATATTTAATTATTTCAATTTTAACTGATTTGATTATTTTAGTAATTAAATATTTATTTAAAAATATTACCTAAATCAACATATATAAATATATATAAATATTTAATGACTAATTTTATAACTAAATTTAGTATACATAGAATATTTTTGTATATTATTTACTAAAAAAATACAATATATATTTTATATTTTATCATATATTTTATAAAATAAATAATTTAGTTACTGATTATTTATATATACAAGACAAAACATGATTATACTTTCTAACATCATATTTGATTTTTCCCCATTGTTGATGGATTGGAAATAACAAATACCCTGATGGACTAATTTGCCTACATAAGTTGCCATATAAGATAAATTCCTTTTAGTATTTTGATAGAATTAGTGACACAAAAAATCAGTAAATTTTTATATATCAAGGGTAACAATTGACAATATTAACATATGTAAGACTAGGTAAAGGCTCATAGAACAAAAACACTAGCAAAATTCTCATGATGCCAAATAAAAGAGAACATGTAAGAGATTTTTTTTTTAATGACAATAAAACTCTGTTTTTCAAGTTCTCAAACCAAATGCAACCCTTTTCTTCTTCCCTTCATTCTTCATCTTGAAGGACTTGGATTCTATAAGATTTTCAAGTGATTTTGCCTTCTTGTTTCTAACTCTTCCTGCCTCTTTCAAAAGCTCAAACAGTCTTTTCCTTTCATCATCAACATCTGGATTTGCAGTTCCAAGTTTTTCTTCTCTCATCTTAAGTATGTACTCCAATATCTCAATGGCATCCTCAACTCTGTACACACCAAAAAAAAGAGAGATTTTCTTATCATATACTAACATGGAATCATATAATTATGTCTTCTGTGCCGAGAAATTCAATACAGCAAAATATCACAAAAGCCCTATAGTGGTCCCTTTTTGAAAGACAAAAAATATGCACTCATGTCACCAACTAATGGAAAAGGAAGCAGTGTCACACTATACATGCCATGAGGAGTGAACTAACAAAATAGTTCTCGAAAGATCACTTCGCTAACGAAACAACTCATGAAAGATTGAAACTTTGTTCGAGATTCCCTATACTTTTGCTCCATTTAACCATTGAATCCAATCAAAATTTAGTTTAAGCCCAATTGACGATTAGATGAATTTGTTAGGCGAAGCTAAACCTTTATCGTATATTTCGTTAACTAAGTGATCTTATGGGAGCTATGTTGGTGCTTTACTAGGCCAAAGAATTGTCCCTAGGCAATGAATGATAATGATGATCTTCCATGATGCAACATTTTGAGTGACTACTAATTTTAGGGTATTGAAGAAATGAAAGCTTCAATGGCACAAAGAATAGATGATTGTAACACAAAATAGCATAAAGACAGAAACATATTGTTCAAGCTAATAATGAAAGATGTGCTTACCTCCCCATGGCATCATAAGTTGCTGCAAGATTGCTATAAACTCCAAGAGTGTCCAAATGGTATGTTCCACACTCCTGCTCCAATATCTCTCTTGCTTCTTCGAAATGCATGGCAGCTTCCGCAATTTTATACAGTTGCACACATGCTAGGCCCATCTGGTTCAACACAAATCCGAAGAACGCTGATTTCCTCTCTCCGCTTGCTCTAAGCTTTGCAATGGCACTCGCAAAAGATTTCCATGCATCACTGTATCTCCCAACCATGTAGAAGATTACTCCTATTTGGGATTCTATTCCTGCCACTGTCCTATATTGTCCGGGGATATTCTCCAATAACTTCACTGCCTTCTGGAGGAGCTTCAGCGCCTCCTCCGGCTCGTTTAAAGCTTCATAGATGGCAGAGATTTCGTTCAATCCACTTGCAATTTCCCCTGGGGTAGTTCCAGGTACAGGTTTGGAGTATATTCTTAACGCATTTTCACAATAGGATTTTGACTCGCGCAATTTTCCTGTCTTGTAGTAGAGGTCGGCAAGGCGAATGTACACTAATGCTATGGAACTGTGACTTTCACCTTTGGTGGTTTTGAACACCGTTAGCGCTTTTTGGTAGGCGAAAATAGCCTCGTCAAAACGACAGAGCGACAAGTAAATATCGCCAATGCTAATGTCAATCGCTGCAACCTCATTGTCCTGCCCATGGGCAATCATCGACATACTAGCAAGGACAAGATGTTCAAGTGCTGGCTCGTATTCTCCCTTCGCCTCGCATATGAGGGCCATAAGACGTCTATCAGCTGCTTCTGTAAGAGAAGCTGGTGAGCAATGCTCCCTATGAATCTCAAGGGTCTTCTTGCAGAATTTCTCAGCCTCATCAAATTGCATGGCTTGAACATGCGCCTCAGCTAAGTATCTATTAACAAAGGAAAGGAATTATTTATGAAGCTAACCATTTACTTCAATCAACTAGTTCCTAAACTCATGTCATTTTTATATTGCTTCTTTCAAGTACAAAACAAAAGAGAGTTTTTTTTTTCTATTGAATACTTTCTTATAGAGTCATCATTCAGAATCCATAACCATGGTTCAAAGCAACAATAATGCTGCATCCAGCACAGAAGGAACTGATTTGAATATGATAGAATAAACAATTGCGCAGTGCATGTGATGCGCCATTATGAGTGCAATGATCAATGGATAATGTATCCATATCCAATGCTCTAATAGGCCAAAACCAACAAAACAATTCATAGGTTGTTGTTTTCAGATCCATATGACCCTTGATCAAATTATTCAGAGACAAAAAGTCGAACTATTTTAAACTACATTTTTCTTTTAGAGGGTCTAGCATCCAACCAAACCACCTAAGAAAAGATTCTACAATATTTTTTTAGAATTTTTTTATAACAGATACTCAACATCATTTCTGCCACCCAACTCAAACAAAATCCACTAACATTGGATATACTAATTAAACTGATCCACTAACTCACTAATCACTAGAATAATAATACATTACTTAATTAACAAACCAACATACATGAGAATTGAGATGATGAGAAGTCCAAAAAGAAAAATAAACAATGTGGGACACCAAAAACAAAGTGGAAATATTTCGCATACTTAATAATATTATATCCTAATCCTTAAACCTTAAAATACCTACAAACTAAATAACAGAGTTTAAAACCAAAACAAAATAAAAGAACGTTTTATGCTCCATCAAAATTAAACTCCATTGTATAAGGCAATGAAATTTTACTATACCTGCAAGTCTCAGCAACTCTCGGGTCAGATCTACCCAAAGCCTCAACTTGGATTTTCAGACCCGATTCATAACACTCAATGGACCTATCCAACTGCCCAATCATTGAATAAGTATCTCCTAACTGCATCAACCCTGAAAACTTCACCATTGCATGACCCGACCCGTTTTCTGCACTATCCGACACCAGAATTGACCGCTCCAGAGTCTCGACCGCTTCCTCTAACCGCCCCAGCCCGCTCAATATTGCAGCAACCACGTGGAGACACGTGGCAAGATCCGGACTTGGACCCGACACCCGCTTGAAATCCTCGGAGGCCCGAATTGCGTATTCTAGGGCTTTCTTCGGGTCCTGACCCGAATGAATAGTGTCTCGGGCCATCTTCAGAAGGAACGGGCCCATGTCTGGGTTGTCAAGGGAGGTATCGTTGTCGTCGACGGCGAGTTTATCCGGCGTTCTCATGGTGGTTCGTTTCGCTGTCGGCGGCGGAGAAGGGTTCAGCTCGCTGGAGGGTTCGTTTTCCGGCGGTTCAATGAGGAAATCGCGAAACGACTGCGTTTTTGATGGGGTTCTAGCGGCGAATAGTCCTGGCATGGTTAAAGATTGAAAACCTAGAATTCAAAATTGGAACTTGGGGCTTCTGGATTTTGGGTTTATGTGAATTGGGGAAAAAAATGTTTTTTTTTTCCTTTCTAAGCTGAATGAGTTGCCCACTATTGAATTTCAGGGTATTGTGTTGAGTGAATTACAGAAAATGAAACTTTTCTTCACTAATTTCAATATTCACAATTCAATTTGTGGGTTTGGGAAAGAAAAATGGAAACTTTATGCTGTTGTTGTAATTCTAATGTGTATGTATGTATATATTGAGTCTAGGTTAGGTTAGGGAATTGGGTGTAGCTATGATTAAAGGAAGAAGAAGAGTAAAAAAGAATTGAATTGGAGAATTGTGGTAATGGATTATTAGGGATTATGGTGGTAGTAGTGGTGGAAGGTTGCTTGGAAGAGACGCCTCATGATCATAGCATTTGGGTACTTTAATCTGAGAACAAGCTTGACAAGGAAAAAGGGGAAGAAGATTGAAACAAAATCCATGATAGAATGATTGGTGAACTAATAGAACAAGTAGTGTTTGTTTATGTTTATGTGCCTTTGTTTAAGGTTGAGTTGAGTTACACAGAAGCCTCTATCTGCTGCTTTTTTTGCAGTTTCTTTTTTCTTCTTCTTCTTCTCTCTCTCCCCCTTTTTGTATTTGTGGTTAGTAGATTACGTAGAAATGTCTAAATTGGGAAACAATTAATGTGTATGATCTACGTTTGATTGTGTCTTAAGTTAACGTGATGATACCGATTTTTTTATATTATAAGTTTATATAAAATGTGATTTTATATTATATGATTTTATTAAATCAATTGAAGGAGAAAATAAAAAAATTTTATTTTTGTATAACTTTAGTTAACGGATACACATTAAAACTATTATTAATAATAAATTTTAAAATTTTTTAATAAATATAATATATATATGTATATATTATATATACATTGAATATTTTAATGCTACTCTTTTAAATAATTTTTCAATTAATCACTTTAATGTATTAAAACTTAGATAATAAATAATAGTGATTACTTGTATGAAAATAATTTCACGCAAATATAATTTTTAGTGAAAATAATAGATAAATTTTTTTAAATAATTTGATATATTTAATTAAATTACGTACGATAATACATATCAATACCATGGCTATTTTTTTTGTATAAAAGTACACCTGCCATAATATTTTTTTTTTTGGACAGAGACCTGCCATAATATTTGAAATCACAACATTGTAACTGTTTTTTTTTTCTTCTTTAAAAGTATGTTTTGATCTTAGAGATCAAGGAGTAGCTTAGCTCCTTATAAAATTTCAACTTTGCAACTTTAAGTTGATAAAAAAATGTACGAATTTTCGTCAATTTTTTGTAAGATTTGTCTGATTTATAAATTTATAATGGGTTAGTCAATTTAGATAAATTTTTGTCAAATTGATCGATTTTACACAATTTTAATTTAAGATTCTAATCGAGTCGATCAAATCATTCATTCATCGAATTGTGAATTGAACCAACCAATTTAATTCTATCTTAATAATTATGGTAATGCTGCATTTTTATACTAATAATCTATTCTAGAGATTTTGCACCTGACAAAATCTTAATAATTTATAATTTATACATAAAAATTGCAACTTTACAATTTTGAAGGTCTCATAATACAAAAAATATTATCTATC
This sequence comes from Arachis stenosperma, assembly GCF_014773155.1. Taxonomy (NCBI): domain Eukaryota; kingdom Viridiplantae; phylum Streptophyta; class Magnoliopsida; order Fabales; family Fabaceae; genus Arachis; species Arachis stenosperma. The sequence continues at coordinate 51,699,547 of NC_080384.1, forward strand.
TCCCATAAAAAGGAGTGTCTATTTTACACCATTTTTAAATTTTAACCCATTTAATCACACCACCATTGTATAAAAATTGATTACCTTACCTCCATGAAATTCTTATAATTTAAGTTATTATCATTATTAGAATTTAGTTTAGAACTTAGAAGGTAAGCTTTTATTTTTCAACTAAAAAACATATGGGGCTAAGAAAAGTTATTCCTCTTACAATCAAAAGCTGATTTCAAAATTTGAATTCATTAGGAGTTATTAGTATCTCTATCCTTTCTTAAAAGGAATAATATCAGCGAAGCTAATTCACATTGATCAGCAAGGACTAAAATTTCATTTTGGTCCTTAAGATTCATGCGATTATCTATTTTGGTCCTTAAAATTTAAAATTATCAATATATTGGTCTTCTAGATTTAAATTTAGGTACTAATGTGGTTCTTCAACTATTTTTTATGATGACTAAACAAACAAAATACTGAGATGACATCCTTTCTGCCACATGAGTAAACGACGTCGTTTACTCTTGGCACCTGAAGGTTGTGGTAGGCTTAGAGAAGGGGGGTTGAATCTATACCTTCTTTTTTTTAGCTGTTATAACCCTTTTAAACAAAACTTTCAATTCTGATTCTGTTTGTACTCAGCAGCGAAAATTTATGAGACAATTTATTTTTGTCTCATGAATATCAGAAAAACAGAACACAGCAAAGAAGAGAAAAGCTAACACCAGCATATATCCTGGTTCGGTTGCCTTGTGCTATGCAACCTACGTCTAGTCTCCTCCACAACAATGGAGGAATTTCCACTATAGTTAAAAGTATTACATACACCAATTTCACACTCAAGTTCTAACCTAACTTGACATTGGCTATGCTAACACCTAACTATTCACTCTTAGTGCTAACCCAACTAAGAAAGGGATACCAAACAGGTACAAGATACAAGATACTTAACCAACCTAAAGAAATCAGAAAATAACTCTAGGCTTTTCTCTCAAGTGTATCACTCAGCCTTTTTCCACTCATGGCTTTTACTTGAGCTTTCTCACAATGCCTTTTCTCACAAGAAATTACAGAAAGATAAACATAGAAAAGTACATTACAATCAGTAAAACATGAAGGAGATTAAATTCATCAACAGCCTTTGTGCTATGCGAAAGCCAGATTAGCAAGCCTTTGATTCAGTTCTTCATACTGGCGGAATGCACCTTTGGTTTGGTTACACTGTCCAGTTAGTTGAAATTTCTCAAAGAACACTTTTCAGAACAAAACCTCAATGCTCTAGTTTTTTTTCCTCGCTTTCTGAATGAACAGCAAGCTTCTTTTATCTCCTTGCCAGTTCCTTGGTCCTTCTTCCAAGGTCAACACCTTGAGCCTTGAGCTTCACCAACCCACAGATTCACTTTTTCTCCTTAATCCCTAGATTAGAAACTTTGCCTCTGATTTCTTCATCTTGACCGAAAGCCATAAAACAGCAACAATAGAAATCTTCCAATGGTCAACTTAATCTTACCCCTTGAAAACCAACTTGGTCCCCAAGTCATGTTTAAGACCGTGGATACACAGCAGAGAAGAGCAGAAGCTATCTTTCCTTTGTATCCCATTTCGGATAGAGCAGAGAGTTGGAAAGAAGAGATGAAGATCTGATGCATGCAAGAGAAAATGGGTTACCTTTAACCTAAGCTTGATTTGGTTTGAACTGGGTGATTTGAAATCTGTCTTTCAAGCTTAATCTTTCTCTTTCTTGCTTCTTTGGTGATAAGCTTATGGAAGAAGCTTTCTCTTTCTCTTTCTTACTTTTCTGAAACTCTGATTTGACTTAGACACAAGAGAGGGGAACGTTGCTTTGGTTGGAGTAAGATGGAGGGAATCACTTTTCTGAAATCAGATCGGGCTTGGATCGGATAGTGATGTGCTTGGCCTGTTTTGATTTCTTTGGCTTCTTTCTTTATTTTTCCTTGGGCTCTTAATCTTGCTTTCAGCCCAACATCCTTGCTGATTGCTTTTTCATTTTATTTGGGCTATTAAATTTTGGCCTGCAATAATAAATAATTAGTAATAAGTAATTATAAATAATCAACACTAATTATTTATTTTGCCCAAAAATAATGTTTGTCATCACTTAATTAATTTAGTTAATTTCTTAACTCAACAATCTCCCCCTTGATGACAAACATAATTTAAGTAGTAATCAAAAGGAAATAAATTTGAGTAAGGTTTAGAAACTCCCTTTGATTGTTGTCATTTGCTTTTATGTTGCTTCCCCTTTCCTTTTCAGAATTAGCTCCCCCTGAATTTAAGCTTTCCTCTTTTGTTCCTGTTTTACATTACACTTAAAGAGAGTACAGTGAAGAGCTATACACATCAAATAGGCAACACCATATAATCAGCCCAATCATTAAGCTGATGTCAGCAGCAAAAGCAGCATGTGAAATCAAGTTTTAATGCAACAAAGTCAAAAGCCAAAAACTTATCCTAACACATTTTACCAACCTATTGTCCTACTCCCCCTTTTGTCATCAAGGGCGGACAACAAGCAAGATCAACAAAAGTAACATATTGAACCTGCAGATAAGAGTTAGACCATAGTCCAAAGTACTAACTGAACTAACAAAGGTACAACAATATTTAGACTTATTACAGTCATCCAAGATTAAAACAGTTCATAAGTAGCTAAAGAAATAGAATTCATGAGACAAAAAGAGCAGCAGCAGCAGTTTTCATGAGACAAATCTTAGGTATCAGAGCCATTTCCCTCCGAATCAGCTTCCTCATCAACATCAGTGGCAGGTCTTCATCCTTTTGAAGGTTATCAATGAAGGTCATGAACACAGCCACTCTATCCCTTGATTTCTTTAGGAAATTCTCATGTTTGCTAGCTAATTTCCTTTGCTATTTGCTCATCGCAATCATGTGATTTGATTGGAAAACGAACTCCTGGACAACATCTTTAACTACATTCAGCAAAGCAGATTTCTTTCCAGTAGAGATGGATGTATCCTCAGTGGAGAGAGACAGAGAATCCTCAGGAACAAAGTCTTCATCTTCATCATCTAAGACCACCCTTTCAGATCGAGTAGGTCCTTTGTTCTGTTTCACTGAACCACCCCCTTTTAGGTATGAATGTCTATTTTCATATTCCTCATTGGTCAAGTCAACACCAAAATACTCAAATATGCAAGTTAGAAACATGCCATAAGGAAGAGCTTTGTCCTTTTCACTCCTAACAGAGTCAAATATATATCTAACCATCAAGTATGCAAATGAAATTTTAGCTTTGGTGAGAAGGGCATATAAAACAAGAGTATCAGTGTAGGAAACCCTTTGATATGAGCCGCTTTGAGGCAGAATAATGTGGTTGACCATTCGGTGCAACTAAGCACGCTTATATCCTAGGGCTTTGTGAGTGGGTGTAATGCCATCAATTAAAGAAACATGTTCACAAATGTGAGCCAATGCATCATGATAAGATATTCCAACTCCTTCATCCCACTTAACAGAAGTGTAAGCACAAGGCCCAACATCAGTATATTTTAAAGCATCACTGATGGTTTCATTGTTTAAAACTATGTCTCGGCCCTTTACATATGAATGAGCAGCGCCTTCATGATAAGTCATGTTTGCATAAAATTCTTTGACCAATAAGGGATAAACAGGCTTTTTGATGTCAAAAAGAGGATTCCAGTCCAGAAAAATCAAGTTATCAACAAATGGAAAACCTTTTCTTTTCAAAGATGGCAGATCAGCGAGAAAAGATGGACAAAGGGTGCGATACTTGATAACCCCATCATAAAAGTCATTATTCATGGCAGATTTGAATCTATAGGGGTTATAGTTTGAGTGAGAGGTCAAAAAGTGAGCTTTGTGATCAAAAGGTCCAATGTCTGGTTCTTTAACATTTTTTAGAGGGACTCGAGTGTTACCTCGTTGAGAGCGCACAGGAACCGACATGGATTTGGGTTGTGTTGGTTCGGGAACAGGGCCCTCAGCCGCCTGACGTTTATCCTTGGAGGAGCTAGGCTTCGCAGAACCAGGTTTTAAGGAGCCTGGCTTGGAAGTTGTGGCCTTTGGTGGTGTCGGCTTGGTAGGGGCAAGGTACCTAGGCGTGGTTTTGGTTCGTGCCATGGGAGCGGAGCGAGGAGGAGAGGTAGGAGGAGAAGGTGAAGGAGTAAAAGTGGGGTCTTGAGAGCAAGTTGATGGTCTAGGAAGCTTATGAATCTTTTCACGCGGTGCTCTTTTAGCAATAACTTTCTTCCCCATTTGGTTAGATTTAGGCTTTTGATGGAAGAGAGGTAGTGGAGTGAGAGGGAAGAAACCGAAGGGTTTGAGGAGAAGTTATGGAGGGAAGAGAGGGAGTGTTGGTAACTGTTCCGAGGGTTACCTGAAACTGGAGGTCGATCTCGGACGAGATCTTCTGTACTGGTCGGTGCTAACGTGTCCGGCTGGTGGGAGATGGCCGGAGCTGTCGTGTCCGACTTGTTGGACTGGCTGTACTGCTGATCCTTCGTCACCGGGGGGTGGGGGTACCTGCAAGAGACTCCGATGCTTAAGTTAGCATGGGTATTAAACAGGTTTTGAGTAGAATCAGAGTATGAGTTATACCTGGGTGCTCTAGTGTATTTATAATGGTGAGGAGTGACCTCTCTGGAGATAAGATAGTTATCTTATCTTATCTTATCTTATCTTTGAGTGAAGTCATCTTATCTTTAGGGGAACCGCCTTTACCTTTCTGGGCTTTGGCTGTCTTTAGATTGGGCTGTGTTCCTTCATTTTGGGCCTGCTTTGGGCTCCTTTGGCAATTTGGCCGAGCTCTTTGAGAAGAGGTCGGGCATTGGCCGAGCTCTTTGAGAAGAGGTCAGATAGTCTGATCTAAAGAGGTCGGTCGGCTTGTCGCTAAACATCCCGGGTCGGACAGCCTGACCCAGGATATGAACAGTGCCCCTACTTGAGTTTGATCTTTCTATGAGATCGTGTTTTTTAGAGCTTCGATCTCTTTGGAAGTCGTGCTCAAGCATCTGTTTGGCTTGTTTCTTCATTGCTTTGCAATCTTTGCAGATTTTATAGAGGTTTGGTACTTTCACATTCCAACCACTTTTGAGTGGTAGTGTGGGTTTTCTACCCTTGCCTTCTGGATCACGCCTTGCTTTAAGTTTGTGTTGACGACCGCTCTGCTTTGGCGAAGTTATCCTTGCGGCTTGATATCCGGGCTTTTTGTTCAATGACTTTTTAGTGTTCTTTATATAGAACCTTTTTTAGTCTCGGATGACGTTCGTAGCCCTGTTTGAGATTGTGCCTTCTTTGAGTGGAGTTGTATCCTTTTTGGCTAAGCGCATTTGAGCCTTAAGTTGTTTCCCAACCTTTTGGCTTGTTCTTTTTTTAAGTCGTACTTGCGCCTCTTCTTTAGCTGACGTCGACCTGTATGACTTTGCCCCTGCTTGAGTTCGGACTTTTCCGTGAGACCGTGCTTTCAGAGTTTTGATCTCTTCAGGGAAGTCGTGCTCAAGCATCCTGACTTTGGTCGATCTTTGAGTAGTTTCTCCTTGTGCGAGTCTGGTATTGCTCCTTTTACTTTGTTGAGGGGACTTTTCAGCCTTCTTCCGACTTGTTTGTCTTCGCTGTTCGGGCTTTTTAGTCATAATCCAACAACTTTTTAGGTAGTGTTTCGATGGGGAACCTTTTTATAGTTTGTTTGGATGACTTTTTAGCTCTGTCTTTGAGGCTATGCTTTTCGCTTTTTAAGTAGTGTCTTTTTTCAAGACTTTGTACCTTTTAGCAAAACATTCCTGGCCTTTCTCTGGCCGTTTGCGAGATGTCTTTGTCTGTTTTTGTGGATTTTTGTAGAGTGTCGGTACTTTGTTATCCGACCTCTTTTGATCACTTCTGATTTTGTCCACTTTCTGCTTGGTCGAGGTGGTCCTTGGGGCTAATTTGTCCGACGACCTTTTAGTGTTTTCGTAGAACACTTTTTAGTTATTCTGAACAATTTTGATAGCCTTGTCGTGGAGCCGTGGCTTTTTGGGCAGAGCTATGTCCGTTTTAGCGCACGTTTTTCGTTGGTCTGACTTCTTCTTGTTGGTTCGAGCTGTAGCTTTCATTGGTCCGACTTCTTCTTGTCGGTCCAAGCTGTAGCTTTCGTTGGTCCGACTTCTTCTTATCGATTCAAGCTGTAGCTTTCGTTGGTCCGACTTCTTCTTGTCGGTCCAAGCTGTTGCTTTCGTTGGTCCGACTTCTTCTTGTCGGTCTCTTCTGAGTTATGTCTGTAATCCTCTTTCTTGGACCTTGTTCAAGTCTCTTTCAGGGATTACTTTTATAACTTTTGTCGCTTGGGCCGACTTTGTCATGTCGGGTCCTCCTAAGTTATTTCTGTAATCCTCTTTCTTGGACCTTGTTCAAGTCTCTTTCAGGGATTACTTTTATAACTTTTTTGTAGGAGACCGACTTCGTTAGGTCGATCTCTTCTAAGTTATTTTTGTAATCCTCTTTCTTGGACCTTTGTTAGGTCTCTTTCAGGGATTACTTTTATAACTTGTCTTGTAGGAGACCGACTTCGTTAGGTCGATCTCTTCTAAGTTATAGCAATTCCTCTTTAATAGGGTTGGCCAGACCTCTTTCCAGGGATTTGCTGATAACTTGGGTTGACTTGGTCTGACTTTTTAGTGTCGGCCAGTCTTTTTAAGTTATTATATAGCAATCCATAAGACCTCGTCAGGTTCTTTTTGGGATCATTTTCGATAACTTCTTGCATTATTCTGTATTCATCTTTGCCGATTCGTAAATGGTGATTTCTGTCCCGGTTTGATCGTCCTTTAGGTGAATCGCGTTTTCACCTTTGTCGGACGATCAGTCCTATCGAGATCGTACAGTGAATCTGTTCTTCACTTTCTGTCGATCTGTTGCTTTATAATCGGACGATGAATGCTTCAGATTAATGCGTCTTGGGAGTTTGTAGAGCAGTGAATTTTGGTTTTCACTTTGTCGACCTTTGTCAAAATCAAACGATGAATTCGGTTTTCATCGTGGTTGGGCGGTGAAGTTGGTTTTCACCTTGCCGACTTGTCGATTTGTAATCGGACGATGAATTTGGTTTTCATCTTGCCGACTTTGTCGTGATCGGGCGGTGAATCTGGTGTTCACCTTGCCGATCTGCCGTAGTCGGGCGTCTTGGTAGGAAACTTTTTAGGGAATCTGCAATTTTTTTAATAAAATGAAGATAAGAGTGTGTACATGCTAGTACTTACCTTTCTAGGTCGGGCAATCTTTTTGGATCTCGACCTGGCGCCCTTTGCAGGCATGCCATGACCTTGGTAGCTCTTGCCCCTCGAGGTTGGACACTTTGTAGTAACCTTTCCCCAGTTCTTCTGAACAACTTGGTATGATCCTTTTCAGTTGGCTGCTAGCTTCTCTTCTCCTGACCGACCTATTCTGATGTCATTTCAGATTAGGATGAGATCGTCGTTGCTAGGTTACCTTCCGATTGTATCTTGAGGCCATTTGACGTTTTAACACCTCTTCCTTGGTCCGAGCTCTTTCTCAGATTTCTGGAAGTAGGTCGAGTTCTTCCTTTTGAAGTTGGGAGTTGGCCTCTTCACTGTTGTGGATCAGTCTGGGCAATCCTTCTTCGACCTCACTGGGATCATTGCCTCCATTCTGTAAGCTAATCGGAAAGGTGATTCCTTTGTGGTGGAGTGTGGAGTTGTCCGATATGCCCATAGGACTTGTGGGAGCTCTTCAACCCAAGCTCCCTTTTGATCTGAAGAACTTTGGTTCTTTCTGCAAAAAGTTTGCGTATTCGCCTTTGAGGAGAATGTGTGCTTTGCTTAGGATTTGGTTGCTGTTCCTGTTTCTTTTCATTGTTGCCTGACTCCCTTTGTACAAAAGTTCTAGCTTTTGTTTTGACCTTTTGTTTGAGAGGTGTTCGGACTGTTTAGGTATAGATTGTCGGCTTCTCTTCTCTGTGTTCTTGCCCTGTTGTTGCCTCCAAAGGGTGCCCCTGGACTTTCGTGTGAGTCTTGGGGTTTCTCTTTTACTGCTGTATCTGATATCTGATGTTTTGATGTTATTGTCCGAGTTGTTTGGTAATAACCCCATGGTTGACCTATGTCTTTTTGAAAAAATATTGCTGAGATGTCTACTAAGATCCTGGACGGCATGTCTGATTGACTGGATTCCATAGTTTTAATGCGTGTTACTGTGGCTGACCCTGAGTACTGTGTGCGACTTAGGAGGTTCTGTAGAATTTGTAGGGATAGGGATGAGGAGAAGAATTTTGAGCTGGTGTCGCTGGACCCTGAGGAGAGGGTTTGTTTTCCTTCCTTGTTGTGGTCTTGTAATGTAGCCTGGATGAGGCTTCTGTTATTGCCCCCTGGTTTGGTGTTGGCTAGTTTTAAAAATGCATCAGCTCGGGCATTCTGCTCCCGAGGTATGTGTCGGACTTCATTTTTCTCGAAATGTCCGAGCTGTTTTCTGTTTTTGTCCAGGGTCCCCCGAATTGTCTGAGATGTTCTCTGGTTTTGTCCAGGGTCCCCCGAATTACCCGAGGTATTTTTTCATGGTGGGATCCTTAGCTTGGTTGCTCCCTTCTATTTGTGAGGTGACTACTTGTGAATCACTAGACATGGTAAGCTCCTACCTTCCTAGCTAGCCTTAAACCAGCCAGTAGTGCCTCGTATTCAACTTGGTCATTTAGCTTGATTTGGCTTCCCTGATCGCTTTCTATAATTATGCCTGCACCACTCCCGGTTTTGTTTGAAGAGTCGTCCATGTAGGGTTTCCATTTTGTAGGATTTCCCGGGGTGTCAGTGTACTCTGTAATAAAGTCGGCCAGATACTGTGATTTGATGGCTGTCTGAGCTTTATGTCGAAGATCGATTTCGGATAACTTGACTGCCTACTATAGAATTCTTCCTGCTAAGTCTGTTTTCTGTAGGATGCCTTCTATGGGCTGGTTGGTTCGAACTCTGATAGTGTGAGCTTGAAAGTATGGGTGGAGTCATCGAGAGGTGAGTATGAGGGCGTAGGCAAACTGCTCTATCTCTTGATAGTTTAGTTCGGCCTCTTGTAGAGCCTTGATGATGAAGTAAACGGGTTGTTGTCCACTTTTGTCTTCTTTAACTAGTGATGAGGCTATTGCCAGACTTCCCACTACGAGGTATAATATGAGCTTTTCACTTTCCCTTGGTTGGGTAAGAATGGGTGGTTGCCCCAATAATTTTCAAAATCTCGGAAGGCTTGTTTGCACCCCATAGTCCTATTCAAACCTCTCTTCCTTCCTTAATATACCTCTTTGAGGTGTCCTTTGCGAGATGATTTAAAGATCCTTCCTCCTGTGAATCCTCCATGAACATGTCTCTCAGGGGTGTGAGGTGGACGTTCAACTCGTTCGACCTCTTTGGTGTGAGACGTTCGACTTGTCCGACCTCTTTGGTATGAGGTTGACCTTCAACTTGTCCGACCACTTTGGTGTGAGATGGACCTTCAACTTTGTCCGACCCCTTTGGTGTGAGGTGGACCTTCAACGCGTCCGACCTCTTTGGTGTGAGGTGGACCTTCAACGCGTTCGACTTCTTTGGTGTGAGGTGGACCTTCAACTCGTCCGACCTCTTTGGTGTGAGGTGGACCTTCAACGCGTCCGATCTCTTTTGTGTGAGGTGGACCTTCAACACGTCCGGCCTCTTTTGTTTTTGATTGGGCGAGTTGATGGGATCTTCTCAGTGTTTCATATTTCTCGATAGACATCCACAACAGACACCCGAAGGGGGTGTAATTGTGGTATTTTCTAGGCTTCTCTCCATGTTGATCTTCTTTTTTCTTGGACTCTTTATCCTTATCCCGAGAGGAGTAGGAATGTTCGGTTTTTGAGATCTCTCCTAGTCGAGAGTTTTCCTCCATGTTGATGTACTTCTCTGCTCGTTCTTGTACCTCGTTTAGAGATGTTTGGGTGCTTCCTGGATATTGAGTGGCTAAAAGGTCCTTCTCGTAGACCATTGATGAGGCCCCTGATAGCTGCTTCTGTTGGCAGACTTTGTATGCCCATACATGTTTTGTTGAATCTTTCCATATTGTTGCGAAGGCTCTCTCGATCTCCTTGCTTGATCCCTAATAGGCTCGGTGCGTGTTTGGCTTTGTCCTTCTGGATGGAGAATAACAGATTGCATCTGAGGCCTCCGTGAAATATATCCTACTTCTTAAATTGCTAAGATGATGGCTTGGATCTGATGTGCCGTCGTACGGGGTCATGTCTGGAGCTTTGAAGTCCTTTGGGACCTTTAGCTTTCATGATCTCTTTGGTGAATGGATCTTGGTCCTTGCAGGAGCTATCCTCATGAGAGGATCGATTAGCTTTGGCCTTGAGATCGGCTTCGAGTTTTAGGAGTTTGTCCTCCAATTCCCGGCGTCGCTTTATCTCCCTTTGTAAGTCTTTCTCAGCTTCTCGTTGATGTAGGGCTTCTTCTTCCAATTGTTTTAAACGTTCTTGAAGCGCCTCCATGGCTCCCGCATTTGGAGAATCCTTGTCGTTGTTAAGTTGAGGAGTATCCTTTGGTGTAGTGTCCGCGTTTTTGTGCGGCGTTCTATCCTCTAGATCTGAATCGTGGTCGTTGTCATGGTTGTCCGCCATGGTGGTGGGATGACTTTCAAGTTCCCCGGCAACGGTGCCAATGTTCCGAGGGTTACCTGAAACTGGAGGTCGATATCGAACGAGATCTTCTGTACTGGTCGGTGCTAACGCGTCCGGCTGGTGGGAAATGGCCGGAGCTGTCGTGTCCGACTTGTTGGACTGGCTGTACTGCTGATCCTTCGTCACCGGAGGGTGGGGGTACCTGCAAGAGACTCCGATGCTTAAGTTAGCATGGGTATTAAACAGGTTTTGAGTAGAATCAGAGTATGAGTTATACCTGGGTGCTCCAGTTTATTTATAATGGTGAGGAGTGACCTCTCTGGAGATTAGATAGTTATCTTATCTTATCTTATCTTATCTTTGAGTGAAGTCATCTTATCTTTAGGGAAACCGCCTTTATCTTTCTGGGCTTTGGCTGCCTTTAGATTGGGCTATGTTCCTTCGTTTTAGGCCTGCTTTGGGCTCCTTTGGCGATTTGGCCGAGCTCTTTGAGAAGAGGTCGGGCATTGGCCGAGCTCTTTGAGAAGAGGTCGGATAGTCTGACCTGAAGAGGTCGGTCGGCTTGTCGCTAAACATCCCGGGTCGGACAGCCTGACCCAGGGTATGAACAGTAACCGTACCCAAAAGTGAATTTCCAAAACCATGCAACTGCATCACTTTTTGAAATGACATGAAAAGACCTGACCTCATAAAAGAAAAAATTTTTTGATTTGAAGAATTAAAACAGGAAATTAATTTTAAATTTTGAAAAACCAAAAAATCAAACTGAAAATATTTTTGGATCAAAAACATTAAATGAAAAATCCTTTTTTCAAAAAAAATTAAGCACACGGCCCACCAAAAACAACAACAAAAAATGTAACATTCATATATGGGCCTAGAGATGGTTGGATTTAAGGAAACACATTGGACCACTCTAGATCTGATTTTGGGGTTGGCCCAGATTAACTTTCACTTGAAACAAGCTCAGATCACGCTGATTTGAAGGAAACGTTCATCACCTGCCCAGAATTGTCTCATACCTGTTTATGAGACAAAAAGCTCCAGCAAATATATCAGCATTTTTCAAATAGGGAATCATAACTCAAAATTCCTAGACAAGTCCTAAGCATGCAGAATCTATCCTCAGCTAATGGTTTTGTGAAAATATCTGCTAATTGCTCCTCAGATTTAACAAATTAAATACTAATATCCCCCTTTTGGACATGTTCTCTTATTGAGTGAAATTTCACTTCAATATGCTTAGTCCTAGAATGCAAAACTGGATTTTTAGAAATATTGATGGCACTCATATTATCACACATCAAAGGAATATTTTCAGCATTTAATTTGTAATCAGAAAGCTGTGTTTTTAACCATAAAAGCTGAGAACAACAAGAAGAAGCAACTATATACTCAGTCTCTGCAGTGGATAAGGCCACTGTTGGTTGCTTCTTACTTGACCAAACATTTAAGGACTTTCCAAAAAAAACAACATAGGCCTGAAGTGCTCCTTCTATCAACTCTATCACCAGCAAAATCTGCATCACAATAACCAACTATAGAAAAATCATCAATCTTAGGATACCAAAGACCAAGATTGGATGTGCCATGAACATATCTAATAATCCTTTTAACTGCTGAAAGATGTGACTCTTTAGGTTTGGATTGGAACCTATAACACAATTCAACACTTTGCACAATGTCGGGTCTAGAGGAGGTTAAGTACATAAGAGAACCAATCATTCCTCTATACCTAGTCTCATCTACATCTTTCTCAGTTTCTTCCTTATCTAATTTAGAATTAGGGTGCATGGGAGTTCCCATGGGTTTGGCATTTTCCATACCAAATTTCTTAACTAATTCCTTGGCATACTTCTCTTGATGAATGAAAATACCATTTTCAATTTGTTTAATCTGTAGCCCAAGGAAAAAATTAAGTCCACCCATCATACTCATGTCAAATTCACTTGTCATGAGTTTTCCAAATTCAGAACAAAGGGATTCATTTGCTGATCCAAAAATAATGTCATCAACATATATTTGGACTAGAATAAAAGAATCATTAGAATTCTTGATAAATAGAGTTGTGTCTGTGGTGCCTCTTTGAAAACCATTTTTCAAAAGAAAAGAGCTAAATCTCTCATACCAAGCTCTAGGAGCTTGTCTTAAACCATAGAGAGCTTTAAATAATTTGAAAACATGACCAGAATGCTCTTTATTTTCAAAACCAGGTGGCTGCTCCACATACACTTCTCTATCTATCACACCATTTAAAAATGCACATTTCACATCCATTTGATATAATTTAAAACCACAAAATGCAGCATAGGCTAAGAGAAGTCTTATGGCTTCCATCCGGGCAACAGGGGCAAAGGATTCATCAAAGCCTATTCCTTCTTCTTGGTCATATGCTTGTGCCACAAGCCTTGCCTTGTTTCTTGCAATGCTGCCATCTTCTCCTAACTTGTTCCAAAATATCCACTTGGTGCCGGTCACTTTCTTTCCACTCAGCCTTGGAACCAAAGTCCACACTTGGTTCTTCTCAAACTCAAGAAGCTCATCCTCCATTGCTTTAACCCAAGAAGGGTCACTGAGGGCTTCCTTGACATTTTGAGGCTCTATTTGTGAGAGAAGGGCAATGTTTGATCCTTCATTTGCCTTTCTAGTGGATGACCGAGTTCTAACCCCTTGTGAGACGTCCCCAATGACAAATTCCTCTGGATAATTTTTCAAGGATCTCCATTCACGAGGTCTGGTGGACTTGGAGGCAGATTTAGTTACCAAGGGATTTTGGGTGCTACTGTCTTCAGGATCTCCCTCAGATTCATGAGACAAAATGGAATTGTCTCTCGAATTTTTTGCAACTGCAGTTTCTGGATCAGGTTGAGCAAAATTTCCATTTTCTTGATTTTGTCCAGTTTCAATTTCCTTTGAGCTTGATTTTCTGTATCACAATCTTCTAAAAAGCTTTGCACCAAGTTAGTATCACAAAATGTAACATGTATGGACTCCTCAATAATCCTAACATCTTGATGATAAACCCTATATGCTTTACTAGTTGTGGAATCTCCTACAAACAAACACTCATAAGCATTTGGATCAAATTTACCCAAATTATCCTTGTTATTTAAAACAAAACATTTGCATCCAAAGATGTGTAAGTAGTCTAAGTTTGGTGGGTAGCCTTTCCAAAGTTCATAAGGGGTTTTCTTCAAAAATTTCCTTATGATTGTTCTATTCAAAATGTGGCAAGCCGTGTTAACTGCTTCAGCCCAAAGGAATTTTGGAACATTACTCTCACAAAGTATAGCTCTTGTCATCTCTTGTATGCTTCTATTTATTCTTTCCACAACACCATTTTGTTGTGGTGTTCTTGGACAAGAGAAGTTGTGAGATATTCCGAATTCCTCACAAAAGGATTCAAATAAATTATTTTCAAATTCAGTTCCATGATCACTCCTTATAGAGGAAATTTTTAAATCCTTTTCATTTTGAATTTTCTTGCAAAAAGGTTCAAAGGCCGAAAAGGATTCATTTTTGTGTGCAAGAAATAAAACCCAACCAAACCTAGTATAGTCATCCACAATTACTAAACCATAATGTTTACCACCTAGGCTTTGAGTTCTTGTTGGATTAAATAAATCAATGTGTAGCAACTCAAGTGGTCTTTTAGTAGAGATGTCTTCCTTTGGTTTAAAAGAACTTTTTGTTTGTTTTCCCATTTGGCAAGCATCACAAGTGATGTCTTTGTCAAACTTTATCAACGGAAGACCTCTTACTAATTCTTTCTTTACAAGTTTGTTTATTTGAAACATACTTGTATGGCCCAATCTCTTGTGCCATAATCACTTTTCAGATTCTTTAGAGTAAAGACAAGCTACATTTTGATCCTTTAATTCATCAAGAGTAAGTCCATACATATTATTAAAACGCTTGGCAACAAACATTACTTCATTTGTCTTTTCATTTACAACACAGCATTCAGATCTTTTGAAAGTCACTAAATATCCTAAATCACATAGCTGACTTATACTCAAAAGATTATGTTTCAAACCACATACCAAAAGTACATCATCAATGAAAGTAGATTGCTCATTACCTACTTTTCCAACAGCAATGATTTTACCTTTACCATCATCTCCAAAGGTCACGAAACCTCCATCATACTTGTTTAGTTTGATGAAGTAGGTTGACCTTCCAGTCATGTGCCTTGAACATCCACTATCCATGTACCACATGTCCTTTTTGTTCTTGGATGCTAGGCAAATCTGCATGAAGAGTTTCAAGTAGCCTTAGGTATCCAAATTAATTTGGATCCTTTGAAGTTAATCCATCTTGGCTGTCCAAGTGCATTGAAATCACAAACAACATTGTAAACTTTGTTTCCTATAACTCTCTTTTCAATGAAGCATTGTGCATATGAGTGACCAAATTTCTTGCAATTAACACAATGATTTTTTGATGTGTGTTGCTGAAATTGAGGTGAGTTATATTGCTTGAAGTGATTAAATGGTTGAAATTTTCTGGTTTTTGGAGGAGATGAATTTCTTTTTACAAACTGATTTTTGTTACAATTATTCCTCTTTGAAAAAATATTTTCACCAGAATTTTTGAAACTCTTTGGATTTTTTGAAAATGAGGTTTTGTTGCAGAAAATTGGTTTCTTGAAAGCAGCTTCATTTTTCGAAATGTAACCCAAACCTGGCCTGTTTGAAGTAGGTTCGGTTCTTGGTGAAGGTTCAGTTTCGCTTGTGTGAACTTCATCAAATTTCTCCTCAAGTGTGGAAACATACCCAATATCATATTTGTTAGATGTATTTTTTGTATTTGATGAAGAAGCCACAAACTTTATAGAGGAAATATTTGAAACTGCATCTTCCTTGGCTATGTAGCCTAAACCAGATTTTTCAAACAATGGTCTTTGACTTGCAAGTAATTTGTCCAAGTTACTTGAACCTTGAGCAAATTTTGCTAAGTCACCATTCAGCCTTTTAATCATATCATTTAATCTTTCATTTTCAGTAATTAACTTATGAGAAGGATCCATGATGTGCTTTCCTTTTAATTTTTCAAGTTCAGATTTTAAAAATCTGTTTTCTTCAACAATGTCCAAAGCACATTCAGTTTCCTTTACTTTTTCTTTCAAAAAATTATTTTTAGCTCTTAACACATCTCTTTCAGATCTGCACTCATTGTATTTATCTAGCAGTTTTGATGTATTTAAGGTGAGATCATCAATAATAGCATGTAAATCATCTATGGTTAAATCATAGTAATTTACCTCATCAAGATTGTTGTTTCCAGCCATGAAACAATCTTTGTCTTCACCTTCAGACTCTTCTTCTTCATTTGAGTCATTTTCAAGATCCTCCCAAGCTGCCATGAGTACTCTCTTCCTTTCCTTCTTTCCTTTGTCCTCCTTCTTGAGCTTTGGACAGTTTAGCTTGAAGTGTCCAGCCTCCTTGCAGTGATGGCACGTCACCTTGCTTAGGTCAAACTTGTGGTCCTTTGAACTTGAGCCCTTGTATTTGCCCTTGTTCTTCATCATCCTTCTAAATCTCCTAGCAAAAAACAAAAGCTCATCATCTGAAATACCATCACTAGACTCACTCTCTTTCGGTTCTATTTGAGACTTGAGGGCTATTCCCTTTTTCTTTGAGTCTGTGTTTGTGTGTGTGGCTTCATAGGCAAGGGGTTTTCCTCTCAGATCATCATAGGTTATGGGACTTATGTTGTTGCTCTCGGTTAGGACAGTAGCAGTGTTTTCCCATTCTTTTGTGAGGCTTCTAAGGAGTTTTCTCACCAAGGTTTGTTCTGCATAGTTTGTACCCATAGCATCAAGGTTGTTGATTATGATTGAGAATCTCTCAAATGCTTCATCAATGCTTTCTCCATCCTTCATGCTGAACATCTCGTACTTTCTTCGCAGCATATCAATCCTTGTTTCTTTGACTTGTTTAGTGCCTTCGTGTATAACCTGGAGTTTTTCCTAGATTTCTTTGGCTGTCTTGCATCTAGACACCTTTCGGTACTCTTCAAAGCTGATAGCACAGTGAAGAAGGTTGATTGCTTTAGCATTCAGCTCTATCTTCTTCTTGTCATCTTCGTTCCACTCAGCTTCTTCTTTTGGAGTCACCACTCCATCAGCACTTGTTTTTGTTGGGATCTTGGGACCGCTCACAACAATTTTCCATATGTTGTAGTCAATAGATTGGATGAAGATCCTTATCCTTTCTTTCCAGTAGGAATAGGTCTTCCCGTTGAAGAAAGGTGGCCGGTTGTTTGATTGGCCTTCAGTGAGGGTGTAGGCAACTGTGATTGTGCCCAAGTTGTTCGCCATTGGATCTTTGCTCCAAGCGGTTAAGCTTGATTCTTGACACCTTAGCTCTTGATACCAATTGAAGGTTGTGGTAGGCTTAGAGAAGGGGGGTTGAATCTATGCCTTCTTTTTTGTAGCTGTTATAACCCTTTTAAACAAAACTTTCAATTCTGATTCTGTTTGTACTCAGCAGCAGAAATTTATGAGACAATTTATTTTTGTCTCATGAATATCAGAAAAATATAACACAGCAGAGAAGAGAAAAGCTAACACCAGCATATATCCTGGTTTGGTTACCTTGTGCTATGCAACCTACGTCTAGTCTCCTCCACAACAATGGAGAAATTTCCACTATAGTTAAAAGTATTACATACACCAATTTCACACTTAAGTTCTAACCTAACTTGACATTGGCTATGCTAACACCTAACTATTCACTCTTAGTGCTAACCCAACTAAGAAAGGGATACCAAACAGGTACAAGATACAAGATACTTAACCAACCTAAAGAAATCAGAAAATAACTCTAGGCTTTTCTCTCAAGTGTATCACTCAGCCTTTTTCCACTCATGACTTTTACTTGAGCTTTCTCACAATGCCTTTTCTCACAAGAAATTACAGAAAGATAAACATAGAAAAGTACATTACAATCAGTAAAACATGAAGGAGATTGAATTCATCAACAGCCTTTGTGCTATGCAAAAACCAGATTAGCAAGCCTCTGATTCAGTTCTTCATACTGGCGGAATGCACCTTTGGTTTGGTTACACTATCCAGTTAGTTAAACTTTCTCAAAAAACACTTCTCAGAACAAAACCTCAATGCTCTAGTTTTCTCTCCTTGCTTTCTGAATGAACAGCAAACTTCTTTTATCTCCTTGCCAGTTCCTTGGTCCTTCTTCCAAGGTCAACACCTTGAGCCTTGAGCTTCACCAACCCACAGATTCACTTTTTCTCCTTAATCCCCAGATTAGAAACTTTGCCTCTGACTTCTTCATCTTGACCGAAAGCCATAAAACAGCAACCATAGAAATCTTCCAATGGTCAACTTAATCTTACCCCTTGAAAACCAACTTGGTTCCCAAGTCATGTTTAAGACCGTGGATACACAGCAGAGAAGAGCAGAAGCTATCTTTCCTTTGTATCCCATTTCGGATAGAGCAAAGAGTTGGGAAGAAGAGATGAAGATCTGATGCATACAAGAGAAAATGGGTTACCTTTAACCTAAGCTTGATTTGGTTTGAACTGTGTGATTTGAAATTTGCCTTTCAAGCTTAATCTTTCTCTTTCTTGCTTCTTTGGTGATAAGCTTATGGAAGAAGCTTTCTCTTTCTCTTTCTTACTTTTTTGAAACTCTAATTTGACTTAGACACAAGAGAGAAGAACGTTGCTTTGGTTAGAGCAAGATGGAGGGAATCACTTTTCTGAAATCAGATCGGGTTTGGATCGGGTAGTGATGTGCTTGGCCCGTTTTGATTTCTTTGGCTTCTTTCTTTGTTTTTTCTTGGGCTCTTAATCTTGCTTTCAGCCCAACATCCTTGCTGATTGCTTTTTCATTTCATTTAGGTTATTGAATTTTGGCCTACAATAATAAACAATTAGTAATAAGTAATTATAAATAATCAACACTAACTATTTATTTTGCCCAAAAATAATGTTTGTCATCACTTAATTAATTTAGTTAATTTCTTAACTCAACAGCACCCAAACAAATCATAAATGTTGTTGCTTTGTATACGAAGGGAGAAGAAACAATCGAGACCCAAAATAAAGTATTCTTTTTCTTTTCTATCTCCACTATTATTTATTTCTGACTTGTTTGGATGCCAAAGGTAAACGACGTCATTTACTCATCATCCAGCGTGGCAAGAAGGGTGCCATCTCAGCACTCTGTTTGCCTAATCATCGCCGAAAAGAGTTGAGGAACCATTTTGGTGTTCGGACTTGAATCTGGAGGACTAAAGGTAATTTTAAATTTTGAGGACCAAATTGAATAATCGTGTGAATCTCAAGGACCAAAATGGGGATTTAGTCGATCAGCGAGAGATAATATAATTGTTATGCATTTCTATCCATTTTTTTTGTTCACGGTATCTCTAACTTGATAGGATAAGAACTAATCCGTCGCAGATTTGAGCTCTATTTAAAGGTTTGCTACTAGCCAACGGATTGCTATATGCACAAGCAGAATTTAAATTCCTGACATTTACTTAAGCAAACGAGTGAGCTGACTACTCAACCAATCTAATTCTATTGTTGTTATTTGTTAAATTACTGTTATGTGTTCAAACCACTTCAGACGAGATTCTATCTTCTCTGTTAAGGGTCTCTTCGGATCCCTTACGGCCCAAGTTGAGTATATGAGAGAAACCAGCTTTCGACTATATAAGAGAAACCAAATAAGAAAATATAAAATGAGAAGACATTACATCTAACTCAAAACTTTAACCATTAGATCAATTAATCATCGGCTCTGATACGGGGAGCTCTCAAAACTGCTGGAAAGAAACCAAGTAAGAGAACACAAAATGAGAAGACGCCACATTCAACTCAAAATCTTAAGGTATCAAATTAATGAGTCTCTCATTTTATAAAATTCTCACTTCTTACTTTCTTTAATGTGAGAGTAATTCATTAATTTTCTCACACTTGCTATTTAAATCAAATTTAAAAGATTCTAAAAGCTTCATAATAATCCCCCTAAATCTGAAATTCAGAACCGACCTCAACTATCAATATATAAAGGGAGCTTTTGGCTCTCTCAAGTAAGAACATACACCCTTACCTTTTTTATACTTCTTTGATCCGTTTTTATTTTAGCGTTGGAAATTTCCACCTCTGTTCCAATCTTGCTGACCATCCATTTACACGAGTTGAGAGGTTCTCAACTCCATCAGATCAACTCACATATAACACATTACTTATCGAAATTTCTTTCGAAGTAGAGGAAATATATATAAAATACAAAAACAATATATCATTTCATCAAGTTCGTGGTGGAATCATTATGTCCCCAAAGGTATAAGAACATATAAATTGTGTTTGCTCGGTTGCTATATATACACAGAAGGATTCCTAAAAAGTACAGAGAGAAATATATGAACAACGTTTTGATCACTTTCTATGTATTCATAAGACTAGCAAAGAATCCAAGAGAAAGCATTCTAAGTTGTTGACACTCCATAAAATTGTATACTAATAAACTAATTAAATTTATGTGTATAGGGACATTATAACAATTGCTTTTAGTGGGGATCCTATATTATATATATATATATATATAGGTGAATTCTACCTAACTCCCTCTAAAATAACATGTAAGTTACCTGACGTGTCACACTTTATATATATATAACAGGTTCTAGTTTTGGATCATACAATAATATATGGTATACTAAGTTGATATGCATAGAAATCATGAAACCTAATGTTTAAGCCTCATATCCAGGATTATTCAATCCTTAGAAATGATGCATATGCAACAGGTTTTATGGCTAGTTCTCTAACCTCTGAAAGATAAACTTAGACAAGACTAAGTAGACTCTTGATCGTTGAATATATCCGAGAATTTTTACCCATAACAAAGAAAAAATTATATGTATTGATTAACGAGTAAAACTCCCTTTGGATCCCTATTCTTTTATAATTTAGATAACTCGCATCTTAATAATTAAAAAATGACAATCTAGTTACTTATCCTTCTTTTTCATTAAACGCATGAGTTCTTGTGTGAAAATTTTTGACAAAAAATACAAAAATTGTTTACGTGTGATATAATTTATATGACTTGGTCTTCATTAATCCTACATGAATGATAATTATTTGATTGAGACGATTTAACTCTTACATAATTATCAAAACAATATCTCAATCAAATAGTTATCATCTCTCTACAAGGTTATTTTGATGACCGTTTAGGTAATAAACAATTCAATAAAATGATTATCATCTACGTAAGACAGGTAATGCTAGATCATACAAGTTAACATCATATGTAAATATTATCTATTAATTTTTGTTAGAATCTTTCCTAAAAGAGTTCATGCGTTTAATAAAAAAAAAAGATATGATGCAAATTATCACTTTTTAATTCTTAAGATGCAGATTGTCTAAATTAAAAAAAAAAAAAAAGATAGATACGAGAAAGGAATTCTACTGTAGATTAAATTAAAGGGTCAGTAGAACAATTGCTTTTGGTATGCGTCACGCGTGGGTTCATCCTTGTTCTTATTGAACACACATTGTTACATATTGAATACAATCTTTATACTTAGTACTTAGTCTAGGTAAAAAGGTTCAAACAATTCCAAAACTGGAAATGAACACTAAAGTAGTCAAAATAAAAGATTGAGAAATATATGAGTGCAATGGAATTTTAGGCAATGAGGTAGTAGACATGAATTAACATGTCGTATATTATACATGTTGGTCAAAGGTTTTAACATGCTATGTTGATATTACATTCCTCAATTTTAGTATATGAACCAATAAGGAATGCCAACATCACACGCTTGCTAGAAGCGTGGTTTAGAAGTTGCTGTATACATATACCATGGCATGCATAAGACACAATAATCATTTATGTTGCCTTAGCTGGCTAGCATTAGCATGCATATATATATGTATTCTTTAATTTGCTCTTAAAATGCTTCCTAAATAGCATTTTTTACACAGCTTCTTCACACGGATCTTTAATCATTAGAGTTTTCAGCTAAGCCTAAAGGGGATGATTTGATTTTGGTAGTTAGTGCATGAAAAATTTGATTGAATAGTTGGGTTAATTTGTTGGTGTATAGTGTGTTCCAATTAAACACATTATTTAGTTAAAATGACAAATAGTTGCAAAAACTTATTATTATTATTATTATTATTATTATTATTATTAGAGAAAATAACAAATAAATGCTTAACCTTTTAATCTGCAGACATTTAAGTTCTCGAAGATTTAATTTGAAAATACATTTAAGTCATTGACCTTTTCAAAACATGGACATGTCGATCCCTCATGTTCACTTGGGTCTGTCAGATTTAACAGAAAAATCAAATGTAACTCCCGTTGTACTGACCTGATTGATACAGATGCATACATGAGAGGGTTTTTAAAATTGGATAAATTAGACTCAGAGATCGATATGTCCAGATTTTAAATAGGTCAAGGACTTAAATATATTTTAAAACCCTCAAGGATTTAAATGTCCATAAACCAAAAGTCAGGAATCGATTTGTCCTTTTCTCTTATTATTATCATATGGATTGGACCTAAGATTTTGTAGATTCAATCTAAATGGAAAGTCTACTCGAATCCATTTTTAGTGGTTCATTCGTGAAGATAGGTCTTTAAATAAGGGTAATAGAAACCAAGTTGGATTAGTTTAATGGTTAGTTAACTAGTCCACTTAAGCAAGTGTTGAGGGATTCGAATCATGCATTGTGCATGCAGCAACCCATTGGCTAGCAGCGAACTCTTAAATAGAGCTCAAATCCACAATAGATTAGTCCTTGACCTATTAGGTTTAGAAATATCACAGAAAACTAAAAATAAATAAATAAATAAGGATAATAGATGCTAAATCCGATCATCTTTTTTTTTAGAAGTAATGACCAAATCAGTACTCGAAAGATTCAAACGCTGACATTTTAGTACCTAACTATTGTTATTGACAAAATAGTACCTGAATGTTCTAAAAATTTGTCAAGCGTGTCCTGGTGCTTGTCGGACCATGGCTCCGGCGAGTAAGATGCTTACGTGTTCACCGGTTTTTGCTGATAAGAGAAATTTATTTTGAATTGGAATTTATAATTAAAAATATTATTCCAAACCCTAATCCCTCCCCCTCCCTCATCCTAGCCCCTTTTCCCTTCCCTTTCCCTTTCCCTCTCCATCGCAGCCCCTTCCCTCTCCCTCCCTCTCATCTCATCTCATCTCATCTCTGCAATAAAAAAAATAACAATCTAATATCTCAAAATTCCATCCTTTCCAAGCAACTACAAAGCAAAACTTTTGATTCTCTCTCTCAGATCAGAGAAGAACAGGACGAGAATCTGAAGAAGAAGAAGAAGCTACAATTCCTGAACATCCCAAAAATCTGTTACCTTTTCTTCTTTTTTGCCTTCTCTCTCCTCTCCACCGCCGCCGCCATCTTTACCGTCACTTCCCTCTACACCAACAAAGCTGTCTCCTTTTCCTCCACTATATCTGCAATCCCCAAAATTTTCAAGTGTTTGTTCATCACTTACCTCTGGGTCACACTTTTGATGTTCATCTGTAATTGTCTTTGTGATTTTCTTGGTTTTGTTTATTATAGCAATTGATACACAGAACTGGTTATGCAGTTTTTCAAGGTTATTGTGGGTGTGTTGGTTATTGTAAATTTGGTGGGATTGTTGGTGCATAATGTTTTTTACTGTTTGCAAGAGTTACCATCACCAAGGAATTGATAAGAGTGTTTTACATGATCATCTTGGTAAGAAATTTGGGGGTTTGTAGGTGAATTTTTTCTTTTTCTTCTTTTTTTTTAATGTAATTGATGGAATATTGTAATACATTTAGAAAGAAATACAAATAGTATTGGTAGATTGTAATTTGAATTGTGATATTGTGTTCTGTTGTGCATGCAAAGGGGGCAGCGATGGAGAGGGAAAGGGAAGGGGGCTGCGATGGGGAGAGAAAGGGAAGAGAAGAGTGTGTTGGGGGGGTGCGATGGGGATGGAGGGGGAGGGGAGGGGGGCTACGTTGGGTAGGGGAGGGCTGCGATGGGGAGGAAAAGGGAAGGGAAGAGTGTGTTGGGGGGCTGCGATGGGGATGGAGGAGGAGGGGAAGGGGGCTACGCTGGGTAGGGGAGGGCTGCGATGGGGAGGGAGATAGAGGGGGAGTCTGCGTTGGGGAGGGAGAGCTTAGGGTTTGAGGGGTGGTTTGCCATGTCACCAAAATACGGTGGCCATGTCAGCATTGTGTTTGCCGGAGATTTGCTCCGGCAAGTTCGGAGACACGCTTGTCAAATTTTAAAATTTTTTAGAGACTATTTTGTCAATAACAAAAGTCAAGTACTAAAATGTTAGCATTTGAATCTTTCGGGTACTGATTTGGTTATTACCTCTTTTTTTTAACTCCTTGTGTTATAAAGGTTGTCGAAGATTTTATCTGAATATTCCTTCTTAACAATCTTATAAGGTGGTAAATAAAAAACTCTATCTTGATATCTTACCTAATTAAACACATGAACACTGAACAACCAAAATTGAACTAAAATTTGGGCATTTGTAGCATTTTTTTAAAAGGAACTATTGAGACTCGAGTAACGGTGGAAAGAAAATATAAAATGAAAACAGAAGCTCCTTATCAATAAGTCCTAGATGTTTTCAGAAGTTGTGTAGTTTTAACTGAATAAATGTATCTCAAGTAAGTTGTAAGAAGAATGTTATAACTTTTCAGATGAATATTGTTTGTGAATGAGATTCCATGCAAAATACATACACTGAAGGCATGATGACCAAGTGAAAAGTCATCTAAAGCAAAATCAATTAACCATAAAAAAGATGGACGATGGTTAATAGAAATTATTGAATTTAAAAAATATATATATTCACAAGGGTGCATGCATGTATGTTTAATTGTTTATAATAGTTTTGTTTTATAAATCATCCCCCAACAATGGTGGTGAAGGCGTGCATCAACTTTGCTTATGATTGAGAAAAGGGAAAATGTCCAACAAAAGCAATACAAAGAAACCTACCTTTTACTCAACTTCCCCTCTTAAAATACAAAGTGTGAATGGACGTTTTTGAGTTGTCTAAATCTTTGTCTTTTCAGAGCTTTAATTTAATTTATTTTTTTAAACTTCTTAAAAGAATGCTGTTGCTTTGTTGAATTGTTTATATGGTAATAATCAATTTATAGCTATATATTAATTACTTGCTAGTGATAACTTCAGTAGATTAGAGAAACTCAACTATTTGATCATATGAAAAGTTAACTAATAGATTAGAGAGTAAAATGCTATGGCATAGATCCCAATTTTGTATGATAAGTACTTTTTTTTCTTTCACTAATTAAAAAAGGTTGAGAATTTTAGTACACATTAGTAATCAACTTCATTAGAAAATGTCATCTTGATTTTTTTTTTAAGGTTTAATTACGCTGTAAATTTTAACATTCATAGAGTTCGATAAACTATTCTAAGGATTTGATTACAAAAATGTACTCAGCATAAGGCCGTGACTAAAAATAAATTTAAAACTAGATATCTATTTGGAAATTAGATTAATTTACAAGCTAATTAAACTTCTTTTACATGACAAAAACATTCTAATTTATGGAAAATAAATTGAACAGCAAGAAGTTTTCTGAATGTGGTGGTGGGGTTTGAAGACAGATAATGTTAAGCAAGCATGTCTGACCCTCTATTCTCAGTCAATGACATGATTTGCAATACAAAATGTTGACAAGAAAGAAGAGAATACATAAAAATTAGAAAAAGGGTGTGTTGTTGAAACCTTCCCTACCAATACCATTGTGTTCATGTTGAATAATAACATTCCCCAACACCTTATTATCACCATCTCACGCTATATGAATCATGAAAGCTGACAAATATTAGAAATATAGGAAATTGAAGAAAGAAAGAAAAAAACTTGCATACCCTTTTGATACTTTTGGCCAATAAAATAAGTAACTCTACCTAAGAGAAGAATTCCACTCTTTTAAAAGGGCTTCATTTTCATTCCACCTCAAGCCTCCACCACAATTACTCATTCATGAAAATGGCAAACTTATTAGTCATCTCATTTATGCTTTGTCTAGGTATGTTATCTACTACTATCTACAATGTGAAACTCATTGCATGTGCAAGTTCCAATGGAGTACCAACAAGGTTGTATGATTTCAAGGTATAATTTTATAATCTCAAAGTGCTGATTGTAACACTATATTTAACTTGGTAATGGATTGCAAGGAATGACTTAAATGCAGCAAGTTAAACTTAGTGCATGATAATTAAATGGTGTATATCTAGCAGGGGTTATTCTGCAAAGATCTGTACCATTGAATTATTTTGGTGTATGATACACCAAGTTTATCTTGGTGCATAGTAGCATTGTCCTAGATTGCAATGTTTTCAATGCTGTTTTTTTTTTTTTTTTTTTTTTGCCACATGTGCAGGTACAAACTAAAAGAGTTACCAAACTTTGTAACACCAAGGATATTGTCACAATCAATGGCAAGTTTCCAGGACCTGTAGTTTATGCACAAGAAGATGATAGAATCATAGTCAAAGTTACCAATAAGACACCCTTCAATATCACAATTCACTGGTAATGCCATGCATTAAGTTGCTTTCAAAAGTATCAACATCATTCATCACTAACATATATTGAACTTACAAATGCTCAGGCATGGTATCCGGCAACAGTTATCGTGTTGGTACGATGGGCCGTCCTATATCACGCAGTGCCCGATTCAATCAGGACAAAGTTTCACCTATAATTTTACGGTGGCAAAGCAGAAGGGAACCTTCTTTTGGCATGCACATGTTTCTTGGCTAAGAGGCACAGTTTATGGTGCAATGGTTGTTTACCCTAAGGCCAATGTTCATTACCCTTTCAAGAATCCGTATCAAGAGCACATAATCTTATTAGGTAACTTACAAGATGCTCCTCCATTCCTTGGTTTTTGAATTCAGGTTGTTTCCTAGTTTCCTGTTCTCCATAATGTAATGCTGTTCTTGTTGGTTTTTCCAAAATATGGCAGGAGAATATTGGATAAAGGATCTCCAAGAAATTGAGCATTCAACTCTAGCAAGTGGAGGAGCTCCTCCTAGAGCAGATGCATTCACCATTAATGGTCATCCAGGCCCCAACTATAATTGCTCCACTAATGGTAATTAAGATGATAGAAGATAACAATTACTCCCATTGTTCACTTGAACAAAGTAGTACATTAAAAGATCAATGTATCTTAATACAATTTGCATATAAATACATTGGTCTTTTAATAATGAAATAGTTTTATCTAAGAGGAGACTTATTAAGAACAAAAGTAGTAACCATCATAGTTTTCTGTCTTACCTTTTCTTCCTCATAATTTCAGATGTCTATCAACTTGATGTGGTTCCTAGGAAGACATATTTGTTGAGGCTGATCAATGCTGGTTTAAACACTGAGAATTTCTTTGCCATTGCAAATCACAAACTAACAATTGTGGAAGCTGATGCTGAGTACACGAAGCCGTTCACCACGGACACGGTGATGTTAGGACCAGGCCAAACATTGAATGTCCTTGTCACTGCTGATCAACCCGTAGGGAAATACTCCATGGCTGTGGCGCCTTACAAATCAGGAAGAATTGTTCATTATCAAAACGTTTCAGCAATTGCTTGCTTAAACTATTTAGGAGCTGCATCTAATAGCTTATATTTGCCAGCTAAATTACCCAAACTCGACGATAAACTTGCCGTTAAGACAGTCATGGATGGATTAAGGAGCCTAAACCAAGTCGATGTCTTCAAAGAAATTGATAAAAACCTATTCATCACCATTGGATTGAATGTTCAAAAATGCCATTCAAAGACACCGAAGAAGAACTGCCAAGCCATGAATAACGGGGTGCTGGCAGCTTCGATGAACAACATAAGTTTTGTTAATCCGAATATTTCAATCCTGGAAGCATACTATAAGAATAAAAAAGGATCATATACCGAAGATTTTCCTGACAGACCATCTAAGTTCTACAACTTTGTCAATGGCGCACCTAATAACATTCCACATGACACACAGTCATTGAATGGGACTAGAACAAAAGTCCTTGAGTATGGTAGCAAGGTGCAACTCATTTTCCAGGACACTGGAACAGTAAACATTGAGAACCACCCAATGCATTTCCATGGCCACAGTTTCTATGTTGTAGGCTATGGTACAGGAAATTATAACCCTCAAACTGCGAAATTCAACTTAGTCGATCCTCCGTACATGAGCACGATTGGAGTTCCGGTTGGTGGATGGGCAGCAATTCGCTTTGTCGCCAATAATCCAGGTAAAAATCCTTAGTGTATATTTCATTTCCCTGTTAAACAACAGGACTTATTGATTTCTTGAAATAACTTTGATAATTTTCGCAGGCGTCTGGTATATGCATTGCCACATTGATATACACCAATCATGGGGGCTAGGCATGGTATTTATAGTTTACAACGGAAAAGGGGAATCCGAGTCCCTACCTTCTCCTCCAGCGGACCTGCCACAATGTTAGACAATCAATGGATCATAACGGATACTACCTCCATTTCAAAATAAATACCATTTTTTTTTTGCAATGATTTTTCAATGTACCAAAGTGAAAGTGATATTTATTTTAGAATGGAGGGTATAGCACTAACAGATGGCTAGGACCTTTTTTTCCCATTCAGGTGTTCTTTAGTCTGTAACTGTAATACATGTCAATGGTTCATTTGTTTTAAAAGTAAAAACATTGTGGATGTAAAGAAACAAAATGAATAGATAAAATGAAAATCTTTTTTGTCCCTTTAGTTTGAGTCTTATATGCTTATGCTTCATAATTTTAGAACAAAAACATAGAAATATGAATTGTAAATCAAAGTGATAAATAGTTATTCCACAAGATGTTATACACACGAAGCTAATTCCAATCCAATCTATAACGATTTGTATCAAGAACGTACAGCATTAAACTTTTCAGAACCTTTACAGGCACAAATGCTGATCTATCGTATGTTGTATGATGAAAGTCTGACTGGAACATTCTGGTCAGTCCTGCCTCCTATACTCGAAATATGCAATGAATGGTCTAAAGTGAAGTCTAAATACGACAGTGAACTTGATTACAGGTTGACCCTTTCCATAACCCAGCTTTTGTCTGTGGCAGCACTAACAACTGTTTTGAAAGTGAGCCTCTGATTACTCTTCAGATTCAAGTAATCAACCTGTAAAATGGTTGAAGCAAAAGTGAATATGCAGAAACCAAAAGAAGGTACATATTAATGCTAGACAAGGAGAGATATAAGTTATTTGTTATTACTACCTGATCTGGTTCTAGGATCAGCAGACAAAAAGCATCAACTGGACCTGTAGAAGGATCTAAAGATACTTCTGGCTGTGCTTGCTCTATTAGACGCGGAAGACCAGGGTTCGGCCCTAAATATTGTGACCTTGATCTCAGTGAATTCGCAAACCATGATTTCTCTCTTTGCTGCAGTATGAACTGATATATTCAGGGAACAACATAGCATTTTTTAAGAAAATTTCACAACAAGAACTACTTAACAAAGCACTTATAAAAACTTCTAAGCTTCTTTACATGGAGAATCTGTTTCCTGTCACATTGTCTAATAATTCTTTTGCAATAGGTACATAGGATCATCTGAACACACTCGATCTTGTAGATTGTAAAGGTTGTAGCTACTTAACAGAATTTGATTCAACAATAACCATAAAATTTCTCATCAAACCTGAAGTTTCAGTGGGTCAGGATTCGCTCCGTCAATGATATCTATGTTCCCATGTATCCGGAATTGCTCCCAAGAATCTGTGAAGTACCAGCATATCTGAAAACAAAAACAAAAATTAAAATAGAAATAAAGTACTGAGTCTCATATCACATTCCCCTGAACCTATACATAACAAAGTGAACTTCATATAAAGAAAAAAAAAATCACCTCAGCAGAGGGCCAACGCTTGAGCTCTTCAATCTACATTATAGACAAGCCAATATGGAATTCCAAGTAAGTACCTACTTTACAATGAAAACCATAACAATTTTTTTTCTCATTGTTTGTTTTAATCCAAATTCAACTTAAAACAAACACGCTTTTAATCATGCCAATAACTATGCTAAGTAACATGATTAACATATATTCAAACCAGCTCAACCCTAGCAATCAAATTCCAAACAAAAACTCAATTTTTAGTTCCCAAACTGAAATTCAGTAACGGATATGCAGAGAACAAAAATGTAAAAAATTATTTTTTTGAAAAGAAAAAAAAAATTAAAGAAGAAACCTTGCGATTGCGGGCATCAGTGTTGATTTGGATGTTATCAGTGTTGTCTTGGAATCCTCTGAAAAAAAGCAACAAAATAAAAATTACTAAAAAAAATAAAAATAAAAGGGAGCAAAGAGAAAGAGTGAAGAGAACCTGAAAACAACGGTGCGGTTGGAAGGTGTTCCGTTGGTTCCAACCGTTGCCTGAAATTCGTTCGCAACACAGAATCCATGAATGTAGTAAGTAATGTTGAGTTTAACGCAGCGAAATTACAATCTTTTTGGTTTCAATTTTTGTAAAATAATAATTAAAAGGAAAATGGAGCTAGAAATGAAGTACGAGCTGAAAGAAAGTAGAGTGCTTGAGATGAGAGTTGGATTCAAGAGCGTTCAGAAGGAGCTGCTTCCATGCCACGGTCGCCATTTCCGATGATGATCCTTCTTTTTTTTTTTTCTTTCTCTTTTTTAGTTTTTTATTTTCTTTTTAAAATTTTTCGGTCTTAGGCTTTTAAGTTTTAACTCTGTTCTTGTTATAACCAAGTTGATTTAGTCCAGTAATTAATTTATGAAGAGTGAATTTTGTTTATTGTATGTAATAATTTACGAATTAGTCATTGATCTATTAAATTAAAAAATACTAAAATATCATAAAAAACCAAAATTTATTATTATTATTATTAGGGTAAAGTATTAAATTGGTTCTTATGTTTCTGTTTTAATTTTTAAAGTTTAAAGTGTCTTATTTGAATAAAAAAATTTCATTTAACATCAATTTAGTCCCACAGTGAGGTCAAAGTTAAATAATTAACGGAATGTCCTACATAACAACAGTACAAGAACAAAATCGATAATCTGGAGAACAAGTACAAGCTCAGGCACAAAATCAACCGTTAATGCATCAATACAATTATTTATCATTCTCTTTAATTCTATAGAAAATATTTTATTTATATTATAAGAAAAATAATAAATAAATGTATTGATGCATCAATGGTTAATTTTGTACCTCTGAAACTTGTACTTGTTCTCCAGATTACGTGGACATTCCATTAATTATTTAAGTTTGACCTCACACTCACTGTGGGATTAAATTGATGCTAAATAAAACTTTTTTGGATTCAAATAGGACGCTTTAAACCTTAAGGACTAAAACAGAATTATGCCCAAACATAGAAACCAATTTAATACTTTATTCTTATTATTATTATTATTATTATTATTATTATTATTATTATTAATGTATTGCTAAGAATTAATATGGTAAAATCTTGGTAATTTAAAACTTTAAAGGGATTTAAGGTTACCTTGAAAAATTTATAGAAAATATATAAAGTTTTTGTTTTTTAATATATTTTTTATATATTTATTAAAATAAAATATTTAAAATCTTTTATTAAAAATAGTTTTAAGAGGACATTAGTTAAATCTTTTTTGTTTAATTTTCATATACACTCTATTACTCAAACACACAAATTCTCTCTAATTAAATATTTGAGGATTTGTTAATTAGTAGTATAACACGAGCAATATATATATGACTTAGGTAAATATGATTTTTTTTATCCATTTTGATAAAAAAAAATATGAATTTACTATTTTATATACATATAGTTTCGACATATTTTTTATATATTTTTTAGAATTAAAATTAATATAGATATTTTTGTTTTACCAAAAATAGAAGGTTTCGAACCCACAATTTTTTAAGTAAATATAAAAAAATTATGTCATTTGAGTTATAATTTATTGATAAATTAATATAGATATTAATATAAATATAATTAATAAATTATATTGGCTGCTTGAGATTCAAATCTGTAACTAATCAATGAAATAGAAATTGGATTTGTTGATGAATTTAAAGAGTAAAATAATAAAAAACCTCTTTTCAAGTCTTGCTTGTATTTTTTATTGTATTTTAAAAGCACATTTTAATAGTATTATAAAAATAAATATTTGATTAAATTTTGTTTAAAAGATATTTTTATATTTTTAATATATTAAATATATAAAAAATTTAATAATTTTATATAATTATATTCTTAATATATCTTTTTATGACAAATTTTAACTAAACACTATATTAAAATTATAATATATATATATATATATATATATATATATATATATTAATAGTTAGATTCAATTTTAGAATTATTACCTTTTTGTTTTATTCGACGATTGTTCTATTGCAATTTAAGCATTATTTTTGTGTGTAGTCAAAATTATTTTTGTGCGTAGTCAACAATATTATATTTAAAATTCTTTATTATATTAGATAACTTTTAACAAAAATGAAACATGTAAGTGATGAAACAAGCTTTTTTTTAATGAAATTAACATAAAACTATTTCTTTAGTGAAACAAAATATTTTGAGAAAACTTAATATATATATATATATATATATATATATATATATATATATATATATATATATATATTGTATTGAAACGAGAAGAAAACTTGTATTTTTTTTGTAGGAGAAAAGAAGACTTTCTCTTTTTGTGGTATTAGAAAACTTGTTGTTTATTACTTTTAAAACATTTCATGGACATAGGGTTTTTCTTGGATAGCCTGCTACATAAGGCCTAATAAAAGAAGTAATTACAAGTCCAAAAGTAATATATATTGGGATCTTACACCCTGCTATAATAAGATGATCTATGACAAAAACAAAAAATATTCAGTAGTGTTTAGCAAGATCCAAGCCGAAAAAGTCAACAAGAGGAGAGGTCCAATTCTACCGACCACTTTTTCCAAAAATAAATTTAAGAAAAAAAACTAGAGAACACAAAAAACATGGACCCTCCCCTCGAGAAGTCTGTTTAAGAAATTGCCTTTTGTCCATTTTCGTCACAGTCCTTATTTATTTCCTCCCTGTGTGGGAGGCAATATTCGCGCATATATGTGAATATTAAATTTTAAAAATAAAAAATTCAATTAAAATGTATTAAATTAAAGATAATTTAAATATATTTAATATAATAATATAAATTTAAAATCTTTCACATACAAATCAAAATAAAAATAAAATAAATTTTTTTTAACATGGTAACTTAACAAATTTTGATGGACGATTATAATTTAGTGATAGTATTCTTTTCTTATAATAATTTAAATTTGAATAATTAGTTGCTGTAAATTTAGATATTATGCACATTATTAATTTGTTTTTAAACAAAAAAAATAAACATATAGAAATTTAAGATTTTATGTTAACTTGCGTGTGTTTATACATAAAAAATATTTTAGTAATTTTACACTAATATAAGCTATGTTTGTTTGAGTGGAAAATGGAAGGAAAGAAAATAGGAAGGAAAATGATTATTTTTCATTATTTGGTTGAAGAGGAAAATTGAGTGGAAAGAAAATAGATGGAAAAAAAAGTGGTGGGGTCCACCAATTTTTTTTCTCTCCAACATTGGAAAGAAAATGGAGAGAAAACTAATGTTTCTCTCTCTACTTCTAATACTATCCCTTCATTTTTTTCAATATATATTATAATATAGGAATAAAATTATCTTTTTATAACATTTCTTTCCTTCTTATTTTCCTTCCAACCAAACACATCTAAAGAAAATAAAAATCCACTCAATTTCTTTCTTTTTTTTTCTTTCCTTTCTATTTCTTTCCTCTCTATTTCTTTCCTTTCAACCAAACATTAGTGAGTCCTTATAAAGCGAATACTTCAATTTTGGCCTCTATTCCTTTTTTTTCGCGGATCCTCAAATTTAAATTTTTTTGTCATTCTTACTTCTAAGTGATATGATTCTAATTTGTATTTAGTTTTTTTTTTTTCTACTCCAATCTCATTGCAATATATATGAAAAACAAGGTGGTTTTTTGGAAGAAATTTAAAAGAGATTAAGGTTAGCCTCTGCACTACATGACTTGGTCTAGTGATATTTGTGTATGCGTTGTTAGAGAGTACATCAAAATTTAAATCTTAGTTATAAGTAGAAAGTGATTATAATATGAAAACCATTAAAAAATAAAGGTTTGTATATTAACATATATGACAAAAAAAAAAAAAGATTAGCCTCTAGAAATATAGAGCACTAAAACTAAGTCTAAACTCCAACACACTTATGGTGTGTTGGAATTTGGCCTGAGAGCACACCATTAATCTCTTCCACTTATTTTTTTTTAAATTAAAAACAAAATGGATAAATAACATTAACAAGCTCAAAAAATCTCAAAAGGGGTGAGAAGGGTGTAAGAAACTGTTTAAATTTATTTGGAAAGGTACCATTTTGTTTGAGTATTGAGTAACACTGCTAGATATGATAAGTAGTAGCAGCTAAGTAAAAACAACGGTGGTTTTGTGTTAAGTTCTACCCATCATGTTTTTTTATGACAATGTCAAAAATACGCTTATTAAAAGATATAAATAAATATAAAAATAACCTATTTTCCTAAGCAATCAAAAAAATGTTCACACATGAATCACTCGTTGATGTAAACTTTCATTATTTATTTATGTATTTATTCACGGAAATAGATTTTTTTAACTTTTCTTTAATTATTTTGTCAATTAGTAAGATTTATTATTATATATATTTTAAATGCAATCAAGAGAAAATATATATAAAAAAATCTTAAATGATAAAAATTATACTTAATAAAATAATTAAGGATTGATTTTAGCTTTTTACTTTGATTCACCGTAAAAATTATATATTTAACTAAGAAAATTCACTAAAAAAAACTTCGCATTTTTTTATTTTTTGCATTTATAAAATTTTAAACCAATATATTGTTATATACACAAGATATAATTCGAATTATCGACACTTGTTTAAGTAGGCGAGTGAACTGACCACTCGACCAAACTAAATTAGTTCTAACATACACTTTATTAATTATAAGCTTTTCTCGTCATAGCACGATTTTAAAAATCAAATTAGACCAACCAATTTAATTGGATTAATCGAAAATCACTAATCAGTTCGATTGACAGAAAGAACTGCTTGGCAAAAAATCAGAAAAATAACATTTATTTATTAATACTATTTCTTTTAATGGTAAAACATTATGTGTTAACAAACATTTTGATTTTTTTTAGTTATAAATTTTGATTTTTAAAATTATATATTAAACTACTCTGATTAAACTTCAGTTAAACCACTGAATTATTAAATCAATTACCTTACCGGTTCATGACGGATTTGGTTATCACAACCTTGCATCATACTCATTAATCATACTTGAGTCCATTCTGACACCTATTTTAATTTCTATTTGGTTCAATAATTTTCACAAACAATAATAATGGATTCGATTTTATGCACATAAGAGGAGGAGCAACTTTAGCCATATGGTGCACGCATTCCCTTTTTTTATTTATTTTTAAGTTAATTAATATATTTATTCATTTGGTCAAAATAGGAAACTCAAACCAAAAGTAAAAGGTCTTGGTCTTGTGCTATTTTTTATTTATTTATTTTTCCCATATTTCAACACCCCACTACTACTTCCATCTATCTTAAGCTTCAATCGTTTAATTTTTATTATTTTTAATTATCTTCCTTTTGAATAATTACCCGTGCTGAGTTTAGTCCAAATTATTTTGAATTAAAGAGGTTGACCTCGTTTCCGTCGTCACTTATTTATTTATTTTTCGGTTAAATGGTTGCGAATATAATATATTTTTACAATTTTATCTGTGATAAATTTTGTTGAGCAAAAAATAGAAATACAATTTGTAAATAAATTTCATATGTTGTAAATTTATATATTAGATTTATCTGTTAAATATTTTGCTGTAATTTTATCTCAAAAAAAATAATATACCCTAATATAAATCTTAAAATTAAAGACAAATATAAATAATCTCAAGTCTCAACCCTACCTTGACCTTGTCCTGCATGCAATATGTTCTACTCTTTTATAAATTATTAGCTCATGAAACATGAGGTTATCTTCATGGTTATATTTTTAATTTCAATCATGCTACGTATATATAAAAATTTAGTTAGTAATTAATTATTGTATATAAAAATACGTATTTATTATTTTATAATTATTATTTATTTATTGTAATAAAATTTAATTATTTTATTATGTCAATGCAAATTTAATAATATCCGTAATTGATTATTTAATTAAAAAATATATAAATTAATACGTGTAAATAATTGGATGTTTTGCAATATTATATTGAAATTTTTACATCGAAATTCCAAAAAACTCTTTAACTAGGATAATAGAATTTTATTTATTTTTTAAATTAATTTTTTATTATTTTTTAAATATATTTATATTTAGAATTTAAATATATCAGCCCACAACAAAAAGGCAAAAACCCCAAGTGTATCACCTCTTCTGAAAACGTATTAAGGACTTGTTTAGTTAGTTTATAAGAAAAAATCTTTTTTGAGCTATTTTTTTTTAAAGATTTTATGAAAAAATAAAAGTAATTTTATATTTAGACATCTTATACAAAAAGATTTTTTTATTTATTAATTATGTTTGGATATAACAATATAAAAGTATTTATTTATTTATTTATTACATAAAAAATATTTTTTTAAGGAAAAAATATCTTTTAAAAAAATATATAAATTACAACTTCTCAAAAAAATATTTTTTTTTATTTTTTTAATGTTTTTATTTTTACCACTCGAAATTTATCAAATATATTAAAAAATAAAAAAAAATTTCAATAATTTTTTTTATTAAAATAATGACACCTAAACAAATACTAAATTGTTAAAAAAAAAGTAATTAATGAAAATTTTGTCCACCACCACTGACGTTAGAGAGGTAAGCTTGTATAATTATATTTATTGTGTCAATTTATCATTTACTATATATTATTATTTATTTTCTAGAGTCAACCGAATTTAAGAAGATCTGATCTTCTTGTGTCAAGTTATAATGATGTGAATTAAACATGGATAATAATATATACTTTCTAGCACTATAATGAAACAGTATTCTCTAAGTCAAGTACATTGTTAAATGCTAGTAGTTTAGACTTTAAAGCATATTCTAGTTACATATTCCCATTATGAATTTTAGTTTTTTATTTATCTGTCTAATTAAATTTTTTTAAAATTAATTAAAAATTTTGACTTAATTATTTAATATAAAGAATGAAATAATGATATGGTAAAAATAATAGTGTATGTTAAATGTGTATGTAGCATTATTTCATATAGGTTTAATTATTCTATTAGTCCTATAATTTCGCAAAATTTTCAATTAGGTCCTTATACTTTTTTTTTCTTTTAATTGGATTTCTGCACCAATTTTTTTTCAATTGAGTCCCTATACTTTTTTTCTTTTTATTTGAGTTCCTATACTAATTTTTTTTAATTAGATCTCTATATAATTAAGCCAATTACTACCAACATGGACCTAATTGACAAAAAAAATTAGTGCAAAGACTCAATTAAAAAAATATATAAAGATCTAAATGAAAATTTTGCAAAATTATAAGAATCAACAGAATAATTAAACCTTTCATATACATATATGCTCATCTCCTTTATTTTCCTTTTTTCTAAGAAAATATTTTTACAATAGTTTTGTAGTAGCTAAATAATAATTGGTTCAAATGTTAATATACACTTGACATATATACATAATAGGTTAATTAAAATGTTGATGTAAAACACCTTGTATCATATTATTAGTAATTAACATATATATTAGTTTTTAGTAAATCAAATTTGTATAATATATAAAGACTAAAATAGATAAATTTTAAATTTTAATAAATCAAATAAAAAATATGTTTTATAAGGACCAAAGTAAAATTATTAAAAAATATTTTACTCAAGTATTTAGTATAAAAAATCTTAATGAGATGATACAAATCGTGCTAAATATGATCAATGAATTATAATTCAAATAATATAATCTCTTTGTACTCACCTAGCTAAAAGTTACGAATTCGAATCTCATTCTTAACTTTACAAAAAAGTATTAAATGCATGTGTGTGGTCATTTTTTTTCTTTTTTCTTTTTAATTTTTTTTTAAATAAAAGAAAAAATACTTTGTTCAAATGTAAACACACGTGACGTGTTCGTCTTTACAAAGAATAAATAAAGCCATATAGATTATTGTTATTATTAGCTAATTAATTAAATTAAATACCTTTGTATTTCAATTTACGGCACTATTTTTTTACCAATAATACAAAACAGCCATGGTCCATAACCATGCAATAATAAAGAATTGCTATACGTAGTTTTTAATTATTTTTCTAAAAAAAATATATATATATATATATATATATATATATATATATAAAGCATCACATTTACTAAATTGGTGGAGGTGGGATATAAAAATAATATGAATTATATGCATGCTCATTTATTGACTTATTGATTAATTTGACCCATCACATTTTCATATTTTCACATTCATGCGTCATAGTTTGATAATTGATACTCATATATATATATGTTTACGTTCATTGTTTCTTTGTAGAGAGGAAAAAATCATTTGAACAAAATAAAATATGAACACACATGTTTAGAAAATCATGCACCATTATGATCTCATGAGTTTCATTAACCCTCCTTCATAGACGTGTACGTTTTCAGCATGTATATAACAATTTTAAACGTATAATTAAAGTTATTATATATTATATAATTTTATATTTTTATTTAATTTAAAAATAGAGTAAATAATTGTTTTATATAAATAATTAAATTATTAAATTCAAAATCTAGTAATAATTTTTAAATCTAATTCAAAACCTAATTGAGGATGGAGAAAACTTGAGTCATTGATCGAAATCCCTCCATTTAGGTGGATTTAATTTAATTTTATAAATTTATTATGTTAATAATTAACTAAAACTCTTAGATATGTGTTGGGATATCACTTAAGGTGAGATATTAGTAATTTTTGACATCATTAACAATGACAATAACGAAAGGACTAACATGACTAGTTTAAAATCTTTAAAGAATATATTTGATTAAAAAAAATTTCGAAGACTAATTTAGAGAACGAGTAATTTTTCATCGACTAATTTGATCATTTACTCATATTATTAAATATACAATATTATATTTAATTATACAATATTTTAATTCTTCTATCAAATTTTTGGATCCATCCCCGACTATATATGCTTTTTTTTAGAAAAAATTAAAAACTAAATTTTTGACATGGGTATGCCGTCGTTGATTTTTTTTTTTTTTAAAGCTATGACAATTGACACAATTGGTAAGATATAAGCTGTGTTTGATATGAAAATATAAATTCTTTTTTAGTTTATTAATAGAAGGTTTGGTGACATTTTTTTTATCAAAGATAGGAAAATTTAAATTTACAATTTTTTAGATAAATATAAAAAATTACACCATTTAAATTATAATTCATTAGTTGGTTGAACTTTAATTTAAGTCTATATAATTTATAATTTATTATTAATATAAAGAAATAAGAATAAGTATAGAAGGGATCAGTTTTTAATTAATTAGTTTAATATTAATCATTTATTTAATTGTTATAATTTTTTAACTCTCTTTTTTAAGATTTTAGATTTAGAATTTAAAATTTAAAATAAAAAATATAATTTGAAAAAATAATTCTCTGAAAAAACTCATAAAGAAAACAAATCCAACTGAGAAACTAACAAACAAATCTAAATTAAAGATACGTAACATCAGTTAATCTAATAAATTAAATATAATATAATATATATTCTGATTTTATTATCTAAAAGAGACGGCTCTTTTATATAGATAGATAGACTTCAAATTTATAGATAGTCTTATTAATTTACATATTTCGTGTGGGCTATATCAGCTTATGATCTATAGTGTTGATTTCAGTGTAAATTATATATAGATATTTTTTTTTACTTTGACAAAGTTAATATTAAAAGGATATATGAATGACATTTTCCTAGGTCAACAAATTTTGTCATACTTATTCAAATTTATGCATATATTTTATTTTATTATATACCACGTGCTTCGGTCATTGCTAAGCAAAAAGAAACCCTTTAGTATTTAGTTAATTAAATAAATAAATATCACCAACTAATTTTGTCTTATACATATAGATGTGTATAATAGTGGGGCTCAAAATTTTCAACAATTTTATGCCACTATATGTTAGCCGTCATTCAACAAATAATAAAATAAACTTTTCTAATATTTTTTGGTACAATACATGAAGAATAATGTACTTAGTTATTGAAAATATTATTTTAATATATATATTTATTTTGAATCGACTTTTAAATTGTAAAAAATTCTGTGTTCACGACAACAAAAAATATAGTTGCCAATTGTAAATTAAATTTGATAAGAAAAATATTTTATTTTCATTATTAGTAATTACTTTGTCACATCAATTATAACAAAAACAGCAAATAAAAAAATTGTATCAAAATATTATAATTACATATTGGTCCACTAATGAAAATAATAATTAATAAAAGTACGTATATAACATAAAATTAAGGAGGTGAAATATATTTTGACTCCTACAAAATTTATAAAAGATTGTGACAAGACTCCAAATGCATGATGCACAAGAAATATTAAAATAAAAAATTAAATAAATATTAAAACTATCTTTATATTTGTTTATAGAACATATAGCGTTTCTGTTCTCTTTAATTCTTTATTTATAGTTGTCGCATATAATAGAACACTATTGTGGATTATTCCCATTTTTCAGATAAAAATAGAAATTAAATTTCATTTGTTCACTGATTAGTCAACAACAACCTAAAGTGGATTTTAATTTCCATTCCGGATTAGTTGGTCAACAAAAGAGGTTACCTTTTTAGCAAAAATCTTTATGTGCGATAAATATCGTCGATGAATTATTTGACAAAGACCAAAATAAAGAAGAAAATTACCAAAAGACCATATTAAAATGTACATATTTTTATAGATAAAAGAATTTATTTAATTAAGCCATTTAAATAAGTACATACCTCTAATAAATTAATTATAGCATGCATTTTAGATTTTTTCTATAATGTACAAACACTAATATGGACACGAAATACAACATGATATAGGATGATATAGGATAAGTGAATACATACATTTTAAAATTTTATAAAATACAGATATACGGTATATATATAGAATATAAAATATTTTTTAGATAAATTATAATAAATTTTTAATATTTTATTGTTATTAAAATATAAAATAATTTTTTAACGATTTTTAATATTTTTTTATTTTAATTATATAAAAGTATTTAAAATATTGTTTGTTTTAATAAATAATAATATATATTATTAATAAACTCATTTCAATAATACATGTTAAGAATAAAACTGGATACGTTAACACGTGATGATATTTTTTTGGTGACTGAAATAAATTAAACAAAAAAAAAACAAAACAAATAAAACAAGGAACTGCTTAAATAGAGGGGCAGTCCTGTTTAAGACTACTCTTAAACTCCTCCCAAGGTGAAAGAAGCTTCACATGCGAAAGTTGTAACTTCATCGCCATCTTTGCCATAGTATCTGCCACCGTGTTTGCATCTCTCATAATCAAACGAAAGTCAACACTCCAATTTCAATGCATGATATCTCTTATTTTGAGAACCAATGGATCAATAAACCCAAAACCATCTTGAGTAACAAGATTAAATGCTTCCACACAATCCGTCTCACAAATAACATCTCGTTGACCCACATCCCAAGCTAAGAGATATCCTCTCCAAATAGCAAATAATTCTCCTTGAAGAATACTATTACTCTCAATCATTCCCAAACACCCCCTTTGCCAGCTCCCATTACAATCTCTAATAACACAAGCAAAACCAACACTATCACCCGAACCAAAATAACTAGCATCACAATTAATCTTAAAAGTACCAGTGGACGGGGGATTCCAAAAACCATTTAGAGTAGAGGGAAGGGACATACGTTGTAATTCAAAAATATTCCTAAGCTCTTTTTCTGAAGTTAATGCCAGACAAATCACTTTTTCCAGAGGCCAAGTTTCATGGGGATTAAATATGTCATTATTCCTTACTCGCCATATCCACCAAAGTCCCGAAAAGAACTTGAACGGATGCTCTCTGCTATGATACAAGAAGCAGTTCTTCAAATCCAAAGGGATGACAAGAAATATCCAACCTATGCTAGACAAGCTGAGCTTTTGGACAATCCCGAATACAATGTAAAACCGATTCCTGGCTAGAAAGACATCTTGGACACCTATCCGATGACGACATCCCTCTTCTAAAGCGAAAACTTGTAGTAGGAAGAGCCTCCTTAAGACACAACCAAGCCAAAAACTTATGCTTTTCCGGAACAAGCTGACGCCAAAGCCAAAACCAATTCTCCCGCTCCTCCCAACCAAACAGTTGCTTACACAACAACAAGTAACCATTGCGTGAGTTATAGACTTTGGCAGCAGACCCACTCCAATACCAACCCACGTCCGGACCTGCTTGTTCATCTGGATTGTAAGAGAGAATATTACCTTTCAGATTTTGAGATAAAGGAGAATAAAGAGTATCCAAATGCCACCTACCAACCGACCAAATATCCTGTATCCGGAGATTCGAATCAGAAATGTGAACATAATCCATCTCATTAGATAACTGTCCTTCTCTCCTCCAGCTAGAAAACCAAAAATTCTGGTTCAAATCTCCAATACACCAAGCAAACCCAACCTTCAACACTTCCCAAGCCTTGTAAAGATACCTCCAAATGGGAGAGTCCTTGTTCTTAGGATAACTAAAACAGTCATATAGAGATGATCGGTACTTGGCATCCAACAATTGGACCCATAGCTTGTTTGGCTGCTGGAAAAAAGTCCAAACTAGCTTCACAAGAAGAGCAATATTTACACAATAAGGATCTCTAATCCCCAAACCTCCATATTTTTTTGGAGTAACCAGTACCTTTCCACTAACAAGATTCAATCATCTTCCATCAACTTGTCCTTTCCAAAGAAAATTTCTCATTATAGACTCCAATTTACTAATGATTCCTTTGGGAAAAATAGAGACCTGCATCTGGTACATGGGAATAGCGGCGGCAACAGAATTAACCAAGCAAAGTCTACCAGCCCGATTGAGTAAACTCCCTTTCCAGCTTGCTAGCCTACTCCGAATCTTATCCAGGACACCATTGAAAGCTGAACGAGTCACCCTAGAATGGCTAAGGGTAACTCCAAGATACTTGCCCAAGTCCTGGACAAATCTGATAGAGGATACCCCAGTGAAAACCTCTTTCCTTGTTGCAGAGACATTCTTAAAGCAAAATGCTTTAGACTTCTCCACATTAATCTTCATCCCAGATGCTTTGTAAAAAGTCTCTAAAACC
This sequence comes from Arachis stenosperma, assembly GCF_014773155.1. Lineage (NCBI taxonomy): Eukaryota > Viridiplantae > Streptophyta > Magnoliopsida > Fabales > Fabaceae > Arachis > Arachis stenosperma. The sequence continues at coordinate 51,742,729 of NC_080384.1, forward strand.
AAAATCACATTTTGCACTTGTCTCTTTGTAATATTACAGAATAGAAGCAAGTCATCCGCAAACATTAAGTGAGATATTCTTGGTCCTCCTCTAGAAATAGCAACCGGCTCCCACAAGCCCAAATCAACCTGATGACTAATAAAGCATGCCAATCGCTCCATACACAACATAAAAAGATAGGGTGACATAGGGTCTCCTTGTCTAAGACCTCGGTTAGGAGTAAAGCCATTCAGACGACTCCCATTCCAAAGAATAGATAAAGAAGAAGCAGTGACACAATTCATAATCAAATTAAGTGTAGGAATAGGAAAACCAAAGCTCTTAAGAGTATGAGCTAAAAACCTCTAGTCAACTCTGTCATAAGCTTTCTCCAGATCAATCTTAAAGGCCAGTGTGCCTTTCTTTGATTTAGTCTTTTTTATAAAGTGGAGGACTTCTAAATATCATCACATCATTATTGCTCAACACGTGATGATATTTAAATGTATCCAAATACGTCTAAAAATTTTTTTTATTTTTTACTAAGACACAGTTAAATATGTCAAACATACATATCAAACAAATATCAATAAATGTCATATCTAAAATATATTTAACACACAAACACTATAACTCAATAAAATATCCGTACTTCATAGAATCTTTTACTACATTGAGAATATCACACTTAATTTGAACTCAATATCCTTGCTTTTAAGTCAAATTTCTATAACTTAACATATACTCATCCATTTAAAATATTTTTCCAAAAGAAAATTTAATTTCTTAAAATAAATGTATATTTTTCTAATATTATTAATTTAATTGTGATCGTTATTAAACAATAAGTTAGATATGTATATTTTGGATAATTTTGTCTATATATAATTTTAATTATTACCAAAATTATTTTTTTAATACATGTATTATTTTTTTTAGATAATTATTTTGAAACGGAGAGATAATATTATATTATAACAAAATAAAGTACTATAAAAGATTGATTATTACTCTAAACAGTATGATTGGGTGGGTAGCAAGTCATAATATTATTAACATATATATTATATGTGGTTCCATCTTCTATAATTGTCACACATATATGATATATTATTAATTTTATTTTAATAATTAAAAATTAAAATCATCATCAGTTGGCACTTGGCATCCATGCATGTTACTATATATAAAAAATTTAATATATAAACAAATAAATAATCTTCGATTCTCTAATCTTCTCTCTCTTTTTTATTTGATACTAATTAAAGCCTTAAATAAATAAATAAATAATTGAAGCCGACTTAGCAGGCCTTGATGGTTGGGAGAAAAAAAGAAGAAAAAAGAAAAAGGCTTATTGGTTTAACTTTAACCAAATCTATTGTTTGCCTTCTGTGGGATCCGAATCTCTATACTTTGAACAATTAATATTAATATTAACAACTTGGCGATATGCTATTATACTATTAATTAAATATTAGTGTCACTGGTTTAGAAACAGGATAACTACTGAACACATTTTAGAAGAAGGAAGCAATAATTGTAAAATAATTCTAAGTAAGAAAATATAAAAAATTGTAAAATATTTTTTTTTCTCTTATAATTGGACAAAAAATGTAGTATATTTATAAAACACTTGAAATAATATATTGAATATATAAGATTTAGATACGAATAATATTACTCAAATTTTAATTTTTAGTACAGTTCCATTGTGGGTTAGGAATTTTTTTTTTTAATATTGGAGTAGTAATCGTGTTTTTTTAAAATGTGAATTATTGAGATATTATTCTCAAATATGAAGCCGTTTAATTAGAGAAGTAGAAATTAGGCCGTTCGATTTATTAGAAGTACAAAAATTGGACCGTCCAATTTTTAAATTAAAAGTATATAAATCATACCGTCCAGTTTGTAAAAGTACACAAATCAGACCGTCTAATTTATAAAAAGTATACAAAAATTAAAAATTTTGAGATACAAAAATTAAACTCTTCAATTTATATACTTTCCATAATTTTTTAAAAATACAAAAAATTATAATATTAAAATATATCACTACTTTCACATTCATAACAAAAAAAAAAAAAAAAAAAATAGCACTCAAAAACATATAGCTGTTGTCCCCTATTTTTCTCGCACGCCACTATTGAATTCTGACTTCTTTCAATTAGCTGAAATTCCGATATGAACTTTTATAACAATAATATGACATGCTACTATTACAAAATCAATCCATTATAGATTTTTGTTTCTTACAACATCTTTTAATTTAGCAGAACAAAAATTAATTCGTTACAAATTAAAATTTTATTTAAAAATTTTGATATTTATTTAAACGAATTAATAAATTAATTATTAGACTAATCTAATTTAATTACATCAATAAATTATATGATGTATATGTGTATATTAAGGGAGCAATGGCTCTTCCAAAATAAAAAATTTAAATGTATAAATTATAAAGGTTTTTAATTTTTATATTAGTTCCCTAATTTTAATATTATATATATAATGATCTCCTAATTACAGGATATTCAAGTCACACTTAGCTAATTTACAATCGCTTTTGAAATTTTATAATGTTAAGAAAAAAATACCTTGTAAAGTGATTAAAACATATGATAATCATCCTTGGATTGTTTTGTAAGAATTACTAGTAATTATAGCTAAAGATAGTGATCCAATAATAATAATAATAATAATAATAATAATAATAATAATAATAATAATAATAATAATAATAATAATAATAATAATAATAATAATAATAAGTTGAGTTTAAAATAGGTTTAATTATTCTGGTGGTTCCTATAATTTCGTAAAATTTTCAATTAGGTCTCTATACTTTTTTTTTTAATTGAGTCCTTGTACCAAATTAAATTTTTTTTAATTGGGTCCCTATACTTTTTTTTCTTTTTATTTAGGTTTTTGTACCAATTCTTTTTTGTTTAGTTGGGTCTCTATAAAATGAAGCCAAATACTACTAAAAAGGATTTAATTAAAAAAAATAGTATAGAGATCTAATTAAAAAAAAGTATAAAAATCTAATTAAAAATTTCACAAAATTATAGAAACCAATAAAATAATTAAACCTTTAAAATATTCCAAAACTTATGGTTTTGGGAGGATGAAATAAATTCATTCATTATACCCAAGAAGCGACAAAAGTTAGCACGTGAATAGCTAAGTTTCAAGACATTTCTCCTTCAATAGTAAAAGTTAGGCAAATATATATAGGTACCATAACATGCTCCAAAATTTTATTTACCTTTTAGATAACAAAAGAGATAAATTAAATTAAAATTTATATATATAAAAAAAAAGAAGTTATGATGAAGATATGGGCCTCTCCTATTCACATGCTTCATTCTTAGCTGTATATTCAATTATTCTTCTTTTTTTTTTTAACCCTCTTTTCTCATCTTCTTCTCTCTCTATACCTTTCTTCTAGTTTACAACAACAAAATAATACAATAAAATATAATAGCTAGTAATTTTAATTATTTTTACACCATTAGAGACTCAGCAAAAGAATCCAACTCATACATGTTATCTTCCATATTCAAAACCTGCAAATACTCTTCATATAGCTTCTCTAATGTTCCATGATGATTAAGATGATCCTCCATTCCATAATAATTATAGGATTGACCCTCCATATCTGAATTATTATTGAGTACCAAGTCTTCATGGCCATCAAAATAGAATCCAAACCCATCATTTTCATCCATATTATTTTTCTTGTTCACACCAATTTCACCCAAAAATACCAAGTTGTTTGTTTCCTCCGTCCATGCTTTCGTGACGTCGCCCTCGCCCTCGCCTTCGCCATTGTTATTGTTATTGTTATTGTTATCTTCTTCTTTCTCCTGGCTCGTTGTTGCCGAATTGTTGGAATCAAAAGAAGTAAAGGAAGAACTATTTGTTCTAGCCAAATTTGATGGCTTCACCCTAATAGGTTTTGGTAAATAAACTTGTGTTTTTGGTGATTCTTCTTCTTTTGACCCTTTGTTTTTCTTCTTGTTCTTCTCTCTCTTACTATTGTTCTTGTTCTTCCTTTTATTACCATCGCTATTTTTCTTTTTAGCGACGGTTTCTCCTCCTTCTTTTTCATCCTTCTCCTTTGAATCATTCATCTTCTTGCTTAGATGCGTGTTCCAATAATTCTTGATCTCGTTGTCAGTTCTTCCCGGCAATCTTCCAGCTATGAGGGACCATTTGTTTCCCAAGAGAGAATGCATTCTTATTATAAGATCATCTTCTTCAGGAGTTATGTTTCCACGCTTTATATCTGGTCTCAAATAATTCATCCATCTTAGCCTACAACTTTTCCCACATCTTAAAAGTCCTGCACCAACAACACATTTAATTAGAATTGGATTTTTTTTCATATTTATATTCTATATTACATCTTTTAAATATTCACGAGTCGATTTTTCAAATACTAAATAATACGGGGTATAATTTAGATCGAATTGGATTTTTTCGTAATAAATTTAATTAATAAGGACTAATAATTTTTATTTTAATCAATATTATTATAGAAAATTTTATATATATATTAATAAAAAAATCTTACCAGCTTTTTTTGGTAGTGATTTCCATTGTCCTTCTCCATGAGCTTGAATATACTTAGTGAGGAGTGTGTCTTCTCTTGGAGTCCATGGACCTCTATGCAACCCTACTTTTGAACAACAAGGAGCTCTTCCCATTTTTTTTCTTTATTTTCTTGAAACCCTAATTTTTGGTTTGCTACCTCTCTCTCACAAGAGATTAATAATGTTGAAGAGAAGATAGAAGATAGGGTTCTCTACCTCATTAGTTATAAGAGAAGCAGAGCAACTACTAAGAATCCCAACACCAAGATACCTATTTATATAAGTGTCAAGAAGAGACTACTGAGTCTATGTTTTTTTTTTAATATATTTATTATCTTTGATTAAATTAATGTTGATGGAAAACGACAAGTGGGAAGCCAACAGTGGCTGCTATTGTTTATTCAAATTCGTAGTTGTAGTAAACTAAATGATGGTTTCTGGCTACTAGTGATTTTATTAATATACTTTAGTTTATGAGAAGATATTTTAATTAATAGTTGACTGTTAAAATAAAATAATACAAAATAATACGGATAATATTAGAACTAATTTCAAAAGTTTAGAGGATAAAACAATTTTTTTACTTTTTATTTTTTTTATTGATTATTATAAAATTTATTATTCCTTTGAAAAATAAAATTGTTTGAAATAATTTTAAAAAGTTAGATCAAACAGTTCGATTCGGTTAATTAAGAATCAATCATTAAATTGGTTTAATTTAAAATAAAAATTATTAATTATTCATCAACAAATCAATTGAATTAATATGATTTTTATTATTAATTGATTTAAAATAAAAAATCATAAGAAAATAATTTTTTAAAAAATATATATTATTTTATTAATTTTAATTAAATTTATAAATTTTTAATTTTATCGGTTCGATAATCGATTCAGTTTTGAGAACATTCGCGAAGAGTAATAATAAACGGTAATAGTAGTGATGACGACTTACAATCAAATTATAAATCATTTTTTTCTTGATATTAAGATATTTCCATGGTTGATTAATGGGGTTCGATTTTAACACATTTAATGTGATGATAATGTCTGAATTTTCCAAGCAATATAAGAAATCATAAGGAGCTATACTCTAAAAGCATTTAATTTTTGTAGACTGACTGATCAAAATGTTGAACATTAAGTCCATGTTTTCAGACAAAATATAAACATAAAAGTTGATCAAGTAACCTAAGTAAGTGCTATTTATTATGCTATGTTTTGGAAGATCTTTTGTACAAATGTTAACTATACTTTTCCTTTTAACATTAGTTTGTGACTTAGTCTCATTCTTTCTCTTGATAATAATTGATTGAAGGGACACCTCTATAAAAATAAATAAATAAATAAATAACCCCTTAAAATATAGCATATATAATTCTAGTTTTATTTCTTTTGGATAAATTAGGCTGGAAATTTTGATATGATTTTCATTTATGTGAAATGCTAAAAAATGGATGTTGTGGGTGATTTTCTGGAATAATATAAGATCTAAAAGAATTTTTTTATTTTTTTAAAATTTAATTATTTTGTTAATTTCTATAATTTTATTAAATTTTTAATTAGGTTCTTATACTTTTTTTTAATTGAATTTCTACACTACTTTTAATTTGTAATTAAGTCATTTTCATATCAAATACGTTAAAATTAACAGAATATTTCTTCTAAAATATATGCGGTCAAAGATCTAGTTAAATTTTTAATTATGAATACCTTCAATTTGCAAAAAATATTCAGTTAACTTTAATATTTTTTACACTAGGAATAACATAATTATAAAATTAAAAATAGTATAAGGAACCAATTAAAAAAAATATATATATGAAGTTAGATAAAATTTTGGTAAAATTATAGAGACGAACAGAATAATTAAACCTTCTTTTAAATATGGAATTCACTTAGGACGAATTTAGTATTTAATTGTTTATTTCTTAAATTAATAAATCTATTGGGACAAGTTGTACTTTATCTATTTTACATATTTAATATTTAGAATCTATTGAGGGAATAATTGTCATTTGTAATATATAACAAATATTAAAACAAAGTTAATTAAAATTTAATTCATATAATTCCTTTTATCAATTTAATTTTTTTAAAATTTAAATTTATAATATAATATTAAAAGTTTTGTAACTAAAAAACCTAAATTTGAATTTTTATTGGCGCAAAAAAAAATATAATGTATTTGTTTTAATTTGCTTTATTTATATTAGCGATATAACTATATATTCATGTATCTTTTTCTATGGGTTTAAATTTTTAGAAAATAAATTTTATGACATCTTCCCTCAACCTAAGCACACTAATAAACTGCATTACACTGTACAAATGAAGGCTAAATGTATAATTAAATTAAATAACATTAATCCTATATATATATATATATATATATATATATATATATATATATATATATATATATATATATATATATATATAATACGGACTTGTGCATTAAAATTCAACAACCTTTATATTCTATAGTTCTACATACATGCATCATTATTTTCTCTTTTATACTCATCATATACGTTAGTGAGCAGTTTCTGTCCTATGTTATTATTCGATGAAACTTTTTAAATTTTTTAAAGATCTTATTTAATTTTTATTGTATGGTGATTTTAACAGAAAAAAAACTACTAATAATTTTGAAATCATATGAAAGTATGATAAATAAAAATTATTTGTATTTTTAATCTTATATATAAATATTAATTAAAAAGAAAATAAAAACTAATTTTGATTATTGTATTCTACCAAAAAAGAACAGGACAATAATGATGAATTTCTTATTTATATATAATTTTTGGAATATACACGTCAATTTAGAACTAATTAGTGAAATATTACGGCCACTGCCTTGTTAGAAAAAAATGTTCACCAAATTTGAAATTTAACACTTGAGAATATTAAAAGATATTTATAACTTAAAAGGAGACAAATTCAGTGCATCAGCCTTTAGACTTGATACTATGATCACCTAATTTTTTTCCAAGCAAACAGCTCAGTGCTTTTTTGACTATCTCTATCGGTCTAACAATGAATTAATAAATTATATATAAATAAAAAAATGAAAAAGAAAATAATTAATCTCAATTACTACTGCACCTGATGGTGTTTGCCTAAAATTAAATTTAACTTGTTTCTAAGTTTGACTGCGAATATTTGCATGTTGTTTGGTTTTACCATAATAATAATGGAATAAAAGAAAGAAACAAAACAATGGAAGAAGTCTACCAAGTAGTATGTTTCTATATTATTATTATTATTATTATTATTATTATTATTATTATTATTATTATTATTATTATTGTAATTTGTTATGGGATGCAAAATGGGGCGGTTTTTAATTTTGATACTGAATTTATAATAATATTTTTTAATAATGTGTAAAATTTGATGTATTTTTTTTATATGAAGATCATAAATCTGACTATTTGATTTGTGAAGTTTAATTTTATTTTTAAATTTATGAATTTATACAAATCTGATCTTCTGATTTGTGAACTTTAATTCTTTAAAATTTTTAAAACACAAAATCGACCATTCGATTTGTAGACTTACACAAAATTGACTCTCTAATTGTGAATTTTATTTTTTTTTTAATTTTTAACGAATCCTCTAATTTATAATTACTTTCATATTAAATTAAAACACACAATTTTTTTATAATCCAAAATAATACAATAATAATTTTTATATAAAAAAATTATTTATATCAGAAGCTTAAACTTTTAGCACTACAAAAATTTAGCAAGATTAGCCACACAAATTTTACGAAGACTAATTTTTGTCGCGAATTCGTCACTGTATAGTGAGGAATTGGGGATTCTTCAACCACATCACTTAAGAATGGTCACAAAATACCTAAACATAAAATAAGTAACAAATTAGTAAAAAAAAATTTCTAGCAATTTTTTTTAATTGAGTTTTGCAGCTAATAAAACAATAATAGAAAAAAGAGTAAATTATCATTTTTACTTATAAAAGTTGAAAACGCAGACATATATACCCATACAAAACAAAAATTACCATTTGTACCCATAAAAAATAGTTTTTACAAGCAAAATTATCTAAATCCTAAAAAATTAAATAAAATTCCTAAACTACCATTCTCTCCACCATTACCACTATCATCTCCTCCTCCCTTCTCTCTCTCTCAATGTTCTCAGCGACCCAATCCCATCATCAACCACATTACCGCTCAGTACCACTGTCTCACCCTCCTTCTCAACCATCATCCCAACCTTTTCGGCTGCACACTCTTCCATATCGGTGTCGATCGCGACTCAACAGCACCACCACCACCATCACCATCAGCCATCACTGCCATTAACTTCACAACCTGAATGGATTGGGTTTTCTCTGCACACACATTTAAAGACTGCGACTTTTTTAAGGGTTAATCGAAAACACTCATCAACAAGGTTAAGATCTATGACTCTAACCTTGAATCCTCCAAACTTTCTCCAACACCGCCATTGATTTCATTGTCTCCCTCGAGTACTCCCGCATCGCCAACATCAGCTCCGACATCTCCACTGCACACTCCTAGCCCTCCATCCACATCTTCCCCTTCCTGCCTGCCATCTCCGTCGTTGCCATCATCGTCGGCAACGAATACCTCACCACCACTGTTGACACGAGTATGGCGGCGCCGGCGCTAACGGAGCGTTTGAGTGGCTGCGCAAAGTGAGGATCGTCGATGGGGTTCATGGAGGCGCACGAGTTCCAGTGGTTCTTAATGACATTGTCGGTTCTGTCGAAAAGGGGTCGGGTCATGGTGGCCCACTTGTTGCCGAACCTAGCGTGAGCTCTGATTATGGTGTCGTCCTCTTCGAGGGTGAAAGCCCGATGCTCCACCTGTGGGGAGAGCTGGTTGTACCATGGGAGCCTGCAAGACTTGCCTTAGCGGAACATAGAGAGAGAGATAGAGAGAGAGAGAGGAGATGATAGTGGTAGTGGTGGAGAGAAGGGTAGTTTAAGAATTTTATTTATTTATTTTTAATTTAGATAATTTTGCTTGTAAAAATCATTTTTTATGGGTACAAATGGTAATTTTCGTTTTCTATGGGTAGATATGTCAGTGATGAGCGGATAATTTATACGCTTTTCGACATTATTTTTAGTATGTTTTTATTATGTTTTAGTTAGTTTTTATTATATTTTTATTAGTTTTTAGTTAAAATTCACTTTTCTGGACTTTACTATGAGTTTGTGTGTTTTTCTATGATTTCAGGTATTTTCTGGCTGAAATTGAGGGACCTGAGCAAAAATCTGATTCAGAGGCTAAAAAGGACTGCAGATGCTGTTGGATTCTGACCTCCCTGCACTCGAAGTGGATTTTCTGGAGCTACAGAAGCCCAATTGGCGCGCTCTCAATTTCGTTGGAAAGTAGACATCCTGGGCTTTCCAGTAATGTATAATAGTCCATATTTTACCCGAGATTTGATGGCCCAAACCGGCGTTCCAAATCAGCTCAAAACTGCCCGGCGTTAAACGCTGGAACTGGCACAAGAATGGGAGTTAAACGCCCAAACTGGCACAAAAGCTGGCGTTTAACTCCAAGAAAAGTCTCTACACGAAAATGCTTCAATGCTCAGCCCAAGCACACACCAAGTGGACCCGGAAGTGGATTTATACGTCATTTACTCATTTCTGTAAACCCTAAGCTACTAGTTCTCTACAAATAGGACCTTTTACTATTGTATTTTCATTTGGGTAGCTATCTTTGAGTAGTCTTATGCTATCTTAGATCATGGGGCTAGCCTCACGGCCATGCCTAGACCTTGTTCTTATGTATTTTCTACGGTGGAGTTTCTACACACCATAGATTAAGGTGTGGAGCTCTGCTGTACCTCGAGTATTAATGCAATTATTATTGTTCTTCTATTCAATTTAACTTATTCTTGTTCTAAGATATTCATTCACACCCAAGAACTTGATGAATGTGATGATTATGTGACGCTCATTATCATTCTCACTTATGAACGCGTGCCTGACAACCACTTCCGTTCTACATGCAAACAAGGCTTGAATGTTTATCTCTTGGATCCCTTAATCGGAATCTTCGTGGTATAAACTAGAATTGATGGCGGCATTCAAGAGAATCCGGAAGGTCTAAACCTTGTCTGTGGTATTCTGAGTAGGATTCAAGGATTGAATGACTGTGACGAGCTTCAAACTCGCGATTGTGGGGCGTTAGTGACAGACGCAAAAGAATCACTGGATTCTATTCTGACATGATCGAGAACCGACAGGTGAATAGCCGTGCTGTGACAGAGTGCGTTGAACATTTTCAATGAGAGGACGGGACTGTAGCCATTGACAACGGTGATGCCCAACATACAGCTTGCCATGGAAAGGAGTAAGAAGGATTGGATGAAGACAGTAGGAAAGCAGAGAGACGGAAGGGATAAAGCATCTCCATACACTTATCTGAAATTCTCACCAATGAATTACATAAGTATCTCTATCTTTATTTTATGTTTTATTTATCTTTTAATTATCAATCCTTCATAACCATTTGAATCCGCCTGACTGAGATTTACAAGATGACCATAGCTTGCTTCATACCAACAATCTCCGTGGGATTGACCCTTACTCGCGTAAGGTTTATTACTTGGACGACCCAGTGCACTTGCTGGTTAGTTGTGCGAAGTTGTGATAAAGAGTTGAGACTGCAATTGAGCGTACCATGTTAATGGCGCCATTGATGATCACAATTTCGTGCACCAGTCAGCATTTTCAACTTGTATGGATAGAAATGATAGTTTACTCTAGAAAAAAATTGGTTGGTTTATCACAAATAATTTAGCGACTAACATTTTTTTTTTGCAAATCCGTCATTAATACTTCAACTGGATAAAAGTAAATCAGTGAAAAATTCTATTATCAAAGGTAAATTAAGTATATTTTTAAACACAATTACTCTCTTTCTTCGAAAGTATGCACCAATAATAAGTACACACATTTGGTCTTAATCAGGAAACCGTAGCATGAAGGTTATTGAAGGAGAAATTGCGTAGTATTTAAAAGGTGGGAAATTCAACTGACTAGTAAAAGGATTGAATATATACTCTTTAATTTGTAAGATTTTTCACATGGTTTGATATAATAATGTTTGATTAAATGATTGATTCGTTTCTTCCAAGTGCAAATACCATCTTCTAAATTAATGATAGAAGCTCACAAATGATCAGGTAAAAGTATATAAATTATTAAAATAGTATTTAAAAGCTTATATTACTGATAAAAATTATTTTAAAATTAAAGATACTAATAATAAATAACGTTTGAAAGATTTTAAAATATAACAAAAAAATTAGATATTAAATATATATTTAAAAAAAACTTTAAATATTATATTTTGATGTAATTTTTTGTAAATATTATTAAAAAATGAATTTTTTTATTTTAATAAATTTATGTCAAGTAGTTTTGTTTTTAAATTCTTTTTATTATGAATAATTATATTTTTAAATATTTATTTAAATATTTTTATAAAAACTTAAGTTGATAAGAACGAGTACTTAAATGATTATATCTCTAAGACTCTAATAACATCAATATAATAAATTAACAAAATTAAAAGAGAAAAAAATGGAGAAGAATGTAGAAAGGAATCCGTTTATATTGTTCTATATTTTATTGATGCCCGTCAAACAACTAAGTCAATGGAATTGTTTTTAGATCGCCGGTTGCAGTAAGTAAAATATAATCAATAATGACACACTTACTTTATAATAAGCATAAATTAAATTTAAAATATTGTGAATGCCCTATGCACTATTCATTTTTTGATAATTTATTTGAATAGGTCTTATATATTGTATTTCTTTACACTCAATTGTAACTACTAAGTAAGAATCAATTAGTGATAATTCTTAAGGAGTTTAAATAATAAGGTTTGATCGTGTCCTTTTTTTGAATGGGTGAATATCACATGGCTTATAAATTAAATAAAAAGATGAAATGATATAGAATGGAAATAAGGATAAGAGAATATATAATTCTATATTGATGTTTTTTTTTGTATACAATATATATGGTGAAACTTATTTACTTTATAGGCAAAAAATAAATATAAATGCTACGACAAAATTTATCTAATTAATATCAATCAAAATTTATATAACGGAGACATAAAAAATAATAAAAAATGGGTGAATATGAGATCCAAAATAATAATAATAATAATTATTATTATTATTATTTTTTCAAAAAATTAAATTAATAAAAACAGACATATGAATTGTTATATTTTTAACACGTTTTTCGTATAAAAATCTCTTTTTGAGTTTGTATGAAATTTTTTGCATAGAATTTTTTTTGAATCAATAATGATCAAATTTTAGATTTTAGATCATAGAAACTCTCATACTATATCATGAAATTATTTTTAGTTGAGAGGAGAAGGCAAATAAATAATAATAATAATAATAATAATAATAATAATAATAATAATAATAATAATAGTGTAATACTTTTTAGTACAATAATAGTAGCTTAGTAGACTCACACTAAGATTTAGATATAATTATTTGTTTAGAGAAAATAATACAGAATACATTATATATGGTATTAAACCGGAAACAAAAAGATAATAATAGATCAATTCTATATTTCTAAGAGATATCTTTTGAGTAAAATGAGATGAACCATAGCTAAAAATAAAAATATTTAAACAAAATAAAATCAATCTAACAATACCAGTCTAAATCCATTCAAATCAATACATCCATATATACACACTAGAATACATTAATAATACCAACCTATACACATGCATGCATTTAATTAGAGACACAACAATTGCTAGGAAACAGCATTAACATATATATTTCTTTAAACTTTATTAATTGATCACGAAACTAGGTTTGAAATAGTCATTTCTATATATCTTTTTACATAAACTAAGTTATTATTATAACACCTGAAAGAATTATAATAATGAAGACTCTTTCTTTCTATCAAAAACATATAAGTGAGCATGAAATGTAGCTGTCACACGTACTATTATTATTATTATTATTATTAGTTCAACATACAATATTATAATTAATTATGTGATATGCATTGAATAATTCAGAGTTTAATTGCCGTCTAATTATTAATTTTTCTTCAATAAATAATTTAATTGGCAGATTATATGTGTCTGGTTAATTATTTATTCTTAGAAGAGAAATCCTTCTAATATGGAACATAGCTTCCAAAGGTAGGTGAGATTTTAACAGAAGAAAAATAAAGTGATGTCATTTTTGTGGAATCTCAATCAAAGTTTAGTTGACTGAAACAATTCACTAAAATAGTGGAAGAAAAATGCTTCTATTGTCTTGACTTTTCTTCTTTTTTTTTTTTTAAAGCCAACAATTGAACATTTCACCATTCATCCATTTAATTATTATTTCATACCCACAACGAGATCATGTTATTACTATATCTAATATTTTCGCTTAATGATGGTAGTTTTCCTTAATAAGTATATAATTAAATATAATTTTAATTTGTGGTTGTAGTATACAAGAGAGGTTTTGCATGCCTCCTTTCATGCTTGCTTGGTCAATTGTTTCAACATATAATATAGTAATAATATTTTTAAATAATATTTTTATTCCTAACCTAAAAGGTAAATATTATATTACTATATATATATGTCAATAGAATAAAATTTAGCATCTAAATTTACTACTATACCCTTCAAAAGTTTTAACTACCAGAAATATGTATCATAAACAAACGTGTTTATAATTATTTATGAAATGATGCTAAAAATTTCTAATGCTAAAAAAATATATTTTTTAATTTCCAATATTCTAATATAATATTTTAATTAATATAATAATTCTAAGAATATTATTCTTAGTAATATATTTTTTAATCTTGAATCCTAATATATATATAAGCTATAAGATAATTGAGAATAGCACTTTTTATTTAAATAAAAAATTCATTATATACACATTTAAATCAGGATACATAAAATTTATCAGTTTGTGCATTTTTCGATTCATTAAAATCGAAAATACTGTTACATGTTCGGATATGTAGCCTACAAAAATTATTATAAGAAATGCGTTTAATATCGTCGGATTTTGTGTCGGATGATATTGATAAACTTAACGGTGAATTTTTTGACGCTTATGAGTAAAAATTAATAATTAATAATACTCTTTTGTTTTGTCGTTCTCTCCTTCAATACTTTCTCTCTAATACTCTCATCTTGTCTCTCTATTATCTCCGACAACCCTCTCCGACGACACTATCTTACTATTTTACTGTCGTTGTTGCTGCTACTTCTGTTTTTCTTCTTCTCGACACCGGCGTAAGGTTAGAAGCTCCTCCTATTCTTACTTGTTATTAGTTATTATAAATTAAGGTTTGTGTTGATTATTCCTTCGAGTTGCTTAATGAAGTTTTTATTATATTTTTTTATTATTGTTAATTTGTTCTTATTTTTTTACTTAGAAATTATTTTTTGGTGCTTTAATTTTCTTTTTAAGTTGCTTGCTATTTCAATTAGATGATAATTTAGAATTAATTAGAGAAATCATAAAAATTGGTTTGACGATGAAAAAATTAAAATAAATTATATGATTTAGGGTTTATTTGTTTTACAAATTTAGAATGCTTTGAAAGTTTAGCAAATGTATGCATTTCAGTTGCTTAGTAGCAATGCTTAAAGTCTCTTAGTGGGTGTATTAGGATTTAAATCCTTGTATGTTGCCTTAATAATGATTGAAAAAATTAAAACAGAACAGAATTTAAAGTTGCACAACTTTCTCATATGATGTTATATGATGAGTCTAAAACTTGTTTTAAATTCATCCGTTTAGCAATCCACTGTCTCGGCGACGCCACTTCCATTGACGGATGCTGAGGTGTCGAAATCCTCTCATGGAAGCCAGCCAGTTGATGCCCTCCACCACCTCCTATCGTACAGTTGACGATTTGGTCTGATGGCGGAATGACGTAAGTACTATTTAAGTCTTTTATATGCTGAAAGTGTTTGATAACTCGCGATTAGTGATTCTTGATTATTGATTCTAATTTTAGTGAATTTAGGATTGTATGTTTGAACTGCTGAAGTGTTTGATATACAACGATTAGTGATTCTTGATACGAGATTATAGTTTTAGTGGATTTAGGGTTGTAAGTTTAAATTGTTGAAAGTGTTTGATATATCCTGTTTATTGATTATTGATTCTAGTTTAGTGGATTATTGAATTTTGCTTCGTGATTATTGACTACCGTTCATTGATTGTTGATAATTGGTGCTGTTTAAGTTAATTGTTGATGGATAGAGTTTGTCGCGCATTCCAGTTATAGATAAAATTCTGCCAAAATTTCTAAAAAAATTTTATATATTATAGTTATTTGCTTCTAAAATTTTAATTTATATTACCATATTGGTTTATTGTGAATTGTTGATAGGTTTGCGCCAAACAATAACGTATGTACTCAGGAGATGACCAACGTCATCAAGATGATGTATGACTATCCATGGCCGAGCTACAAGAAGATCCTCTTTGAGACCAGAGAGCGATGGTTTCAGAAGTGGGTAGTAAGAACTTAATCTAGTCAAACCTTCTTAACTAGTTTATATCTTCTATTTTGTTTAATACAATATATTTTGATTAACAAATTTTAAAGTTTCTTTGTGCAGCTGAATTTTATATAGGACAAGGAGTACGATCTTATCATCAGGAAGATATACGACCATCGTATGGGTTGGCGACTGCAATAGATGCTGGAGGAGGTATATGAGAGGCGTGACCACCTCACTTCCTAGCTCCGCCTAAAAATCAAGAAGGCTTTGTACATTCATTGGGAGATCGATGAGGAATTCAGGCATCAGCGTCTCACAAACAGAGCTAATAGGGCATCGGCCAGGTCGTCCAAGTATACCTAGGGATGGCAATAGGTCTCCATGGGGGTAGGGACATTCCCCCCACCCCCGCCCCCGCCCCCGCCTCGTTCCCGTTACGGGTAATGGGGATTCCGTATCCATCGGAGACCGGGGTCTCCGCAGATTTTCGTAAAAAACAATAAAAATCGAGAAAAAAAAATAAAAAATAGAAAAAAGTTTAAAAAATTAAGATAATCCTCAATTATCATTACAAACATAATTTTCATAGTCTTCAATGACTTAAATAGGAATAACCAATAAATATTTAATACCAAATTACATTAAAAAACAACCAAACATAATAGCATAACCATAAACAACCAAACATATCCATAATCCATAAACAATAAAATATAATTCATCACATTGTAAATACATAATTCTCAAGCCTTCTTTCATTCTGTAATGATAATGATGTTAGATTCCGATTTACTTAAATCTTACATACATAAATTACAAAAATCACAAACATATATTATGCAAATCAGAATCAGTATAAAAAATATAAATCATAATTAACCTAACTCAAAAAATTATAACACAAACACATAAATTATTTAAATCAGAATCAAAATCAGAAATCGTAACATAAACACATAAAATTACATAAATCACAGAATTCACAAAGCATCACATAAATCATAAAAATCAGAATTAGAATAAAAAACGTAAATTATAGTAAACCTAACTCAAATCAAAGTAAAAAAAAAAAAGAGTAAAATTTATGATGCTTTAAACCATAAACTAAAAATCAAAATCAGAATTACAAACTAAAAATTCCTAATTCTTCAAATCAAAATCAGAATCACAAATGCTTCAAATCAAAGTAAAAAAAATTTAGAATTCACAGAAGCTACTTACCGGAAGGAAGAATAGAGGCTTAGAGATCGGATGCTTCAATGGCAAAGACAATGAAGACTGAGAAGCGCGCAGAGGCTCGGATGCTTCGACCGCAA
Source organism: Arachis stenosperma (assembly GCF_014773155.1). Taxonomy (NCBI): domain Eukaryota; kingdom Viridiplantae; phylum Streptophyta; class Magnoliopsida; order Fabales; family Fabaceae; genus Arachis; species Arachis stenosperma. Next base: position 51,760,170 of record NC_080384.1, read on the forward strand.
AGATGGCGATAACTCACTGTTGTTATGACGTCGAGACTGAGAGAAGAGGATCTTAGCGTTGTCGGTGAGGGACTTAGGGAGTAGCAGGTGGCGGTCGGCGGTCGGCAGTGATGAATTTGTGAGAGGAGACGGTTTGAAAGTGATAGAGTCGAAGAGAGGAGAGGACATAAGAGAGGAGTGTGACAAAGTGTGAGTGACGGCTAGCTAGGGTTTGTTCTCAACTCTTATATCTTATATATATATATATGATAGGAGCATTTTATTATTTTCACATAAACGGGAATTAAACGGATCCCCACGGGGTGGGTACCACTATCCCCGCCCCGCCCCGTATAATAAATGAGTCCCTGTCCTCGCAGGTACAGAAAGCCCTCTATATCTGTACCTCGGTGAGTAAATTCTCATGGATACCCACCATGCTGGGGATTTTTGCCATCCCTAAGTATAATGGCGGCTCAGCGACCTTCATAAAGACTAAGGCTAGGCTAGTATATAGCTTCTCTAATTTTGTTATTAACTTAGTTATATTCTTTGACATATCATTGGTAGGCATCCTAACATATTATTTCAATGCAACATGTGTAGTCAAAATCGTTGGATCACGATGCGATATTGGTAGAGACCTTCAAGTACACCCACACTTTGAAAGAGAACAAAGAAAGATCTGCTGATCGTTGGTCTGCAAATCATTATGTGATTAAACATCTGATCTCGTGATATAAAATTATCAATTAATTGTATAGTTGTTGTCCTAATCATAATGACATGTGTTACACAAGAGTCCTACACGTAGAGACTGAAGACTGCAACTCAGCAATCTCAGCAAAGTGGGGAGGATGCCAGTGTCTCTGCTGCTTCAGTCGTCGATCCTGATGCAGTTTGGCATGAGAACACCTCAGCGCCATACAAGAACCACGTATATGGGTTGGGGTTGTTCTTTGCCAGCAACTTTCGCACCTCTACATCTACCTCTGCCACCAGTCAAGTCATCGATCCCGAAAAAGGCATTGATTTGAGGCTGCATGAGCAGGAGCTTACTCGGAGCCTTCACGAACAGGCTCTGGAGCTGAACGACACTCGGGAGAGGTATCAGGAGATCCTCACATGCATGATGGACATAGATGCTCAGGTTGGAGTGGAGGGAGCAGCTAGAGCAGGTTCAACGGATGGAGCAGCAGATGACGGTGTACCAAGGTTAGATGCGCGCTCCTGGTAGTGGCGCTGCTGGTGACAACGGCACTATTGGTGACAGTAGTGCTGTTGGTCGGACACAGACATCACCGCCTTCTTCGCCACCTTAGTAGAATCACGAGAATGACGACGACGATTACTACGTCGATCTTTAGGGTTTAAGGCTTTATTTTACTGTTTCATTGTATTTGATTTATTTGACTTTTAATTTATTTAAATATTTGATATTTAATAATATTTTATAATTAGTTTATATTATTTATAATTTGGCCACTAATTATGTGAAAAATAAATTTAAATAAAAATTAAAATAAAAAAGTTTTTATTTTTAAATTGCGTCACAATATTTTTTTTTTTAAAAAAAATCGACATTACTGTTGGATTTACTGAGGGCATAGTCCAACAGTAATAGTGCGGAAAATAGTATATTATGGCGCCAACGTTACCGTCGAAAAAATTTGTCAATAACTAAAAATTTTTTCAAACAGATAATTTGCCGCAGAATCTTACGGTAATTACTATCGGACGAAAAAATCCAACGATAACTAGTTACCGACAAAATTTGTACCGTCGGATTACTTTCTACAGTAAATTCGCCGGTAATTAATTTATTGTTGAATTTTATTCATTTTCCTAACAATCATTTCGACGGTATTTATCGTTTTTTTTTCTTGTGCAATTAAAATGATTAAAAATAAGACTAAAATAAGACTAAATAAGACTAAATACATAAAAAATTTACAATTTTTTTTAGTTACTAACTGTAAAAATAAGACTAAATACATAAATTAATAAATTTTTATATTTAATTTAAATGTGTAAATAATGATTTTTTATTTAAATAAAAAAAATCTTGAGAATAGTCTATATATTTTTACAACAATAAAATTAGGTAATAAATGAAACTAAACTCTTTTTCAATCAATAATCATTAAAACCCATTTAGATGAATGGAAAAAAAAAAAAGAACACATCATCGTAATTTTTTCTCCAATTTAAAGTGTTTCCAACGTAAGTCCTAAGTATTCTCTATTACCATGATTAATTTTTAATAGAAAAAGTTCGTTTTCCAACAAATTAAAATAAAGTGATGTCTTCCACGGAAGTGATTTTGCATAGATTAAAAATGCCACATCATATCGTCATTAGTATGACTTCAAGCTTCCAAATAGAAACAGATTTGATGCAATGCAATGACACATTCTGTTCTTTGAAAATCAAAATAGGTGGCTCTATTTTGTACATTAAATAAATTATTATTATATGGTTACATGTTTGACTTAATAGTACCATCAATGCTTCATCAAATCAAAATGCATATTTTCTTCTCACTATGCTATGACCAAGACTACAGTTAGTCATCAAAAATATATATTTGCTTTTTTTTTTTTTCTTTCCTCCTAAGGATCTTACGTATTTATTAACTTCCGGGGTCAAAATTAAGTATCTTTTTTTTCTTTTCATCTTAATTTTATACATGGACCAATAAAATAATTTAGATATATTATATAAAATTAGATGAATATTTACATACAGTTATTTTAATATAAAATTAATAGTAAAAATTATATATTAAATAATTTAATAGATTTAATTAAATTATAATTTAATAATTTTTAGTTATTAACTTTAGATGAATTAAAAATAACTACACATAAATTTTTATTATAAAATTAACAATTTTTTTTCTAAAAAAAAAATTAATAACTATCGTCATTCTGTAGTCTAACACTTATCTCGTTGGGTATATATTATATAAATTTATAAATAAATAATTATTTATGAAATACCACAATTTTCAACTAAGATCATTGCTATTTCAGACAGAGATACCAGGTATATATAATATCTTTAGTAAGATTTTTTTTTCCGTTATATTTATATTTTTATCGGTACTAACAGCTAATTAATAAGGAAAAAGAAAAAAAAATTAAAAGGGTGCTAATTGAATCTGGTACTTGTGTTTGCATAAATTATTATAATAGACTTTGCAAGTCAAGAAATTGAATAGAAGTAATCAATATAAATAAAATATCGTGGCACACACAAATACACAATGGCTTTAATACCACTCTAATCACACATTACTTAAGTGCTTTGTGATTATAATATTGAAAAGCACGTATCATGGTTTGCAATATTTCACATGAGATTAGGGATTGAATTTAGAAAAAAAGAAAAAACTGAATAATTTTTTTTTTTAAAATAGAGAAAAATATCAAATTCATTGATACAAACGGACAATTTGACAAAAAATTCTACATTCGACCCAAATTATTGGAGAGCATTCGATTTCATCACGGTGAAAAATGAGTTTGTGGCAAACCTTTAAGCAATTTGACTATAAAGATGCAAGTCATTGCAATTTATTCACTACAAGGGACATGCCAAATAGCGTCAGTTTTTTTGGAAAATTGTAGCGATTTTGTGAAGTAAATGTTAAGAGTGGGGCATCATGAATATGGAGGAATCTTATTTATGGCAGAAATTTCTTGAGAAGAAATAAGAGATTGAGTATTGAAAAGGGTTAAAAAATAAAGGTATGGAAGAATAATTAGGTTATGAGTATGGATAAAATTCTTATGAACAGAGATCTCTCAGTGGACAGAGTTAAGGAGCTGATCATCGAAGGAGAAAGGTGGAAACAAAAAAAAAAATAAGAGCCTTATTTCCAAGGAACATAAGTGACAAAATTTTACAAACGTCCATCATCAATTTACTGAGGAGTGAAGATAGATTAATATGGCCATTTAGATAGGATGGGGGGCTACACTGCTAAGACGGGATATCATGTGGCAAAGAAGAAAAAATAGGGCAGAGAAAAAGCAGGACCTTCAACAAGCACAGATATAGCTTATCTTTGAAAGGAGATCTGGGGAATGCACGTTCCATCGAAGATAAGCATGTTTTTGTGGAAAGCCGCACAAAATATAATACCAATCTATAATAACTTATTCAAAAAGAAAATAACTAATAGTCCTATCTGTCGAATTTGCAGGGAAGAGATAGAGACTACAAAACATGCTATTCTTTTATACCCGTTGACCAGAGTAACATGGTTTGGTGCACAGAGTCAGTGCTTACCAATACTATCGATAGTCAAGTCATTTGCAAAATAGTTGCTTGAAGTGTATAGAAAAATCAAAAGAGAAGGGAGGGAAGAGGCAGATGATCTAATTGAAAGAATTAGAGTGCTAAGTTGGGAGATTTGAAAAATAAGAAAAACTATATTATATTTTAAAACACCAAACTCAATCCTAATGCTACCATCATCAGAGCTAAAATTCTAGAACCAGAAATCAAGGAAGCAATGCAAAAAAGGAACAATTCAAACAAAACTAGAATAGGAGTATAAGCAGGAGGAGTATTACCTAGAGACCTCCATCGAAGAACTGGTTGAAGGCCAACGTAAATATTGCATACAGAAGATCTACGGTAGAGGGAGCAACTACAGTAGTAATTCAGGATAACTCAGGTCGAATGCTAACAAGAGAATCAATGAGAATCAGAGCTTATTCCAACCTAGCTGCAGAAGCAAAAGCAATGAGAAGAGCACTAATTTTAGCTAAAATCTTAATTTGGAGCAAATCCTAATAGAGTCGGATAATTTATCTCTCGTACAAGCAGTGAAATCAAAGATTTATATAGTAGAGATGGAACCAATTCTTTGAGATATCCTTGTTCTGGTAGAGGGTCTTCCTAGTTGTGGCTTCACATGGGTTCTTAGAGAGGAAACTAAGCTTGCAGATAGAGTGGTGAAGTTTTTTCTGATAGGCCAATTGGAAGAAAACTGGAAATGGAAGCCCCCACGAGAGATAGCAGAACAACTGTAGAGGGAGGCTACAAATCAGTACAGATGCTCTAGTTGAAGCTATTTAGTGGGCGAGACTCACAACATAGTGCATTCCAGAAATCAGAGGCAAGGGAATCTGAACTTCGCAGAATCACTGTAGGAGGAACCTGATGCGAATTTTGGGACTTGACCATCCTCTTTCAGTCATCAACAGTGCTGATATGACATAACTGAAGAGGAGAAGCGCCACCGAGAATAACATTAACACGCCCAGACACGGTAGCCAAGCAGAGAAGGAGAGATTGGACGCAGTCGGAAATCCAACGGGAGCTTTGTTGGCGATGCAGAAGGGCGGCGGAGATGCATTCGATGGCGGCTTCACCAGCGGACATTGGAAGCAGACATCGGCAGCAGATGTGAGTTATAATAGCAACGAATATTAGGATATAGAAGCAACAGATACTTTGAGACAGAGGGGCAGGGTGAAGCAGTGTCAATACAATCTCCGGCGTCGATGACGGACTGACGGTGGCAACTGTTACAAGCTAACGGAAATTATGAGAGAGTTGCAGAGAGGATTTTGAATCTTTCTGGGCATGATTGTGGATCCGGTTTGTCGACCCAAATTTGCTGGGTTATTTGGCCTTGGACCAAGACACCCAAAAAGAAAAAACAATGTAACTATTTTTTTTTTTAAATTATTTGTCTCAAATGTATAATTTAACTAAAAAATACATAAATAATTATATTTTTAAAAAATTTTGTTTTAGACTTTAAAAATGACTATAAAGTAATTATGCCTATTTTCTTTCAGGTTGCTTTAAGTTGAGTTTTTCTTTTCTATTTTAAAAATAACAATAATCGAATTCTAATATTTTAATTTTTTATCATAAAAAATTTGGTACTATAACATAAAATTACTCATCCTAAAATTTTAAATACCCTCATGACATAGTATCAACGAGATTACAATTAAAAATTTAGTAGAATTTAATTTTTTTTTCTAAAATTAGAAGTGATACTCAAATCCGAGATCTTTAAATAAAAATAAAAAAACTATATACCATTTAAGTTATAATTCATTGGCTTAACAAAATTCAATCCTTATTATTATATTAGTAGGATTTAATCTTTATTATTATTTTAAAAAATATATATATAAGTCAAAAACTAAAAAAAAAACTTAATATATATACAAAATCATCCTTCAAATTTAGAAAAAACTTTTGTATAAAAATATATATATATTAAAAATATAATTATTGATATATCTCTTTTCTATCGATTTAATATTTTGGATAAGAAGTTTTATCAAAATAGTGTAACTTCGACACACAATATTTTACTATATCTTGAGTAATTTAATTAGTATTATTTAAACTTCTTATTCATACTGACTAAGCAAGGCAGTCATAGTACTCTCTATTTTAATATTTTTTCTTCCGACTAGTATTACGTACGCAATATTAATTTCGATCACTTTCACACTTATCCAGTAATCAAGATTGATTGGCTTCATAATTTTCAAGTGTATGTTATATATGAAAATGAAGGTACATAATATTTCCTTAGTGTTTCTTACAAGTATAAACTAGTACTACTTTACATTTATTTGATAAATAATTAAAAATTCTATATATATATATATATATATATATATATATATATATATATATATATATATTGTCCTTTTGGCTTTTAAAAATTAAAAGTATTTATATATAATTTTTAACAGTTTTTTTCATTTTTCAAATTAAAAAATATAATTATATATATTAAGATAAATATTCAAATTTAAAAAATATTTGAAAAACCAAGAGAATAACTATTTTTAAAAATCTAATAAAAACCTATTTAATTTTATGCATGTGCATGTTTTTGTCAAACCAACGTATTTATGATAACATTAATATTATGCACATGTTGATATCACGTGCTACTATTATATTATTCACCGCTAATCAAACTCGTGACTTTTGAATATGTTATGTGCTCACATAGTTGACAAAAAATATATATATTTTTTCTTTATGTATGATGAAAATTTTCGTGACAAAAATGCAATACATTTCACCTGTCATATTGTGCTATTAATTATGGAATCATTATTTCATATAAAAGATAAGAGAACAATCAAATCAATCAAATCTAAAAATAATCATTCATGTTATCTAGTCTTTAATTTTAATTAATTTGTCCGACACATGGAATTTCTAAATTCTAACTTATTTTAGCAAATTCCAAAAGTTAAGGCAATTACCAATTAACCTTACACATGGCTTTGTTTGGACAAATATATATCTCATAAAACTTCTAAATTCAAACTTAGATTCCACATAAGGCATTAAGCAATTAATTTTCCAAATGGCTTCATTTGGAAAATACATATACACACACTTCACTCCACAAAACTAATATAATTAAGGATAAAGATAACTTACACTAACTAGTTAATAATAATTACAGAAACCATGTTTTTATTTGACTAGTAAATGTTATGAAATTTTATTTTATTTTATTTTCTTCCTTTTGTCTATTTTATGGACTAAATACATATGTTTAAATAAATATAATTATATATTTTGTATTTAATTTTATGTATAATGATCTCATTATTAGTTTATATAATAAAAAATCAAGATTATTTATTAGTTTGAATCTTAATAAAAATAAAACTAAATATACTATTTTATTTTACCTAGATTCTTAAGGTTTAATAAGAATCCATAACCAAGCATAAACAAAATGTCAAGATTTTGGTCCCAATAATATATATTAAAGTTACTTAATTAAATTTATCTATTAGAAAATTGTTATTAATTTATTATTAGAGTTGATATAATTATTTATTTTGCTTTTTTCTATTAACTTAAATTTTTGGAATAAGTAATATCATAATATAGTATGAGAGTTTTATATGTATGAAAGATTTAAAATTTGATTTTTGGTAAATTCTAAAAATTAAAAAAAAATAACATAAAGTAAATAAAAGTAAAAAAAAAACTTATTCAAAAAATAAAACAAATTTAAAAAAATTCTTACTTGATAGAATATTAGAAAAATATAATAATTTATGTTATTTTTTCTACCAGTTTAAATTTTTATAATAAGTGTTATTATACAATCTAATAAAAATATATTTAATGAATTTTGATTGAGAAATATCAAAAAATTATCCATTAACATCATGAATAACAAATTAAGATAATGATGAAGAACTATATCAAGATCAAGAATTAAAGTTTTTCAAATATGCTTATGGATTCAAATATTCTTCCGTTCTTAGATATTTTTTTTTAATAATGTAAAATGTATGGTACTAGAGTTGATGAATCTAAGAATTTTCATAGTATATAGTCATCTTTTTTTATTGGATCATTGAATTGAAATGACGTTAAAAATACATTGTAATAAAAGGTCATTTTTAATTTTGCAATTTCTCGAAGACGTGTACAGATAGAAGAATAATCACAGTTTTTTTTTTATAATATAAAGGGTATTTTATTCATTTCGATTGAATACAGCAAACAACAATAAAAAGTATATTAATACACACATGACCAACGCATATATTAGTTTATATTAATACAATAATTTAAGTATATTGTTTAAAAATACAGTTGGAAAAATAATACAGAAATGTTTGTAGTTTTTAACCAAATTCTTAAGTTCTTCTTTTTTTTCGGATGCAGCCGAACACTTCTTTTTTCTTTTCCTCCTTTTTTATTATTGTCGTTGTCGTCATCTTCTTCTTCTTTTACGCACTTCTTTTTTTAACATCGTTGTTGTCGTTACTGTGGTCACCATTTTCGTCTTGTTTAATTTCATCTTCTCTTTTTTTTCTCCGCATTTTTTTTTATTATCATCGCGTCATTATCGTCCTCGTCTCATCTTCATCTTCTCATTTTTCTACAAATATTCAGAAAACTAGAGTAGTACATAAAATTTTGATACACAATACATAAATTTTAGTGCATAACAAAAATTTTAATATACAACTATATGTTTAAAATATTGACTCACCCAATTAATAAAATATATGACAGCAAAATTTGTGTTTTATATATAAAAATTTGTATATTATATCGACAAATTTGTGTTACGTGTAAAATTTTTTGTGTTATATTTCGAAAATTTATGTTATATCAACAAATTTCTGTATTTTTTAATAAAAATTTATATACTCTAAAAAGCAAAAAAAAAAAGAAAAAGAAAAATGGTGATGTATATGCGTTTTTTTTTTGGGTTAAATTTTACATCAATTTAATTAGATTTGGATAAAAAAATGTTTGTACATGCAACATCATTCGTTAATTAATAGTTGGAATTGATCTGAACTTTCTTGTAAGCTTCAAAATTATTGTTTTGGGTTAATTATGCATGTAAACCGCCAAAGTAGGTTTCTTATATATTTTCATTTGGTCCAAATAATATTAGACCTATCTTTGTTTTAAGGTACGTATGAATTTGAAAATTTTAATTTTGAATAAAAAACTATCAACATTATGTTGTGGCAGTCATTAATGTTTGCTTTTGATAATTTACATTGACCGGCAACATACTAGTCACTAACATTGTTTAGGATATTATTGAATGTCTTTAGTATTTCTCCAATTGACTTGATAGGTACTTCATGACACTAAAAATAATAAGAGATTTAAATATTAAAAGATATTATGTGGAGTATTTTTGTATATTTTTATTTTTAATATTAAAATTTAAAAGTTATCTTTATATCATAAAAAGAAAATATAAAAAACACAAAAAAACCAATACAAATAAAATAACATTTCTTATATAAAATACACATCGGAGAATTATGTCATATAGCTACAAATTTGAAAAGAGAGCCACTCAAATAAAGACATTTAAAACGTCTTTTTTTAAAAATATTTTTTAATAATTAAAATTTAATACATATAATCGATTAGATGGTGCTATTTTTGTTATAATTAAGCTAGACAAATTAATTTGACCAAAAAAATAATGAATCAAATCTTAAACTGGTCTAAATTAATATTATTTTTCATAAAAAATGACTACAATATCCTTATTATAGAAAATAACTAAAATACTCCTATTATATATATATATATATATATTAATTTTAATAATCCTAAATTCTAGCCCTTTACTTCTCTATCATCATAAGGTTGGATTTAGAGTTTTCGATATATATATATATATATATATATATATATATATATATATATATATATATATATATATATATATATATATATATATTAGGAATATATTAGTCATTTTTTATAATAAGAGTATTGTAGTCATCTTTTATAAAAAATAATATTAATTTAGACCGTTCAAAATTTGATTCACTAGTTTTTCGGTCAAATTAATTTATCTGGACTAATTTTAACAAAAATAACACACGGTTTAATCGATTATATGTGTTAAATTTCAATTATTAAAAAATATCTTTAAAAAAAACGTTTGAGACGTCTTTATTTGAGTGGTACCCATTTAAAAAATGAGAGTCGTTCCTACTTTGAATTTCCATAGAAGGATATAGGTAAAAAGTTTTTCTTAAATAAATTAAAAATATCAGTATTTCTCAAAACAAATAAAATATCACTAAATAATTAATACCAAAATCAACTTTTTAGTAAATAAGAACCTGTTTTAGATTTCAAACGTGGACAAAGAAATCCTAGATTCTTTGCTTATAGAAATTTGATAATATTAAGAAGATAATTATCTAAAAATTAAATTTAATATTTATAATTTCTGTAATAAAATCGCTTATCTTAGAAAATTAAGAGGATAAATAATATGCTCCTTTACAAAATAATCTTTTTTATAATTTTTTTTATTTATCTTATACTATTTTTTTATTAAGATTCATCAAGAATTTAATTATAGATTTTTTTTGTTATAAAAATTTTAATATTATACTATGAAATAATCACTTTTCTTAATAAAAACTTAAACTAATAAAAAAAAACACATAAATAATTATATCTCTCTAAAATTTTATATATGTAATATCTAGCTATAATAACATACTCATATATCTAATATTATTATGTACCCAATTATTTCAGCAATAATTAAAAAATACAAAATAAAATTATTTTATACTGTGTTGTTAGACTGACGCTCTAATGTCCCTCAAACACTATTAACAAAAACTACTCTTATACGTATTATGTCATAAATCATATTTAATAAATAAACAATAATTTGATAAGAACACAAATAATCTTAATATCTAACAATTTTTATATATTGGTCACCGTTTTAATTGATTATATATTTTGTTTAGTCCATCTGCCTTTTGTTCCAAGGTTCCTATATAGCAATATTCAATATATATAAATGTATAGACATAGTAAGTATAGCAGCCCATGATTATTAAGAATATATATAAATGCATGGCTGCTACGATCCTAATATTAAGATTCTTGTTTTGTTTTGGGGAGGGGGATGTTCTTAAAATTATTATTTTAAGAGATCAAGTACAGTTTTAGTTAATTAGGTTGATGAAGATACATTAATTAGGCTGCTTCAACACAAATATTGATTAATTAGGATTATTTAGGATTCAACAGCAGCTCAAAATGTAATATATATTTTTTCGGTAATACCAAAATGTAATGGTTTAATAAAGACCGTAGATACACAATAAAAAAGCATGTGGTAATAAAAAATTATAAGATATTTATTAGTAGAGGACACGAAAAATTATATTTCTAACCTATTATTCTCGCTCTCTTTTTTTTTTAAATAATGCTCAATTTTTTTCTTTTGGAAGTAACGAAAATCAAATTATAATTTTTTTATTATAATAAAAATTTTGATAATATATCATAAAATTATTTATCTCAAAAATTTAATATGTTAAGTAAGAATATATAAAGAGTTATATATTTAATACTTTTCACGTGCTTATTATATATTGACGAATAATTTTGTTTAATATTCTAAAAAAATAAGAGATCAATTTCTTAAATTTTTATGTTTGTTAAGAATCAATTCGAGACATTACTCTAAAATAATATGCAACTATATGTATGTATATAGCATATTATATTACCAATATAATAAGAACCTTTTTATATTTATTGATGATGACTTTTGAATGCGTAACATATAAATACATGCTAGATTATACATTTATACTACTAGCGTTTATTATAGTTCGCGGATTTAAATTTCTCTATTCGCTAAAAAAAATACCTCTTCTAATAAATTACACTATAAAAATAATGACAATGTCATTATTTGAATTCTTCTTTCTATTTGTACTAGACTACCCGAAAATAAACAAATATTATTCCATGTATAAGTTGGAACGAATATGTATACGCTTATACCTATATCAATTTTGTTTGATAACTAGTATGAATAAATTAAAGTCCGTAGTCTCTCATTCACAATTGACTGCGTAATAATAATAATAATAATAATAATAATAATAATAATAATAATAATAATAATAATAATAATAATAATTGATCCGTTATCCTAAAATCACCTTATATCAACAACTTTGAAATTAAAATCGGCAGGACATGATAACTTTTTTACAATTTTTTTCACACTCAACCCATTAAATTCTCAAATATCAAACTACCAACAAAGAATCCATCAAAATCAGTAACAGAAATACGAATACCAACCTGAAAAATATTTTAATATATACAAATGATTGATATTCAGTCACAAGGATACGTTTTATTTCACTCTTTATTCTGAACATCTCACATTCTTATTTACTTTAGCATTGAAATTCTTTGCAGGTGTCCAACGCCGTCTCTCCATAAAAAGACGACGTTCCACCCTCTAATCTCAAGAGAAAGCTTGTTCAAGTATAGTAGGATAAGCAATACCTCGAAGATATCTTTCACGCAGAAATAATAATAATAATAATAATAATAATAATAATAATAATAATAATAAATAATTCTTAATCGACTAAGTTTAAACAATTATAATTAATATTAATTGATTTTTATTTTAAAAAAAATAAAAATTTAATAATTATTAATTAATAATAATTTAAAAATCAGAATTACTAATTAATGACAAATTGAGTCGTAATTAATTGATTGGGTGTTAATTATCTACCAAAATTTTTATGCTAATTATGCATGTGTAACATCTTTTTCGGCTGATTACATATTGAAAATGTGTTTCTCATTAGGTGGTTATCAAGTGGATTAGAGAATCAATCTTCAATGTAATCATGTTCATATTTATTTCAATCTTTTTAGGGTTTAGCATCGATATTCAAATTTTATTACAAAGAAATCAATTAATTCAATCCGATTAAGTATCCCATTATATGTATAAATGACTCGGTGAATAGATAGAATGACTTGATCATTAGATAGAATAAAATTATTTGCCTTTTGGTTATAAATAACCTTTTTGGATGAATATGAGTAAAGGTTTGAAAATCGAATCCATCATCAAGTTAGTAGTGTTAAAAATTCAAAAAATAAATAAAAATATAATCAGGATTAAATTGGATATAGTGAAATGATATATTTATGTATAAAATTATATTTCTTTAAAATTTTGTGTAATTTATTATTTTAATCATATTAACCGCTAAAAGATCGTACCGATTCAATCGATTAATTGTTTTTTTGGTTTTTGATAGATTTATTGCTAAAAGATTTATACCTTGAAATAAACTAATTTGTTTATTGTGTCAAACTAGCTAATTTAGTATGATTTTTAGAATTATATTAATAATAAAATGTTCTCATTTTTTTATTTTTCTTTTATTTAGGATTTAAGATTTAGGGTTTAGGATTTAGGATTAAAATTTTTTTAAGACTTAATTATTTAAAAAATTCTGAAAATAAAGAAAAAAGTAAAATAAATTATGGCTGTCATGTGAACATTTGTGGTCTGAACTGAAACTCTGAACTAAGGAGAACTCAAGAGCGATACCCTTTTTTTTGGTCAACTTCAAAGCTTCATTTTTGGTCTTGGTCAACGTCAAAGTAATAAACTCAGATACAAACAAGTGTTCTTTTTGGGCCTGATATGATCCATGTAAAAAACTATTAATAAAAGGTCCACCTAAACATTATTGGAGCATGCTATTCTTTTAAAAATTTAGACCAAAGCTATTTTGTGGTCTGAACTGAAACTCTGAACTAAGGAGAACTCAAGAGCGATACCCTTTTTTTTGGTCAACTTCAAAGCTTCATTTTTGGTCTTGGTCAACGTCAAAGTAATAAACTCAGATACAAACAAGTGTTCTTTTTGGGCCTGATATGATCCATGTAAAAAACTATTAATAAAAGGTCCACCTAAACATTATTGGAGCATGCTATTCTTTTAAAAATTTAGACCAAAGCTATTACCAAAAAAAATTAGGACCAAAGCTGAAAAATAAAATAAGAAAATAATCTAAAAGAATGATTATCCAATCAACGGTGCGTCTTTAGGCCCGTTTTATTAAACAGACAGAAATAAGTTGGGTATTTTATTGGTCTATTGCCCTGAATATTGATGACTGTTATAAAGGGTATTTTAGACGTTTCGCCTGTCCCACGTGCAATTCAAAGCAATCCAGTTCAGTTACAATTGGAGTCGTCTTTCTCGCGCAGTTGCCACTTGCCTGATTCCCCTCAAGTCTGCAGATTGCAGAATTTACAAATCCAATTCCCATTTTCATCCGTTTTCTGATTCCTAATGAGCAACAATGATCAGAGGTTGTTGAACCCGAACCCGAACTCGAATCCGGAAAGGGTGCTGGCAATCCCAGTGAAGAAGACTGATCCGGTGGAGCTGTACCGACCGTTACGCGAGTTGGTAGCGAGAAAATACTCAGAGAGCGATGCACAGAAAGTTGAAAGCGTTCTCGAAACCCTAAACAAATGCCGCAGCGACATGGTGGAGCGGGGGGACCTCTCCCTTCCCATGCAACGTGACTGCCTCATCCACTACTTCAAATGCCTCTGCATGGTTGAGCCACTCTTCACCGCTATCTCCTCCGACGCCGATTCCGAACTTATCAACTTTGTCTGGTACGACGCCTTCTACTCTGAGCATAATAATGGAGTCAGCTCGCAGCCCAACAGCATCCAATTGGAGATGGCTGCTGTTGTCTTCAACCTTGGCGCCGTATGCAGCCAGATTGGGGCCTCTTCCGACCGCACCACCGCCCTTGGCCGTCATCTTGCAATGGACGCCTTCAATGCTGCCGCCATATTCTTCTTGAAACTCTGGAAGGATCTCGTCAAGGACGTCTCCGCCACCCTCGACTTGACTCTCCTCTTCGTCGAGAGTCTTCACTGCCTCTTCTCCGCTCAGGCTTTGGAGCTCAAATCACAGCAACAACTCAAAGACAACAGCAGTTCGGCTTTCGAAAAATATAGATGTGCCGTTTCGTTTCAATCGGTCAGTTTTGCCCCTAGACTGATTTTACATTTTATTTTTTTTTATTTTAGATTTTCAATATGATGATGATGATGATGATGATGTAGGCTTCTGAGCATTATCAGAGAGCGTATGATCTGATAGTAGTTGATTCGGTTGCAACCGAGCATGTCCACAAATTTGACCAAACCTGGATAACTCATCTTCATCAGAAGAAGGAATTCTTTCAAGTGGAGGCACGTCAGAGGCTATCATCCGTCCAACCCATATCCCAGCCACTTAGATCATTCTCATCTATCTGTGCTCTTGATCATGATGCAGAATCTGTCAATGAAAAATTAGTTAGAAGGAGTATACCTTGACCTCGTCCTTTCAAGATTATGGATGGTGGAAAGCTGGTGGCTAACCCATGGGACATGCCTCCTCCTTATCCAACATATGTTGCAATCCCCTCATCTTCGTCTTCGTCTTCGTCACATATTCTGGCATTGCCTTTGAAGAAGAGTGAGCCGTTGGACCTCTACGAGTCCTTGCGCAATTACTTTGTCCTCAAATACTCTGAGAGTGTGGCAAAGAGTGTAGAAGGCCTTCTCGAATTGCTAAACAAATTGCGTAGTGAAATGCTGCGTGATGACCTCTCTCTACCCTTGCGCCGTGACTGCCTCATCCGCTATTATGGTCTGAAACCCTGAACTCAGTAGAACTCAAGAGTGATACCCGATTACCTGTTCTTTTTGTTTTTGGTCAACTTCAAAGCTTCATTTTTGGTCTTTTTTTTTTTGGGAAAACACCTTTGTTTTTGAACCACTTCAAAATATCATTTATTTCTTTCAATGCTAATTTTGTCAAAAATAGAATCTTTGAGGATCAAAATAATAATTTACTTATAAAAATTGGATTAACCAAAATTTTGAAGATACGGTTTAATTGAATAGTGTGATCAGTAGTCTGAATTTGCATGAGCGTTTTGGTATATGGTGAATTGGTGATAGCCTTGAAGATTGTGGTTAATTACTGAAAAAATAGTTGTAATCAACGCATTGGTCTGTTGATCTGAATTGGCAAGTTTATAGATACACCTCAGCTCCTATAAAACTAAGGGTGATTATAAAGGGTATTTTAGACGTTTCGCCTGTCCCACGTGCAATTCAAAGCAGGGATGTTACAATTCGAGCAGTGTTTCTCGCGCAGTTGCTCTGGGAATGTGAAAGAGGGTGCGGAATTTACAATCAAATTCCGATTTTCATCGATTTTCTGATTCCTAATACTACCCTATCCTGATTCGCCGGCGCCATGAGCAACAAGAAGTTGAACCCGAATCCGGAAGAGATGCTGGCAGTCCCAGTGAAGCAGAGTGATCCGGTGGAGCTGTACCGGCCGTTACGCAAGTTGGTAACGAGAATATACTCAGAAATGCCGCAGCGACATGGTGGAGCGAGGGGACCTCTCCCTTCCCATGCAGCTTGACTGCCTCATCCACTACTTCAAATGCCTCTGCATGGTTCAGCCACTCTGAGCATGAGGATGGGGTCTCCTCTCAGTGCAACAGCATCCAATTGGAGATGGCTGCTGTTTTCTTGCGACCGCACCACCGCCCTTGGCCGTCACCTTGCAATGGACGCCTTCATTGCCGCCGCCAGATTCTTCTTGAAACTTTGGACGGTTCTCGCCGAGGAGGTCTCCGCCACCCTCGACTTGACTCCCCTCTTCGCCGAGAGTCTTCACTGCCTCTTCTACGCTCAGGCTTTGGAGCTCAAATTACAGCAACAACAAAACAACAACAGCAGTTCGGCTCTTGAAAAACATCGATGTGCCGTTTTGTTTGATTTTACGTTTTTATTTTTTCATTTTAGATTTTTAATACGATGATGTAGGTTTCTGAGCATTATAAGAGAGCGTATAATCTGATACTAGGTGATCCGGCTGCAATCGAACATGTCCTCTCATTTGAGGTAACCTGGATAACTCATCTTCACAAGAAGGACAAATTCTTTCGGGAGGAGGCACGTCAGAGGCGATCATCCATCCTACCCAAATCCCTGGCACATGATTTACATGAACCACCATTCTCGTCTAGGTTATCGTGTGCTCTTCTTGATCAGGATGCAGAATCAATTAGTTAGAGGGATTTGCAGGCGATTGGACCTGTGGATACCCAAGATTATCGATGGTAGAAAGCTGGTGGCTAACCCATGGGACATGCCTCCTCGTTATCCAACAAATTTCGCAATCCCCTCGTCTTCCTCTTCAACTTCGTCACATATTCTGGCATTGCCTTTGAAGAAGAGTGAGCCCTTGGACCTCTACAAGTCCTTGCGCAATTACTTTGTCCTCAAATACTCCGAGAGTGTGGCAAAGAGAGTAGAAGGCCTTCTCGAATTGCTAAACAAATTGCGTAGTGAAATGCTGCGTGATGACCTCTCTCTACCCTTGCGCCGTGACTGCCTCATCCGCTATTACAAATGCCTTTGCATGATTGAGCCTTTGTTCCCCATGACTAACTCACCCAACCCACCTATCTTTGTTTGGTACAATGCCTTCAACCCACATCAGAACTCTTCTCAGCACAACATCCATTTGGAGAAGGCCTCTGTTCTCTTCAACCTGGGAGCCCTCGGCTCCCACATTGCTCTCTCCTGCGATCTCACCACCCTCCAAGGCCAGCGGATTGCCATAAACGCCTTACAAGATGCTGCATATTGGTTCTTAATACTAACGCATGAGGCTGAGAAGGCATCTGCCACCATTGACTTGTCAATAAGCTGCACCCAGATGCTGCGCGAGATAATAACCGCTCAGATTGCTGACTTGGAATGCAGGTTTCCTCAACCTCGTTTTGTATCAGATTCTGTTGGATGTCCTGTATGAATCGTCATCTACCTTTTCAGTTGATCTTTTCTTAGCACATTTGATTTTTGTCAATCTTGATTTGTTAAATTGTTTGATTGGGATGATGTAGGTTTCTCTGCTTTATCGGAAAGCTTTTGAACTGTCGGCATTGGGGCCTTTAGCTGAGACTCGTCCTGTTAAATCCTTGATACCTAATTATCTTGGGTCTAATTTGAGAACCTGCCATAATGAATTTGCACCTATTGATGTCACTGAAGAATTTATTACAGGATATTGTAAGGCTGTACGATTTCTTTCAGGGCATTGTGGGGCTCAACACGAGTTTCCAGCGGGATATCAACCACCATGCTTGGATCTTTTCGTTTTCTTTTTTAAATCGGGTATTGGAATTTTGTTTGTTGATGACTTGATGCTATAGAAGCCCAAAACTATTTTTGTGAATATATTATCTTTGTAATTTTGTTTGTTGATGTGTGAATACTGAATATATTCTTTCTTATTCCTCACTAATTTGCAGTGATTTGTATGTCTCGGATATCGTAGCCTTTATTAGTAATTGTTGCATATTGGTAGATAGAAGGTATCATTTTATTAGATTTTATTATTGTTATGGCATTGCTCTCTCCAATTTGTATTTTTTTAGACCAGCATACTCAATTTTTCTTGCTTTCGAAAAAGTAATATTAACTAGTGCACAATTAATTTAGTAAATTATTGTAGTTTTTCGTAAAAGGTTTATTATTAGACTGTTAAATATTTTATTTTATTAAGTACTCAACAAATATATTAAAAACTTAAATTCTGTGTATTTTTTTTCGCATTCTATATAATGTTTGGGTATTAAGACATTCGTTTTACCAATAAAGCAAACTATCATCCTCCAGGTTA
This sequence comes from Arachis stenosperma, assembly GCF_014773155.1. Taxonomy (NCBI): domain Eukaryota; kingdom Viridiplantae; phylum Streptophyta; class Magnoliopsida; order Fabales; family Fabaceae; genus Arachis; species Arachis stenosperma. The sequence goes on from NC_080384.1 coordinate 51,779,254, forward strand.
TGATCCAGCTTTTTTTTTTCTACTAAACAATTATTTTGTACTAGAATATTCATATTTAATATAATTAAAAGAGTAATGCTACGTTAACCAAAAAAAAAAAAAGAATAATACTACACATCTAAATTTTTTTATAAATTATATTCAATCAAATTAAATAATAAAATTTAAAATAATGCTAGTCATAAGTCATAACTAATTTTTGTTATATATCAATTTAATTGGACTTTGTTAACAAAAAAAATTGAATGTGTAGTATTATTCTAATTAAAAATAGAAGAAATTAAGTAATCAAAATGAAAATTTGGGTCCACTCTTTTGAGTAAATCCTAACGATGATAGTTAATCCTTTGGCTACAACGAATACATTCCCCCTTGTCATGAAAAATTCTATATAAATAATTAAATATCACGTTTCAAGCATCCTAACAGAACATAATAAAGCATATCTTTGTGACAAAATTGGATCGGAGAAAAGAAGTTCAAAAAATATCATGTACACCAGACCTGATCATCAGAAGGGCAATAACGCCCATTTGTGAACTCAACCTGCTAGAAAGATCACAAAAATTGGAGAACCAGATCAAGTCCCCACTTCATGTTCCTGTGCTTCATGGCACAACAATGGCCTTGCTTTACAATTTTGATAAGATGTGACTTATGACAGAGTGGAATCTTAGATTCTAATTGAACTCCAAAGAAAGAATCAAAGTAGTAATTTAAGTCTAAAATAAAACAACACAACTATTACCAATACAAATATACAAGGAAAGCAAGTAATTTAAGTCATTGTTCTCATTTTCTTCATCTGCAATAAAATATCCATAACCTTCATGAGCTTCTCCACCACAGCCTTCATTAGCTACTCCTCATATTCAGCAGAGATGCAAATATCCATAACGCAAAAATGACTGAGCTTTACATGTGTGTATAGGGTACAAATAAAGAAATGCCATGTCAATTTTTTATAAGTGCAACAGAGCATGCTACAGACAAACATTCTAAGAATAGAAGGAATAAAATAAAAATTATACAAAGGAAATGTCTTCTTTCATGAGTCAACTTATCCATTCGAGATCCACAAAATTCAAGAAGAAATAAAAGTCTGAAAGGGAACAAATGAAATGATACAAACATGCAAGTATATAGTTTTAATTCAGCAGAATAAGTAAACATATAAACTTTGAATAAAAGAAAACAGTAAAGCTAATTTTAGAAAAAACAAAAGATGCTATACTTTACAAAGAGCTCTGTATTCCTTCTCAAGGCACTTGATGCATGACTTCAAGCAGTATAAATAGCAAGCCCTTATGCAGTTCTTTGTCTCTTTATTATAGTGTCCTCTGACAAGTTCATCTCCTTCAATGCCGACGTTACTACCTCTAAAATTGGAAACAATATTCCATCCATAATCTTGTAAGGGCCAACCTCGTAGAGAAAGTCCAAGCATGGTGTTTGACATCCATCTCCAAGCAGGGATTGAGCCTCACAATACCCTGAAAGAAATAGTTCAGTGACATCAAAAGGACCAGTTTGAACATGGCAGGTTTTCATCTTCGACTCAATAAATTGAGGTATCGAGGATTGAACAAGCTTCTCAGCTAAAGGTCCAAATGTCATCAGATCATGAATTTTCCGATAAAGCAGAGAGACCTACATCATCCCAATCACACAATTTAACAAATCAATATTGACATCATCAAGAAAAAATCAACTGAAAAGTTAGATGATGATACATACAGGATAACTAGGTAATGATGATCCACCACTATGGGAATGGGAATGAGGAAACTCGCATTCCAAGTAAGCAATCTGAGCGGTTATTAACTGGCGCAGCATCTGGGCGCAGCTTATTGACAAGTCAGTGGCAGATGCCTTCTCAGCCTCATGCGTTAGTACTAAGAACCAATATGAAGCATCATGTAAGGCGTCTATGGCAATGCGCCGGCCTTGGATGGTGGTGACATCGCAGGAGTGAGCAATTTGGGAGCCAAGGGCTCCCAGGTTGAAGAGAACAGAGGCCTTCTCCAAATGGATGTTGTGTTGAGAAGATTTCATTTTTGGGAAGAAGGCATTGTACCAAACAAAGATAGGTGGGTTGAGTGAGGTTGTCATAGGGAACAAAGGCTCAATCATGCAAAGCCATTTCAAATAGCGGATGAGGAAGTCACGCCGCATGGGTAGAGAGAGGTCATCACGCAGCATTTCACTACGCAATTTGTTTAGCATTTCCAGAAAGCGTTCTGATCTGTTTGCCACGCTCTCAGAGTATTTGAGGACAAAGTAATTGCGCAGGGACTCGTACAGGTCCAAGGGCTTACTCTTCTTCAAAGGAAATGCCAGAATATGTGTGGAAGACGAAGATGAGGGGATTGAAAAATTTGTTGGATAAGGAGGAGGCATGTCCCATGGGTTAGCCACCAGCTTTCCACCTTCCATAATCTTGAAAGGGCTGTACTCGGAAAGGATGAGGTCAAGGTATATTCCTTCTCGCTTGGGTATCCACTGGTACATGCGCGCGCAAATCCCTTTTACTAATTTTCCAGTGACAGATTCTGCATCATGATCAAATGAGAATGTTTTAGGTAGCTGAGACTTGGGTAGGATGGATGATGCCCTCTGAAGAGCCTCCTCCTCAAAGAATTTCACCTTCTGGTAAAGATGAACTATCCAGGTTCGGTCAAATGAGGAGACCGAATCACGTTGTATCAGATCATACGCTCTCCGATAATGCTCAGAAACCTAATTCATCATCATCGTCATCAATTCATCATCTTCTCATCCTATTGAAAATCTAAAATGTAAAATCAATCAAGAGTCAAGAGGCAAGACTGACCGATTTAAACGAAACGGCACATTGATGTTTCTGGAGAGCCGAACTGTTGTTGTTGTTGTGGAGGTGTTGCTGTAAATTGAGCTCCAAAGCCTGAGCGGAGAAGATGCAGTGAAGACTCTCGGCGAAGAGGTTGGCGGAGACGTCCTTGGCAAAAACCTTCCAGAGTTTCAAGAAGAAATTGGCGGCGGCATTGAAGGCTTCGATTGCAAGGTGACGGCCAAGGGCGGTGGTGCGGTCGCAAGAGGCTCCAATCTGGCTGCATACGGCGCCAAGGTTGAAGAGAACAGCAGCCTTCTCCAATTGGATACTGTTGCGCTGGGAGGAGACTCCATCCACACGTATATAGTCAGGTTCGAAGGCGTTGTACCAGAAAAACATGATGGCGTCGGAGTCGGCGTCGGCGTCGGAGGAGATAGCGGTGAAGAGTGGCTCCACCATGCAAAGACATTTGAAGTAGTGAATGAGGCAGTCACGTTGCATGGGAAGGGAGAGGTCCCCTCGCTCCACCATGTCACTGCGGCATTTATTTAGGGTTTCGAGAACGCTTTCAACTTTCTCTGCATCGCTCTCTGAGTATTTTCTCGCTACCAACTCGCGTAACGGTCGGTAGAGATCCACCGGATCAGTCTTCTTCACCGGGATTGTCAGCATCCTTTCGGGATTCGGATTATCGTTGCTCATGGCGACGGCGAAGCAGGATAAGATTAGGGAGAGAATTGCGGTGGAGAAGGTGTAGCAAGCCACTCCACAAGCTCAACTAATGGAGATCAGTTACTGTTTCATGCTTATATTTTCATGTTGGAGATGTGCAGTTGTGCACCCAGTTTTATTTATTTATTTATTTAATTTAATTTCTTTTTTATTTTTATCATAGGATACACATTTATTTAAAAGACTGATATAGGTAAATTATAATACATATAATTGAAGGGTTTTTTTATAAAATAAAATAAAAAAAATAATTATTTTTTTAAATTCATCATTCCAACTTTAATTTTTTAAATACGTATTTTGTTGGGATTTAGCCATTTAGAGCAAGTTCGTCGCACTCCGACGAACTCTATAGTTTATATGAAGTTTGCCGAGAACTTCAAGGTGAGTTTGGCACACTATATAGTGTGTTAACCGGGAATTTGTATAAAATTAATTTTGTAAACTTAATTTTGATGAAAAGTAAGTTTGTGTTAAAGTGATTTATGTTTGGTAATTTTTATATTAAAATAGATTATTGTAAAGTAAATATTATTTGAATTACACTACTCAAAATTACTTTTAGATAAAAAATTACTAAAATAGACATCAAGTTAAATAAATTTTTTTATATTATTCTATCATTTTAATTTAGATATTTAAATAAATATTATTAATTAATTTTATAATAAAATTAATATTTACTTACTAAAATAAAAATAATATATAAAATTGACAAATATTTTATATCAAAAGCAAATAATATATGAAAAATATATCAAAATATACTTTATTAAATTATATTACTTATAATTTTTTTAATACTCTCAGTACTCTTTTATTTAATACTATTTTAAACTATAAATTTTAATTATTCATGACTTTATTCTTAGTTATTATATTACTTATAATTTTTTTAATACTTTCAGTACTCTTTTATTTAATACTATTTTAAACTATAAATTTTAATTATTCATGACTTTATTCTTAGTTATAATTAGTTTTTTTTTATTTATTTTGTTCTTTTTAATGGATCAATAATTTATATTATAACAAAATTATAATAATAAATTAATATACAAGAATTACACTTACAAATTTCAACAAAGCCAAACAAAAATATTTTTTCTATAAAAAATCAAAAGTAAAAATTTAATAAAAAATATAATTATATATTTGAAATATTTGAATATTAAAGGGACTACAAACAAGGAAGTAACGGGTAGAATTGATAAAACAAAATAAATTCAATCCTAACGTTGACGTTTAAAGAAATAAAAGCATCCAAACAAAAAGAGGAAGCGTTCAATGCACTCAAACGTGCTTCTTTTCCTTCTAACGCAAAACCAAACACAAACATAAACGTGGAGCCATTTCACTTTGTCGTTTTCTTTCAAAATCTCTCTTCCAAATTCACTTTGTTCCTCCTTTGCTTGTGAAATTCAAACTCTTGTGTACGAGATTTTTTGTCTTTCAACGTTGTGAAGTTCATTATCCACTATATCCTCAGTTTCAGGTCAGTATATAATATGTTAATTAGAGTTACTGTTTTCATGTTAGTTAGAGTTACTGTTTACTGTTTACATATTAGTTAAAATGACAGAGTTATTGTTTATATGTTAGTTAGAGTTATTGTTTACTGTTACATGTTAGTTAGAATTACTGTTTAGTGTTTACATGTTATTTAGAGTTACTGTTTACTGTTTATATGTTAGTTAGATTTTTTATATTATTGTTTCTAAGTACAATTGCTGTTTGCTGTTTATAACATGTTAATTAGTATAAGTTATTAGTTAATTATTAATTAGTTTAGTCAGAATAGTTAGTTTAAATTGTGAGTTAGATGGTAATTAGTGGAATAATTAGTTAGATTAGATTAAAAAGAAACATGATTAGTAAAATTTAGTTTTCAGTTATTATTCATTAGTATGTTTATAGAGTTAGTTGATGGCCTCATGTAGTTGGTTTACATTTTAATTAGTAAGTTTATAAACTGATTAAGATGTAAGGTAGACAATTAGTTGTCAATGAGTTATAACTCAAATGGCATAGTCTCTCCATACTCATCTAAGAGGTTGCGGGTTCGAGTCTCCCTATCTTTGGTAAAAAAAAAAAAGGTAGACAATTAGTTGGTTTAAATATGTCTTTTAAAAATTTAGTTAACGTGAAAGGAACTGAGTTTATTAGGCTACGAGCATACACTTTACAGATTGATCAAGTGGTACACTTTTATCACTCTTGTTTATTATATTGTAACAAACATTGAATTTGTAATTTTATGTGTTGACCCTCTATTATTAATTTTTTTTTCCGTTCGGTAGGCGCCTCAGGTCTTGCGCATCAGACAGAATTCGATGAGACGCCCGCTTGAGCAGATTAGGCCATATCTTAGGCGAGCTGGGTTTGAGCATGTGGCGTATATGGTGGAGTTCGAGCATTATTGGCCATTGTTGTCGGCGTTGATAGAGAGGTGGAGACCTGAGTCCCACACGTTTCATCTACCATGCAGAGAGATGACTATCACCCTGCAGGACGTGACCTATCAGCTGGGACTCAGGATCGATGGTGATTAAAGAGCATGGTCAGCACAATTTGGGTGGTTGCGTCAGTTTGCTGCTCTCCTGGGATTAAGGATTACTTTTGTTATAAATGTGTAATGTACAATCAATTAGTTATTAGAAAATATTACTTTTGTTATAATTCACAACAAAGTTCAAACAGGTTACATGGTACAAGTTATCCACCCTAAAACGACACTTAACACTAATGTCAACTAGATGATGGCCCTCCACCATCAAGAGCGGTACAAGTCCTACGCGTGTGACCAACTTGATGACCCAAACCGCACCTCTTCTCCCTGCTATACTCAACCTCATCCATGTTGTTATGAAATCTGGAGCTGACGGGGCAACCTCTCTTCACTCTCATCATCCTAGGATTGAGACAAATACAAGCCCTTTCATAGGATGGTCAATCATCCTCGTGACCTATGGATTGAAACTCTGATTTGTAAACATTGAAGACCGACTCCATGCGATACACAGGATGTACATACCACTTCTAATCATGTCGTGCATCAGAGCAAGCTACAAGAACGTGATGGCAAGGAACATGAAGTGCCTGAAAATACCCACAATCACACTTACCCTCATCAAGTAGCACTTGGTAATTTCGTTGCTTGGACCCAGGCACTGCCGTTAAGTCTTCAACCATGAACGTAGTCCTTGACAGATCAAACTGGTAAACATTTATAATGTTCACGTGCTTCGAGTTGAATGCACTCCAAGATGTTTGTTGTCATGTAACCAAACCAACGACCTTCATCCGCATATTGTGCCTAATGTGCCTGAGGCATTTCTTTAAGCCAGTTTGTGATTGCTATATTTTTGCCCCTCAGACAGCCAAAATAATGAGCAAACTTCTGATGCGACTTCGAATACGCTCCGTTAACCAGAACCTTTTTCAAGTCCTTATTTTTGAAGTGAGTCATGAAGTTGGCAGCAATGTGTCTTATACAAAATGTCTGGAAGGCATGAGGTGGTTTCCATAAATTTTCCTCGATGTTCAGCACAACATTAATTGATTTGTGTCTGTTTGAAATTACTAAGATGTTGGATTGTGGTGTCACATGTTGCTGCAAATACAAAAGAAAGAACGACCAAACCTCCTTCATCTCACCCTCAACAACGGCAAATTCAATAGGCAAAATGTTTGCGTTGCCATCTTGAGCAATGACCATCAGTAATGTGTCTCTGTATTTACCATATAAGCGGATGTCATCGATGGAAATAAGTGGCTTGCAATGCTTGAAAGTCTCAACGCACGGTGGAAACATCCAAAAAATCCGATGAAACATGATAGTGTCGACTGAACTAGGCCAAGGCTGTGTCACAAGTTGCACCCAAGTACCTAAAACCCATCAACAGTTAGCACATATAGATGATGATTTTATACATAACTAAGGACAATGAAATGATAATTACCAGGCAAGTACATCTACATAGCGAATAACCAACGAGGAAGTTCGTTGTATGACTCCTCCCAATCGCCATATATTCTAGCAATGACTTTCTGCTTTGCAAGTCAAATCTTTCTGTAGGACATCTTGTAACCGAAGTGATTTTTCACACCTCCTTGCTGAATCCTGATGTTGATTGTTGAATCTGCTCTGACCATTGTGAATGTTAAGAGAATAATTAGAATCAAATTAGATCAATTAGTATCATTCGTATTTATATAGCGTATTTGTATATTAATTGTAGGATTATATGCTTTTATTACTTTGATTCTTCTAGCAGCTATATATACCCCTTGTACATTGTACTTTTTCTCAGACTAAATAATACACAAAATACTTTCTTTAGATTGGTCTCTTATTTCTAACATGGTATCAAGAGCTTAGGGTTTTTTTTCCATGAAAATTTGTTCATAGTCCCCTTATTTTTCTCTTATGACAGTGCTTCTTTGGTCTCGTTTTTTGATCTTTTGGACACTTTGGTTCGTCACCGCTGCCACCATCGTGTTCGTCTTTTCGTCCAGATTCCAACGCCGCCAGAATCGCTGCCTGAAGCCGCCGGACGAGCCCTCACGCGCCGCCGCAACCTCGCTGCCCGCCTCCATTGTTTCTTCTTCAGACGCTTCAGGAACTGTTGGATCTTGGTGCCAATTTAACCGTCCAGCAGCCTCCACATGTCGCAACGCCACGCATCCCAAGAACCAGTGCACGACCCGACCCGATCCGCTTGCTGACCCGCGCTCTAGCTGACGTGGCTGGCATGGCTTCTTGCTCCACTCAGACGATGCCAAGTGTCCTTCATCTGCTGACGTGGCTGTTGACGTGGTGCTGATGTGGCAGACAAGTGGGACCCTTTCTAAGATTTTTGGGTAAGCTCTTTCCGATTCTGCACTTCGATTTCTCATTTTCTGCTCCAAAATTGCCATTTTATCTCCTCTCTTTCATCTCTGTGACTACTATCATGGAAAAGCCAGATGTTTTTGCTACCACAGATAGAAAGGGTAAATTCTGTCGAAAATGTAACCGTTCTAGGCACCTCTTCTCCGACTGTCCTTCTGTTGAATGTCACACATGCCACCAAAAAGGTTATATTAGCTACTATTGTTCACAGCTGTTCTGCCATTATTGCAAGCTCTCAATACATTTCATTACTGTCTGTCCTACTCACCCACCACGTTCTGATCCAGTCAAGTGTCATCCTTGTCCCAACTTCTCCAAGATTGTGCCTGCTTCTGTTGTTGCTGCTACTACTGAATCTACCACCTCTGCACCTTTCAACCCGTCTCCTGTCTCTCTATCTGATATTGCGTCTCTTCTTCAGCATCTTCTCTCTCTTTTTGGTAATACCCTTGCTGCTTTTTTGACCCCTCTAGGTAATTCTAAATGGTATTTTGACTCAAGTTACTTTAATCACATGTCTCCGTTGCATAATATTTTCTCGTCTCTATTTACCATTACAAATGGACCTTCTGTCAATACTGCAAATGGTTCCCTCTATCATGCAACACACAAGAGTTCTATCTCCCAGTCGACTGTTAATCTTCCTGATACTTATTATATTTCCAAAAAAAAATTTAATCTTATTTCTGTTGGTCAACTTGTTGATCTAGGTTTTGATGTCACTTTTTCCGTTTCTGGTTGTTGTGTACAAGATCTTCGGACGGGACAAATCATTGGGACTGGATGTAAGGTCGAAAGGTTGTTTGAACTCGAGAATCTTTATATTCCTCCTGTACCAAATCTCTGTGCTGCTTCTTCTCCCTCTACCCTTCACTTATGGCATCAACGTCTTGCCCATACCTCCTTAGGAAAATTGGGTCCTCTTGTGTCTCATGGTGTTTTGGGTCAGGTTCCAAATGAATCTTTTGATTGCATTTCTTGTCAAACTGCCAAATAACCTACTTTATCTTTTCACAATAATTCCTCTCATGGTTGTTCTCCTTTTGATCTCATTCACTCTGATGTTTGGGGTCCGGCTCCCACTGCTTCTATGGGTGGAGCTCGATACTTTGTCGTTTTCATTGATGATTATTCATGTTTTACGTGAGTTTATTTGATGACTAATCGCCGTGAGTTACCTCACATCTATATTAAATTTGCTACTGTGATTAAAACTCAGTTTTCTAAGGTCATTAAGGTTTTTTGACGTGATAATGCTATGGAATACTGTGATTCCAAACTCTTAACCTTTCTTGCAAAACGGGGTACTTTGTCTGAGTTTTCTTGTCTTGGTACGTCTCAACAAAATGGCCGAGCTGAACGCAAATACCGTCACATTCTTGACTCTGTCCGTGCAATGCTTCTTTCTTATTCGTGTCCTGAGTGTACTTGGTGTGAAGCTATTGTTACTACTGTTCATGTTATCAATAGACTCCCTTCTTCTGTTCTTGGTAACGTTACTCCCTTTGAGTTCTTTATCATACCTCCCCAGATTATAGTTCTCTTCAAGTTTTTGGTTGTGTCTGTTTTGTTCTTCTTCAGCCTCATGAACATAGTAAACTTGAACATCGGGCTCGTATATGTTATTTTTTTTGTTATGACACTGAATATAAGGGTTATCGTTGTTGGGATCCTCTCTCTAAACGTATTTGTATATCTCGTCATGTTGTCTTCTATGAGCATCACATGTTTTCTCTATTCTCCTTCATCCTTTGAGTCTATTCCTCCTACTCAGTCATCATTTTTCACTAACCCCAATGTTGATCTTTTCCTAGTCATGATTCTACAGGTTCTATCTCGAGTCACCCTCCACAGCCTCCTGTTCTTCCGCCTTCTCCATCTCCCGATGATTCCATATCGAACGACGATCTTGCTCCTACCCTCATGCCTCCTCTTCCCACTTGTTATTCTAGAGTAAGAAATACACCTCCTTATCTTCTTGATTATCATTATTTTTCTACTATTTTTCATCAACATGAACCTGAGTCATTCGGAGAAGCCTCCACAAATCCACATTGACAACAAGCAATGTAGGAAGAAATAGAGACACTTGAAAAAGTACACACTTGGGATTTGGTTGATCCTCCTTCCAATCAAAAAATTGTGGGAAGCAGATGGGTATACAAGATCAAGACCCATTCTGATGGTTCTATTTACCATTATAAGGCACGGTTGGTTGCTCAGGGTTGTACGCAAGAGTATGGTATTGACTATGAAGAGACATTTGCTCCTGTTACATGTCTTGTAAGACCCATAATTTTCGGAAAAATATAAAATATTATTATGAGTTAATTTCAATTTATTTATTCATTAAAGACTTTATTTTTAGAAATTATTTTATTAAAAGTAATTAAATCAAGTTTTGACAATTAAATTATAAATTTTACTTAATTTTATAATTATCGAATAATTTTCTATATTTAAATTATGCAGCTAAACAGTTGTAAAGGAATAATAATTTTATACAATTTAGTTAAATAATTGAGATTCTAAAATTTAATACTTTAATTTTATAAACAAAGAAAATTAATTATATTATCTTTAATTTTAAATTAAAGTATTTGATTAAAAGTCAATTAATAAATTAATAATCAAATAACATTTTAAAAATAATTTTAATAGATTAAATTCAGTTTTTAATTAATACTCTATATCCTAATTTGATTAAAATTAAAATAAAATCCTAATTTTTCTACCTTTCCTAAGACTACCCACCGCCATTAACCCTCCTTCCCCAAAATCCAATACTCAGCAGCCTCAAACCAAAGAAAGAAAGAAAGAAAGTAGGAAAGGGATGAGAGGAGAAGGGAGTCGCGGAAAGGGAGAAGGGAGAAAAAAGGGAGACAGCGCCGGTGGGCATCACTGCCACCGTCGCCGCCGCTGTGCCGTCAGGAGGGAGATCCGAGGGAGAGAGAGAGAGCGTGGAGTTGAGGGAGCAGAGAAGCGCGCCGCCACCTCCAGACGCCGTTGCCGCCGCCGTTCGCGAAGAGGGAAGAGAGAGCTCGCGGATGAGAGAGGGAGCGTCGCGCCAGCCACTGACCTCGCGTTCGTCGTCATCTTTGCGAGACTCATGCCGTCGCCGTCATCTCGCCGTGAAGTCCGTCGCCGCGTCGCCGTCAGGAATCCGAATGTGTGGAATTAGCGATCGTTGTGTTTGCTTCACTGATCTGCGATTTGTAATTAGCAAGGAAAGCATTAGTTGCAAGGCGGTAGCTAATCCGTCACAAATTATATTTTGCGTCAGATTAACGATGATTTTATGACTCTTTTTGTGGTAGCTAATCAGTCATATTCTTGTAGTGTCCTCAGTCATCCCCAACTGATATTTTTTGTGACAACCGCAGTGCTATTCAGATTGCCTATAATGATGTGTTTCATGAACGCACCAAAAATATATTGTCACTTTGATCGGCAACGTATCCTTATTAATGCTGTTAGTCTCATCGCTGTTGGCACACTGGACCAGACTGTTGATATCTTCACGAAGGCTCATCATCTGATTCATTTTCGGACTCTGTTATTCAAACTCAAGATGGTATCCTTAGCTCCCACTTGAGTTTGAGGGGGGATGCTAAGAGAATAATTAGAATTAAATTAGATCAATTAGTATCATTCGTATTTATATAGCGTATCTGTATATTAATTATAAGATTCTATGTTTTTTTTACTTTGATTCTTCTAGCAGCTATATATACCCCTTGTACATTGTACTTTTCCTCAGACTGAATAATACACAAAACACTTTCTTTAGATTGGTCTCTTATTTCTAACAGTGAAAATGTGTTTAGCAATCACCTTTGAATTCAACCTACGATGGTCTTAGTTCATGGATGTTTGCATGCAAGTATGATGACCATTGTATCTCCTAACCTTCCATTTTTCTTACTTTCTGTGATATGATATGCTGTGCTCCAAGAACAATCTGGCTTGAACTAGATACACAGTACATTATACCTCAACTGGTCACTCTACTATTTTATACTCTACAACCCTCTTGATGTTGTACCTCTTAATTGCCAACATGACTTCTTCCTTGTTCTGAAATTATTGTCCAACCTCGAACTCATTGCTTGGATCCTCTTCGGGACTTCCGTGGGTAAACGACCAATCTGAAGTCATTGCATCAAGATTTAACCCGGAGAAATGATTCGGCCGGTCATATGGTTGAGAAATGGCAGGCTGTGTCAGAGCGATTTGTGTGTCACCGTAATAGTTCATCTTTTCTTCCTCATCACCATCATCAGGAATTTATGTTGGTTCATTATTAGCACCATCTCCATCATTGGGATTAATTTCATACTGATCCATCATCGGATCCCTGATAGCAGAACTCTCATGACTTTCAACATTATCTTCCATCATGTCAGCATTACCAACTTCAACGTTAGAGCCCTCTTGACTACCTTCAGGTGGCATATTTAGATCGACCATCGTCCTTCTAATATTTCGTCTAACAGCTCCACTTAACGGACTATCGTCGACAGTATCCACAGACGATCCTCGTCCACCCAATTCAACGAGGAACACGAATAATTCCAACAGATGAACATTTGTCCATCGATTGTGCCAGGACCTTATGAGACGTACGTCCTCGTCGTCACGTAACCGATACTTAATTAAAAAAAAAATATTTCTCAAAACTGTGGTCTAATAAACACAATAACAACAAAACCAAGACAACTATGGCATACCTTTTATAAACATAATACCTTTTATTAACTTAATTAGTTAAATTAGCATAAAATAAGAAAGAGATGATCAATCGGATTAAATAAATTAAAAAATATTGATGAGCAAAATAAATGTCACAATAATTATATAACTAATTTGAAAAAAATCAATTCAATCCATTCAAATTTTTATTTAAAATAGAAAATTTAAGATTACCAATAAATAAAAATGAATGGAATATAATAAAGAATAATTTTGGTAGTATAAATAATTAAATTAAATTAAATTATTATATACAACTTTTACTTTTACCTTATTATAATTTAAGTTAACATTAATGGTAAAAAACTAATTTTAAATAGCCCTAATTTGTATTTTACAACATAATTAAAGCACAATTCATATTTTTTTATTTTGTGCTTAATCAATATTTTTTAAATTTTTTAGTTAAGTCTTCTGTATTTTATGATTGATAAATTTTCTCTACAAAACACAAATTTGTCATGAATTATTAAAATCATAATTAATTAAGAAAATCAAGAAAAAATTATAAAAAATCAAATAAAAGATAAAAAAATAGAGTAAAAATTTATTTTGAAACTAAAAATTTGTCAATTGTACTAGAAATTCTAAAAATTTGTATCTTATTATATAATCAATTTTGTTATCCATTTCAACTTTATTATCCCTTTGTATCCAAAAATATATATAATGTCACACTTATTTTAGAAAAGATGAAACTCTTTAAATACATGGTATAATGTATAATTTAAGAACAATAAGATAAAAAATATCTAAAATTTTATAATAGTATTTGAAATTTCAATGATGATAATACAAAGAGTTTAAATCTACCAAATAAATTCAATAGTTAGCCTTTGTAAGACCCATAATTTTTGAAAATTTTTATTGTGAGTCAATTTTAATTTAAATTTATTTATTCATTAAAAACTTTAATTTCAGAAAATATTTTATTAAAGCTAATTAAATCAAGTTTTGATAATTAAACTAAAATTTTTATCTAATTTTATCATTAGTGGATAATCTTTTATATTTAAATTATAAAATTAGTAATTTAATAATTTAATTTTTATAAATAAAAAAATTAATTATATTATCTTTAATTCTTATATTAGAGTATTTATTCGAAAATAATTTATAATTGATGAACAAATAATATTTTTATATATAATTTTGTTGAATTAAAATCGGTTTTCAATTATTCTATTATCCCCATTTTTCTTAAATTACTAAACTACCCTAACCCTAACCTGACCCTAATTTCAAAATACACCCACAAAATTCTAGGCTAAAAAATTTATATATAATTAATTTTAATGTGAAATACAAAAGTTTTTTATTATTTTAGTGTTTTACATAATTGTGATAATAGCACAAAACGTCATTGACGTTTTATAATAAAAAAAATTTTAATTATAAAAGAATAAAACATCACTGACATTTTGTAATAAAAAATATTATTTTTATTATTAAAAGACAAAACGTCATTGACATTTTGATAAAAAAATATTATTTTAATTATAAAAATACAATGACGTTTTTGTAAATAAGCATAGCAATGTTTAACACATAGTTTAGTCCATTATGGAGAATTTCACACTTAGTAATACAATATAAAAGATAAAAAGTTCCAAAACTCTAACCTAACCTCCTTTCCTTTTCTTCCCTAAACACACACACAACCCCAACACACACGGCTCAGGATTCGGTGGTCCAGGAACCTTTGGACCACTTAGTGGTCCAAGTAGAAAACATATTTTTTAAGATTTTTTAACAACTGCTACATAGTTCTTTAACTAATTTTAATTATAAATTGACCCATATATTTTATATAATTATAAAAATAATTTTTTATTTTATAAATAATTAATTTATCATAAATCTATCATGTTCATTAACAATCAAATACAAAAACAATTTTTTGGCCATTACAATCGATTAAAATATTAAATTTGATTCGTGTCGTTCGCGAGGAATCATAAAATTGTGTTTTCTACGAAAACCAATCGATTGGAATAATGAATCAATCGATTGAATTATATCTCAATCGATTGGATTACAGTTTACCACTAAACAATCGATTGAAAATTGCCAAAAGCATGGTTTTCGCATAACTCAATCGATTGGTCATACGATCTAATCGATTGAACGATGCATAAAAATTGGATTTTTGTAATTCAATCAATTGTTTAGAATTTCCAATCGATTGAATGCTTCAAAACAACCTGAGTCTCACCAATTCAATCGATTGCTTTTGTGACTCAATCGATTGAATTTACCCAAACAATATAAATTTGCCAATTTCAATCGATTGTAGTGTGTGTGAGTTCAAATTCAATCGATTGAAATGATAATTCAATCCATTAGAACACGATGTATTACGTCAGTCTTGTTTTCGTTTTTAAAAATTATCTTCTTATTCATCTATCTCATCTTTAAAATTCTATCTTCCTTTTTTAAGGTTTTATTTTGATTTAGATATTCTAATCTTATCTTTTCCTTAATATTAATATTATAAATTGGTGAATAATCCATCACCAATTATTCAATCCCACCATTAAAATCGTGTATCATTCTCTTTATAAAAAATTTCATTGTTTTTCTTTCGAACATCCATCCATCTACTGAATATCTAATTTTTTTTATTTTTTATCCGTCTATTTAATATCCACTTTTTGTTCATCGTTAATTGACAATCACCGTTGCAGCAATCAGTAAAGGTCCAATCAATTTTTTTCATTGTTCAGAAAATAATCCATCGTTTTGATTACAAAATCGAGGTAAGTGGATAGAATCTCTAATTTTCCAATTATTCGTTTCGATATTTTATTCGTAAAATTGATTGTGTAATGAAAAAATGTTTTTTTATCTTTTATTAACTGACAAGACATTGAGAATTACTAAAAAGAAAATAGATGTTATTATTTTTTATTACTAATTAGCTAGCAATCAGGGACGGACCTAGAGGGGGCGAGTAGTGGCCTGGACCCCCCAAAATTTTAAGAAATTATACTTTATATACGATTTGTGTTTAAAAATAAAAACAAATATTAGGTAATTTAATAGTTTTATATGTATTATTTTTCACTATGTAATAGATTTATGTCTTAATTGTTAATTCATTAATATTTGTACCTAACTAATTTAATATCATACCCTCAAGTCTTTGTACCTTTCAAATTAGTTTTTATATAATAATTTTTATATTTATTTTTTTAAAAATCATTTGTTTTTTTATATTAATATATTTAACATTCATATTTTTATATTAATAATAACTTAAGTAGTTATGCTTTGGTAATCACATTATATACTGTAGATATTATTTTCTTGTAAAAAATATTAATTCTTCTTCTAAATTCACATTGGTAAAAGAAAAATTTTATAAAGATATCGTATATCTTGTATTCTACAATGGTACCGTGTCTTTCAATTAATTAATAATTTATAATTTATTTTCAAATTTTTTTAAAACTTTTGAAAGAATGAATTTTAATTAATAAGATATGGGATCATTTTTAGCAAATCCCGTTATAAATTATATGGTATTTTATAAATTTGTAATGTACAATTGTTAAAGTTATATTTTATTTATGTAATTATCATATTAAAAATAAAATTATTGGAAAAAATTATAATTATATGTATCTTAATAAATCTATTAAAAAACTAACTCCAATAACTATATGTTAATTATTTTTATAGATTAAAAAAATTATATAAAAATTGGCACATCAACATTAAAATCTCTGGATCCGTCCCTGCTAGCAATATACGAATCTATCTATTTTATGTAATGTTATAAGATGGAGTGTACTGATTTTTTTTTTCATTGGACATTTTAAGATGTCAGGTATATTTACGGACACTGAGATGAATGACTTTAACCAACAAGAAGAGCTAGTAAGTGACCAATATATGATGGATGAACAGAATGAATTCGAACAAGATTTCAGAGATGAATTTATTGAGGGAGCGTTTTTTTCTGAATCTGATATGTCAGAAGATATCCTTGAAGCCGCTTATGCGGTTGACTCCGTGCAAGACATTACAACTTTGAAATTTAGTGAGAATTTTGCGGAGAAAATTGGCAAATACCACTTTTCTACTTTGCAGCTTGCATTTGATTTTTATATGAAGTACTCAAAGTCGAAGAGCTTTAGTGCAAGGAAGAGCAAGACCTTCAAGAATAGTACTGGCGAGATATACAAACAAAAGTTTGTATGTCATAGGCAAGGATTCAGGATGGAGAAATATTACACGATGGAAAAAAAGGAAGAAGGAGCCTAGATTGGAAACAAGAACTGGATGTGAAGCCCGAATGGATGTTAAATTTGTACCAGAAACTGAAAGGTGGCATATCTTTTATTTCTCTGACAAACACAATAATGATCTATTGGATACACAATTCAGTGCTATGTTGCCTGCCCACAGAAAAATGTCAGAGGCAGATATTATGCAAATGATGAGTCAATTTTTGAAAATTTTTATTGTGAGTCAATTTTAATTTAAATTTATTTATTCATTAAAAACTTTAATTTCAGAAAATATTTTATTAAAGCTAATTAAATCAAGTTTTGATAATTAAACTAAAATTTTTATCTAATTTTATCATTAGTGGATAATCTTTTATATTTAAATTATAAAATTAGTAATTTAATAATTTAATTTTTATAAATAAAAAAATTAATTATATTATCTTTAATTCTTATATTAGAGTATTTATTCGAAAATAATTTATAATTGATGAACAAATAATATTTTTATATATAATTTTGTTGAATTAAAATCGGTTTTCAATTATTCTATTATCCCCATTTTTCTTAAATTACTAAACTACCCTAACCCTAACCTGACCCTAATTTCAAAATACACCCACAAAATTCTAGGCTAAAAAATTTATATATAATTAATTTTAATGTGAAATACAAAAGTTTTTTATTATTTTAGTGTTTTACATAATTGTGATAATAGCACAAAACGTCATTGACGTTTTATAATAAAAAAAATTTTTATTGTAAAAGAATAAAACATCACTAACGTTTTGTAATAAAAAATATTATTTTTATTATTAAAAGACAAAACGTCATTGACATTTTGATAAAAAAATATTATTTTAATTATAAAAATACAATGACGTTTTTGTAAATAAGCATAGCAATGTTTAACACATAGTTTAGTCCATTATGGAGAATTTCACACTTAGTAATACAATATAAAAGATAAAAAGTTCCAAAACTCTAACCTAACCTCCTTTCCTTTTCTTCCCTAAACACACACACAACCCCAACACACACACAGTAAGAAAGAAAGAAACAAAGGGAGAGAGAGAGCGAATAGGAGAAAAGGGAAATAGAGAGAGGAATCCGAGAGAGAACAGAGGAGGTGGAAGGGCTGCTGCCTCGCCGCGCCGTGTCACGTTGCCGTCCAGCCGCGTCGAAGAAGGAGAGGCATCGCCGTCACCGTCGAATGGGCCAATTGAGGGAGAGTGAGAGATGAACGGGAGAGCTCGCGATGGAGAGAGGGAAGATGCCGCCACTGTACGAGTCGCCGTCGAGCTCGCCGAGCAGAAGCTTGTCGCCGCCATTCACGCATCTATCGCCGTCCGAGGAGCTTCCATGGCCGCTGCCGTCGAGCTCACAAGTGAGAGAAAGAGAGTTCGCATGTGAGAGAGGACGGTGTTGCGTCGCCGTTCGTTGTTGCGCAGCCACCGCCACGCCTTGTCGTCGTCGCCAAAGCCGCCATCGTCGCCACGTCTCACCGCCGAAGGGGAGCCTTGCCAACGCCATTGCCGAAACCAGGCCAGATTCACCGGTAACTGCTTCTTCCTTTCTTGAATTTGTTCCATTTTTATTTTGTTCCGCTATTCTGATTTTGTTGGTGTCTTTGCTGCCACTACTATTGTTGGAGGCTGTCGCGGCGTCGTTAAGGTGCTTCGAAGGGGGAGACACGTGACAAGGAGTTGGAATTACTGCTGTCACACTGCTGCTGAGGGCCAGCCACCGCGCCGAGCTTCTGCCACCGTCAGGTCTACCGTCTGGTCACCATGTATTGCGCAGGTGTAGCAGGAATCACTGCCGGAGCTGCTGCCGCTTCGTTCATCCTTTCTTTTTGCGGTGAGTTGTTTTACTCCAAAAGCTCTTTATTGCTATTTCGATATATGTCGCTGAGGTTTTGTGGCGTTAGTTGCTATACGATTGAGTTTCGATTATTATATGTTGCGATTAGAGTTGCTGTGATTGCTGCGAAAATGGGTTAGAACTGAGGATGCGGCTGCCGCCGTTGCGGGCCAAGAGAAATCAGAGTTTTGTCACGTAATTGAGTCGCGAACGAGGTATGGGTGCTTTTTTTAAACTCATTTTATTTCAAAAATTATTATAAATTGATATTAATGCAATATATATTTTTGTGATTTCGTAAGTCTTATGGATTGATTTGAGTTGCTTTGGACCATTGTAATTGTTTGTTGTTGAATTATTGATTATTTGAGAAGATTGAATACTTTAGGTTATTGAATGATTTTTGCTAAATTGGTGGTTGCCGAATTGATTTTTTGAGATTTGAAAATAGTTTGATATTGGAAATGAGTCTGAGTTATTAAAAAGGGTTTGAGACATTGGATTTGGATTGTTGATTTATCGGAAATAATTTCTGAGAATTGAAATTGATTTGAGATATTGGAATTGGTGTGATTTAGAAATGATTTAAAGGAGTTTGAGGAATATTTGGATGGGATTCGAAAAGAGTGGCAAAGTCCAAGTTTTAGGGGAGGTACTACCAAAATTTCTATAAAATTTGGGACTTGTTTGAAATTTTGTTCAGAAAATTATGAATTTAAGAATTATATTATTTTACTTGAATTATTTTAAGAAAATGATAAAGTACTAAATTGGTCTCCTATATTTGTGCATAATCCTGTTTTGGTCTTTAAAGTTTAAAGTGTGTTATTTGAATCCAAAAAAGTTTCATTTAGCTTCAATGTAGTCTCACCCTGGTGTTAAAGTTAAAAAATTAATGGAATGTCCTACATGACAGCAGTATAAGAACAAAGTCAATAATTTGGAGAACAAGTACAAGTTCCAAAGCCACAAAATCAACCGTGGATGCATCAATATATGTATTTATCATTCTCCTTAGTTCTATAGAAAATATTTCATTTAAATTGTAAGAAAAATAATAAATAAATGTATTGATGCATCCACGGATGATTTTGTACCTTTGGAGCTTGTACTTGTTCTTTAGATTATCGACCTTGTTCTTGTACTGCTGTCATGTAGGACATTCCGTTAATTATTTAATTTTGACCTCACGGTGGGACTACATTGAAACTAAATAAAACTTTTTTGAATTCAAATAGGACATTTAAACGTTAAAGACTAAAATAGGATTACGCCTAAACATAAAAGACTGATTTAGTACTTTACTCTTAAGAAAATAATGAATTATGTTTTGAATAGAATTCTTGGGAAGAGAATTATGATTGAGATTTGATAATAATGATGATTGAATTTGAAAAGGATGATGAGGATTTATTTTAAAGTATGATTTGTTAATGAATGTATGTTTGTGATACTTGGATAGTAGTAAGTATTGTGGTTTGTTCTGCTTACTCTAGGTCAATGTTTAAGATACTTGGGCAGTAGCAAGGATTGTAGTTTGTCCCGTTTGTTCCAGGTTGAGCTTATAAACACCTACCTAAGTAGTAGCAACAATAGTGATTATTCCACTTGTTTATGATTGAACGGGTAGTAGCAAGAGGGATTGGGGCTCAGCCCTGCTTGCTTCGCGAAGGGTGTTTTTGTCCAATGTTAGCTACCAGGATATGTCGGAGTTGGCTATATAACCGACAGATGATATCGTCAGCCATAGGACAAACATGTATCATATGCATTTGTATGCTTTGGTTGAGTTTGATTTTTTTTTGTTTGCCTAATTGTTAAACTGTTATTAACTGCTATCTGAGCTATATGCTGTAACTGCTATCTATATCTGTGTTTTTTTTTATCTGTTTTGTCTGTGTTTATTCTGATGTGATACTTTTGAGATTATTGGTGATGAGATGATGATTGTGTTGATTGAGTATGAAATGGGCTGAAGACTGTGATTGGTTTCTGATTGAGTTGTTAGTAAAGTATGAAAAATCAAGTTGGTTCAGCATAGACTTAATAAACCTATACTTGGAATAGGTTGGTTATTCATACAGTCAAGGAAACTGATTGTGATTTTTCTTACAAGAAAAGAAGAGTTTTGGATTTCTGAAAAATTAAATATTGTTTTTTTGAAAAGGTCTTGGTTGATTAACAATTGGTTTTAAAAAGATTCATAAGACGAGCGATAATCAGTGCAAACGAAAAATAGTTTTTTTTTAAAATATCATCTTATAACAATTCTTAAAACCTCTACTGAGAACCCTTTCGAGAGCGATGTTCTCACTCCCCTACAGAAATTCTTTTTTAGTGACAGGTTCAGAAAGCTTTAGCGCGAAGCCACGACCGACTACAGAGCTTTAATGTATATATGTGTTTTCATTTTTTGTATTTAGTTTAGTCCTAGAATTTAATTTCCCCTCGACATTTATTGTTTGGTTATTAGAGGGGTAGGATTTGTGATGGATGAATTGTAAGTAAGTCTGTGTATTTATTTTTTTGTGAATATGATATATGACTATGTGATTTTAAAATATAGACTTTTCGCGTTATTAATTAAAGACTTGGTTCATATTTATGAAGGCTCGATATTAAATAAATATAGTAACAAATTAAAGGATTAGAGGTAAGTAACATCTGAACTTTTAGTACGATTATGAGGTGTTAAAACTAAGGGTATTACACCCTTTGCACGTCTTATTTAAATTTAAAATTTAATTTGTATCTTGGTTTTATAAGGAGATTTATAATTAGAGAAGAAAACAATAAAATCATTAATAATAATAATAATAATAATAATAATAATAATAATAAAGAAAAAGAAATGAACCTCGTATTAAAGAATGTTAGAAAAGAAATAATGAAGTTCGTAATAATAATAATAATCATGCTGAGAAATGATGTTGTTACTTTAGCCTTCTAACCTCCGCCTTTGGCCATCGTTTTTTTTTCTTGCTTTTTTACTTAAATGATCAAGTCATAAAAAAAAATAAAAATTCAAGAAAACGAAAACAGCAAGTTCAATAGTAACTATACAAATCAAAATACAAAAGAGAAAACAAACTATTATATGATAGAATTAACATGAGTATATTTCATCATTAAATAAATAAAGTTAACGGAAAACAAAAATACATGTAAAGAGAAAAAAAAGAGTTAAAATATCCAAAGTGATAAAAAGATTATAAAACAATGAATTTTTAATTAAATTAAATTGTATTTATTATTATTAGAAAGGGTAAGAGAGAGCATTAGAAAAGGTTTGTGTATATTCAAGTTGTGTAGAATGATACAATATAAAAGGGGATTTATAGGTGCTAAGAGAATCGAAATAATAAAAACATAATATCCTATAATAAATATTCAGATATGTTAAATAATGTTAATTGATCTAATTGATCCTAATTATGTCTAACATCCCTTCTAAAACTCAAGTGACAACTTGAGTTTGAAACTTATTTGAAACAACTAAATAAAAAAATACTTAAATTGATAGAACGAATGCAGATGGAACTGCTTGAAGAAAGCGCAGACAGAACTGTCGGAAGGAAGCGCATACAGAACTGCCACAAGGAAGCGCAGACGGAACTGCCGGAAGGAAACGCAAACGGAACTATTGGAAGAGAACGCAGACGGAACTACCGCAAAAGTGGCTAACTTCAAAAAAAACTACTGAAAAGATGGCAAACTGTTGAAAAAACTGTTGAAAAGTGACAAAGTGCGAAGAGATGACAAACTATCGGAAGGTGACGAAAAACATATGATTTCTCCATGAGAATAAGTAGTGGATGAGCTAATCGGTGAGATTAGAAAAATATCAAAGCATTGACAAAAGAGAAGGAAAAAATGGCACGGAAGAAAAGTATGAAAAGTATGGTGATTTCGCCAAAAGAAAATCAACTTATCCTCCTTAAGGAGGATATAATGACTCTGATACCATGTTAGAAAGGAGAGAGGGAGCAATAAGAAAAATGTTTATGAGTATTTAAGTTATGTAGAATGATACAATATGGAAGGGTATTTATAAGTGATAAGAGAATCAAAATAATAAAGACGTAATATCCTATAATAAATATTCAGATATGTTGAATAATGCTAATTGATCTAATTGATTCTAATTATACTCTAATAATTATATTCAATTCATTGATATACATAATATTAAATTTAGTGATACTTAAATATCTAATCAAATCACTTAGTTGATATAATTAAGTCAACGTAATAAATTGTATTTAATGCGTTAAAAGAAATAAATTAGAAAATACCCTTAAAAGCATTCGACGTCAACTTTATCATTAATTGCAAAAATTCGATTTTTATATAATAGAATAGATAGATAGATAAAATAGATAGAATAGATTTTTCCTTAATCTATACCTAGTTAAATTACATTTTATCTTTATTAATTGGTTATTCATAGTAGTTGGTATATATATATTAGTTTACAATTCACATCCACACATAGGGAGTGACAAACGGGTCTAAACATACCGGCTCGATTTGTGTAACCCGTAAAAAAAGACAGATCGGATTGAAAAATTGGGACGACTACGTAATAAAAGTCTGCCTAACCTATACCACTTAAACTACAGATTTTAGCGGGACCGGACAAATTTTCCGATAAACAGAATGTGTTTTTGGTAAAGGAGTATTTTTGTAATTTTTTTTTTGCCAAAATCCAACTTTCTCTCACCCCGACCCAATCCAAATAACCTATGAAACCCTACCCGCCATAAATCCCTGATTGACAGCCTCCTTACCACTCGACTACTGAGTTACTCCCTGGATCTCACTCCATCCCACTCACAAGTCACAACACAAAGCTTCTCCACCAATAGTCACTCACTCCTCACACTCACAAGTCACAACAGCCGCCGCTGACCTCTCCCAACCGTGCTGCGTCCGGCGCCGTCGCAGTCTCGCACATCCTCACGCTCGCACCTCGCAGTCTCGCACAGACGGCAAAGTCGCACCCAGCAGTCGCGGCGCTCCTCGTCACCGTCGCTCCTCGGTCCTCATGGGTCTTAGTCACCGCCGCTGCTCCGTCTAGCCGTCGTCGCCGCTGATCGTCGGTCCTGGGCTCCTGGGTCCTGGCCATCGGCGATGCTCGTCTGTCCTCTCGCTCTCTGGGTCTGCTCGTCTGTCCTCATCGCTGCTGCTCCTCGCTTCCTCTATCCTGTTCGTCGGCTCGTCGCTGCTGTTATTCTGAATTTCTGGTATGTTAGTTTTCTGGCTTCGGTTTTAGGTCAGAGATTTAGGTTTGTTTGCTGTGTTTTGTTTTATTTGATAATGGTCGAGTTTTGATTAAATCAGAATTGTTGATACTTGTTAAATCAAAATTGTTGATACTTGTTTTAAAATGGTTATGAGTTTTGATTAAATCTGATGCAGATTCATATGTTGTTTGCTGTTTTTTGTTTTGTTTGATAATGGTTGAGTTTTGATTAAATCAGAATTGTTGATACTTGGTATAAAATATTTTACACAGTTGCTCCATTATATCTGCTCATTGTCACACACTCAACTCTCTCTGTCTCTCGTCTTCAGGACCAAAAGCACGTTGCCCTCCCACAACGGCCAACACATCAAGATCGGCCAGAAAGGACTTTCAGCGGCAGGGGCCAGGGCGGCGTAGTCAACGGCGGCGCAGGGCTGGTTTGTCGTCAACCACGTGGCGGGTGGTAGGGTCCGGTGGCGTAGTCAACGGTGGTGCGGGGACTGGGTTGATATCAACGGCGGTGGCGTAGCCAACGGTGGTGCGGGGACTGGGTTGATATCAACGGCGGTGCAGGTGGCAGAGGCGGAGGTGGAGGACGGGTGTCTTATATCGGCTGCTGTTTGGTTCGATTTTTTAAAAAAAAATTATACAAACCAATTATTTGTAAAATTTTCGATTTGGTTTGGTTTTACTCTAGCGCCATCGCCTCCCCATAAGACACCTGACTCCACCTTCACCTCTGCCCTGCACCGCCATTGATGCCAACCCAGCCCCTGTGCCGTTGACTACGCCGGCCCCCGGACCCTGCCACCCGCGACGCCACTGATTCCAATCCAGCCCTGAGCCGGCGCTGACTACGCTGGCCCCGGCCCCTGCCATTGACTTTATTGTTGCTTAGGAGAGCCTTGCAAGTTTGTTTGAAGGTACACTTAGCATTCCGAAAATCACACAATGGTATGTCTTATGTTGGACCTGTTACTACTAATGGATTGTTATCTTATATTATATCAGCCCAACAAAAGTAAATATACATAGCTGTTAGCCATATTTTTCAGCTTAGGGACCATTATAAGAGTGCTAAACTTGCTTCCAAACTCAATTCCTCATGGAATTAACAAAAGTGGTCTTTGGGTATTATTGTTATTTATTATAATATGAATTATTAATCACATTAGAAAGACCAAATTAAATAAAAAAACTAACTATACAAGTCATATTAGAGTCATAAGTAGTGGAAAATTGTAGTCAAAGAATACTAAAAATATCTACTAGAAAAGGGTATTTTCCTCTCTAATTTGTTTTCTATTTTTCCTCTTTCAAAATAGTAGATTAGGTATTTTCTTTGACTGGAATGTGGAAGAAAGTACTCTTTCATTCTAACAAATGCCCTCGTTTTCTTTCCTTGTTTGAGATCAATTAATTGTTCTTGTTTAAAACTATTGCTTCTGTTGTTACTCAAATCTTTCTAAATTCGTTGTTTGTATTTGCACAATTTTCCTGATGTGTTGCTGCATCCATTGATGAGTTCTGTATTCTTCATTGCAGTTTTGGAAGGTAGACCCTTGTTAGAGGTTATGTTTTCTCCTCTTTTGCCTAGTTAGTTTTGCTCAAATATTTTGGCAAATATTAATGGGATCCATGTAATCACATAAATACTCAACATGGTTGTTCCTGGAATCAAAGGACTCATATATAGTTCTTTAAAATTGGGTAATTTAATATCATTCTTAATTGAGTTTGCGTCTTTATTAATTCTTTTTCTTCCAATTTTCCATTTCTGGTTTTGTTGACTAAATTTTACATATCATCTGATCATGTGGTTTTCTTACCTAACCTGGTTGGAGGTTTACTTCTCGTTTTGTATTGTTGATTTATGACTATTCATGATTAAATGAGTTTGATGCCATCTAGTAGAGTAATTTTTCTTCTGATGTCACTTTACTTGTTAGTTATTCAAATTTAATCAAAGCAATTTGTTTGAATGCATTTTTTTATTCTTGAAATTGCTTACCTCTCATTCTTCCATCAATTGATTATTACTTCACATGTTTATATCATATATATGTATCATTTGCATTTTTTTTTCTTGGATATCAGATTTAGGTATTATCGATATAGGTGAGTCATGTGATCATTGACATACTTATAAGATATGAGTGCGTTTGTTTCACTCTTTCTTTTATATTATAACCCATTATTTGCAGGCCTATGATAAACAGATTCAGAGATCAATTAGCTGTGGGAGAAGTTTATAAGATGATTTTTTTTTTCCGTCATGAATCATGGCTCTTATAGGGTAACTAGCATGATTTCATGTTGATTTTCCAGTTTAAGACCACTGGTAACCCCTGCAACTTCTGATTTTATACCTAAACTTGGATTGAAAATTACTCCATTTGTTGAGTTTTAACAAATTACTCAGGATTCTGATTAATTAGTGGGTATGCTTTATCCTTTTTCCCCCTAATGTTTTCTTTATTTGTTTCTCTCGGATTTCTGTTAATATTTCTTATACGTTTGTTTCTTGAATATCATTTTTTAATAGCTGTTATGGGTTTCCTTATATCAGATGTTATGAGTTTTGAGGTTTAAAATTTATATTATCTTTCCTTATCTAAATGTCTAAATTATTTGCTGTTTTGGGTTGAGGATTCAGTGTGCTGAGTATGTGGATCAACTTAATGTATTTGATATCATTTAAGGAGACATTTGAGAGAGCACTTACTTTCCTGTTCATCTCTGTGGTCCTATGCAATGCTTGCACCGCAAATTTCGTTAGCTTTTTGGTTTATTTTTTGTCTAAGGTCAGAGTTTCAGGATTCAACATTTTGATGTGCTGGTGAAATACTGGTCCCATTTTATTTTGTTGCCTTTTATATTCAATGAGAATCTCCCTATTGCCTCTACAGAAGGGATCTTTAAACTTAAAAAGTCTATTTTTTGTACGGTTTAGTTTAAAGTGTATTTGTGCTAATTTGTCAATTTTTTTACCCCAAAGCTACCCTAAATTCAGCAAGAAGCCTCCTCTGCTTCTCCGACTGTGTGTTGCCACTTGCCACAAGATCAGTTCACGACTCTCTTTCAAGGTGAATCTCACTGAATGGCTTTATGCTATAATTACATAAAATTTTCATTGAGCAATGTTATATGAGCAACAAAATTTATCACTTTTGACCAACATTTTGCCAATTCTAGACACTATAGACTAATTCTAAACCTTAAACACTAAACTCTAAATTCTAATAGTTAAAAATAAGGTGTTGGCCCAAAGTGTTGGTTAATATTGATAAAAAGTGTTGGGTCTCTAACATTTCTCATCCATTTTTCTTTTCTAATTTCTTATGGTTTTGTGCTATATCTTTTTTCACTATATTATTGTTACTTGGTTGTGATTAATGTTCTATGGTTTTGGTTGAATGAGAACTACCAACTTCACTAGTTTTAGTCTTTTAGATGGCTCTGGCTTTTTATCTTTAACTATTGTATTTTTTGCATTCTACTTTAGTTAAGTTAGTCATGCTCGATAGATTATTTTTAGTTCAATTCTTAGTTCTTTTGGTGTATTTAAATTCTAATCTCATGAATGAAATGGAATGGAATGTTGTAATTTTTTAAGATAGGTAATTCTTTAATTGTAGCTATGAAATAAAAAATGGCATTGAGTTATAAAATTGAGAAAAAGAAGCATTTCTGTGAAAATTTAATATATAATGGACAATTTTTGGTTGGTGCTACATAAGTAATCTAAACACACTTTCAGTCTTGGTTGGATATGGAATTCTATGATTGTTAGAACTTAGAAGCAAATTTGGTGTAGCCTATGTTGATATTTCTTTAAAGTTTTATCTTTATAGCATGCAAGAAATGAAAAGGGTATTTCATCATCTAGCTTTTCAGTTGATATTTTTTCTTAGCGCAATTGATTGATGTCAATCTTGATTTGTGAAATTCTTTGATTAGGATGATGTAGGTTACTCTAATCTTGTTCAATCCTCTATGTCTCAATTTCTTCAGTTGAAGATGTAAGCCTGCCATGTTCAAACTGGTCGTAGTGATGTCACTGAACAATTTCTTTCAGGGTATTGTGAGGCTGAATCCTTGCTTAAAGATTACAGATGGAAATAGTGGCCAACTTTAGAGGCAGTAACGTTTGCATCGGAAGAGACGAGCTCACCGGAAACCACCATAGAGAAAAACTAAACAAGTTTAGGAATGTTGGAATTTTGTTCATTGTAAATTCGTTGATGCTAGAACTCTGTGTGAATATAGTATCCTCTTAATTTTGTTTGTTGATGTGTGAATATATTCGTTCTTATTCCTCACCAATTTGTATGCCCCTGATCTCTTAGCCGCTGTTGGTTTTTGTTGCATATTGTTAGATAGGCCCTAGTTATGTTTTCTCCTCCATGATATCTCATAAATTATCAACGTGATTGCTCCTGGCATGGAAGGATTTGTATATAGTTCTTTAAAATTGGATAATTTAATATCATTCTTAACCAGGTTTGCCTCTTTGTTAATTCTTTTTCTTCCAATTTTTCATTTCTTACCTAACCTGGTTGAAGGTTTACATCTCATTTTGTATTGTTGATTGATGACTATTCATGATTAAATGAGTTTAATTCATCTGGTAGAGGAATTTCTTTTCTGATGTCTCTTGTTATTCAAATTTAAACAAAGCAATTTGGTTGAATGCATTTTTTTTTTCATGAACTGGCCGACGTCATTCCATCATTTGCATTGTTTTGTTTTCTTGGGTATCAAAGTTAGGCATTCTTTATGCAAGTCATGTGATCGTTGACATACTTATAAGCTATGGGTGTGTTTGTTCCACTCTTATATTTAGATAGTGTCCTTTATGGATGTCTACTCAAGACACACTAGCATATACTTGTTAACAAATAAATCTCAAGTATTTTCAGTTTTTAAACAATTTAAAACAACTATGGAAAATCAACTGAACTGTAAAATAAAAACACTACAAAAAGATAATTGAGGTGAGTATTTGTCTACTGCATTCAAAGTTAAGGTATTATTCACAATTAAACATAGGTATATTGTTGAATCAGGACTAGCAATATTCGCCACTGCATCATTACCTTTGAGATTTTGGGATGAAGCTTTTTGTACTGCAGTATAATGCTGCTCCTGATTACAATTCTATGAGGATTTTTGGTTGTCTATGTTATCCACATACATGACCTTTTAATCAACATAAGCTTGAGTTTAGATCAAATCTTTGTATTTTTATTGTCTATGCAATGAATCAGAAGGGATATAAATGTTTGACTAAAAATGGGCAGATCATTATCTCAAGAGATGTCATATTTGAAGAACATGTATTCCCTGCACAAACCTTTTTTAATATTGAACATCTTAAGCAGCACATAAGTAATGCCATACCTCCCTCGGAGAGGCCCCCTATTATTTCTGCTTTACCACCTTCTTCTCTAAATCCCCCTAATTTTCTCTCTCCTCCAAATGTCCCTAGTTCTACTTTTAATTCTAATTTAGGCATTTCAAATGAACTATTACAACTACTTCAGCTCAGACTACCAATGCAGCACCTATTCCACTCTCTGATATTCAGATTGAATTAAAGGGAGATCAAAAGAGTTAATCTAGTCATCATACTCAAGGCACTACAAGTGCATCACTTACCTGGTAAGCAATCTGACACTGATCTATTGCCTAAATCTGTCAAATCTCCATTATGGAAAGGAGCTATGATTATGATTACTGAGTATAAAGCATTATTGCATCATAATACATGGTCTTTAGTTGAAAAACCATGTAATGAAAAGATTGTGACATGTCAATGGGTTTTTGCAGTGAAAAAAAACTCTAAAGGAGAAATAATTAGATACAAAGCTAGATTAGTAGCTAGAGGATTCAGCCAAACAGCAGGGGTAGACTTTGACCAAGTCTTCTCCCCTATTGTTAAACCTGTTACAATTCGAATTATGATTAGCATTGCATTATCAAAAGGCTGGAGAATAAAGCAATATGATTTTCAAAATACTTTTTTCAATGGCCAACTTCATGAAACTTTTGAGAAAACTGGTAGTGGATTTGTAGTTTTGCTGTGATTCTGTTGGTATTCCATTGATGACTTTTGTTATTTTCTGTATGCGATGCATTTATTGATCTCTGACCTGTCTTGACATTTCTTTTTCTGATGTTGGACAAGTATCTGTTTTTTAGATTTTCGGACTTTTTTTTTAACCAATCTCCAAATGGATCTTGGGTGTATAGTATGTAAGGTTGCGTTTGTGTACAGAGGAGACATAGACAGAGACAATGTGTTCGGGGATACTAAATTAGTGTATTTTGTGTCCATCGTGACAGGAATGACACGAAGACACTAACAAGTTATTTTTCATTTTTTCTTTCATTATTCTTGTTAATTTTTTATAATTATATTTTTTATTATTATATTTTTCGTCTCAAATTTTTTGAATGAAAAAAATGAGAATGGATTAAATTTTCATAATTTGTTCTAGTTTATCACCAAATATAATACAAGAATACAAAATTTTAGTGTCTTGTCTTGTCTTGTCCTGTTCTCAGAAACAAACGCAGCCTAAAGTCCTTGACTGGACTGAACTTCTTCGTCTTCATCTGTTGGTTCTACATTTATTACTTTTAGAAAATTATGGATTTCCTTTTCTGAAGTGGCCACTGCAAGGGCAACCATCATCTGTTTTTTATAGGCTAAGAAATGAGTTTCTTTTTCGTATGATATTTTTTCAAACCTTGAACTGTGGCTCGGGGGATTTTGCTCTTTTTTTAGATATAGTCATCCAATTATTAATGGCCCTTTTACTGATTAGGTTAAGCTCGAATTTATTCCACAATTTTACTTTTGTATTTAATGAATTAAATATTGTACGCTTGGAGTATCTTTATATCCTGCAGAGTCATATTTCCAGGTCATTATCCAGCATATTTTCATAGTGGGAATGAAAGAAAATCAGCTTATATTCATCTAAAACTGAGGTTTTACTTTTGAAATATTCATAAGCCATGCTATCCTCTTTCAGAAAAATAGTTTCTATTAGTCCGAACTCTTGGAACCACACCTGAAACCACTTGGGAAACTGGAGAGAAATTCCCATATGAAACCATATGAACCAAGAGTGTGGATTCAGAGAAAAATACAGAGTGTTCCACCATGCATCTATGTAATCATAATAGGAGTAATATTGAGGTTCAAATTTTCTAGTAAAACTTTTAATGTAAAAGGAAGGTCTTTTCCATTCTGATAGGGTTATTACTTGAATGATCTTAATTTTGAAGTATATTATGTCTTGTAGTTGGGTCTTTATTGTGAGTTAATTCAATGGATCATGTGTCAACTAGAATAATTTCATAAAAGGTTCAGGTTTTTTGAATACTCACGAGAGGGTAATAAAAAGTATTTGAAAAAATTGTTTTGTAAAGGGTTCTTCTATCCGTCTTGAACCACTCTTTCTCTAAGGCCATTATTTTTATAGGTACAGGTTTTTCATGGTAAGGATGCTCTTCAAATAATGGTTTAATTTTGAATAGATGAGATGATTGTAATAATGTATATCTGTTAACCGTAGAAATTTCATATAAACTCTTAGTTGATGTAGATAATTTTTTGCTCTTAACAACCTGTGACATTGTCAAAGGTTTAATTGTTAATTATTTATCTTGTATTGATATTGCTGTTGGACCTAGTGGTTGACCATAATCTTCACTATTTACTTGTTTCTTACTCATTTTTATCTCAAAAAAATTCTTTTGTTAGAAAATCAAGCAATGCATTTGATTCATCTTTAATATATTCAATAGTAAAATCAAAGCATGATAATATAGCTTGTCATTTAGTAAATATTTGTTTAGAAACTAATGTTTTGACATCATTTTTTAATACACTAGGAACAACTTTACAATTAGTCCTGATTAAAAAGGTCTTATTGAACAGGTCTTCTTAAAAACGTGAAACACATAAGACAATGGTTAATATTTTTTTATTAGTTAATTATTTATTAATTTTTAGAGTTTTACAAATCTTATAGTTTATAGTCATTCTATCAGTTTCTTCTTTGACAATTAATTTAGTTATTTTTTCATAGTACTTGGTATGTATTAACTCTTTCTGTATACAGTTTACATCTGCTCCTAGTCTACCATAATTATAAACTCAAATTTCTCTTTTCCGATCATTATTACTATAGGAGTATACCATTTCTGATTAATTAGTAATGTTATTTCATTAATGTAATTTGTAGGGTTATGACTTCTTCTTCTTCTCCCTCTATTAATTTTAATTGTTCCTTTTCCTTTTGTAACTTCATTATATTTTCTCCTTCTAACTTCAGTATTCTATAGTCAAGAGAGATATCCTGTTATTTTAATTCAGAAATTTCGAGTTTCAACATTTTTATTTCTTCTTGTAAATGCTTTAAAGAAGTCTCTTTCTTTGAGTTCTAAACCTGTTATATATCTCTTTAATTTCTATTGGCCTTATTTCTTTTTTGAGGTTTTTCTTCTTTTCTAATCAAATCATTTAATTGAAATATGAACTCATCTTTTAAGGGAGAATCTTTTAATTTATCTATTATAGATACTAAAGTGTTTGTTTGTTCTCTGGTTAATGTATTGATTGACTTTTCTAGAGTTCTCGTAATTATATTTAAGGATTTTATACAACTATCACAATTACATATTCTTGTTCCCAAACACGGGTCTTCTTCTAATTTAGAAAAATTCGAAAAAGATGGTATATCTAACTGTTGTATAAAATTACCTGAATCATCAAAAGAATATTCTTTTTTCTATTTTGATTTGTAATTCACTATCAATTAGTATAGTAGCTAAAGCTTTCCTTACTTATTCATTACTAATTTTGTTTATTTTTTCTATGTTTTGAGTTGTCACTTTTTTTTTTACTATTCTATTTTTATTTTTTTTTATAGTTTTTCTTTGGCTTATTTCCTGTTGTATAAGGTTCTTTAAATTAATACCTATACTTGTTCCTATAATTCTTTATATTTCTTTTCTTAATATTCTATTTTGGTTGGTAGGTGCCTTTTCAGTTGTAATGTCATACTGTTGACAAAAATTTTCTAATTTTTGCTTACTACCCATATTTTCTTTTCTTATTTTTTCTTGTAATCTGGTGTCAGTACATATTTCTACTCTAATTTGTACTACTATATTATGTATTTGGCCAAAAGTTAGACCTTCATACGATATTTTTTGAGTATCAAATAGAGATTGTAGTTTTTGTAAAACTTTTTCTAAAAAAATTTGGGTAAGGCTGCTATAAATCTTTCTTTCCAAAAAAGGGCTGCTACATCATCTCTCATCATAACTTTAGAGATAAAAACATCTTTATACGACTTGTAGTCAGACATGGTGAGACATTGTAAGTTCATTAGTTGGGTTCATATTTTGTCTTTAAAAATATTTGAGTCTCCTAAAATATTTTTTATGATTGTAAAGATTAAGGTTGATGTGGCGTCTTATGTTTGGTCGTTTGGTTTTACACTACTTATAATTAAGTCTTTTTTCGATAAGGTTAAAAAGTTATTCCATCATCCTTTTAATTATCCCTTGAACTCTTGGGTGATCATGACTACTGCTTCTCTATCACTAGCTCATTTTGCTTTATAACTTCTTTTCTAATCAGATCATTTAATTGAAATATGAATTCATCTTTTAAGGGAGAATCTTTTAATTTATCTATTATAGATACTAAAGTGTTTGTTTGTTCTCTGGTTAATGTATTGATTGACTTTTCTAGAGTTCTCGTAATTATATTTAACGATTTTATACAACTATCACAATTACATATTCTTGTTCCCAAACACGAGTCTTCTTCTAATTTAGAAAAATCCGAGAAAGATGGTATATCTAACTGTTGTATAAAATTACCTGAATCATCAAAAGAATATTCTTTTTTCTATTTTGATTTGTAATTCACTATCAATTAGTATAGTAGCTAAAGCTTTCCTTACTTCTTCATTACTAATTTTGTTTATTTTTTCTTATGTTTTGAGTTGTTAGCGTAGTGACCTAATTTTTTATATTTCCAACAAACTATGTATTTCTTGTCACTTTTTTTTTACTATTCTATTTTTGTTTTTTCTATAGTTTTTCTTTGGCTTATTTCCTGTTGTATAAGGTTCTTTAAATTAATACCTATACTTGTTCCTATAATTCTTTATATTTCTTTTCTTAATATTCTATTTTGGTTGGTAAGTGCCTTTTCAGTTGTAATGTCATACTGTTGACAAAAATTTTTTAATTTTTGCTTACTACCCATATTTTCTTTTCTTATTTTTTCTTGTAATCTGGTGTCAGTACATATTTCTACTCTAATTTGTACTACTATATTATGTATTTGGCCAAAAGTTAGACCTTCATACGGTATTTTTTGAGTATCAAATAGAGATTGTAGTTTTTGTAAAACTTTTTCTAAAAAAATTTGGGTAAGGCTGTTATAAATCTTTCTTTCCAAAAAAGGGCTGCTACATCATCTCTCATCATAACTTTAGAGATAAAAACATCTTTATACGACTTGTAGTCAGACATGGTGAGACATTGTAAGTTCATTAGTTGGGTTCATATTTTGTCTTTAAAAATATTTGAGTCTCCTAAAATATTTTTTATGATTGTAAAGATTAAGGTTGATGTGGCGTCTTATGTTTGGTCGTTTGGTTTTACACTAGGGGTGTTCGCGGTGCGGTTTGGTTCGGTTTTTGAAGGAAAAGCCATCCGATCCGGTCGTTTAATTAAGCTGCGGTTCGGTTTGGTTCGGTTTTTTTTTCAAGGTCATCCGAACCAAACCAAACCAATTAAAATCGGTTTGGTTTAGAAAGATTAAGTTGATGTGGCGTCTTATGTTTGGTCGTTTGGTTTTACACTAGGGGTTCGCGGTGCGGTTTGGTTCGGTTTTTGAAGGAAAAGCCATCCGATCCGGTCGTTTAATTAAGCTGCGGTTCGGTTTGGTTCGGTTTTTTTTTCAAGGTCATCCGAACCAAACCAAACCAATTAAAATCGGTTTGGTTTAGTTCGGTTTGTTCGGTTTTTTCAATCAAATAAAAAAAATTCTACCATACTATTATGCAATGTCATAAGATTGAAATCACAAGCCAAATACACAATAGCTACAAAGTCTTGATAATGAATATAACGACAATAGAATTCAAATACGACAATTAAAGTTTAATAGCTCACAGTCAACACAACGAAAATAAAAATAATTGTCATTAACTGAGCAATTAACAAAGTTATGGTGTTGTCTTCTCCAATAAAATAGCTAAAACTTCATAATGCAAACCAACCTGAATAAAAAAAAACAATTACATAAAGAACACAACAACACAACATAATTATAATAATAATAATAATACAAGGAGAAAACCAGCAATGAACAATTACAAAAACAAGCATAAACCAGCATAAACCAAACAATAAAACAAATTAAACCAGCAATGAACAAATTAAACCAGCAAGACAGCAATAAACCAGCCCTAAACCAGCTAAACCAAACAGAATTGGCACTTGATTACATACGATCTTATAAAGTTGTATGTCACTTTCACTAGAGATTCATTTTGCTTATATGCTTGTTGAACTGGTAAACTAACCCAACATTTAATTATATATATATATAGTTGGATGAATAATTGAATATAGGAGTAGTTTCCATATTACCAAATAGTAAAAAAAAACGTACACAGAAGGAAATATATATAGTTAGCGGAATAGTGAAAATTAATTGATGTTTTTTTTTTTTGGTTTCAATGAAAATGAATTGATTAAGAGGGAATTGAAGGACGTTATAAGGGTTCATAGGAAAAATGGAAAGTCAAGAAAGTGTAGCTGAATTCAACAAAATTCAGAACCTTCTAAAATGTTCACATCCAGCCCCAAAACCTTCTGTTTAATTCATATAATGCATGCTAACTGCATATTAATCATGGCTTCCACAACATTTAATACATGGCCTATTGATGGTCTAGATAATTTTTAATAATTTCAGAATACCAACAATTGGCACTTGATAATGTGAACAATAAACATAAACAAGCTATAAACCAAGCAGAATTGACACTTGATAATTGAAAAACAATGAACAAGCAAGGCAGCAATAAACAAGCAAGGATTGGCACTTGATAATGTGAACAAGCAATGAACAAATTAACCAGCCCTGAACCAACTAAACCAAACAGAATTGGCACTTGATACAATCACAACAATATAGAACAATGAAACTGGAATGATTGATTATTGATTAACAAGTTAACAACAACCAGCAGCAATCCTCATGAATAACCAAGTCAGCAAACAATTCACAAACAGAACAAAATCAGCAACAATGAATCAAATTACCAAAATAAATCAATAATTTAACCAGCAACAATACCTAACAAAAAAATCAATAACCAGCAACAATGAATCAAATTAACAATGAATCAACAAGTCAGCAAAAAGTACACAATATCAATGAATCAACGATTTAACCAATTACATACCTGATTCGGTGGCTCGGGCTCCATCTGACTTGAATCGATGACTGAGTGGGAGACTTGAATCGGTGACTGGTGGGTGCTGTGCTGTGGGTGGCGACTGGCGAGGGTTGTGGCTGCTACTGGGTGCGAGGTTGCGAGGGTCGGGCTCTGCTACTGCTGGGTGCGAGGAAGGAGGCTCGGGCTCTGCTACTGTTTGGCGCTGGGTGCGAGCCTGCGAGGGACGAGGGTCGTGCGCTGTGTGCGAGGATCGTTCAGGCTGTGGTGCGAGGTGGTGCGCCACTGCAGAGGAGAGCGCGACGGTGAGAGGAGAGCGCGACGGTGAGAGGCTGAGACTGAGAGCTTTGGATTGGGGGTGGGAGGCGTGGGGTTGGGTTTTGGGGGGAGGGGAGTGGGTTGGTTTTTTAGGGTTTTTTTAACTAAACCGGTTCGGTTCGGTTCGGTTAGGGTTTTCCTGGTCAGAACCGAAAACCGAACCGAACCGCAAAAAAACTGCAAAACACATTTTTCGATTTAGTTCGGTTTTCGGTTTTGTTCGGTTTTCGATTTTTTCGGTTCGGTTGGTCGGTTTAGTTCGGTCCGGATCGGTTTTGAACACCCCTATTTTACACTACTTATAATTAAATCTTTTTTCGATAAGGTTAAAATGTTATCCCATCATCCTTTTAATTATCCCTTGAACTCTTGGGTGATCATGATTACTGCTTCTCTATCACTAGCTCATTTTGCTTTATAACTTCTTTTCTAATCAGATCATTTAATTGAAATATGAATTCATCTTTTAAGGGAGAATATTTTAATTTATCTATTATAGATACTAAAGTGTTTGTTTGTTCTCTGGTTAATGTATTGATTGACTTTTCTAGAGTTCTCGTAATTATATTTAAGGATTTTATACAACTATCACAATTACATATTCTTGTTCCCAAACACGAGTCTTCTTCTAATTTAGAAAAATCCGAAAAAGATGATATATCTAACTGTTGTATAAAATTACCTGAATCATCAAAAGAATATTCTTTTTTCTATTTTGATTTGTAATTCACTATCAATTAGTATAGTAGCTAAAGCTTTCCTTACTTCTTCATTACTAATTTTGTTTATTTTTTCTTATGTTTTGAGTTGTTAGCGTAATGACCTAATTTTTTATATTTCCAATAAATTATGTATTTCTTGTCACTTTTTTTTTTACTATTCTATTTTTGTTTTTTCTATAGTTTTTCTTTGGCTTATTTCCTGTTGTATGAGGTTCTTTAAATTAATACATATACTTGTTCCTATAATTCTTTATATTTCTTTTCTTAATATTCTATTTTGGTTGGTAGGTGCCTTTTCAGTTGTAATGTCATACTGTTGACAAAAATTTTCTAATTTTTGCTTACTACCCATATTTTCTTTTCTTATTTTTTCTTGTAATCTGGTGTCAGTACATATTTCTACTCTAATTTGTACTACTATATTATGTATTTGGCCAAAAGTTAGACCTTCATACGATATTTTTTGAGTATCAAATAGAGATTGTAGTTTTTGTAAAACTTTTTTTAAAAAAATTTGGGTAAGGCTGCTATAAAACTTTCTTTCCAAAAAAGGGCTGCTACGTCATCTCTCGTCATAACTTTAGAGATAAAAACATCTTTATACGATTTGTAGTCAGACATGGTGAGACATTGTAAGTTCATTAGTTGGGTTCATATTTTGTCTTTAAAAATATTTGAGTCTCTTAAAATATTTTTTATGATTGTAAAGATTAAGGTTGATGTGGCGTCTTATGTTTGGTCGTTTGGTTTTACACTACTTATAATTAAATCTTTTTTCGATAAGGTTAAAAAGTTATTCCATCATCATTTTAATTATCCCTTGAACTCTTTGGTGATCATGACTACTGCTTCTCTATCACTAGCTCATTTTGCTTTATAACTTCTTTTCTAATCAGATCATTTAATTGAAATATGAATTCATCTTTTAAGGGAGAATCTTTTAATTTATCTATTATAGATACTAAAGTGTTTGTTTGTTCTCTGGTTAATGTATTGATTGACTTTTCTAGAGTTCTCGTAATTATATTTAAGGATTTTATACAACTATCACAATTACATATTCTTGTTCCCAAACACGAGTCTTCTTCTAATTTAGAAAAATCCGAAAAAGATGATATATCTAACTGTTGTATAAAATTACCTGAATCATCAAAAGAATATTCTTTTTTCTATTTTGATTTGTAATTCACTATCAATTAGTATAGTAGCTAAAGCTTTCCTTACTTCTTCATTACTAATTTTGTTTATTTTTTCTTATGTTTTGAGTTGTTAGCGTAATGACCTAATTTTTTATATTTCCAACAAATTATGTATTTCTTGTCACTTTTTTTTTACCATTCTATTTTTGTTTTTTCTATAGTTTTTCTTTGGCTTATTTCCTGTTGTATGAGGTTCTTTAAATTAATACATATACTTGTTCCTATAATTCTTTATATTTCTTTTCTTAATATTCTATTTTGGTTGGTAGGTGCCTTTTCAGTTGTAATGTCATACTGTTGACAAAAATTTTCTAATTTTTGCTTACTACCAATATTTTCTTTTCTTATTTTTTCTTGTAATCTGGTGTCAGTACATATTTCTACTCTAATTTGTACTACTATATTATGTATTTGGCCAAAAGTTAGACCTTCATACGGTATTTTTTGAGTATCAAATAGAGATTGTAGTTTTTGTAAAACTTTTTCTAAAAAAATTTGGGTAAGGCTGTTATAAATCTTTCTTTCCAAAAAAGGGCTGCTACATCATCTCTCATCATAACTTTAGAGATAAAAACATCTTTATACGACTTGTAGTCAGACATGGTGAGACATTGTAAGTTCATTAGTTGTGTTCATATTTTGTCTTTAAAAATATTTGAGTCTCCTAAAATATTTTTTATGATTGTAAAGATTAAGGTTGATGTGACGTCTTATGTTTGGTCGTTTGGTTTTACACTACTTATAATTAAATCTTTTTTCGATAAGGTTAAAAAGTTATCCCATCATCCTTTTAATTATCCCTTGAACTTTTGGGTGATCATGACTACTGCTTCTCTATCACTAGCTCATTTTGCTTTATAAGCAGTTGCTGTCATAGTCATACTACACATTAGATCTAGAATAGCTCATTCACTTAACTCATCTAGATTTCATTCTACTAAATCAGATCCAATAAAACTATTTTGTACTAACTGTATTCTTTCTTCAAGGCTTACGTCAGTTGGGGTTGGTCTTGGATAATAATTTTTTTGTTTCAGATAATATTAATTCTTATGTGTTATCTTGTTAATTTCTATTGTATTAATAGTTGTTTTTTCTTTAGTTATAGACTTAAGTTTTTTCTTTAACTTATCAATGTTAGTTTCTACGTTTGTTCTTAGTTTAATTACATCAAGACTTTGAAATTTATATATAGATTTTTTTTATGGGTTTAATTTGTTCATATTTATATTCAATTCTTTTTAACTGATTTTTCATAATATCTAAGACCATATTAGTATAGTTAAACTATTGATGTACCTTTTTAATTTTAATGTCTCTTTTGTCTATACTTTCTTCTATTCTACTGTCTTTATATGGAGTGGCTTCTAGTTCTAATTGTGTGCTACTTGTAGTTTTATAATTTCTTTCGATAGATATTGAGATTTTATCATCTGTCCTGTGCTAGTTTTTTAAATAGTAGTTATTTTACTTAAAGAACAAAATTCTTTTTTAAATTCTTGAAAGTAATTTTTGAACCAGTCAAAAGAGTATAAATTGATTTTATTTTTTATTAAGTAATCATAAAATTCTTTTCTTATTTCTATGATTTCTTTTTCAGAATATCTAGTAAAATACCATTTTTTTAGTCCCATATTATATTAAGCATTAAAATCTTTACTAACGCAAGTATTTAGTTATAAGAAAATTCCTTAGTTTGAGTTATGTAATTTGTTCCATTTGGATTCTAAACTTTATATTTTCGTGAGATATAACGGTAGAAATAGAGTTTTGTTTTAAACTCTATCCTCTATCATTAGGATCAATTGCCTAGTAGACGTCTCATTTTTCTTTTCTTCTTTTGGCAATATATTTAAATGGTAGCCTCATGAGAAGATATCAAACCAAACTTTTATTTAGCTCTCATACCAACTATTGTTATGGCAAAAAATGATAAAATCACTATAAACTATAAGAGTACTATTTAAATATATTTTTTGGTCTAATTTCTTTTATTTTACTAATAGTTCAATAAATTTATCATTAGTTTTTGTTCAATAATTTTTGGATAAAATTATTAACAAAATATAAATTCAAATAGAATGGATTAGTTTGTTATATAATAGGTGGTTACTTCATCTATATCTACCATAAAAGGATATAGTAAAAGAGTGAAGAGATTTTCTAATATAACTTGTTAGGATATTTTTTTTGCCAAAAAAAAATAGTAGTTGAAAAGCATACTCTTTTTCTATAAATTTTTGCTTTAGAATTCTTGAAACACTTTATCACACAAAATTTTACGCCTAGGACGTAAATCAAAGGTAATGAAACACTACAACCTCTAAATATATATATATATATATATATATATATATAATATATATATATATATATAATATATATATATATATATATATATATATATATAACAAGAGTAATATAGCTAGGAGCCTTAAAAGAAAAAGTTAAGCAAGAGCGAAACAGAAAATCACATCACTCACGATCGGATACGCGAAAAATGGATAGACGAAAATGGAAGGAAGGATAAACAAGATAGAAAATAAGGCTAAAAAACATAAATATACAAATCAGAGTTCGAAAAGTACAGATATCAAGCTCCAAACTCGACCTGCGAAGTTAAGGCCAGCCAGAGTATACATATATAGTACAACCCAAAGGTATCTTAAAGCATAAAACAAAACACCTGTTTCCCCTCAATCAATTTCTAAGAAGGACAAAATATAAAATATACAGACGGAGAATATATCTACATATAACATATATACATAGCTTATATACAAAATACAACACCCCCAAAACTAAATATTTGCTTGCACGGAGATTCTCCAAATGCTCAACGAGGTTCTACTTGACCTGCATCTGAAAAAAATATGTATAGAATGAGAATCGGGGGTTCTCAGTATGTTAACGGTGCCCACATAGATAATAGATAAGATTTTGGGAAAGCCAGAGGCATTCCTAAAACTCCAACATTCAG
The DNA here is from genome assembly GCF_014773155.1 of Arachis stenosperma. NCBI lineage: Eukaryota > Viridiplantae > Streptophyta > Magnoliopsida > Fabales > Fabaceae > Arachis > Arachis stenosperma. The sequence continues at coordinate 51,821,515 of NC_080384.1, forward strand.
ATTCAAACTTAAAACTTATTCTAAACTAGTAATATCGGTAATCTATCTAAGAAAATTCTAATTCTAATCTAACTCTGCACCTTCTATCTCACCGAATCTCTTATTCACCGGTGGAAATACGCTTAGCGTCACCTCCGCCAGCACGAGGGATCTCTCAGTTGCAGACACATACAAGACACGCAAGAAAAACACATATAGGATGTAATTATAGCAAGTAGGACAAATAGCAGATAAGCATGGCTAATTAATTAGGCAAACCAAAATAAGCATACTCAAACAAGTCATACAAATGCACATGATGCATGTCTGTCTTATGGCCGATGATATCATCTGTCAGTTATTCATCCAAGCCCGACATGTCTGGTAGAAAACCTTGGATAGTCCCAGCGGTGCGAAGCTCAAAGCATATGCACATATAAATAATCAATTATCCATCGCGTGGCTTGGTCAAAGAAATCTCAGATTTCAACTTGGAACTATTGGAGGCCAGTCACTGCGTTTGTCTAAGGAGACTAATTAAAATCAATCATAAATACCAATCTGAAGCAAGTGGGGTGACTACTGCATCTACCCAGAAAACTCAACATCACCTCAACCTGGAGCAAGTGGGGTGTACCACACCCTTGCATTACCCAAGGAACTCAAAACCATCTCAACCTGGAGCAAGTGGGGCAAACCACACTCTTGCATATACCCAGAGAGCCTCAACTAACCAACTTGGAGCAAGTGGGGCGAACCACAATTCTTGTGTCTACCCAAGAGGTACGTTCTCATATATCTAGGAGGAATAAAGAATGGGATCTTAACCTCCAACCATATCGTTGGAGGCAATTTTATAATATCAGGGAGAACAAGGAAGGGGATCCTCACCTTCTACCATCTCACTAGGGTCGCACTTTCGAGAAAGAGTGCTCGAGATAAAACAGTCATATTCATAATCAAATTACGCCTATTATTACATTTATAATTAACACATAGTTCTTCAATCTTATCTCTACTAATACTTCGATATCTTCTCTCTAATCAACTTATAACACTTCACGAAATTACTCTAATTAACCTACCCACAATATTCTGTAACCTTAAGTCTCTGGCTCTAAATATAAAATAGAAACTATCTCTTTTATTTTATCAGTATACTCTCGTTCACTCCAAAAGGCTAAACACTAGCTAAAAAATCTTAAACGGTAATTACATAAATTTAAAAAATTAGAAGAATAATTTAAAACTTAAAAAATTATGTGTACGTATGTCCACTCTCGTATATGCATAAGTGTTAAAATGTCAAAATCGCATATGCAAGCACCATCCGTATCACGGGCTCATAAAACAGAAAGGAGTACCCGCATACGCAAGCCCTCAGTCGCCTACGCATGAATGTTAAATCCAGTGTTATTCAATATTATTCACAAAACTATATATTAAATCTAGTCCTCATATGTTGTGGTTAATTTAAAAAAAAAAAATCTAATTTGAAAACAAAAAAGAATAGTACACAAGGACGCATTATCAGGACCATTAGAAAAAACCGATAATTAAGAAAGATCCCTTGGCGACTTTCGATTGAAATTTATTTTTAGTATCTAGCTATAGAAAGATGAGGAACTTTTATGGTAGCTATATTATTAATCTGGCTTCTAAACATCATGAAGTTCATGCACAAAACAGCTTTCTAGATCAATCTTCTTTGGGTGGAAATAGATAATGATCTTTCTTTGGTTTTATTTTTTATTTTTTATTTTTTTCAGAATTTTATAAAAGAAATAGTAAAAAGAAGAAAAAATAGAATTTAATTATTTTCTTTTTTATAATATAAAATATTAAAAATAAAAAGAAAGCTAAAACTATCGTAAATTTTTGTGATGGATTTTTAAAATACCTCCATTCAATTTTTATTTTTCCTTGTCTTTCTCTTTTCCAGACTTGATAAATTAAATTTTTTTAAGCAATAGTCAAATTCTTAAAAGAAAAAATTATAGTAAGCACCTTAAATATATCGAACTTCTTAAAGAAAAATATCAAATATGTTAATCCATCTTTCTCTCTAATACTAATGCCACTAATGAATTAACTAGAATTTTTTAGAATAAATAAAATAAATATGAAATAACATATTATAAAAAATATCCTAACTAATGATTTCAATTTAAAAAAAAAAATAAAAATATAAAATGTATTAAAAAATCTTAACTAACGATTTCGATTTTTTTTAAATAAAATAAAATTTTTTAACGATATTTTATCATGTCACAAATAGTTTAACTAATTCAAACCTATTAAAATAAAGTTATTAAATAAGATAGAACTAACTACCTCATAAATAATCCAAACAACAGTCATATTTTGTAAAATCATTATTATCTAACCTAAACTAACAAAATCAGTCTCATAACAATATATAACATAAATATCTAACCTAAATTACAATCACTATTATCTAACCTAAACTAATAAAAATAATTTAATAACAGTAATATTAAAATATTCAAGTACGTAATTCGATTATCAATGTGTGTAGTCACATTCAATTGGCATACGTCATTGTCAATGATCCGAAAGTTAAGGAGAAGCAAAGGAAATGAAATTTTTCTAAAGAGACAAGGAAGTTCAGAATTTGAAAAATAAAAGAAATGAACTCTTCTGTGGATGAGTCTATATATATGAACTCCAATTTTTAAATATTTTGTTTTCACTGTTAACGGAATACGTTTAAATTGTCAATGATATTATTATTCTTTACTTATTTTTTTTCAAAGATGAGATATATTTATTAGAAAATCATCTTATTTAAGAATAAAATAAATAACAAAGTGTAAAAAAAAAAAAAAAAAAAAACTCTAACGTGTGTCTACATCTATAATTTTTATATTTATTTTATTTATTTAAAAATTTTTCTTTTTATTATTAATTTACATAAATTTTTTAGATAAATTTTACTTATATGACGTGTTATCAGATTTTCTATAACTAAAAAAATTCATTAAAAAGTCCAAAAGGATTTTTCTAATACTTTATTAATTAAAGCCTTGCTTCTATCAAACTTTAAAAAGTCCAAAGAAATAACAAAGTATATCAACTTAATTAATTAAATATTAATTCTTTTTATTTTTGTACTTTTTTAATTTCATCCATGCTTATTACTTTGGCCTACTTGGCCTCTCTTTATCGGCTATCTTCACTTTCACTATTTTACATGAAAAAATGTTTTCCATCATTTCGTGCATAGTAACTAATGTAATCTCCATATAATTAAAGAGATTAGGGAGAAAAACAAAATCATAACTCACAAAGCAATCTTGTAGCAGATTTTAGGATACAAAGTTATCACTAGTATTGACCAAAAAGACGAAAGAATAACCATCATCACTAGTACAGTGATCTTATTATTATTTTTTAACAAAAATAATTATATGGAATTGTAAAAATAGTCATATCATACAGCAATCATCATACATAAAAAATTAACTATTAATTTATTATATATATAAAATGAGTAATGCTACAATGAAAAGTCAAATTTTAGTAAAGAATGAAAATTGTTTTCTTAGAATAGAAAAATATTAGCAATAAAAATTTATCATGTGCAATGTATATATTCATTTTAAATTTAATAAAAATATTTACTTTTCATCCGATCCTATTTCATTAAAAAGATTTTTTAATAAAATATGTAAAATAATATATATATATATATATATATATATATATATATATATAATAATTCTTTATCTTTCAAATTTTCAATTATGACAGCATGGTTGTGTGCTAATAATGATAGAGACTTTTTCCTTTTTATAAAAATAAAATGAAAAATATTATGTGGTCAAGAAAACCTTGTCAATTGGCTTAGTAGCAACTAGGTTTAAACTTATTATGACTTCAATTACTCCGATCCCTAAGTTAATAAGCAAGTTTAATTACTTGTTTAATTTAGCTCATACACTTTTAAGATCTATAATGTCAGTGATTGTAACTTACAGATATTATAGGTTAAGTTGACCCATTATTTACTTAGTTCCTAATTGTATTAATTGTATATTAATACAAGTAGTTTAACATATAAATCATGTTTAAATACACCCCCATTAAAATGTAATCTTGACGAATATGAATGACGATATTCATTTTTTTCATATTTTAAGTGTTATATATATATATATATATATATAGTCTAAATGTAGATAATAGATATATCTATGTGCATATATTTTAACGGATATTCTAATATTATCTATATTAAGAAGTATATTCAGTAACAAATATCTGTACTAGACTCATATTGGTTTATTGCTGAATAAGGAATTGAATCAAGCGGAGCCTTTTTAACTCAGTGGTAGAGTAACGTCATGGTAAGGCGTAAGTCATCGGTTCAAATCCGATAAGGGGCTTTGAGCCCGACCCTTTTTCATTCTCATAAAACAAAACCTCAGCAGTAGTATTGGTCTTTTGTAGTTTTCGTATTTGAATGCAGAATAGAGATATTGTTGTTGTTCTTTTTTCGAAAAAAAAAAAAACTAAGAGTCTAATTTCAGTAGAAAATAGAATTCTGAATTGTAATAAACTATTGTTATCATTCTAATGAATGATAATCAAATTTTAGTAAACAATTTCTACTTAGTCTATTTAGTACTTAGTCTATTTATAAAGTAGAACATTTTTATCAGTCTCTTTTTTTTATTTAATGAATAATGGTATCTTCTTTATATTGCTATTTTCGATTATTCCAATAATAAAATTTCGAAACATTAAAAAAAAGTAAGTGGACCTAACCCATTGAATCAGAACTATATCTACTATTCTGATATTCAAATTCGATATAGATGAAATTTATCTTTTTTTTTAGACTTCTTTTTGATTTGTACTTCGTAAGAATTAGTCGATATTTACGATTAAATTCTCCCGTTCCTCAAGATTCTATAGGAATATTTTTATATTCCCTTTCTACAGCTTATTCCAAGCTCCAAAATACAAGTCATTTTTTTTAATACAAGAGAAGATCAATTTCCATTTCTATAAAATGGGATATGATATATAAAAAAAATACATCAAATCATGGAGACCAAATAATACAATGCAAGCAAAAGTTCCTAGATTCATGGAGATATAGAACAGCATATAAGTTATCATGCTTGCATATCCACCATTTGAGTCTCCAACAATTATTCCAATAATAACATATCCGATTTGACCTATGGACGAATACGCAAGCTTTAGTTTCATGCTTGTTTGGGTAATAGCAATGAAATTCAATTCAGCGGGATCTTTCATTCACATTTTTTTCCATCAAGAGAGTTTTATAAAACTCTTGGACTCACGAATTTGGAGTATCCTACTTTCACGCAATTCACAGGGTTCAACAAGCACACACACTAGTATCTAAAAATAATCAAGTCATTAATGATTGGACGAAACCAAAAAATAACTCCTCACGTGCGAAATTATAGAGGGTCCCCTTTAAGATCAAACAATTCCATCGAATTGAGTATGATTGTATATGTGATAGCATCTATTATACCAGAAATATCAATGAACCCGATTATTGAAATTGCTCAGGATACCCTTTTTTAACTTCTAAAATCTATTTCTTAGTTCAAGATCCGACCCTTCTTATCTTACTAACTTGAATAAAAGAATTAGTATATCTTTTTTCTTACAAGACAACAATCAAAATTTGATTGTCATAGTTTTCATTTTCGAACAAAACATCAATCCACATTTGATTTGTGTTTCAATTCCAATTTGAATTCACTTAATATATATATATATATATATATAGATGCAAAGAATAAAATATTTTTGGCATTCTAGAGTTGAGGAGCAGGATAATAATTTTGTTAAATTTAAAAATTTGAATACTAGAATAATTATATTAAACCAGTTTTATACATTAAAAATAGGGTAATTTACCTAATTAAATAAATCTCATGAAACCTTTACTCATATACACAAAATATAAATTTGTTACGTGTATGTGCAATTTATATTATTAGGTAAAACGTGGGAGCCAACCACAGTTTCTATTCTCTACATAAACCGTGGCTGGCAGAGACAGATTACTCATAAAAGAGAATCATCATAAACCGTGACAAGTTACAACGGTTTATTGAGGGATGAAAATGTACATAAAACCTTGCTACCAGTAATGGTTTATAAAGGACTTAGAATGGCCATGTTTAATTGAATCACTTTGGGTGTGTTTGGAAAACACGTTGGAAGAGAAGAAGCAAGTTTAGATTTCTTGAAAGTTTCAATCTTTGGTTTGGCAAATTTTTTTTTCATAAACGTAGAAGTGATTTTGCCTTCAAAGCCACGTTTACAAGAAATAACAATTTTAAGCTTCTGCGTTTCACTAACGGACTTTTAGCCATCAACATTCAATCTTTATTTACATTTTACTAACTTTATCCTTTATGCATGTTATTATTGTATTATTTATGAAATTCTTAGTATTTTTGTTTATATGAATTCTCTTTTTCTATTATTTATTATTTTTATTTTTTGTTAATTATTTATTTGACATTATACATTTTTATAATGGTGATTTTTTTTGTATTTTTTTATTATTTTTTTATAATATAATTTATTGATCTTATTAGATAAAGTAAATTAAACAAAAAATTAATTGTAAATAATAATAAAAAATTATAACATACTAAAAAAGTACTAAGAGTACTAAAAATATACTATATAAAAAATATCATAAATTTTTTTTTGATTTATTTCAATCACTACCAAGGTAAATATTTAATTTTTTTATTATTCTTAGTACTATCTAAAATTTATATTTTGTTAGTTTTAATTAAAAATATATTTTATCAATTTTTATGTTATTTTTATTTTAGTATATAAATATTAATTTTATTATAAAATTAATTAATAAGATCTATTCAAATAGATGAATTACAATGATAAGATAATATACAAAAATTATTTAAATTGATGTCTATTTTAATAATTTTTTATCTAAAAGTGATTTTGAGTAATGTAATCTAAAAATTATGTATTTATACTACTAAAGATGTAAACCGTGGGAAGTAAGGGGGGGGGGGGGGGGTTACCTTTGAATGCCTCCTCTTCGTAAACTGTGGTAGGTAACCACGGATTATGCCTACTATTTTTCCTTCAAAATCCGTGAAACTCAGCCACGGTTTAGGGCCAACTTTTTTCATGAATAATCCGTCACTGTCAGCTACGATTTATGTAGAGAATAAAAACTGTGGGTGGCTCACACGGTTTACCTAATAATATAAATTGTACATGCATGTAACAAGTTTGTATTTTGTGTATATAGATAAAGGTTTCATGGGATTTATTTAATTAGGTAAATTGCCCTTAAAAATACTAAGTGTTCGTATAAAAATCAGTGATGCTAAAATGAATGACGATACTCATAACACCAAAGAATTGTTAAAATATTTGATTTGATTTTGATTTGTTTAATATTTAGTAATATTTTGGTATTTAAAATTTAAATCAAATTTATTCTAATATTTAAAGATTAAATTTGATTTAAATTGATTATCATATTTTTAAGTCTTTAATATTTAAGAGTATTACTACATTTTATATATACAAGTTTTTTTGGCATACAAGTCATACAAGTTAATCCTAATTAACCCAACAAAATCCACTTGCATAACACAACGTGAAATTACGTTTCTCTTTGTATTTCGTGTTTCTCTTCCTTCTTCTTCTCTTTATTTTTTGCGTTTCTCCTTCTTTTTCTTTGCAAATTTTATCTCCATCGTCGTTTTTTTTATTATTGTTGTTGTTGGCTTGTTGCTGCATTTTTTTTTCTCCTCCTCTTTCTATTGATTTTGCAACATTATGTATTTTTGTCTTCTTTTTTTTTTATTTTTTCTTCTCAAGAAGAATTATGAGAATATGAAATAAGAAGATGAAGAAGAAGAAGCAGCAAAAAATAAAAAGGAGGAAAAGAAAGAGTTTTGAATTATGCAGAATTTATCAGCACACACATACACCAAAAATTATTAAATAATACATCCAAATATCTTCATATTACATCCAAATATCTTCGTATTACATTCAAATTTGCTGCAAACACAGAAAAATGTTCCCTTTAATGCTGCTTTTTTTTTCTTTTTTTTTCCTTATTTCTTTCTTTCTTTTAGTTGAATGAATTTAAGTTCATCATCTTCCAAATAAATTTGCAGCATTATGTGTTTCTTCATCTTCTTTGTTTGATTTTTTTTATTTTTATTCTTGTTAAGAAAGTAAAACAAAAAGAAACTTGAGAAGGTAAAACAAAAAGAAAAAGGTGAATAAGAAAAAAAGAAGACGAAGATGATGATGATGATGATGAAAAAAAGAAGAAGAATCAGCAAAAGATGAAGAAGAGGAAGAGGAAGAGTTTTGAATTATGCAGAACTTATCAGCACACATACACCGAAAATTATTAAATAATACACTCGAATATCTTTGTGTTACACCCAAATATCTTTGTGTTATACCCAAATTTGCTGCAAATATAGAAAAATATTTTTTCTAATGTTGCATTTTTTGCTTTTTCTTTTTTTCTTATTTCTTTCTTTTAGTTAAATGAATATAAATTTATCCTCTTCCAAATAATTTTGTACCATTATGTGTTTCTTCTTCTTTGTTTGATTTTTTTGTTTTTATTCCTATTAAGAAAGTAAAATAAGAAGAAATTTGAGAAGATAAAATAAGAAAAAAAATATTAATAAGAAAAAAAAAGATGATGATGATGATGATGATGAAAAAGAAGAAGAAGTGGTAGAAGATGAGAAGGAGGGAGAAGAATATTTTTGAATTATGCAGAACTTGTCAGCATACATATACCGAAAACTCTTGAACAATACACCCAAATATATTCGTGTTACACCTAAATATCTTCGTGTTACACCCAAATTTACTGCAAATACAGAAAAATATTTTCTTTAATGCAGAACTTTTACATTACATTCAATTCGAACCATCAACGATGAGACAACAATTTTCACAAACAAAAACAATATTATTTACCTACAAAATCATAAACTACTAACAAAAACATTAATTAGAATCGAAATACACCTCAGCTACTTGATTGTTTTTAAAATAATAATCAATTTTATTCTGGTTCAATTGACAATCTGAATTTAAATTATTCATTATTTTTAACAACGAGATAAGTAATAATAGAGGAGAGTGAGGAAAAGGAAGGAGGAGGAGGAGGAGAAGGAAGTGTTGGTGATGACGATAACGAAAAAAAAATAGCAAAGAACGTGTAGCAAGAAGGAGAAGAAGAACGTGCAATAACGGCACAAAAAAGAACGTGCGCACGTAAATACAAATAACTTGTAATGATTTATATGGAAAATTGCTTTTATGTAGAGAATAATTGAATATTTAAATCAGATATGATCTAATTAAATACGATCATATCTGATTTAAATTAGTTAGAGTTACTTTTAGAGTCATATATTTTATTTAATGTCAAATTTTATTACTTTAATCTAGAAAGATTTGGTCTACATTTAGAATAACCTATTAAGGGTTTATCTAAATACTTTTTTTGAGATAATTTAATCATTTTTTATAAATAAAAATTTTTTAGTTGCTTTATGCATGTTTTGTTCTGTGTGATTCAAGTGATCGAAGTGAGTAATTTATTTTATTTGTCGTATAAAAAATTTAAAGAATTCAGTCTAAAATAATTTTTAGTGTTAGTTTTTTTTTAATTTTAGTTTTTTTTATCTAACTTATCAACAACAGATTTTTTTGAAAATCTAATATAAAAAAAACTCTTTTGATAATCTAAATTATTAAGGGCAGATATTTTAAAGTTGTAGTAGAATTTTCTTTTTTTTTTGTCCTTTTAGTTTCTTAAATAGTATTTAGTAGAGAGACAAAAATAAAAAGACTGAGATTTAGAGATAAAAATTAAAAAATAAAAATTGAAATAAATTTTAATATTTTGTTTGGTATAAAATGGAAGATAAAAATTAAAATAAGAATAAAATTCTAATTTAATTTATACAAAAATAAAAATAAAATTAATTAATTGAAATGAAAGCATTTTAAGTATAAAATATTATTAAAATTTTAGTATTAATTTCTAAATATTTTAGTTTTCTGTATCTTTATTTTTTAAAGATACTAAAATACTAAAATTTTAAAAATAAAAAAAAATTTTAATATCAATTTTTAAACTAACAAATATAATATTAAATTTCAATATTTCAACCTCTATCTCTGTAGCTCAAAACAAATACTACTTTAGTGGCCTCATATTCCTCTGGATGAGTCATGTAACGTAATAATCATCATGATGCCACTGCACCAATGTTCATGTGGACCTAACTTTGAGATAAAATTAAAATGGAAGTATATAAATTATTAATTATATCATATAAGCTAAGAAACATTAAATGAAACTTAACAGGAGTTCGCTCGATAAAGTAAGTTAAATAATATAAAGATGAACTTTATCCGTAAAGTAAGGAAATTTAGATCTTAGTTTCTTTTTTTTAGATGGTTATACTGTTATCACTTCACATCTTCAACATTTCGGTCTTTTTTGTCTGTTTTTTTATTAGAAAAAAAAAAGATAAAATAAAATTAATTATTATATATTATAAATATTTATTTCTATTAAAAATTTAAATTAATAAAAAAATAAGACACATAAATAATTATATATTTAAATATCTAACACACTTTTTTACGTAATAGCTTCATTTTGAATTTGTGTAAAATTTTGGATAGTTTTTTTCTTTTTTTTTTGGTACTAATTTTTTTGTTTAATAATAAAAATCGAATTCTAAATTTTTTAGTCATCAAAATTTTAATATTATGTTATATGTTATGAATTTCTTTTCTAAAAATTTAAATTAATAAAAAGAAATATATAAATACTTATATTTCTTTTATTATAGCTAATTATTTTTTATTGTCATTCTTCCTATGATTCTTGAGTTAGGATCTAAGTGATTTATTTAATTACTTTTGTTGATATATCAAATATTCATTTAAAATTTTACATAATAGTATATATTAATAAAAAATTAGCTTAGTATCTCTATGAATTTGATTAAAAAAAAACTATTCATATAGCACAAGCAATTATGTAAATTAAAGGGCTAATATCTTCCACGGTAGTAACAATTATTAGTGTCACACTTTGAAGATGTGAAAGAATCTCATAAGATTATCTTTTCCCCCTATAAACAAACACTAATTAATGATTATATTACATTTAGATTCAAACTTGCTTTATTTAAGCCAGATCATCAACAATTAGTAGAAGTCATTAATTACATAATGCTTTGGATGGTGGTTAATTTACGCATGCAATCCATTGTTTCGGCATACATATTTGACAAATCATATCTTGTTTGGTCCCTATCCATGCTTTTGAAATTCCATCCACCACAAATAATGGGTAAATATTTTCTAAGTATGGCATTAAGTAGCACCATAGATATATATATATATATATATATATATATATATATATATATATATATATATATATATATTTTGTACATTAAAATTAACCACTAAAATTAGTCACTAATATATTTGTATATAAATATATGTGTAGTTTAATTTATTTTCGATGTTTATTTATATTTTAACATATATTTTATATTGGTGGTTGATTTTAGTGGCTGATTTTGTTGTACATATAGCATTATTCTATATATATATATATATATATATAACAGAAAGAATAATGCTATACATCTAAATCATTTTATGAACCAAGTCTAATCAAAATTTTATTATTTAACTGATTTTTATTATGTTAAACTAACTTAGTTAAATTTAGTTAACAAAAAATTTGGATGTGTAGTATTATTCTAAAAAAAATATTAATAAAGAAAATTAAAAGAAGATGCCAAATCACCATAGAAGAAGAGACTTGACTATATATGCTTGATTATTTTGAAAGCAAACCCTAAGGTATTGCTGTAAAGGCTCTTTAACTTTGGCATAATAAATTAAGGTTTATGATTAGAGATAAGCTTAATTATATATTAAAATCATCACTGCTATGGAGAGTCCTTAGTTATGGACCCAAAAATAAATAAATAAATAAATAAAATGTCCTTGATTGGAGAAAAGAATGTTTGACATGAAACACTATAATAAGAGTACACATATCCTTCAGAAAAGTAGAAACCCTCCACCATATGAGATATATATATATATTCTTGGGTTAGAAATTAGGGTATCTGCCATCAACAATGAAAAGTAGTACCTTTATTATTGGAATAAGTATAAAAAATTAACTTTTAATTAATTAATATTAATTTAGTTTTTTATTCTAAAATTATTTTTTAACTTTTATTTTTTGATTTAGAGTTAGAATTTAAAATAAAAAATAATTTTAAAAAATTAGTTGATATTATCTAAACAAATTAACTCCTTAATTAAACTCAAAATTCTAACAGCATAAAATATAGAACGAAATGAGTTACATTCATCGCTCTTCTATATGCTCAACATCTATATATATTTCAAAAGAAAACGGGGACATCAATTAAATATTTTTAAGAGAATTAGTATTTGATGCATGTTGTGATAGTTATTATTATTGTGGTTATTGGCTATACAATTAAAGTACTTTTTAATTTAAAAAATAAAAATATTATAAAAATATAAAAAAAATGTGTCCTTAAATATAAAAACAACTTTTCATATTTATATTTGAATGGTATCGATCTAATTAAACAAGCAAATATAATTAGATGGAAATCTAAAAGATAAAATGTTATGCAGCCAAATAATCAAAATTGTACTCATTTACAAATACATCTAGTCTAAATTAAACCACGCTACATAAAAATATCGATCATTTTATAAAAATTGAATACAAAAATAAGTTCATGAAATATTGGAAATGATTTACGACTTAAGTTTTTATCACATATGTACAGCTTACAGCACAAGTTTACTTTCATATGTTTACAAAGATGATTTAATTAGTATATGTTAATATTTTTCAAGAGATAAATTTTTTTCAAATTTTTTTTAATTTTACAAACTCCAATTCAAAATATCAAATCATTTAAAATAAAAAATATATAAATTCTTTTTTTTTTAAATAGAAAAAGAAGCATATGATATATAACATATAGACTGTGTTTGTTTACAAATACGAGATACTGAGATAAGAATACAAAAACACAAAATTATATTTGATAAATAATATATAAATAGAGATATTATATTCAAAGATACTAAATTAGTGTCTTTTGTGTCCTTTCTAATAAAAAAGACATAGACGAGACACTAACAAAAAAATAATTTATTCTTATCTATTTTTATCAAATTTTTATCATTATATTTTTTTAAAAAAAAAATTTGTTAAAAAATAAAAGCAAATTAAATTTTTATAATTTATTTTAATTTATTAATAAATAAAATATAAAAATATTAATTTTTATATTTTTATTAATATATTTTATTTTCAACCTACCTTATTAACCATAATGATTAAAAATAAATTAAAGTGAGTGATAAAGGGGGCAAAAGCATGATGAATGAAGGTAGCTACTAGCTAGTACGGTCAAAAGAGACACTTCTTCATTCTCTCTTTTTAATTTTCTCTCCTTCAATTTGCTTTGCATCATTCAATTCATAAAGTAAGCCAACACATAAAGCCACCCCACAAACCAACTAAAACATTCTTTCTTTGCACTTTAATTTGGAGAGCATTTCCAGACAAACAAAGGTGTGTATGTGATCAATTTTCTTTCTTTCTCTCTCTCTCTCTTCTCTCACATAGTCTCTCAACTCAATTTGCTTTTCCTCTATCTTTTTACTTTGAATTTCTTGGCTACTTCTGTGGCCAAACTTGGCTATATGGATTTTTCTCAAGTTTTTTTTCCCTTTTCATGCATATATATAATTCTAATTATTAAAGCTATATATTATGAGTTTTTAGGGTTTTGCTTTAAAGCTTGAGAGAAATATCAACTTCCACCACCAGATTAAGAGTGTTTTCTTCTTCTTCTTCTTCTTCTTCTTCTTCTTCTTCTTATTAATTATTATTATTATTATTATTATTATTATTATTATTATTATTATTATTCATTTTTGTAGCTATACCATGTTCATCATGCTCTTATATGTATGGTACTAGCTACTATAATATTACTTATATATTGACCTCAAGTTTTTTTTTTTTTTAATCTCAAGGGAAAGTTCTTGATCTCTGATCTTAACCTTTTTTAATTACTAATGTGATGATTTTCAAAAGAACATATAAATGATAGTTAAAAAGAAATTTTTATTTGTTATTATATATAGATTCTTCTCAAGTTTCAAGTTAAACCTTCTGATTTTATTTTTTATCCTGTTGCTATAGATTCCTCTCAATTTTAATTTCTCAAGTTCTTATCCTTTTGATGAAGATATTTCTTCTCAATTCAAATCCATGTCATAATATTAGAAGCCTTATTAGTTATGCTTTGTATTTTTATTACTTATTAAAATCTATTATATATGTTATTAATCATCTTGAAAATCCTCATCCCCAATTATTATTCTTGAAATTACAATTTGTTGATGTCTCATATACAAATAATATATATGGATTATTATTATAATTTCTTAGGGTTATGGAAGGGATAGGTCCCAACAACAATTCATGCACAACAAGGCCTCATAATGAAGGTAGTAACAACAATTTAGAGAAGAAAGCAAGACCACAAGAGCAATTGAATTGTCCAAGGTGCAATTCAACAAACACAAAGTTTTGCTACTACAACAACTATAGCCTCACACAACCAAGGTATTTTTGCAAGACTTGTAGAAGGTATTGGACTGAAGGTGGGTCCCTCAGGAATGTTCCTGTTGGTGGAGGTTCAAGGAAGAACAAGATCAAGATCAATACCAATAACAACTCTTCGTCATCGTCGTCAACAACATCAACACCTTCATCAAATTCAAAGGTTCTTGTTCATCAAGACCTACTAAACCCTAATAATAATAATAGGGTTATTCAAGGACAAGATCTTAATCTTGCTTTCCCATCTATGGATCATCACAACAATTATCATCATGGTTTGTTACCATTTATTGATATGGTTAATAATAATAATAATAATAATAATAATAATAATAATAATAATAGTAATGGTGATGCACCAAGTTCTCTTTCAGCTTTGGAGCTTTTAAGGTCAAGCATGGCTTCTAGGGGTTTGAGTAATCCATATTATGCTTCTTCTAATTCTTCATTGGTACCATCAAATTCATCAAGTGTAATTTACCCTACTTCTGGATTAGGGTTTCCAACCATGCAAGAAGTAGTTAATAATAATAAGCAAAATAGTGGTAACCTTGGATTTTCATCTTCTTCATCAATTATGGATCATCAACATCATGAAGAGAATATTGTTAATAATAGTGATGGTGGAGGAAGAGTTCTTTTCCCTTTTGGAGAGGTGATGAAGAGTGCTGAAGAAAACAACAACAAAGAACAAGGGAATAATTCATCAAGCACTGCCAATGGTGGATATTGGAATGGAATGATGGGTCAAGGGTCATGGTGAAGGGACAACAAGGAAACTAAGAACATGCATTATTAATTACTATTATTATTATTATTTGAGAAATTCTTAGATGTTTTTAGGGTATAAGAAAAAGTTTATTTTGTACCATTCATCACTTATATGCAAAAAAACTAATTATCAAATGATAAATAATGGTGCAAAATATTTTTTTTTCTTATTTTAAGAGTATCTAAAAATTTCTCTTAATTAATATTTTTCTTTAATTTCAGTTCATATTTTTCTTTTTCTTTTTTTCCATGTTTTCTTATTATGATATTTGTTTGATGAAGTTATGTTATAGAGCTAACAATAGGGTACACATGGTTATTACTTATTAGTTATTACTTTGTTTTTTTGTACACAATGCCTATATATAACTTTCTGTTTTATCAATGTGAGCATATTATAGAGCTCATCCGAGTTTTTTTTTTTTCATATATATAAATAGATTGAAAATAGAGTTGAATATTTATGTCTAAGGTATATAAATGTAAGAAGTAAATTACCATGATTTATATGGGTTTTTTTCAAATATTATATATGAATGATGGATGTTTGATATTTTTTATAGAAAACTTTAATAATACTTTGGAGAAATAAAATCTAAAAAAATGAATTAACAATTTTCTTTTATCAAACTATAATTTAAAATGTTACTTTACATAAGAAAAATACTATGATTTAAAATTTTAATGGAAATTGAACATGTTATTAATTAGATGTTGAGATTATTTATAAGGGTTTGTATAGACATACATACACATTATTATTACTAGTTTGGTTGCTTTTGTGCTCTTTCCAGCTACTCTCTTCTTTCTATCTTTGTCTTAAAAATAATTAGTGGGTTGTGTCAGCTTTGTTGTCTAATTTATTATCACATCTGAGATTCTTCCAACTATGAAAGCACTTATTATTGGAATTATTCTTTGGAATAATATGAAAAAGAAAATTCAAAATTAATGGAAGGACAAGAGAGAAGTGTTCTTTGTGATCTTAGTGTTTTAGCTGAATTAGGGAATGTCACACCCTACTTTCAATGCATAATAATAAACCTGAAATCTTAGTCCATGTATTTGTTGAATTAATAATTAATAAAATATAACCAATATAATATGGACCGGTTTATTTAATATAATAATCAATTTACTAATCTGTTTAATTAAACAAATATTAAAAATTTAAATTTTATCTTGTGGATATAACATTTTATTTATTAGCAATAAATTTTTAATAAATTTTTTATTCGTAATAAATTAATCATTAACCTATCAAATTAAAAAATATCATAAATAAAAAAAATAATTAATAAAATGTACTACCATAAATAATAAATATAACATCAAAGATCGTATAACTTAACAGAATAGAACAAATCTTGAAAAATTGGATTACCTGCCCCCACCTAAAACACTAACCTAAATATATATAATAATAAAATTTTTTTTTTGGTTAGATATATAATAATAAATTAACTTGATGTATGTGTTAATTGAAAGTCCAAGTGTGTCACATTCATGTTCATGTCATTCATCCACCTGCTTTTATAATAATAGTATGCGTGGAAGGACATAGGAAAATTCTCAAGTTGCCTCCCTTAATTTTCTTGGTATTTTTTTAGTGGGGCCCCCAAACATTCTCCTATGAGGGCAAGTGGGGAAGAGCATATTATGTATTACTATTTCAAAAGTTTGTCTAACCATAACATCTCAAGAGATGACTGAAAAGATAAAAATATTAATAAGTTTTGAATATATAAAATATATTAAAAGATTATATATTTTTTTAATTACTTACTTTGTTTCTTTGATTAGAAAATATCTTATCAATTATTCTTTACATACAAGTCATTTTTCCATACAAATCTATACAAATCATTTTATCTTAATTTACCTCACACATCTCTTAATTAATCTAACTAACTTTTCAATCAACACGTAAATATATAATTATCTTTTTCCAAAAGATTTTATTTCCATTTTCAAATTTTCTCAACGTTTTCGGTCTACGTTTTCTTCCATCTTTGCATTTTCTGCGTTTCTTTTCGTTCGTTCTCTACGTTTTTGAAATCAAGTTTTAAAATCAGTTTTGAACAGTTATTTTGTTGTTGAAGATAGTGAATAATTCAAGTTCAGATTGTCATTTGAACTAGAACGAAGTTGATTACTGTTTTGAATCCAATCAAGTGGCTGAGATGTGGTTCGATTCTAGTTAATATTTTTGTTAGTAGTTTATAATTCTGCAGGCGAATAATGTTTTTTTTGTTTGTGAAAATTGTGTTGTTCATCGTTGATGGTTTGAATTGAATGTAATGTAAAAGTTATGCATTAAAGAAAATATTTTTCTGTATTTACAGTAAATTTTGATGTAACACGAAAATATTTGAGTGTATTATTATTTAAGAATTTTTTGTGTATGTGTGCTAATAAGTTCTACATAATTCAAAACTCTTCTTCTCCTTCCTCCTCATCTTCTGCTGCTTCTTCTTCTTCTTTTTCATCATTATCTTCTTTTTTTTCTTATTCATCTTTTTTTTATCTTCTCAAGTTTCTTCTTGTTTTACTCTTTTAATAAGAATAAAAACAAAAAAAATTAACAAAGAAGAAGAAAATATACATAATGGTACAAAATTACTTAGAAGATGATGATGAACTTACATTCATTCAACTAAAAGAAAGAAAGAAATAAGGAAAAGAAGAAGAAGAAAAAAAATGTAGCATTAAAGGAAATATTTTTCTGTATTTGTAGCAAATTTGGGTGTAACACGAATATATTTAGATGTAACACGAAAATATTTGAGTGTATTATTTAAGAAATTTCGGTGTATGTGTGCTGATAAGTTCTATATAATTCAAAACTCTTCCTCTTCCTCCTCCTCATCTTCTGATGCTTCTTCTTCTTCATCTTCTTATTTCAAATTTAGCTTCGCAACTTCCTTCACTTTTCGCGACGATTTTTAGAAAATTTTGAGAGATTTTGATCCTTATTTGAATTTTTTAGCATTGCAGTTTTGATCGTGGAAAAAGAACCGTTTGAGTTATTCAAGAGTTAGGGAAGCGCATGTTTACACGCAATCTAAACTGAAGGTCATTTTTATTGAGTTTGGACCAACTTATATGAACTTATATACCAAAAAAATTATGTGTAACAGATCTCATATCTTATATAACCTCTTAAAATTCTCCAAAACATCATTTAAAAGTAGATGCAATTTTTTTTTTGTGACTTGATGCAATTAATTAATGAAGTCTTTAACTTTTTTTAAAAAGAGAAATATTTTATGTTCAACAAATCCTCTTACATATTATTTTTTAATATTTGTTAATAATATTTGAATCTTATTATTAATAATTAAGAATTTGAATGAGCTAATTTTGTAGCGGCAAAATTATGGAGCTAATTCTATAAACATCAAGGAATAATGTATTAATTCTCCCCAAATGGATTTTTTTTTTCCCATCCCCATAACTCCAAATGAAGTTGCAAAAAAGAATAACTAGTTTATCACTCAAATTAAACAAAATCTTGGTAGAAAACAAAATCATTCTAATTAATTACTAAATAAAAAATTGATTAATTTTCAGATTTCAAGCCATTATATATTAATGTATTTTTTTCGTTTGCTTTATTACATATGTAAGAGGATTGTATACTATATTACTCTTTCTAGAAGTAGTCAATTCTATTATTCTATTACATAATAATAAGAAGGATATTTAAGAAAATCTGTTTTAAAGAGATAAATTATTTACCTTTTTAGTAAACTACACTAATTTTTTTCAGGTTATCAAAGCCTGCCTGAAAGGCTGAAATTTTCCTAATATCGCAAGTAGCTAAATAATCCTTATATATTTTATAAAATATGCAAGGTTTTGAAAACCGAACGGTGATCGAACTAATAGAAACTAAAAGTTTAAAAATTTAAAAATTTAATTAAAATTAAATTAGATTTAAAATATATCATTTTAAAAATATTATTTTTTATTTTATTTTATAAACCGATTAATTATTGAAAACTCAGATTAATTGACTAACTTTTCTAATTTTTTTAATCGATTTATTGCTAATCAATTTTTATCCTAAATCGAACTGATTTAGAGACCAATTTTTAGTTAACCAAATTAGTCCCAATTGGATCCTCAGAATGAAAATATGATATTATTTTTTTGGTTTGTATCAGAATATCTATTAGACTGAAAGACTAATGACTAATTATACTAATTAACTATTCTTACAAAAAGATAGATCATTGTAAAAATGAGAAATTAAAGGATATTATGCAAGGATTAGTATTTATTTTAGTTTCTATTTGTCGCTTCCTTATGTTATTATTATTTTTTCATCTCTCCTAATAATAAGTCTTTTAACATTTTCTTTATTTGTTGTTCACTACCACATTTTTTGTGGTTTAGCCACCAAATTTTAACTACGAACATTAAATCGTGATAAACATTGTCACAGTGGCTAAAATTTAATTTTTTGCTACAAATAATATTTTTTGTAATTATACTTCCTGCTTACATTAACGTGTCATGGCTATTTTGTCTTAAATAAATTAATTTTTTAAATAAATTTATTAATGTATAGTATCATTTTTTAAATATTTTGACATTAACACATATTTATGAAATTAAATCTAAAAATATAAAAAAATAAATTTAGATAAAATAAAAAATTATAAAAATAAAGATAATATTCTAATATTTAAGTTAATTATAAAGATAAAATTTATTTAGCTAAAATAATATAATTTGAATAGATAATAAAAAGTTCAATAATTTTTAAGTATAAAAAAATTTCAGTTTTTATTAAAAATAAACTATTTTATTATTTTTTGAATTTAAAAAAATGAGGATAAGTTAAAAAAAATTTAGTCTTTATTTACATGGTTTAGTATTTACTGTATATTTTTGTGAGTACTATATTCTTACTATATGCATAATTATCTTTTTAAAAATTATTTTGTGAAATTATGAATTAAATTTTTTATTTATACTATTATTTAATTGGTATATTCCATTAATTAATTATTTTTTAGTTATAAAAAAAAGTAATACTAATTAATTTATGAGTCACTTATATAAAAATTTGCAATTTTATTAAGTAACAACGAAATTGATTTGTAAAATTTTTTATAACAATTTTATGTGATAATTAATTTGTCTAATGTAATAAAATTTTAGTAACTAATTTAGTAATTAAAGTTTATTAAACATTAAATTTTTCAGGTAAAAATATTTACAAAACTTACTTAATGCATAACTCTTATTATATTATTTCGTGTATAAATCATTAACTATCAACTGCATGAAATGAGAGATGGTGAGGGTCATATATTTATTAAAGTAATTTTTTTTGTTATTTATTATTATTATAATAAAAATTAAAGATAAAAATATCACAAACTCAAAATTTAAATTTAAATTTAAATTTAAATTTAAATTTAAATTTTTAATCATATTTGACCATTAAAAATAAATAAATAACTATTGTATTAAAAATAAAATAATTTAAAGTATATTTAGTAGATAATAAACAGTAGAATAGAAAGAAATATTCTTAAGATTAAAGAAAATTAAAAGACGATCTAAACAACAATGACCAAGCTTAGTGAAGCAAAATCGTAATAATTGCCCTCTTAGCAGAACTACGATAATCAAAGAATATCAACAACAATAAAGAATTTGCAGAAGGTTTGGACGAAATAAGTCTCAACCAACTGTACCTACCAGAAAAGATTACAATGATCCTTTAGTTGTGAATGTCAAAGGTATATGAAATTTCAATTTTTTTACGTAATTTTTTGAGTTCTAGTATTTAGTTTATTTCTTTTATTCAATTTTGTATTCAGTTGTAGACGGGAGAAATCACAACTAGCAAAAGATGACAATTTAAGTTTGGCATTTGAAAAATGATGAAAAAGACATTATGAAACTTGATGGGCATGGCAAAATAATGACGTAAATTTGTTAGTACGGTTTCTGGGTGTAATGGCCAGTAGAGCAACGCTGTAAATTAGAAATGTCTTTGATCCTGAAAATGTAAGAAGTGTGATAAATTTAGAGAAGTTGGTTGAAACTTCAGAGAAAAAACTATAGACATGGAGAAATCAAAATTCAGTTGGTAGCTCTGTACAAATTTTTGTTATCAAAATATAGTGATAAAGTGTCTAGTTTATTCAGTGATATGCCAGACATTTAATTGGTATATTTAATAAGTAATAGTTAAAATTTTAAATATATTTATTCTAGAAGGGATTAGAATTTATTTTATTTATGTTAAAATTTTTCTTATTTCTTATTATATATAAGTTTAGACTATTATTATTATTATTATTATTATTATTATTATTATACTGAATCCTTATTAGTATTTTTTTATGAAAAAATGTTAGATATTATATATTTAAAAAGTTTGATTTTTGTTATTAATGTTATATATATAAATATAATTTTAATTTAATAAAATTATTCAATTAGAGCAAATTAGCATACATTAGCTACGGATTATATGTGAAAAACAGAGTGAGTTAGCCACGATGATTAAATAATCTAATATTAGCCACAAAAAAAAATTATGGCTGAAAAATTTGGCCTTCACAAATTAGCTACGGATGAAGTGTGGTAGAATTATACTTTTCGATTTGATTATTCTTATTTAGCCACGGCATTATGCGTGGACAATATTATACAAATTGTGACTATTTGAAGGTCTCCATGATGTTTAAAACTGTGACTAATAACACTAAAATCGTGGTAAGTTGAAAATGCAATCCTCCGATTAGCCACAAATATTCTTTCGTGGCCAATGTATAGTTGCTACAGTTATTTTAGAGTTTTGCCACGATTTTTTTCGTAGCTAAACCCCTTATTTCTTGTAGTGGTTGTTGGTGTTTATTTTTTTCTTTTTTATTTATATATATAATTTAATTTTAATACATTATTAGTATAAAAAATTTACACATATATTTAATTATATAATATTACATTAACAAAAATATTTATTTTTATATTAATTACGTAAATAATTATCTAATAAAAAATAATATAATTAAACGACGATATAAAACAGGTTATACTGCTAATATATACATCAGAATTAAAGCCTATTATTTATTATTATATTACTTTCATCTTCAGATCTTCTAATGATTTGTCCGTAAGAATAAATAGAAAATGACATTTTCCAATAAGTGGTAGAAAATCCATCACTTATGTTAGAACATTGCCTAAGATTGTTGTTACAATTGGAGAAAACTTTATGGTCAAGGCAGTTAGGACCTACACTGAGTAACATATTAAAACTCAGAAAAGATCCTCCAAGAAAATGTTGAAATCCATGGATCCATTTTTGGATTGATGTACGAACACGTTAGGTGTAGTAAAGTAATTAATAATGATTGTAAAAGAAAGTTTTAAATCCATTGATGCATAGAAACTATATATATATATATATATATATATATATATATATATATATATATATATATTATTTCATCCAATTTACTAGTGATATAACTGAAATTCTTAATTAGAAGCTTTTGTATTTTTTATTATTTATTTTTACATAGATAGAATGCTTAAAAAATATTCTGTTATTTTTTTTTTTTAAATACATTCTTTCCTAACTGATTTATTAGAAACTTACCTTTTTTTTTTCAACCAAACAATTTAGTAAAGAGAAAGGGAGGAGAAAAGAGAAATATTAACTAATTATTTATAAAAAAAGGTTAATTCTCAGTTTTTTTTTTTCTAATTAATTGCGGTATTTAATTTGCCCGTCATGTTTGGGAAGTAAAGAGAGACGAGTGTTTAAAAAGTGAGATAAACTCATTAATTATATATTTTTAAAGTTTAATTATTTTGTAAGTTTTTATAGTTTTATTAAATTTTTAATTAGATCATTCTAATTTAAAACATTTTAATTAAAATAGATAAAGAATTTTAAATTAAGTCTTTATTGAAAATTACCGTTTACATATAACTAAATAATCTTAGAATATTTGCTTATGTGTTTGGATTTGGGATGAGATATTCTTAAAATGTTCTTTTTTTTTTCAACTGTTAGTATGAATTTAATTAAAATTTTTATCTATTATATTTATAAATTAAAGATCTAATTATAAACTTTTAAAATAGTAAGAACTTAAATAAAAGTTTGGTGAAATAATAAAAACATATAAAATAATTAAACCTATATTTTTAGCTCTCTCCTTTATTATTTTTTAATTCCTCTAAAATCTCATATCACGGACACATTTTAAAAATCCAAATCAATAATGATGATGAAATTTTTTGTGCAATCAATAATTTAAAAAAAAAAAGAGAAACAATGGTGTGAAAACGAGTGTGTGTTGATATATATGTCATTTATTCAAACAATTGCATAGAATTATAAATTTAGTTAATAAAAAACACCATTAATTTTTTTAGATAAACCCAAATTTAAAGAAATTGTACATAATGGTTGATTTGTCAACTTCTTATTTGTTGATAATTAACTAAATATTTGTACTATTAAATATTAATAATCAATTCCTTAAATATAGTTTACTTCAAAATAACAATCTTAGAAGCTAAGATATCAATTTTTTATGGAAAAAAAATTAATAATTTATGTTACTGATTCCAAGCTAATTTTTTTCACCTACCTATAAGGCTATAACCTTTAAAGTTTATTCCCACAATCACATGAAGAAGCCACATTCACTATATACCCTAACAGTTTAAATCCGTTGGGACTTAACTATCTTAATGTGCACTAAATTCAAACTCAGAAAAAACCAAAGTAAAAAAAATTTAACGTGCATATCAAATATTCCTAATTAACTACTTGCTTGATCCATCTCCCCTCTTTCTAAGTAAAAAAACCACTTTGCTTAGTATCACTACGTCTACATTTTTTTATAATATATATTGTTTTAATATTAGTATTTTTTGAACAATCAAATATGTCTTTTTTTGTTTTGTTAATAAAAAATATTTTAAATACATAATTAATTAATAACAATTATATTTTTATACGAGTGTAAAAAATATTTGGTGTACAAATAATATTTTTTCAAAAATATTGCCACTTAATATGCTTTAGCTTTTAAACAATGAATTTCTCATTTTCCTGTTTCCCTGGCATTAACTTCTCTTGCACTTCAAATGCTTTATCTTTTGTTATTTTCACCCTTTGACACTTTCAAGGTACAAATTTTTTTTCTTTTAATATGTCCATTCCTTTGGTTGATATATTAAACCATTATATCTAAATATAATTTATATCCAAATATATTAATTTAAGAATATAGCAAATTTTTAATATAACAATTAAGGTAAATATTCTCATGAAAATATTTTATATGAAGATGACAATGAACCATTAGATGGTTTAACATGTCTGATTGAACCATCTAATAATTCGCAATGTCATCTTCAAGAGAGTATCCACCCATAATTAAAAAGTGTACATTCTATTTTTTCCATGATATGATATCATAGTAATTTATTTGTACGAGAAAAAAAAATCATAAACGGCCCTTGACAATTATCTTGAAAGATAACGAGATCTTCAACTAAAAAAAATATACCCTTTCCAGTCATCTTTACTTTTATGAGACCAATTAGCCTCTCTATCAATATTCTCTATTTGTATTAACAGAATAAGTTTACATGACATGTTAAACTATTGATTTATCCATTAAAAACCAACTAGAATTAACAAATTCTTTTTTATTGGAAGTCTCGTTGTCTTTTAAGGATAATTATCAAAATCATTTAATTTTTTTTATTATCTTTTTTAAATACATTAGCTAAATTTATTATGTAAAACTAAAAAATATTAATGATTTTTAAATTATTTTTATTTATAAAAATTAAATAAAAAATATATTAGTAATTAATGTATCACATAAATATGTTTTGAAAGAAGATCATTGACAAAGAGACTAACTAGTCTCACAAAATTAAATATAAAAAATCAAAAAAATATTTTTTTTTTTTGAAAACTCGTAGTCATTCGAAGAAATTGTGAGAATAGGGCTGGATTGGGTATTCACTTTGTATAACACCGTTATCAAACTATAGATGCTTGGCTCATGAAGAGCTTCAAATTTCAATGCAAGATTTTTCAAAGCCATAATCAAACTACTTTCATGGCCATCACAACCAGCGAAAACAGATCCTCTAAAAAATGTGTTAAAAAAAGTGAAGACAAAAAATACAAATTAGGAACAAAATATATTGCTCACTTTTTTTTCTCACAAAATTCCAAAAATAAAATTTACTAAAATCGAAAGGAAAAAAAAAAAAAAACTGCTTTTAGTTTCCCATTTAGAAACTCCATAACAATACTTCAAAGTTTAAACACAAATCACAAGACAATAACTTTGACAAATACCAGACATGTTATTTCCCCAAAATACATTTGTTAATGTACTCCAACAACATGCCTATAAGATGTTCTATTCAAAGCTAAAATAACTAGAAGAAAAATAATTGAGTTTCACCAATAAAAATATAATCATGCTACCACAAAGGATAATCTTTTGTATAAATATGCAGTCAATAATAAAAACATATAGGAAAAAAAAAAGAAAAATTTGAAAGCTCTATCATAATCTGATACATGTACCTCTACTGTACAAGAAGAAACTCAATATATATATATATATATAATATTTATTAGTAGCTTAAAAGACAAAGTTGGCAAACAAAACATAAACTGGAACATTATTTTCCAGTTCAGAAGACTCCTATACAAAAGTGCAAACCCTTTTTAACAAGAGAAGGACAAAGAAAGGCTCTTCTGAGCAGAAAATCCAAGTTTTCATGGATACAAAAGATTGTTTTTCATTTATCAGCGTTGATTCCGAATAACCGGACCTTGTGCATATGGGGGAACTTTGCGATCACTAGGACCATCACTGCCACTGTATTGAAGAAGAGCATCGGATTTTGATAATCGGTTGTATGCGAGGCTATCAAGTACCTGATAAAGACGCCAAAGGAAAAGAAAAGAAGAACAAATAGTAAAATAATTATCGAGTTCTAAATCATGCAAGTTCTCAAGATAATTAAACACAAAATTCAAATTACAAAGACGACAGAGTATAATCGCCGCCACAATCATGCACAAGTTGAACTTTGACTACAGGCCAAAAAAATTTCGTGTTTATATATGCAACTACTCTAGAAGGGGTAACATAACAGCAAGAATCTTTAACCGCCCCTTAATTCCCATCATTCTATGTACATAACACCATGTTTGGCAACTGTCTTAGAACAGAAATATAAAAGACATTAGGAGATACAATCATATATGGAGGAGACAATTAGATGAATAAGCAAAAAGTCTTTGTCTTCGGACAAAATTTGCCCAATTTTCTACCTGCCAAAAAAGAAGGGACAGTGGAGCATGGCGACAAAGAAAAACACCAACCATCTTGTGTCTCTATTTTCTATCCTAAGACACTTTGCCAAACACAGTCTAATAGATGTGGGCTGCTGCTGGAAGTAATGAATGTAAGTTGAAAGGTCTTAGCTTGCATTATAAAAGCAAAACCTTAGCTTTGTATAATAGACCTTCTTCCCAAATCAGCGATCAAGAATGAGCACAAAGAACTTCCTTGATCGAGAATCAGCCCATTTGGTGTTTTCTGCTTTTTCTTCGCTTAAATTTTCTCTATTTAGAGGTAGAATCCTATGATTATCTAGAACTGTTGCCTTACACCGAAGTCTTATGAAAATCTTCCATCTATCTTGTTCATTGATCTACTTGACATGAAAAACTGCTGGCGCTTTCGGGTATAAGGTGCATAAAATATAACATATAAATATGAAAGTGCATAACACTAATTTAATTGCAAAAGTATTAACATTTGATCTGTGTACTAAAAGTCACAAGAAACACTCAGATAGAGAAGCCACAAGGAGGGAGGTGAAATAAAATGAAGATGGAGAATGAAGAAGGTGAAGAAGGATAGTTGAGAAATAAAATGAAGATGACCTTGCATGTAAAAAAGATAAGGAAGGTGAAGAAGGGTAATTGAGAAATAAAATGATGACTGTGTAAGTAGAAAAGGAAGAAGGTGAAAAAGAGTAGTTGAGAGAATAAATTTTGCAATCAATTCTCAACAGTAAGAATTGAAAGCAAAAGCTAGAAAATATTGCTTTCAAAATCATGTTGAAAAAAAATCATCCAAACAAGTTTGGTCCAGCGTTGAACGTGCATTCATGCTGCTGAACGCTAAACCAAACATACACTTAATCATCAAAATTACAATTGCAAGCCATGTGGTATGCCTAAACAAAACATTAGGTCAAACTGCAGAGGCCATGAATCAATCCCTTGGAAAATCTCTCTCACATCCTCAACGAAAACTCTTGGAAAACCAATTTCTATCACACAGAACTTAGGTCATGAATTTCTAAACAAACAACAGTAATTTCAAGTGAATGCACCTTATCGATCTACACCGTCCAATCCCCCAGTTAAAAACAAATTAAATTGGAATATCATCTCAAGATTCATTTCGAACAATTAATTGCATTGGAAGTTATTGTAGCAGAAGTTATGAAACCAAAAGGGGGATACAAAGTTTAAGATATAAAAATACTACTGGCAAGAAAGCATAACATATACAAATATATGACAGCAACCAGTATAGATAATTCTTGAGTAAACCACGAAAAATGTCCCCAGATTGCAAATTGCTGACGACATACCCTCAAAACATTTAAAAATGCAAACAAAAGAACCAAAACCTACAATTTATTTTGTAAGCGGAAAATGACATTTATATTTGGCAAACCACTGGTGCATTTGATCTAAAATTTTATGAAAATATTTGGATAACTATTTAGAAAATACATGCAAAAGTCATAACCAGATTTCGATCTCTAGACTTTCGTTTCATTTTTGAAAATATTTTTGGCCATTTAGATAAAAATACAAAAAATATCTGCTTGGCGTAAATTCACCAAATTTTGATGATAAAAATATCTTATTTTTTGCTAACTATTCTTGCAAAAAAAATTACATCATAATTCAATCTCTAAAGTCCTTTTTGAAAATATATATTTGACAAGGTTAGGTACTTTGTCGCATTTTAAAATATTTTGCGGTATTTTTGTCTTTAACAAATATGGAGGGTATTTTGCCAGCAATTTAATCATCCACAGACATTTTGGTGGTTAAGCACATCTGCTATTCATTCATTAGATAACAATATCTCTCTTTTTTTGGGTGGGGGGATTGTATGCATAAACTGACACTATGGAATCAGCAGAAACAGTACTAGAAAATATGAGAACGTTATCCATTACAAAACATGAGAATGCCAGGTTGCAAATCAGAAAACTTACAGCACCAAAGGAACAACAGTTAGAAACTTCCTGTTGCGAGTGAGCTGCTTTCCGTTGTCTATCTGCTCCCACCAAGTCAGCCTATTGTAGATCCCCTGATCATCTGCGAATGGAGTTCCTTTCTTCCAGTGAAAAAAGTGATAAGTTACCTGACAGAAACAACATACTCAATCAAGCCGTGTAGACAGACACTAAGAGAGACCAAGCATGGTTTAGGAAGAAAGTAGAAAGAGAAGAGGTTAAAACTATAACTGCATTATAGGAATGCAATGGAATGCCAATTGCAATATATTGCTAACTAATGGTTTCATTAGCTTTATTATCAGCAATGTTTATTGTGTTCGCCAGTAATGAAAGAAAAAATCTCAAATGATAAAGCTAAAACTTTTCACAAGTCACATATTAGTTCCATTCTTGTTTCACATTCCCGGCAACTAGTCTCCTAGGCACGGGAGAACAAGAAGAAAAGAAACATATATAGAAATAGAACAAATCGTAGATTGCGTGTAATGTAAACTAGGAAGTGGGGCAACCCTATACATGTAAAAGATAAACTGGATCAAAATACATTATTTATGTCGACTTTTAATCCCACATCATTATTTGCAAGATGATAACCGCCGCATAGATGAGTTAATAACAAGTAGTTATGAACAAGTAAAGTGTTTTTGATTTACGAAATCTCTACTCTCTTAACATTTCCGCATATTAAGAATGGAACTACGAATAAGGTTTTGTATTTGCATTAATACAAGGTTTGTTTGGATTACCTTATTTGCATTCATGACATGTATACAAAATTCTTCTAAGACACCTTTCGAGTAAGAAAATGTGATTAATACCCCACAATATATTTTATAACCAAACACAAACCAACTATGAATGAATCACAGAACCCCACCAGCTCAATCAACTACCTTCCAGCTGATATAGCAGCATTCAATTTGTGATCTTACAAAGCTAACGAGACACGAAAACTCAAATATTCAATCATCAAGACGAACGAACATGGATCAATCAATTCCTCTTATAAAATCTTATTCACCAATCACAGAAGAACAAAGAGAGATCAATAAAAACCAAACAACTAACAACACACACGGTCAACCAAAAAATATATGTATTGATGCGTGAACTTAAACAGCAAGCTTTCCACATTGATTTTCACCACTTTTTTTCTTTTCCTCCTAGAGAACCAAAAACAACCAGCTAAAAATCATAGCTTAAACGTTCTGATTTCTGGGAAAACTGAAAAAAGCAGCTCAAAACTCCTCTCTCTCTCTCTCTCTCTCTCAAACAAATCCTATTTCTCTCTCTTTCTTCATCCAAATCCAATAAAAATAACAAACAGAAAACAATAACACAATCTAAAAACTAAACACCATGAGTCCAATCAAAACAACATCAAAATGAAAATTAAAAACACAAAACAAAACAATAGATAAATTAAAAGGATGAGAGAGAGGAAGATACAGCGAAATGAGCGAGATTGACGGTAGTCCAAGCCATGCCAGGGGAGCAACCGAAGACGGAGAGAACAAGAAGCCATGAGAAGAACAGGATTAAGATGTACGTTGTCCAGACGCCAGGGTACGTGAACCACTCCGTGTTCCTGTTCAGATCCGGTGGTGGCACCGCCTTCACGTACAGATTCGCCATCAAATAGTCACGATTTTAAGGATACCCTTTTGGATTTCGATGCTGAAAGCTTCAAGCTTTGGTGGATTTTGATTATGGGGTGTGAAGGATTGTGATTTGGGGGATTGGAGAAGAAGGGTTGTTGTTGATACAAAAACCCAGAACGTAATCAGACCTTTTTTTTTTTCTTTTTGTTTTTCCCTTTGTGTTACTAATAAGAAAGTTCTTTTTATTTTGCTAAAATTATTTTGTGTTATTTATCTATGTGTCGTGTGTGTGTTTAAGATACTAAAATATCAAAGATGGCGTCTGCATTGGGGGTTGGGATTAGGGATGGAACGAGCCGAGATTTAGTTCCCACGAATCTGGTTTTTATTGTAAATAGATAGTTTAAGTAAATTTAATAATTTTTTTATTTTTAATATATTTAGTAAATTTTTAATAATGATAATGAAAATAAAAGTATTAAAAAAATTAAAAAATATCTTTTTTAATAAAATATAATTTATATTTTTAAAAAATTAAAAAAATATTTTTTACATAATAAATGAATAAAAAATATTTTTATTTTATTTTATTCAACATAATTAATAAAAAAATCTTTTACATTAAATATTTAAATATAAAATTATTTTTATTTTTGTCAAAATTTTTTTTAAAAAATTATTAAAATAAATCTTTTCTAAACATAATGTCTAAACAAACCCTAAGTCTAAACCTGCTATTTCTTATAATCTTTTCTTAGATTAGAGATTGACTTGTTTAAATATTGACAAATCCATGAGTCTATTTAAAAAGTTTTTTTCGTGTAAAAAAAGAGGACTATTTTATGAATTATAATTTAAAATAATAAACTTAAAAATTTTAAATTAACATTAAATGCATTCTTACATTTATAATTCTTAATCTATAAAGTATAATTCATTTATATATTAATCATTAGTCACATATCATAACTATATTTATAATTTATAAATTTTTTGTTTAAAAAAAATTACCATCTTAACTAATCTTGATTATTGACTTTTTTTAGTTTTGTTTTATATGTAATATAAGTGAATAATTAAAAATCTAAACTAAAAATAATTTACTTTTAGAAATATATTTTGACAAATTGATTTAACGAGTTTTATAGATATCTTTTTTTTTAAGTTTATGACTTGATCTTTTTAATTAGTAAATTTTATATAAAGCTCAAATCTGACTTGTTTAATAAAACGAGTCGAATTAAACTAAATTTAAAATTTAGCTTCATTAAATAATCTAGTCTACTTTCATCCCTAGTTAGAATATAATTAAGAAAAAATTTTATATTGGTTTATTCATTGGCATTTGTAATAAATAGTCCTCAGATAATATTAATATAAGAGATAAAAACAAATAGTAAATAACTTCCCAATAACCTAATATTCAAACCTTCTCTTGAAAATCTTCTATATTTATATATAGCTAGCGTATTATCCAACTTTTTAAATATAAATATAATCATAATAAATTTAAAATTAGTGTAAGTAACAAAATGTTTATTTTAAAATGATATAAGATGAAAAAATATTTCGAAAAAATAATTTGGATATCAAACTAGGCTTAATCTCTTTTATATAATTAAATAGATAAGAATATGAAAAACATGTTAATATACAAAAGTTTTTAAATTTTTTTATATATTTTATGATTTATATTTTTATACTATGTATAATATATAATGTGGATATGAAAAAGAGTTGTGCATAATTTTTATTTTAAAATATAATTTATTATATATAATTTATAAAATATTTATTTTGCTAACTCCTAAAATTAAATCTATATTTTTTAATTTTAGTACAATATACTTACTATTCTGTCTAATTTAAAATTTAGTATTTACTCATATTTAATTTATAAAATGAATAAATTAATAGATATATTAATATATATTAATAGTTAAATACACATAATAAATAATTTTTTGAATGAGTATTTCAATAAGTTACATAATTTTTTCTTCAAACTGAACTTAAAAGTTAAGAATTTTTATAATTTAGCTTTCTAAATGCATTTTATCTTAGTTGATTTTGTCATTTGACTAAATGACTATGACTATTAATATCCAATTTTCTAAAATACACATCAAATTTGTTGGTAATATATTAACATATATTAGTATAATAATAGTTATTACATATAATTATCAAAATCAATTATTTACATAACATACCTTTAAAAGATATTAGGACAAAGGCTTATTATTTATTATCTAATGGCTTGAAAAATAAAAGTTTTACATGGCGTCGCCCGGACTCGAACCGGAGACCTTCAGTGTGTTAGACTGACGTGATAACCAACTACACCACGACACCGTTTTGTGCTGAGGCTTTCATGCATATATATATATCGATTTGGATCCTCTAAAGTTTGAATTTAACTTTAAAGAATAAATTGTGATTTTCTACCTGAATAGTTTCTCTTTCATATTTATTCTTGGTCCCACATATAAAATCAATGTTGAGAGATCACATTTTACTTTCTAAAGTGAAATTCAAACTTTAGAAAATCCAAATCTTATATATATATCTTAAAAACAAAACAATAATTTGGCGCCAACAGACAGAGATTATCTCCCTTGCTATAATTATGTGAAGTTAAAAACTAGTTTTGAAGAAAACAATGCAAAATTCCCACTGAAAGATGTATAGTGAAAAGTGAAATGAATACCAATGTGCTTCTTAATGATTTTAATCAATTTATAGTTTTTTTCGTATATATAAAAAATTAATTATTAAATTAATCATCATATATTAATGTATAAATACATGTGTTATTTTATTTATTTAGTAGTTGATTTTTTTAGAAAACACTATTCAAATACTAAACATTCTCGTATAAAAATCAAATTGTCACAAATTAATTGTGTGTTTAAATTATTTTTTAATTAATAAAATTAAAAAAAAACTTTTGTATGGTTGTTAACAAAATATTAGTGTCAAAATAGTGTTTATCATAAAAGTATATATAAGCAGCGGAATTGTTTATTTTTATGTGTAATATGTTTTTAACTTTGTTTTTCAATATATGGATATATGGATAAATATTTAGTACTTACATATTGTATGAAACATTATATGTTAGTAGTTCCCAGCTTCAATCAGAATAAAAAAAAAAAAAAAAGTCAAATCTTGGTTTAAACAAAAAAAAAAAAAAGTAGAACCATAATTCACCATACAACTGTTTGATTCAACCTGAACTTTCGCTATCCTAAATCAATTCCCCATTTTTTCTCTCTCTTTTCGCTCATTTTTCCCCTTCTTTTTTCCTATGGAAAATTTTCCCCCATTTTCCCCCATGTAGTGAAGTTTGAACCTTTTTGAGGTTTTGGTACTTGGGTCTGTGGAAAGGATGAATTTTGGGGAGGAGATTGTGTTGGTTTTCATTTGAAACAAAGCATGAATTTTTGCTATGACATGGAAGGTTGGGTTTTGGATTTAGGTTCAAATTCATTGCCTCCAAGCCTTGTCATTGAATGCGGATTCATTCACAATTCAATTCCAACCTTTCTCCACTACAAGGAGAAATTGAAACCCCAAATCATCCAATCCAAAAAGCTATAGTACTATAGTATAAGCAAAATAATTATATTAAAAAGAGTAGGGTTTAAAATCCCTTTGTTTTTTTGGTAATCTTTCATCACCAAAATGAATAGTTCTGGGGGTGTATTGGCCTTGTCTCCTGCGAATAATGTTTTCAACACAAGGGTGCCTCATGATTTTGAGGAGGATTTTACAGAGAAAGATCCTACCGGACGGTACCTTAGGGTGTGTCTGTAACAATTGATTGATATAATTTTCTGTATTATTCTTCATTATCTGATCTTGAGTTCATTTTAATCAAGCTTGGTGGATTTTGTTATGTTGAGTTAATCTGTGTTCTTATAAGGTGTTAAGCATTGAATATTTGTTATGATGCAATGTTTGTTGGTAATACAATGCTCAATGTAATAGATTAGCTATGTTTCTGCCTATCTGATAAAATGTGGTTAATATTTTGTTACTTATGTTTTCTGCACTAAATTATTTAATGCAAGGTAGTAGCATAAGTTAAACTGAAAAATCAATGTGTTGATGATTATATATTGACCTTTGTATCATTGTGGCAAAATGGATCATCTTGTTATTTTGAATTAAGGAACTTTGAGATTGAAGTTATCATTTTGAGAATGAAGTTTTGCCCGAGAACTTGCCCTTATGGTATTCGACTTTGTTGTTTTGCATTATGTTTGTGAAAGACATACAAGTTTCGTTGAGAATTATCCTGGATGAACAAGTATATAATGCTTGATATGAAACATTTCTTTTTGTAAAGCACTTTTAGGGATAATTAACATGTTCTTCTCTATTTTATCTAACCTTCTTTTTCTTGTTTTTGTCCCAGTACAATGAAATCTTGGGGAAGGGTGCCTTCAAGACTGTGTATGGTTCTGATGCCTAATCTTCCATTGTTTTGTTCTTCTTGCTCTTGTAGTTCTATTTATAATTTCACATTAGAATAATATGTAGGAAGATTTGGTAATTGTTGCAGAATTCTACTTATATATTTCTCTCTTCTTTTTTTCTTTGCCAGTTATAGGGCCTTTGATGAAGTCGAAGGAATAGAAGTCGCTTGGAACCAAGTTAGGATTGATGGCCTCTTGCACACAGTAGATGATCTTGCAAAATTGTATTCTGAAGTCAATATACTGAAGTCTTTGAACCATGAAAATATCATTACGTTCTATGATTCTTGGGTTGATGATACGCAGCATACCGTTAACATGATCACCGAACTTTTTTCATCTGGAAATTTAAGGCAGTAAGTCCACTTGATATTTGTCTGCCTTTTACCTTACCTTGTTTGGCTATGACATGTGCATGAAATTGTTTTACATCTTTGGCTCTTAGGTACCGTCAA
The DNA here is from genome assembly GCF_014773155.1 of Arachis stenosperma. Lineage (NCBI taxonomy): Eukaryota > Viridiplantae > Streptophyta > Magnoliopsida > Fabales > Fabaceae > Arachis > Arachis stenosperma. Next base: position 51,856,952 of record NC_080384.1, read on the forward strand.
AAGCATAAATATGTTGAAGTGAAAGCCATAAAAGGCTGGGCGAGACAGATTCTTCAAGGGTTAGCGTATCTTCACAGTCACAAACCACCTATAATTCACAGAGACTTGAAATGTGACAACATCTTTGTTAATGGAAACCATGGAGAAGTCAAGATAGGGGACCTAGGTTTGGCAATTGTCATGCAGCAACCAACTGCTCAAAGTGTTATTGGTAACATACTATAATTTTCTTATAATATATGCATAGTTTTTCTTATGCCGGATACTATATGGAGCATTAAACTTTTCTTCCTTTTTTTTTTCTGTTCTTTGATTTTGAAAGGGACTCCTGAGTTTATGGCTCCAGAACTATATGAAGAGGAATACAATGAACTTGTTGACATATATTCTTTTGGAATGTGCATACTAGAGATGGTTACTCTTGAGTATCCATACGTTGAATGTAAAAACCCGGCTCAAATCTTTAAGAAAGTTACCTCGGTAAGCATAGCAATCAGTGGCATATCCTTATTTGTAATTGTAACATGCTCATAAAAACAAGTGTACTCTAGGAACTTCCACAATTACTCGCTTTTCTTTTTCAATTTAATTTCTAAATGTTATGCATAAAAACAAGTGGTTATGAATGTTAAGGAAGCTCAAAAAGCATACAACTGTATCTCCGATATCAATGTTTGTACACTTGTACTCATATCTATGCTACCTTGTGATGTACTCCATTTCAGGGCATCAAACCTGCTTCGCTTAATAAGGTGAGCGACCCCGAAATTAGGCAATTTATTGAGAAATGTCTTGTTCCGGCATCTGAGAGATTGTCAGCAGAGGAGCTTCTTAAAGATCCGTTCCTGCAAGTTGAAAATGGTCCTAGGCTAGGTCGTAGCAGGTCCCGCCTATCCATGGACATAGATAATGAGGGCAGGCAGAATTATGCAAGCAGTGATGCCGGAAGCAACAAAGGCGGTGTGCATAGTCCTGTTTTTGAAGTTAAGAGGACAAATAAGAACAACGAGTTTAGGTTGACAGGATCCAAAAATGATGATAACTCGATATCATTGACCTTGCGAATTGCTGATACTAATGGTGAGTATCACCCTCTTTTCCTTGGCTCTCTTATTTACCTGTCTACCATGTACTTCTCTAGTTCTCTCCAATCCAGAGGAATTCTTTAATCTAACTACAAATAGTAAATAATTGTAAATTGATGCTAACAAGTCTCTTGTTGTGTTACATCCAGGTGGAGTAAGGAATATACATTTTCTCTTCTACCTTGATACAGATACTGCTCTCGCGGTGGCATCAGAGATGGTCGAACATTTGGAGCTCGCAGATCATGATGTAGCCTTCATAGCTGACCTTATTGATTACTTGGTATTTAAGCTTCTACCTTGGTGGAAGCCTTCATCTACTCGTTGCTCACCTGGCGAATCAACTCAATACAGTGGGTCAACAAATGTAGATGGCCAAGCAATGGCAGGTCCATGGAATTCTGTCCCAAACGATATTCCCTCCGAGCCAGTTGCTGGTCGAGATAACTTCTCCGAACACAATACATCGAGAGAAGGTTCTGTCTCAAATGAGAAGGACAACTTTTCAGGGGAAGCCGATGATCCTTATTACGAGGACAATCGTAGTTCTTCTGCAAGTCTATGCGACTCAGAATATCAACATTCTCAAGGTTCCTTAACTTCATTGTTTGTTGTAGATGATACTCCTATGAAAAGTGACAATATTCTTTGTTCCAAGGCCGAAGAAAACTTTAAATTCCGAAGCACAAGTCCCTCCGTAAGCGAGTTTCATGATACGGATTTCGAGGATTGCAAATTGCACGCAGGGGATTGTGGTTGTGGAGATGGCGAGGTGATAAATGAATTCTCATCAAAGGAGAACTTAGGGCCAATTTTGGAAAGGTCTAATCTTTTGAGTTTGCCATGTAGCTTTTCTTCTGTTTCTTCAACTAATGACATGGATTTTGAACTAAAGTTTGAGCTTCAAGAAATTGATGCACTGTATCAATCTTGGATTGATGAACTCTGTAGAATGAAGTTAGAGGCATTGGAAGCAGCCAGACAGAGATGGATGGAAAAAAAGAATGTTTCTGCTCATTGATTTTGATACATATATACAAGCTTTTTGATTATTAATTAACCCTTGTTGAAAAGATTCTGTTTCATTGTATAGTTTGTGAAATTAAATTTGTATACTGGATGCCCTTTTCTTTTTAGTAGAGGCACAAGTATCATTAATCTCAAATCTATGATTTATGCTTTCAATTTACATTATCAGTTTCTAATTAGTATTATGTACAATTAGAATGACAACGTATGTGCCTTAATTTAATAACTTCAAAATTTTAGTATTATTGTTCATACCTTGACCCAAAATATAAAGTTAGACTCAAAAAGAATAAAAGTCCAACCACTAAAGGTGACCTCTTCTATTAGCATAGTTTTACTTATTTGAATGAGTAACTAACTCCTCCCACTTATTTAAAAAAGAAATCTTAACAACTTTTCTAGAAAAAGGGAAACAATAATTCATCACTAAAGGTGGAACTAACTCACCACTAAGACTAAAAGTGGAACTATCTACTATAAATACATTGACTAACTTAAGTATCTGAGTCTCTCGCAGGCATCAGAGTCTCTTACAGGTACCACCCCACCTCCTCACGAGGAACTTGGACGGCGGCACCAATACAAGTCGGATGCTACTTCAAAGGGAGTCTACACCTACGTCTAGGCCCAAAAGCAACCCAGTTTCAGGTAACTCTTGGACAATTATGTAAACTGAAGTGAAGGAATGATAGGTGGTGACTGACGCTTGAGATTTGCATTCTCATGATTCAGATTGATCTTCAAAAGTGAGAGGAAGGAAAATATAAAATTGCGATTCTTTTTATGTACTTATTGTGATCATGTGAATAATGCTAGCATCTGAACTTTAGATACTCATCATCTTTTTATTTAAAGAATTCTAGTATTATTGAGAATTTGATATGCCATGATTTTGTTTTGATATTTTACTTTTTAGAAAATATATCTTATGGATTGTTTGATAAGCCTAAAATTTTAATGATACAAGTGAAAAAAAAAAAAGAACAAATTGTAGCCACAATAATTTTATAGACATATAGAGAGATACCTATCAGTAGTAATAATGCACTAATGCACAAACCAACAACCATTCACTACAAAAACCAAAGCAAAAAAGGTAACACCTTTCATTTTGAATTAAGAAAAAGATGATCATAACAGGATGGGGAAAAAAAAAACTATTTAATCATGTCACAGTTTTATTGCAACTTTTCCTTTGTATTTAGTTTTAGTTTTATTACATTTCGTTGTTATGTATTTGTTATATATCCTCTGTGTTGCTCTAAAAGGAAGACCAAACTCTTCAAGCAACACAATAAAAAAGAAAACTTATAAATAATTGCATCATTTTCTTACCAAATCACTCTAGTTATTCTAATTAATAATGTCTTAATCAAACCCTTTAATATTCTTATACAACTCCTTGGAATCTTCTTCACTCAATCAACTTCATGTTCTTTTCTTCTTTCAAAGTTATTTCTCATTGATTGATGCCTGCCATAAAAATTAATTTAGTACCTTTCTTCAGCATCATTCAATACATAATCTTGAATATATTGGTTGATACATATTTGATAAAATCATATTCATTTATGATTAACCACAAAGTACTCTTCTGACATAGAGAAATTGGTTGGTAGCTTGAGGTTGGTAAAAAATTTATGATTTGAGTGTTTGACCAAACTTTATTATTATACTTATATATATATATTAGTAGGAGCAAAGTTGGTACTACTGCTAAGAAAATTTCAGCATCAATGGCTGATTTTATGGGATCAAAGGCTTATTGCTGCTTCAAGTGCCAGAACCTTGTTGCTTTCCATGATGATATTGTTTCCAAAGATTTCCAGGTGAACCTTTTTCTACATCTTTATGCTAAAAATTCAAACTCAAATAATCTTTTTTCTTTTTGAATTATGTTATAAATTTCATTCAAACTTGTCAGAACTCTAAACCAGTATTGCTGTAGTGATAGTTTCATATATAGTTTGTTTTGCAATAAGAGTCTGTAGCATAATATTAATAGCCTTGCTTAAATAGATAAAAGGGGTTATGAAGATGATATAAAGTTCCATTTTTGACCTTGGAATTTCAAGGGGTTATGTTGTAACAGGCAAGCAGTGGTAGAGCTTTTCTTTTCTCTCATGCAATGAACATTAGTTTGGGACCCAAAGAAGATAGACAACTCATCACTGGTCTTCACACAGTTGCTGATGTTTATTGCTCAGATTGTGGTGAAGAACTTGGTTGGACATACATTAAGGCTTATGAAGAATCACAGAAGTACAAAGAAGGAAAATATGTACTAGAGAAGTTCAAGATAGTAGTTAGAGGAAGCCAAACAAACCTAGAAAATTATTATGATGACTGATTTGATTCTTCTTGGGTTAAGTCATTTGATCCTGAAATTGTTCATAGGATTATTGTGAATTTTCTTGGAAAAGTTGATTCATTAGAAGTGTGGTGAATGTAAATGGATTTTAAGACCAATCAAATTAAGTTGTCAAATTACAGTTTCTTTAGGTTATATTTGAATATTGTGTTTGGTCCATGTGGTTAGAAGAATGAATCAAATAGAAAATAAACAAATGACAGAAGGTAATAGAAGATCATACAAGAATATTTATATGTAAAGTGTTATTGTAAACATGATATCAGTAGAACACATTGATGTTATTTGATCTATTTAGTCGATTTTGTGGTATATTTGATTAAAAGAAGACATAATACAAGTACAAAAATTTGTGTTTACACACTTTTATTTCTGTGTCTTTGTATTTATATGGTGTCTCAATATCAAATGAGACATTAATGTAAAAAGATAAATATTACTTATTTCATACTGGTAAAAAAAGATTCTTTTCAGAAAAATGTGATTTATGGGCACTGTACAAAAAGTTTGGCAGATATAGGACTGTTGTTTTACACTTTTGCAGCCAAAGTGACTGAATCTTAGACTGACCCTGTAATTTTGAAAATGGTTAAATAATTGGTGAATTCTATGGTGCCTTTGTTTTGGTGCTTAAATTGCCTAACTTTCTTTTTAAAGTAAAAAATAAAATATTTAAAATAAAAAATAAATCATGTAAAATTTATTAAATATTATTTACTTACTTCTTTTAGTAACTTAGGTACAAAGTGATAGACATCATAGCATTCACCTAAATAATTTTGTATTGTCATAAAATTAGCAATTTGCGATTTAGTATATATATATATATATATATATATATATATGTGAATTCTATGCAGATAAGAGAGAAAACCAATCTGTTCAAATACGGTGAAGCTGACTTTGGTCAGGTCTGATAGCAACAACGAACGAGGACGCGATGACAAGAGATGCACCAAAGTAAGGAGAACACAAAATAGGAGCCACAAATGCGACGGCGCAGTGTTGGAGATGCACCAGAACTGGCGAGACGAATCGGAGGAACCGGTGATCGTGATTTTTGGACTCTAGAGTTCGGCCGTTCGAGACATCAGTTTCTTCTAATCTTTTAATAAATTATACATTTATCCTTTTTAAAAATTTAATTATAATATAATCTAATTATGGTTAAGATAGTAACTCAAATTAAAAGCAAATATTCAATTAAAATGCGACACATCATAAAGGATAATTTACATGTTATTTTAGAGAGGATTGTGGTAGAATTATATATATATATATATATATATATATATATAAGGTTTCAGTAAAAATATTTCTAGAAATATGTAAAAAAATATTCTTTATCAATGTCTTGCATATGGATTAACTTCACAATTATGGTTCAAAATATAAATACTTATTTTTGAATTAATTTGTATGTGAGATGATGGTAATTAAATACCACTTTGATGTATGAAAATTTGTAGTCCAAAGAGATTCGAATATCAATTCGATCTGATTAACGGAAAGTTAGTTATTAAATCGTTTTGGTTTAATATAAAAATTGATCAACAGTAAATCGATTGAAATAAAAAATGGTTAAATAATTGGTTAATTAGTTGAATTTATTTGATTTTTTAGCAATTAATCAATTTAAAATAATAAAATATAAAAAATATCTAAAAAATTATATATTTTATATACAAATATATTATTTTATCATATTAAATTGAATTTAAATTAAACTTTTAATCTTTTAAATTTTTAATCTTATTGGTTAGATTACCGATCTTGATGCAAACAACATAAAAAGATGTGCATAGATAAGAGACTTTAGGTCTTTTTGGAACAATAATGGGAAAATTGTTACCACATTGATAACTGCATGAAGTATGAACAGCAAGAAACATGTGATCGTTGTGATTTCAATAACCAATGATTTAGACAAGATAAAGAAAAACATAACCAGATGATCTTTGTGAATATTTCAAATAAAATTGATTATTTCTGCTCCTTTAAAGTTGGAAAGTAGATTGAGGAAAGATTTTGATGTTCCTTATCTGCTTACAACTTTAAAGTTTGAGCTGTTAAGTGTGTACAAACAAGTGGTTTATTTATTTATTTATATTATTAGGTTTAAATAATTTTTTAATTCTTTAAAAGACACATTTTTTGTATAACCTTGTAATTTTTTTGTCAAATAAAATTAAAATTATCTATCTAGTTACTCATTTTTTTTCTTAAATATTACATGATAAGTTGAATATTAATATGGCACATTTCATAGTTATTTATCTCATTATACTATCATTTAACATAAACTTTTGACAAAAATTAAAATAAACAACTTTTAAATTTTACTTAAAAACAATTTTTTTAATAAGAACAAAACCAATATATAATATATTAATTAAAATCAACAGTTAAATTACTGGAATACTGATATTCTATAAATATTTAAAAAAATTATTATATATATATATATATAAATTTAATTTTAATACATTATTAATATAAAATAATTTTATTGAACGCGTAAATAATCACTAAAAAAATTAATATGATTTTACGATTATATAAAATATTTTACGTTATCAATAAATTAAAATTATATTTATATATTGCAGAGTGGTGCCTGCTGAAGGTGGTGCATAAGACAGAAAGTTGTCGGAGTCAATTAGTTGAGAATGGTTTCCAATGGTAACAGCATTTGTTTGCCACACAAAAATTCAATTCATTAACATACCAAATACTCATTGATTAGAATCTCTGTATATAATAATCTATAATTAGGTGAGCCAATTCAATATTTTTATATTCATGCATAGTTTCACATACTTCAATTTTAAAATGTCTAGTTTACTCTTTCAATACAACCACCACCAAAGGTTTAATGCAATAAAAGAGTTTGGTAACATTAATTCTTCTTTCTTACACAAAATTTATTAATTTTCTAATATACTATTTTATTCAAAACAAACAATTATTTGAAAAAAAAAATGAATTAGTATAATTATTAATCAAAGTCGAGCCAAAATGGCATCAATGACACAAGATTTTGCTTCAAATCCAATATCAATAAAATTAGATTGTGAACATTTTTCTTGGAAAGATGAGGCTGAACCAACAAAATAAAGGTCATGAATTACTCCAATATCTCATTGAAAATGCAGCAAAAAGAACAGTGAATCCATCTTTTTCAGATATGTAAATTAAAACATATGATGCTTTGCTCATATCTGGAAGAAATTAGAGTCTCATTTTGCTTGAAATGTTAAAAGGCAAAGGTAATGTAACTCTGATTTCTGTTAATTTTTTTTTTCCTATCTTTTGGTAGCTGAGAGCTCTAATAACAATTTTAATCCTCAAACGGGCCAAATTCTAAATTTGGTCCATAATGTTTTATACGTTCTATTTTAGTTTTAAAATGTTTTAAATAAGTTTAATATTGTTTCATTATTAAATTTGATACCAATAATTAATATATTGAAAGAGGTAATAATGTCTAATTTTAATTTGTAAGTAAAATCTTCCTTCTAACAATAAAAATGATCTTTAAATTTTAGAGTATTGATGATTGATTGATAGGGTTTGAGATTTTATATTAAAAAAAATAAAAAAAAAGTGTTATAAGAAGGTATTGATTATATTTCTCGAACATGTAAAACTAAAAAGATATGACTTAGACTAAAATAATATTGTTAACATTCACATACTCATCCTATTAACTATATATTCATATTAAATTTAAAAATGGAACAACATTAAATTTATTTAAAATATTTTAAATTAAAATAAAATATTTAAAATATTAAAGACTAAATTAAAATTTAGTCTAAATATTGAGAATTAAAATAATACTTTATCCGGTATATAGTTGATTACTTAATTAGTAGTCTAAGGAGCTCAACATTTGCAATGTTTCCACCAACGTTCTAATCTAAATATATTATATTCCTTTTTCTTTTAAGATATATAAATAGAGATGTGAATCAAGGAACATCATCTATAACACATTGCCATATCTCCTAGTTTATGCCTTAGTTATGTTTTAAAATTGAAGAAATTAACCTAACCTCTTCTGAGGTTAAGCTGAGCAAACTATGGGGAAAAAAATAATGAAGAGAATAATTTTTTTTAACGTGGATGATTTAAATATTCTTTTTCATTCTCTATATGCAAAGACTTTTTTTTATTATAGAATTGACCTTGTATTATATATATTCAGTAAGTTTTTTTTAAAAAAAATAAAATATGCATTATTGACATTGTATTCAATAAAGATAAGACCCAAAAAAAAATTTGAATTATTTTTTTATATTTTCATTATCTTTGATATTTTAATAAACTGAAAATTGGGTAAATTTTATTTAAATTTTTTTCCCTTTCAAATAAATTGTTATTCCTCATTATTTTCTCTGTATTTCTATCTTAAGATAGTTATATCAAATAACATGACCTTAATTAAGTACGTCAAATTAAAATGTATCAAAATGTGAAAGTTACCATTAACATTAGTAGAAGAATTTTCATTAATTAAAAAAATAAAATCAATAATTTGAGAGTCTCTGTTGAATCTGCCTGCTATGTTCTCCATGCCATTATATAATTAATTATATATACATATATACATTGAATTGTTTAAATTAGCTTGTAGTGAATATTCCTTCTCTGCAATTTTCTTTGAATCTTTGATAAACAAGCCAAGCATGTCCTGTTGGCTGTCACTGATACCATTACATTGAAACTTGAGAAAATGTCTCCAAATTATAAGACATACATTATGGTATGATAAGGACTAAGGAGTAATACAAATAATATATTAATAAAAAATATAATGAATTAAATTTCTTACTAGTAATAATAATCATGGTTATGTGTATTACTTTTATGTTAGATTTTGACATTTAAAAAGATAGTGGTACATTTTATAATTTGTAATTATTAATTAATTATTATTAACATTTTTAATAATATAAAATTATATTTAATAATATAAAATTATATTTTTTTAATAATTAAATATTGACTAAATTTTAATAAAAATATTAGTCTGAAATCTGTTTTTAAAAAGACTTCAATTGACCACCTTTGTTTCATTTTTCCTCCTCATGTTTTTGCTTTCAATTAAGTACCAAACTGCAATATCAAATACATCCTAGCCACTCATTTCTTATCTTTCTTAAAGATATAATTATTATATAAATAAAAGCTTAGTCATAATGACAATAATTCTGTTTTGGTTTGAGCATGATCTTTCCATGGACACTGCACTAAAATTACTAAATTAGTTAACGGATCAAATCAAAAGTATTATTCTCTCAAATTTAAAGTTATGGGTAACATTATTATTCATATTAAAAAAAAATAAAAGCATTATTGCATGTCATATAAATTTATATAACTCTCTCTCTATTAGTTTATAATATTTATCTTTATCACATATGTTGAGTTAAGAAATTAATTAAATTAAATTAGTGATGACAAATATTATTTTTGGGCAAAATAAATAATTAGTGTAAAGTATTAATAATTATATATTTGCTGATTATTTATTATATGTTGCAGGCCAAAACTTAGTTCAGCAGCCCAAATTGGTATGAAAATAATATAGCAAGGCTGGTGAGTAAATAAATAAACAAAGCCCATAAGAAAATAAGGCTGAAAAATCAAAACGGGCAAAAAAGAAGTGATCCGATCCAAGCCTGTATCCATCAATTCAAGTTGATCCAAGCTTCTCATACAAGATTGAAGTCCTCATTTCCTCTCACTTGCTTTTACCAAAGCAACGTTCCTTTCCTCTCTAATCAAGTCAAATTATAGCATCAGAAAAGTAAGAAAGAGAAAGAGAGAAAAAGGTTCCTCCCTAAGCTAGTAACCAAAAAAGCAAGAGAGAGAGAGTTGAAGCTTGAAGCACAGAAGCTAAAACAGAAACTCCAAGCTAAATCAAGCGTAAGAAAGGTAATCCATCTCATCTTGCATGCATCAGATCTTCATCCTTTCTTTCCAACTCTCTGCTCTATCCGAAAATGGCATTCAAAGGAAAAGTTGATCTATGTTCTTCACTGCTACAAATCCACGGTCACAAGAGATTCTTAGGGACCAAGTTGCATCTCTATGGTTCAGATTTGGTTGACCATTGGAAGACATTTTCGGTTACTCATTCATGGCTTTCGGTCAAGTTGGAAAAGTCAGAAGCAAAGGGTCTACTTTGATGTTTGAGAAGAAAAAGTGAGCTTGTGGGTTGGTGAAGCTCAAGGCTCAAGGTGTTGACCTTGGAAGAAGAACCAAGGAACATGCAAGGAGATAAAAAGAAGCTTGCTGTTTATTCAGCGGTAAGGAGAGAAAACCAGAGAGTGAGAACAGTGTTCTGTTAAGAAGTTCCTCTACTTGGATAATGCTCTCTTTCAAAGAAGCATTCGGCCAATACTGAAGAATTGCATCTGAGGTTTGCGAATCTGGTTTTGCACATAGCAAAGAGGCTGCTGATGAAGTCAATCTCCTTCATGTTTTACTGATTGTAATGTACTTTTCTAAGTTTATCTTTCTGTAATTTCTTGTGAGAAAAGGCATTGTGAGAAAGCTTAAGAAAAAGCCATGAGTGAAAAAAGGCTGAGAGATACACTTGAGAGAAAAGTCTAGAGTTATTTTCTGATTTCTTTAGGTATGTTTATGTCTTGTATCTTGTACCTGTAAAGTATCCCTTTCTGAGTTGGGTTAGCACTAAGAGGTATAGTTAGGTATTAGCATAGCCAATGTCAAGTTAGGTTAGAACTTGAGTGTGAAAGGATTGGGCCAATCCTGTGTTATTGGTGTATGTAATACTGTTAACTATAGTGAAATTCTTCCATAGTTGTGGAGGAGACTGGATGTAGGTTGCATAGCACAAGGCAACCGAACCAGGATACTTGCTGGTGTTAGCTTTTCTCTTCTCTGCTGTGTTCTGTTTTCTGATTTTCATGAGATAAAAATAAATTGTCTCATAAATTTTCGCTGCTCAGTTTGAACAGAATCAGAATTGCAAAGTTATTTTAAAAAGGGTAATAACAGCAACCGAAAAGCAAGGCATAGATTCAACTCCCCTTCTCTAAGCCTACCACAACCTTCAATTGGTATCAAGAGCTAAGGTCTCAAGAATCAAGCTTAACCGCTTGGAGCAAAGATCCAATGGCGAACAACCTGGGCACAACCACAGTTGCCTACACCCTCACTGAAGGCCAGTCAAATAACCGGCCACCTTTCTTCAACGGGAAGAACTATTCCTACTGGAAAGAAAGGATAAGGATCTTCATCCAATCCATTGACTACAACCTATGGAAGATTGTTGTGAGTGGTCCCAAGATCCCAACAAAAACAAGTGCTGATGGAGTGGTGACTCCAAAAGAAGAAGCTGAATGGAATAAAGATGACAAGAAAAAGATAGAGCTGAACGCTAAAGCAATCAACCTTCTTCATTGTGCTATTAGCTTTGAAGAGTACCGGAAGGTGTCTAGATGCAAGACAGCCAAAGAAATCTAGGAAAAACTCTAGGTTACACACGAAGGCACCAAACAAGTTAAAGAAACGAGGATTGATATGCTGCAAAAAGAGTACGAGATGTTTAGCATGAAGGATGGAGAAAGCATTGATGAAGCGTTTGAGAGATTCTCAATCATAATCAACAACCTTAATGCTATGGGTACAAACTATGCAGAACAAACCTTGGTGAGAAAACTCCTTAGAAGCCTCACAAAAGAGTGGGAAAACACTGCCACTGTCCTAACCGAGAGTAACAATATAAGTCCCATAACCTATGATGAGCTGAGAGGAAAACTCCTTGCCTATGAAGCCACACACACAAACACAGACTTAAAGAAAAAGGGAATAGCCCTCAAGTCACAAATAGAACCAAAAGAGAGTGAGTCTAGTGATGGTATTTCAGATAACGAGCTTTTGTTTTTTGCTAGGAGATTTAGAAGGATGATGAAAAGCAAAGGCAAACACAAAGGTTCAAGTTCAAAGGAGCAAAAGATAGACTTGAGCAAGGTGGCGTGTCATCATTGCAAGGAGGCTGGACACTTCAAGTCAAACTGTCCAAAGCTCAAAAAGGAGGACAAAGGAAATAAGGAAAGGAAGAGAGTACTCATGGCAGCTTGGGAGGATCTTGAGAATGACTCAAATGAAGAAGAAGAATCTGAAGGAGATGACAAGGACTGTTTCATGGCTGGAAACAACAATTTTGATGAGGTAAACTATTATGATTTAACCATTGAAGACTTGCATGCTATTATTGATGATCTCACTTTAAATACATCAAAATTGCTTGACAAATATAATGAGTGTAGATCTGAAAGAGATGTGTTAAGATCTGAAAATGATTTTTTAAAAGAAAAAGTGAAGGAAACTGAATGTGCTTTGGATATTATTGAAGAAAACAGATTTCTAAAATCTGAACTTGAAAAATTAAAAGGAAAGCACATTGTGGATCCTTCTCATGAGTTAATTGCTGAAAATGAAAGACTAAATGAAATGATCAAAAGGCTGAATGGTGACTTAGCAAAATTTGCTCAAGGGTCTAGCAACTTGGATAAATTACTTGCAAGTCAAAGGCCATTGTTTGAAAAATCTGGTTTAGGCTACATAGCCAAGGAAGATGTAGTTTCTAACACTTCCTCTATAAAATTTGTGGCCTCTTCATCAATACCAAATCCATACCAAACAAATCAGATATCGGATATGATTCAATATGTGAAAAATCTGATGAAGAATACACAAATGAAGCTAAGCCCTCACCAAGAACTGGTCCGAGTTCAAACCGGCCAGGTTTGGGTTACATTTCGAAAAATGAGGTTGCTTTCAAGAAACCACTTTTTTACAACAAAACCTCATTTTCGAAAGGTAAAAATGTTCAAAGAAATTCTGGTGAAAATGCTTTCACAAAGAAGAATAACTCTAATAAAAATCAGTTTGCCAAAAGAAATACATCTCCTCCAAAAACTAAAAAATTTCAAAACTTTAATCATTTCAAGCAATATAACTCATATCAGTTTCAGCAACACACACCAAAAAATCATTGTATAAATTGCAAGAAATCTGGTCACTCATATGCACAATGCTTCATTGAAAAGAGAGTTGTAGGAAACAAAGTCTACAATGTTGTTTGTGATTTCAATGCACTTGGGCAACCAAGATGGATTAACTTCAAAGGATCCAAATTAATTTGGATACCTAAGGCTACTTGAAACTCATCATGCAGATTTGCCTAGCATCCAAGAACAAAAAGGACATGTGGTACATGGATAGTGGATGTTCAAGGCACATGACTGGAAGGTCAACCTACTTCATCAAACTGAATAAGTATGATGGAGGTTTTGTGACCTTTGGAGATGATGGTAAAGGTAAAATCATAGCTGTTGGAAAAGTAGGTAATGAGCAATCTACTTTCATTAATGATGTACTTTTGGTTTGTGGTTTGAAGCACAATCTTTTGAGTATAAGTCAGCTGTGTGATCTATGATACTTAGTTGTTTTCAAAAGGTTTGAATGCTGTGTTGTTAATGAAAAGACAAATGAAGTGATGTTTGTTGCCAAGCGTTTCAATAATATGTATGGACTTACCCTTGATGAACTAAAAGATCAAAATGTAGCTTGTCTTCACTCTAAAGAATCTAAAAAGTGGTTATGGCACAAAAGATTGGGCAATGCAAGTATGTTTCAAATAAACAAACTTGTAAAGAAAGAATTAGTAAGAGGCCTTCCTTTGATAAAGTTTGACAAAGACATCACTTGTGATGCTTGCCAAATGGGAAAACAAACAAAAAGCTTTTTTAAACCAAAGGAAGACATCTCTACTAAAAGACCACTTGAGTTGCTACACATTGATTTATTTGGTCCAACAAGAACTCAGCCTAGGAGGTAAACATTATGGTTTAGTAATTGTGGATGACTACACTAGGTTTGGTTGGGTTTTATTTCTTGCACACAAAAATGAAGCCTTTTCGGCCTTTGAACCTTTTTGCAAGAAAATTCAAAATGAAAAGGATTTGAAAATCTCTTCTATAAGAAGTGATCATGGAACTGAATTTGAAAACAATTTATTTGAATCCTTTTGTGAGGAATTTAGAATATCTCACAACTTCTCTTGTCCAAGAACACCACAACAAAATGGTATTGTGGAAAGAAGAAATAGAAGCATACAAGAGATGACAAGAGCTATGCTTTATGAGAGTAATGTTCCAAAATTCCTTTGGGTTGAAGCGGTTAACACAGCCTGCCACATTTTAAATAGAACAATCATAAGGAAATTTTTGAAGAAAACCCCTTATGAACTTTGGAAAGGCTACCCACCAAACTTAGATTACTTGCACATCTTTGGATGCAAATGTTTTGTTTTAAATAACAAAGAAAATTGGGAAAGTTTGATCCAAAGGCTTATGAGTGTTTGTTTGTAGGATATTCCACAACTAGTAAAGCATATAGGGTTTATCATCAAGATGCTAGAATTATTGAGGAGTCCATACATGTTACATTTTGTGATACTAACTTGATGCAAAGCATTCTGGAAGATGGTGATGCAGGAAATCAAACTCAAAAGGATGATGAAGCTGCTCAAAATCATGGAAAAGAAAATTCTAGATAAGCTGAACCAGAAACAGTAAGTGCTGAAAATTCAAGAGACAATTTCATTTTGTCTCATGAATCTGAAGAAAATTCTGCTGCCAGCAGCGCCCAGACTCCCTTGGTGACTGAATCTGCCTCCAAGTCCACCAGACCGCGTGAATGGAGATTCTTGAAGAATTATCCTGAGGAATTTGTCATTGGGGACGTCTCTCATGGAGTGCAAACAAGGTCTTCCACTAGAAAGGCTAATGAAGGTTCAAACATTGCCCTGATTTCACAAATAGAGCCTCAAAACGTCGAGGAAGCACTTAGTGACCCTTCTTGGGTTAAAGCTATGGAGGATGAGCTTCTTGAATTTGATAAGAACCAAGTATGGACTTTGGTTCCAAGGCCTAGTGGAAAGAAAGTGACCGGCACCAAGTGGATATTTCGGAACAAGTTGGGAGAAGATGGTAACATTGCAAGAAACAAGGCAAGGCTAGTGGCACAAGGATATGACCAAGAAGAAGGAATAGACTTTGATGAATCATTTTCCCCTGTTGCCCGAATGGAAGCCATAAGACTTCTCTTAGCTTATGCTGCATTTTATGGTTTTAAATTATATCAAATGGATGTGAAATGTGCATTTTTGAATGGTGTGATAGATAGAGAAGTATATGTGGAGCAGCCTCCTGGTTTTGAAAATAAAGAGCATTTTGATCATGTTTTTAAACTATCTAAAGCTCTCTATGGTTTAAGACAAGCTCCTATAGCTTGGTATGAAAGACTTAGCTATTTTCTTTTGAAAAATGGTTTTCAAAGAGGCACCACTGACACAACTCTATTTATCAAGAATTCTAATGATTCCTTTATTCTAGTTCAAATATATGTTGATGACATTATTTTTGGATCAGCTAATGAATCCCTTTGCTCTGAATTTGGAAAACTCATGACAAGTGAATTTGACATGAGTATGATGGGTGAACTTAATTTTTTCCTTGGGCTACAAATTAAACAAACTAAAAATGGTATTTTCATTCATCAAGAGAAGTATGCCAAGGAATTAGTTAAGAAATTTGATATGGAAAATGCCAAACCCATGGGAACTCCCATGCACCCTAATTAAAAATTAGATAAGGGAGAAACTGAGAAAGATGTTGATGAGACTAGGTATAGAGGAATGATTGGTTCTCTTATGTACTTAACTTCCTCTAGACCCGATATTGTGCAAAGTGTTGGATTGTGTTCTAGGTTCCAATCCAAACCTAAAGAGTCACATCTTTCTGTAGTTAAAAGGATCATTAGATATGTTCATGGCACATCCAATTTTGGTCTTTGGTATCCTAAGATTGATGATTTTTCTGTAGTTGGTTATTGTGATACAGATTTTGCTGGTGATAGAGTTGATAGAAGGAGCACTTCTGGTTTATGTTGCTTCCTTGGAAAGTCATTAAATGTTTGGTCAAGTAAGAAGCAATCAACAGTGGCCTTATCCACTGCAGAGGCTGAGTATATAGCTTCTTCTTCTTGTTGTTCTCAGCTTTTATGGTTAAAAACACAGCTTGCTGATTACAAATTAAAGGCTGAAAATATACCCCTGATGTGTGATAATATGAGTGTCATTAATATTTCTAAAAATCCAGTTTTGCACTCTAGGACTAAGCATATTGAAGTGAAATTTCACTCAATAAGAGAACATGTCCAAAAGGGGGTTATTTGCATTCAATTTGTTAAATCAGAGGAGCAATTAGCAGATATTTTTACAAAACCATTAGCTGAGGATAGATTCTGCATGCTTAGGACTTGTCTAGGAATTTTGAGTTATGATTCCTTATTTGAAAATTGCTGATGTATTTGCTGGAGCTTTTTGTCTCATAAACAGGTATGAGACAATTCTGGGCAGATGATGAATGTTTCCTTCAAGTCAGCGTTTCTGGACTTATTGCAAATGAAAAATCAATCTGGGCCAACCTCAATTCAGATCTGGGTAGTCCTATGTATTTCATTAATTCAAACCACATCTGGGCCCAATATGAATGTTACATTCTTGTTTGCTTATTTTGTTTATGACTTGTGTGTTTAAGTTTTTTTTTAAGTTTTTTTGTGGGCTGAAATGGTTTTTAATCCAACTTAATTCCTTTTTTTTTTACTTTGGTTCAGTTTAATTTTTTGCTGTCTTTCAAAATTTAAAATTAATCTCCTGTTTTTAATTCAAAATCCAATAAAATCTTTCTTTTATGAGGTCATGTCGTTTCAAGTCTTTTCAAATGGTGATGCAGTTGTATGGTTTTAGAAATCCACTTTTTGGGTACGGTTACCAACACTCCCTCTCTTCCCTCCATAACTTCTCCACACACTCTTTGGTTTCTTCCCACTCACTTTACTGCTTCTCTTCCCTCAAAAGATTGAATCTAACCAAATGAGGAAGAAAACCATTGCAAAAAGGGCTCCTCGTGAGAAGATTTACAAGCTGCCCACAAAGCCTTCCACTCGCTCTCAAGACCGGACCTTCACCCCTTCTCCTTCTCCTCCTACCTCTCCTCCTCGCTGCGACCCCTTGGCTCGGACCAAAAACACTCCTAGGTTTCCTGCCTCTGCCAAGCCGACGCCACCACCAAAGGCCACACCTTCCAAGCCTAGCCTCTCAAAACTGAGTTCAGCAAAGCCTAGCTCCTCCAAAGGCAAACGTCCGGCGACTGAGGATCCCATTCCCGAACCAACCCAACCCAAATCCAGGTCGGTTCCAATGCTGTCTCAACGAGGTAACACTCGAGTCCCTCTCAAAAATGTTAAAGAACCAGAAATTGGACCATTTGATCACAAAGCTCATTTTATGACCTCTCATTCAAACTATAATCCCTATAGATTCAAATCTGCCATGAATAATGATTTTTATGAGGGAGTCATCCAGTATCGTACCCTATACTCTTCATTTCTCGCTGATTTGCCATCTTTGAAAAGAAAAGGTTTTTCTTTTGTTGACAACTTAATTTTTCTGGACTAGAATCACCTTTTTGACATCAAAAAACCTGTTTATCCCTTGTTGGTCAAAGAGTTTTATGCAAACATGACTTATCATGAAGGCACTGCTCATTCGTATGTCAAGGGCCAAGATATTGTTTTAAACAATGAGACCATCAGTGAAGCTTTGAAGTATACTGATGTTGGGCCTTGTGCCTACACGTCAGTTAAGTGGGATGAAGGAGTTGGTGTTTCTTACAATGATGCCCTGGCTAGCATTTGTGAACATGTCTCCTTAATAGATGGCATTACTCCCACACACAAAGCCCTAGGATATGAACGTGCTCAGTTGCACCGAATGGTCAACCACTTCCCCAAAGTGGTTCATATCAAAGGGTTTCATACACTGACACTCCTGTTCTATATGCCATTCTCACCAAAACTGAAATTTCATTTGCATATTTGATGGTTAGATGCATGTTTGATTCTGTTAGAAGTGAAAAGGACAAAGCTCTTCCTTATGGCATGTTTCTAAATTGTATTTTTGAGTATTTTGGTGTTGACTTGACCAATGAGAAATATGAAAATAGACATTCATATCTAAAGGGAGGTGGTTCAGTGAAACAGAACAAAGGACCCACTAGATCTGAAAGAGTTGTCCTAGATGATGAAGATGATGATTTTGTCCTCGAGGATTCTCCTACTCCTTCCACTGAGGGAACATCCATCTCCACTAAAAAGAAATCTACTCTACTAAATGTGGTTAAGGATGTTGCTCAAGAGTTTGTCTCCCAATCAAATCACTTGATTGCCATGAGCAAGGAACAAAGAAAACTAGCTAGCAAACATGAGAACTTTCTGAAGAAATCAAGGGATAGGGTGGCTGTACTCATGACCTTCATTGATAACCTTCAAAATGATGAAGAAGTTGCCACTGATGTTGAAGAGGAAGCTGCTTCGGAGGGGAGTGGTTTTGATGCCTAGATTTTGTCTCATGAAAACTGTTGCTGCTGCTCTTTTTGTCTCATGAATTCTATTTATTTTACTACTGTTGAACTGTTTCATTTTGGATGACTGTAATAACTCTAAATACTGCTGCACTGTTGTTGGTTTAGTTAGAACTTTGAACTGTGATCTAACCTTTCTTGTAGGATCTGTTTTTGTTGATCTTGCTAGTTGTCCGCCCTTGATGACAAAAGGGGGAGTAATAGTAGGATAAACAATTTCTTGGCATTGATGCAGCTATCAGTATTTCTTTTGAAATCTTTTGTCTAATTGCTGCACTAAAATTTGATTCTACATGCTGAATACTGATGCTGATGATATTAGCTTGATGATTAGGCTGATTATGTGATGTTGCTCATTTGATATTCCTTATACAAGATATAGTGTGCATAGCTCTTTATTGTGCTTTCTTTAAGTACAGTGTGAAACAGGGACAAAGAGGAAAGCATAAATCCAGGGGGAGCTAATATTGAAAAGGAAAGGGGGAGCAACATAAAAGCAAATGACAAATATCAAAGGGAGTTTCCAAATCTTACTCAAACTCAATTCCTTTTGATTATTGCTTAAATCATGTTTGTCATCAAGGGGGAGATTGTTGAGTTAAGAAATTAACTAAATTAAATTAGTGATGACAAACATTATTTTTGGTCAAAATAAATAATTAGTGTTAAGTGTCAATAATTATATGTTGCTGATTATTTATTATATGTTGCAGGCCAAACTTAGTTCAGCAGCCCAAATTGGTATGAAAATAATATAGCAAGGCTGGTGAGTAAATAAATAAACAAAGCCCATAAGGAAACAAGGCTGAAAAATCAAAACGGGCAAAAAAGAAGTGATCCGATCCAAGCCCGTATCCATCAATTCAAGTTGATCCAAGCTTCTCATACAAGATTGAAGTCCTCATTTCCTCTCACTTGCTTTTACCAAAGCAACGTTCCTCTCCTCTCTAATCAAGTCAAATCATAGCATCAGAAAAGTAAGAAAGAGAAAGAGAGAAAAATGTTCCTCCCTAAGCTAGTAACCAAAGAAGCAAGAGAGAGAGAGTTGAAGCTTGAAGCACAGAAGCTAAAACAGAAACTCCAAGCTAAATTAAGCGTAAGAAAGGTAATCCATCTCATCTTGCATGCATCAGATCTTCATCCTTTCTTTCCAACTCTCTGCTCTATCCGAAAATGGCATTCAAAGAAAAAGTTGATCTATGTTCTTCATTGCTACAAATCCACGGTCACAAGAGATTCTTGGGAACCAAGTTGCATCTCTATGGTTCAGATTTGGTTGACCATTGGAAGACATTTTCGGTTACTCCTTCATGGCTTTCGGTCAAGTTGGAAAGTCAGAAGCAAAGGGTCTACTTTGATGTTTGAGAAGAAAAAGTGAGCTTGTGGGTTGGTGAAGCTCAAGGCTCAAGGTGTTGACCTTGGAAGAAGAACCAAGAAACATGCAAGGAGATAAAAAGAAGCTTGCTGTTCATTCAGCGGTAAGGAGAGAAAACCAGAGAGTGAGAACATTGTTCTGTTAAGAAGTTCCTCTACTTGGATAATGCTCTCTTTCAAAGAAGCATTCGGCCAATACTGAAGAACTGCATCTGAGGTTTGCGAATCTGGTTTTGCACATAGCAAAGAGGCTGCTGATGAAGTCAATCTCCTTCATGTTTTACTGATTGTAATGTACTTTTCTAAGTTTATCTTTCTGTAATTTCTTGTGAGAAAAGGCATTGTGAGAAAGCTTAAGAAAAAGCCATGAGTGGAAAAAGGCTGAGAGATACACTTGAGAGAAAAGTCTAGAGTTATTTTCTGATTTCTTTAGGTATGTTTATGTCTTGTATCTTGTACCTATAAGGTATCCCTTTCTTAATTGGGTTAGCACTAAGAGGTATAGTTAGGTATTAGCATAGCCAATGTCAAGTTAGGTTAGAACTTGAGTGTGAAAGGATTGGGTCAATCCTGTGTTATTGGTGTATGTAATACTGTTAACTATAGTGAAATTCTTCCATAGTTGTGGAGGAGACTGGATGTAGGTTGCATAGCACAAGGCAACCGAACCAGGATACTTGCTGGTGTTAGCTTTTCTCTTCTCTGCTGTGTTCTGTTTTCTGATTTTCATGAGACAAAAATAAATTATCTCATAAATTTCTGCTGCTCAGTTTGAACAGAATCAGAATTGCAAAGTTATTTTAAAAAGGGTAATAACAGCAACCGAAAAGCAAGGCATAGATTCAATCCCCCTTCTCTAAGCCTACCACAACCTTCAACATAAAAACAAATAATTGGTTTAATTTCATATATGCCTATTATATTCTCATATTTCTATATGCTTATTGATTAAGCATTTTCTATCTTTACTTTCTATCCAATGTTAAGCAAAATAAACTATGAAAAATTTACACTATAAGTTACTTATAAGTGTTAGAAACAAGAGACTAAGAGAGTAATCTGAAGAGTATATTATTCAGTGTGATCAAAGATATAATATACAAAGGGTATTTATACGTGCTGAATGAATCAGAGTAATAAAGGCATAGAATCCTACAATTAATATACAGATATACTATATAAATATAGACGATACTAATTAATCTAAATTGATTCTAATGATTCTCTAACATCCCCCCTCAAACTCAAGTGACAACTTGAGTTTGAAACTTATTTAAAACAACAAAATAAAGAGAAAAAAAACTACATAAATTGATAAAACGGGTGCAGACGGAACTGCCGGAAGGAAGCGCAGACGGAACTGCCGCTAGTCTGAAGGAAGCGCAGACGGAACTGCCGCTATCTGAAGGAAGTGCATATGGAACTGCCAGCAAGAAACGCAGACAAAACTGCCACGAAAAAATGCAGACGGAACTGCCACGAGAGGACGCAGGCGGAACTGCCACGAGAGGACGCAGACGGAACTGCCACGAGAGAGAATGCAGACGAAACTGCTACGAGAGGATGTAGACGAAACTACCATGAGAGGATGCAGACGAAACTTCCACGAGAGAGAACGCAGATGAAACTACCACGAGAGAGAACGCAGACGGAACTGCCACGAGAGGACGAAAACTATATGATTTCTTCATGAGAATAGATGACAATAGTGTTTAATCATACGACTTGAAAAAAAATACAAGACAGAAAAAATAGGCTAGTCGCTGAGGTGAAAAAGTATCAAAGGAGTAACAAAAGGGAAAGAAGAATGGCATAGAAAAAAAATACAAAAACTCGGTGATTTCACCGCAAGGAAAACAATCTATCCTCTTCAAGGAGGATACTATGGCTCTGATACCATGTTAGAAACAAGAGACTAAGAGAGTAATCTGAAGAGTGTATTATTCAGTGTGATCAAAGATACAATATACAAAGATACAATATACAAGAGGTATTTATACGTGCTAAATGAATCAGAGTAATAAAGACATAGAATCCTACAATTAATACAGATATACTATATAAATATAGACGATACTAATTGATCTAAATTGATTCTAATGATTCTCTAACAATAAGAATATCTTAATAAATAATTTTTTAATTATTAATTTTTAATAACTAAAATGAAAATTATTATAAACCAAAAATAATATGTTTCACAAAAAAAAATGTGTATAATATCGCCTCTATATATTTATCCAAAATTTAAAGGCTTGTATTATATATGTGGTCCATTTTGCATGAATGAATTGTACTATTCAATTAATCACATTGCATGATATATTATTTCTTGGTTTCTTCGTTGTTGTGTCTTCGTCAAGCAGTCAGTGTATGTTATACTATTAACTACTAATATTAATTATTATTAGGTTTTTCTTAACAAGTGCTTTTGGTGGATATTGTTTAACGTTATTTTTTTTCATAGTATGTTTCTGTTATGCATATATTTAACAATTGAGATTTATGACAAAAATAATAATTTTAATAATTACAAATATTTAGGATGGTTCAAAATTTATCATCTGAACTTAAATTCTAGGAGCGAAATCTACTTTTCTTATGAGTATTAACTTTATGTGCATCAAAATCTTTGCTTTGTCGATGAAAAAAAAGAAGATATTTTCGTAGAGTCACAAATCAAAAGAAAATGTAATGAATTTGACTATTGATAAACAAATTAAAAGATACTTCACATAATTTCAAAGTATTTGTCAAATACATGAAAATTCCACAGAAATTAGGAGTATAAATTACAAGGAAGAAAAGAAACAGATTTGCTGAAAGGAACTAACGAAAATAAAGATTGCAAAATTGAAAAGAACATAAATAAAAAAAGTATAGAAGAAAACCTACACAAAAAGTTAACTTAGGCATGTCATAAAAAATTACTGACTTGTGTGAGAAAATTAATTTTTTTTCACATAATGACATAATAAATACAATTATAAGTATATTAAAACCTTAAGTATTTAGTTTTCTACAAAAGAATTTTTTATCAAACATCCTAACTAATTAATATCTTTAGGACATTTGTTAGAAGGTTGTAATAATATATATAAACATATAATAAGTTACCAAAAATATTTGAGAGATATTAAAAATTAATTTAAAATAATTTAAAATAATTTTATTTAATATTTTTTAATGATTATTTTTTTATTTTGTATTCTTTAATTATCGTTGGAATAATAAAATAATATTAAATATAATAAATATATAATTATAAATATTAAATAAAATAAAAAAATTTTGTTATTGTCTCTTTTTTGTTATCCATAAATTACCAACAAGGCAACAACCAACAAGAAATTGAATATCATTTTTGTTCATTTATTGCATGAATAGAAATTTCCAGCCTCAACTAGTTCTGGTATGTAGAAACAATAGAATCCCTTGCTTGCAATTCATCGAAGACAATACAAATTCAATAAAATGGTTTAGTTTTGTAGTATATTGTTATTGTAAGAAAAATAATTATTAAATATTAACAGTAGTATCCTACTCTACAGCAATTAATTATATTATCACATTGTTATTTCCTTGAAAATAGTTTTATCTTCCTGTATATCAGTTCACTTAGTTCCTTAATTATAGCCTCTGGTATAATACCAAAAAGCTGCATAAATTCTGATCAAATCAATGAGAAATGCAACCTTTCAAAGCTTAATATGGTATCAGAGCCCTATTGGCTAACCCCCGACAGATCCAAACAACATGTCATTGAATAATCTTCTTCTCTCTGCATCAAACAATTCTACCACAATGAATTTTCCCACCCTTCCTATTAAACTCAACCATGAAAATTACTACCTCTGGCGGAAAACAATGCTTCCTGCTCTCGAAGCTTTTGATCTTGACTCATTAATTCATCAAGATACAATCCCTCCCACCCACATAACCCTTGAACCAACGACTGAAAAATCTTCCCCCACACCTATTCCAAACCCTGAGCATGCTACATGGAAGAAAAAGGACAAACTTGTTCTCCTTTGGCTTCATTCGCACATCTTAGAAAATGTTCTTGCTTATATCATTGCCTGTACAACCTCTCGCAGCACTTGGATTGCTCTCGAGGAGT
This sequence comes from Arachis stenosperma, assembly GCF_014773155.1. Classification (NCBI taxonomy): domain Eukaryota; kingdom Viridiplantae; phylum Streptophyta; class Magnoliopsida; order Fabales; family Fabaceae; genus Arachis; species Arachis stenosperma. The sequence goes on from NC_080384.1 coordinate 51,881,459, forward strand.
TGTTTGATGCTCAATCAAGTGCTAGGGCTGATTATCTCAAAACCTCTCTTCAAGATCTGCAAAAAGGATCATTAACCATGATTGATTATATTGCACAAAAGAAAAAGCTAGTCGATTCCCTTGCTGAATGTGGCTACATAGTTCAAGAACAGGACCTGAAGAATTTTATCCTTAAAGGCCTTGACTCATCCTATAATAATTTTCGAACTTCCTATGGTTTGCTCCAATTTCCTCTCCCTCTCACCAAATTTATTGCTGCCCTTTTGCGTGAAGAGACTACCCTGGGTCATTCCCACTCTGGCCTTCTTTCTTTACCCTCCCTATCCGCCAATATTGCTCAGTCCTACTCATCTCTGAACCTCAATCCTAACTCTCAACCTCAGCCTTCTCAATCTGCCACCACTCCTCTGAGATTGTTTTGTCAGATTTGTGAAAAACCGGGGCACATTGGACGGGACTGCTACAACCGTGGCAACTTCAACTTATATCCCTCTCGCAGCAAGCCTCGTAGCAACAACAACAGGCGCAATAACAACAACAGCTCTAATCACAACTCTCGCAACACCAGCAACTACCACAACAACAAGAAACCAGAAGCCCTATTTGCATCTCCCTCCAGCATAGTTGATCCGGATTGGTTCCTTGACTCGGGAGCAAGTCACCACGTCACTAACCAAGCTCAAAATCTATCCATCCATGCTGACTATGATGGCAACGACTCCCTCACAGTAGGGAATGGTATGTCTCTTCCCATTAGTCATTTTGGGTCTTGTATTTTGCCTGCTTCCCCTTCCCCTCTAAAACTGTCTAATGTCCTTGTCGTGCCCCACATTACAAAGAATCTTCTTAGCATTTCCAAATTGACCAAAGAAAATGACATTTTTGTTGAATTCCATCCTGATCGTTGTGTTGTTAAGACCCCACAGGGTCAAACCCTTCTCACAGGTCACGTGGATAATGGGCTATACCGTCTTTCCATCACTTCCTCTTCATCTCCTCAAGCTTATCTTGGTGAAAAGACATCCCTGGAAGGATGGCATAAACGTCTGGCTCACCCTCACTTTGCTCTTCTTCAGCAATTAGTTCATAATTTTCAGCTTCCTGTTTCAAATAAATGTATTCCAGATGTTTGTGAGCCTTGTCAATTTGGCAAGAGCCACAGAACCCCTCTCCCAGTTTCTCATGTTGCTAGTGCAAAGCCATTTGAATTAATTTATTCTGATGTTTGGTCGTCTCCTACTCTCTCTAATTCTGGTTGTCGATACTTTGTTCTCTTTCTAGATGATCATACAAAATACTTATGGATCTACTTTTTATCAGCCAAATCACAAGTATTCTCTATCTTTGAAAAATTCAAAAAGATGATAGAAACACAATTTGACACTAAAATCAAACAACTACAAACTGACTGGGGAGGTGAATATAGAAATATGTCTACATTTGTTGAAAATTTGGGAATTATCCATCGTGTCTCATGCCCACACACTCAGGCTCAAAATGGTGCAATCGAACGCCGAAATCGCACTATAGTTGAAAAGGGTCTCACTCTACTTGCTCAAGCTTCTTTACCCCTCTCTTTTTGGGAAGAAGCCTTTCACACCGCTGTCTATTTGTCCAATCGTACCATCACCCCCACATTATAAAATAAATCACCCTACCAATTTCTCTACCGCAAAATTCCAGATTATAAATTCCTCAAAACCTTCGGGTGTTTGTGTTATCCTTATATCCGACCCTATAATAACAATAAACTAGAATTCAGGTCTCTTCCTTGTCTCTTTGTGGGTTACAGCTCCAAGCACAAGGGGTATTGTTGCCTACACATCCCTTCTTCTCGGCTATATATTGCTAGACACGTAATCTTCAATGAGAGTGTTTTTCCCTACTCCGTTGTCCTGACCTCCTCTACTTTACCCACTACCTCCACCTCCACGCCCTCATGCATTCCCCTCCCTTCTGTCGCTGACCTTACGACTGCTCCTCAGTCCCCTACCCCGTCAGCTCCCCCATCACCCTTTGCACAACACAGCCCTACTCCTACTCTCTCGCTTACTCCGTCTTCCCCCTCCATGACTACCTCAGACCAGCCATCTTCTCCCACTTCCGCATCTCCTACCTCGTCACCAGCATCATCGTCTCTGCCCTCCCCTTCTCCTCCGCCACTTCCTCCACCATCTTACTATCGCTCTTCTTCCACCTCTACTCACTCTATGACTACCCGTGCCAAAACTAACTCACTCAAACCTAAACTATTCACCGCCACAAAAAGCCCTCCTCCTCACCTTCCCTCATCCCTTCTTGAACCCAAAACATTCGCTCATGCCTCAAAATATCCTCACTGGAAAACTACTATGCAGGCTGAATATAATGCCCTTATGACTAATGGGACATGGACTCTTGTTCCAAAGCCCGCTAATACTAATGTTGTTGGCTATAAGTGGGTCTACAGGGTCAAACAAAAATCTGATGGGTCTCTTGAAAGATACAAAGCTCGGCTTGTTGCCAAAGGTTTCCATCAAGAGGAAGGTGTGGACTTCTTTGATACTTTTAGTCCTGTGGTCCGTCCAACTACTGTTCGCCTGGTTCTTAGTATTGCCCTGTCTCATGGATGGTTCCTTCGGCAACTAGACATTAATAATGCTTTCTTAAATGGTGATCTTGGTGAAGTTGTTTACATGGAGCAACCAAAGGGTTTTGTTGATCCTACCCACCCACTACATGTCTGTAAACTACACAAGGCTCTCTATGGCCTCAAACAGGCTCCCCGGGCTTGGTTCAATAAGCTGAAAGGCTTCCTACTTACTCATGGCTTCCGTTCTTGCTACTCTGATACATCTCTCTTTGTCTATCACCTCAATGGAATCACTACTTATGTTATTGTCTATGTTGATGATCTCATTATCACAGGAAACTCTCCCTCTTTCATCACCACTTTCATTTCCAACCTCAATCAAACCTTCTCCCTCAAAGATCTAGGTGACCTTCATTACTTTCTTGGTATTGAAGTCACTAGATCTCCTACCTCTCTTTTCCTCTCCCAAACCAAATATATCCGTGACATTCTCGACCGCTCCACGATGACCACAACCAACCCCATCTCCTCCCCAGCTGAACCCGGCTCGCGACTTACTCAGATTGGTGATCCTCTTGCTGACCCTCACTTGTATCGTAGCATTGTTGGTGCTCTTCAGTATGTCACTATTTCCCGTCCTGAAATTTCTTATGCTGTTAACCGTGTTTGTCAGTTCATGCATTCTCCTACTGAAATTCATTGGAAAGCAGTTAAAAGGATTCTAAGATACTTAAGTGGTACCCTTGACTATGGTCTCACTCTTCATCCTTCCAATGATCATCATCTTGTTGCTTTTTCCGATGTCGGGTGGGCTAGTGACACTGCTGATTGCAAGTCTCAACATGGCTTTGCTATATTTTTTGGTGGTAATCTCATCAGTTGGTCCTCCCGAAAACAGAAAGTGGTTGCTCATTCTAGCACTGAAGCTGAGTATCGTGCCATAGCCTTTGCAACCTCTGAATTGAATTGGCTTCGTGAGCTTCTGCGTGAACTTCATCTCTCTCCTGCTACAGCTCCTATGTTACTCTGTGACAATATTAGTGCCATTTTTCTCAGCTCTAATCCGGTCATCCACGACAAATCCAAGCATATAAAAATAGATTATCACTTTGTGAAAGACCAAGTTGATGCAGGTGATCTTGTTATTCGTTATGTGCGCTCCGCTGCTCAACGAGCCGACATTTTCACTAAAGCCGTCGGAACATCACGGTTTTGCGAGCTCCGATCCAAGCTGCATGTTCTTCCACGACCATGAGCTTGCAGGGGGTATTAACAGCAGTCTCCTACTCTACAGCAACTAATTATATTATCACATTGTTATCTCCTTGAAAATTGCTTTATCTTCCTGTATATCAGTTCACTTAGTTCTTTAATTATAGCCTCTGTATAGCTTTGACCGCATATATATCTCCTATTCTATTGTATTCTGGTATAATACCAAAAAGCTGTATAAATTCTGATCAAATCAATGAGAAATGCAACCTTTCAAAGCTTAATATTAAATATGGTATTATGTTAATGTTAATAATTACCTTAAAATCATAAATATGGTTTTATTTAATTAGTTCAAAGTAAAAAATATTTAAAATTGACAATATACAAAAATAAAATTTCCTTTGAGTCTTCTCCTTGATATAAACTTTTGAAAGAAAGAAAAAAACATAGAAAGAGAGTGAGAAAGAAAATGAAAATAATTGGGTCATTTATTAGAAATTGACTTGCATGATTTGAAAGATTAGAAAGCCAACTTGCATACTACTAAAAATTAGATGTAAAAGGTCTAACAAAATATAATATATATTTTTTATTTTCTTATATACATATATATTTTTTTTTTCAAAAGTATTAGGACATCCATTGTAATATGTATCTATAAACTACCATGCATGTAATCAATCTTCAGAATGAAACGTACCAAAGCCAGAGATTAATGTTTATGATGACGATATGATTTACTATTTCCGGTAATAATAATATTTTAAGAAAATTATATATTTTTTAGGAAAAAAAATATTATGATTTTAAATGAGAGGCCCCATGTGAAATGGATGGCATCTTTGTCCGATTTTAATGAGATATAAATTATATATATGATTGAGAAGAAGACAATAGAGTACATAATAATATCAAAATCTTGGTAAGATTGAATGAGGAAGAGGAAGCTTCATGGAAGCCCAAGCTTTCAAAAACAGTTCCAAGAACAATTAAATTAAAGATGACATCTTAGCCAAGAATATCCCATTGTTCCCACCAAAGGCAGCTTCCTAGAACCTATCTCAAATTGATGGATATATATAAATAAATATATTCATATTTCATTACACCATTGAAAATGAAAATAAAAAATCAAACTAATTTAAAAAAAAATGGCATGGAGATGACAATATGCCGACTTGGTTGTCCAAGATTCCATAAAAAATAAAGTATTTGACTTGGTATAAATTCCATCCCCAATAATGCGTAAAATCCAATGAAGTACTAAAACTTCTCTTGTGAACACTATTTTTCTCTTATTGACATATTAGCTTCATGGTTTGAACCAAAACTACCTCAATATTTTAGACTTAGGGGACATAAAAAATATCTTTGTAATTATTTTTGTTTTGAATAAACACTCAATTCCATTTTTGTCTATTTTAAAATAGGACAAGACGACTATTATCAATAAAATGTATCAAATTCGACCCTTGTCCATAATTAATGTGAGTCATAATAGTTTTTCTGTCATATTTCATCATCAAATTTGACGGAAGAGTCCTATGTGACAATTAATGTTACTTATGTGGACGCTGACTCTTCGTTAAGTATTATGCTGGCTTAGAAGAAATGGATATGGATCAATCTGTCTTTTTCTTACATTTTATTGATAGTCATCGTCTTATCCTATTTTAGAATAGATATGAACTGAATTGAATATTTACTCTATTTTAAATAAATTACACAATTTTATGTGAAAATTTTTACTTATAAAGTAAACAAATAATAATAGGTACTTAAATAATTTTAAATTAGAAATTTTAGTATTGAATAAATTTTAATATTTATATAAGAACGAAGAATAATTTAACTAAATGATATTTTTTGAAATCTATTCTGTCTTAAAATTGAGTTTGTTAAAAAAATTATTTATTTACAAAATATATTTTAATAATTTTATTAAAAAATATAAAACTAATTTATCTAAGAAAAATAATTTTTAAAGACAAATGTGAATATATCCTAAAAGATCTATTGCTTTGTTTGTCCCACACAATTTATATATATCTGTTATATTTTCACCGAAAAATTGAATCCTTTTTCTTTTTAGCGTTAGAAAAATGAATAGATGTTAAATTATTTACTAAATTGCAATTATAAAGCTGAATATTTTTTCATAATATTACTTTAAAGGACTTTTAAGTTATTTCGAATTGTCCTTTTCTCTAATCATCGTCTCTTATCCATAACTATTTTATTTTCAACCTATATGATCTGTTATTCATATTGCTTTTATGTAAATTACAAAAAAAAAAATTGAAAAACATGTAATACCCACTAAAAATGGTAATGTTTGGAATCTTCAATTAATCATGTTTAATGTCTTAAATAAGAGAATACAAGACCGCACTTAAAAAAGAATGCCCATATAATTATAGAATCTTGTCTCTCAATTTTATAAATCAATCTTATATTGCCTAAATAATAGTCTCAAATTCTTCTCTATTACTTGAGTATTGTTCATTGATATGGTGGCAATAGTCTTGTGTGAGATAATGTGACAATCTTTTTCTACTCAGGTTTAGCTGCTCTTTTCTAGTTTAACAAAGCTTTTATCTCATTTATATTTATTGGAGTCCCTCTAATTATGCAACATAAAATTTTTGGCATGCCAATTATAGGTGTCACATTAAATTATTAATAAAATTTTATATTTGTCTAAATAACTTTGTTATGTTATATATCTACTAACGCAAAAGTTAATAGTATTAATACTACTATAACCCAACTCTTTAACCTAGAATAAAGAAAAATATGAATCTGAAGCTAGATATTTTGAAGCGCATATCTGTAAAGATTTAACCGTTAAGTCAATTATTGTGAGTTATTATTTATTTTTTTTAAATATTTTAAAAAGATAAATAATACAATAAAATATAAGAAAGAGACAGATCAACCCTTGTATATTTTAAAATAAGACAAGATAAACCGTTAATAAAATTAAAAAATAAATAGATCGATCCCTATTTAACGGAGAGTCAGCGTTCACATCAGCAACGCTAATTACCACGTAGGACTCTTCCATCAAGTTTGGTGAGGAGAGGTGACGAAAGAACTGCTATGACTCACGTTAGTCATAAACAAAGAGCTGAATTAGGTGCATTTTATTGTGTCATAAAGATATATTTTAAAAATAAGATTTAACTAATACGTGTTCAAATGCACATGATAAACTTACTACAAGTGAAAAATTTTAAATGTTTTCGTTTAATGAATGTAAAATAAATGCATTAAAAAATTTAAATTTTTTATATTTTTAATATATTTTTTATTTTGTAATTTTAACATTTGTCTTTAGGACACATAATAGATAAACCCTTAAAAATATAATAATAAATATTTTTAAATATTTTTTATGTATTCAATACATTAAAAGAGTAAAGGTATTAATTTTTGTAATAAATTTTATAAAATATTTTTTTATGGTATACTTAATTTATGTTTTTAGGGCACAAATTAGCAAAATCTTTAAAATTATTAAAGATTTATCTATCTTGTATTTTAAAAATATATGTTAAATTTATGAATTAAAATTTTTTTATTAAAAATATAAAAAATATAAGTTTTCAATATATTCATTTTATATTTATTAAACAAAAAAATTTAAATATTTTTACTAATGATAAACTAAATCCAATTATTAAAAATAGAAAACAAATTATCTATCTGTTAACTAACTTGTTAGTGTTAGTAGACAACACTTTAGGAAAACAAGGAACTATAAATACCTAACCTTTTTAGGTTTCCTAGCTACCTATATAACTCTAGGTTGGGTATAAAATGGACTTTGGAGGACTCTGTAATGAAGCAAACTTCAACTAGGGGGTACCATCAATGCATAATACAAATCAAGACATGAGATAGAAGATTTATTACACGAGAGCTTTAATGACTACTTAAGACCTCATAAATTGTGCACAAAAAAAAAATTTGCCTCCTTTCATTCAGAATAAAAATGTGCAGAAAATAGAAAGAATAAGAGTGAATAATATATGTTATGTGTTTCATCATGTAAAATTGTTTAAATAAAATATAATTATAGATATATTGTATACCTTTTCTGTATCATATGTATATTATTAATCTGTATCGAGTATTGGCCTAAAAATAATAGGCAAATCACACACATACACCAAATTATTTTTAACAAATTATCTTTAACAAATTATCCTTGCAGAACTTTACTTAATTACTTGCTATAGTTGTGATACATTTACTATAATTAGTTAGTAAATACAATTATATTACGTATATACAAAAAATTAATTACTATTTAGTCACTATATATAAACATATGTATTTAATATTTTATAAATTTTTTTTATTATATTATTATAAACAAATTTGATATTATTCATCTATTATAGATTTGATTATTCTATTATTGTAAATTTGATATTATTATCCTACTTAATTATTTAGTTAAAAAAATGTGTAAGTCATCAATATGTATACATATATATAAATATATAATAATTAATTTTGTAATTAAATTTTAGTATACATGTAGTTATTTTGTGAATAAATATATTTTGGATAATATTTGAAAGAAAAAAATCAGTGCTACTTCAGAATTTATATATATATATATATATATATATATATATATATATATATATTCGTGGACAAAAAATTAACCTTAAAACAATCATTATAGAAATATAAGTATAACAAGAATTTAGGCAAGAGAAAAATTAGATTATTTTTTGAAAAATTATATAATAATATAATTCAATATGAGCTCGTAACAGATAGGAACATGAATCAGAATAGAGAAATTGCTTAAAATTACTTGGATATAACTTAATTATTTCAACCCTATATAATGGGTGGGACCATGAAGAAAACGGTTGAGATCAAATAGCAGAAGCTGTCCAATTAATTTGATGCCACCAAGTTAACAAAAACGCTACCATAAGAGAGATCCTTACAAAAAGGGAACAACTTTTCTAGTTTTTTCACATCTCTATATAAAAGGGTCAATTCTTTCGTCTCTGAAATTTGTGGGGGTTTTAAACTCCTAGCAGACCCTGAAAAGGGCGTGATCACGAGCGAGAGCCTGCGTAGGAACGCGGCTCTCCTCGGCATGGAAGGGATGAGTATGGAGGATGCTGAGGATATGGTAAGACAAGGTGATCTTGATGGTGATGGAAAATTGAATGAGACCGAGTTTTGTATACTTATGGTTAGGCTTAGCCCTGGCATGATGGAAGATGCTGAGTCATGGCTTGAAAAAGCAATTGAAGAAGAGCTAAGGAAATTCTCAACTTAAAGATAAATTTATAACATGTAAGTTAATTATATTAATATATGTATGTAATCTTGACAATTTTATTACTTGGATAAGTTTAATGAAGCTAATCTATGTCATTAAAGTGAAGGGTGTATTCAATTAGAGGTTTTTATTTGCATAGTTAATTCAAATTTAACTGATTATAATTTGTTTGAGTAGTGTTATTTGAATATCTAAAAGTTTATAGCAGTGAAATACTAAAATAAGATATAAGAATAGAAAATACGAGTTTAAATTATTTTTTATTTATCCGTATTTAAACTCAATTTAATTTGTGTAAAAATATAAGATGTTAGATTTGTAATTATTGCAGAAATCTCTTATTTGTTATTAATGAAAAGAATCTCTCTTGTGAAGCATAGGATTGGTGGGGTTTTTTAGAATTTATAACATTAATAATTATTACTAATTAACATCATTTGATAGCTTAATATTCAGAAAATGAATCTTTTCCAGTTTTTTTAACACTTGACAAAATACAGTTTAATCTCTCACTTTTGATTCTATAAGTAGGACCAGAAATAGATAAGAAAAAGAGAATAATGAATAGTTAGATTAAACACTGGATACCATCCAGTTTTTTTTCACCGGAGAAGATCCACTCTCTAATATTTATTAGGCATTCTAATATGTACACATAATATTTTTGTTTCTTTTCTCAAATGTATATTAAATAGAGTTATATCAACTTTAAGCTATTAACTCAAGTGCTTAAAATTGAGCTTCATTAGATATAGCACTTCCATAATTGAAATGAGAAAAAGGAAAGAACCATTGACCATTAATTAGTGGCTTTAAGTCTTTAACTGTCAAAGAAATGATATTGATAGATGGTTTTAACCTCCAAAAATAAACTATTGAAGAATGATGTTACTATCAGATGCTACAAAATTTTAGCACCCACCATTTTGTTGATCATGATGCCAATATGTACACGTATGGATAAGATCATTTTGTTCCCAAACACATGGCAATGTGATATCAACATGATCACACCAAATCCTCCAAAGAAAGAGGTGTCTTATTATTTCATTTAATGTTACACTTTACAGTTTGGTAAACAACTATATGAAATTTCCAATACTGGATTAATAAGAGAATACTAGTGGTTTTAACTATTATCAAGTAAAACATCAATTAATCGTTTAAGCAAATATTATATTATTGAACGTAATATATTTTTAGATATACATAAATAAAATTTTTCAATTATATATTTATTAATATTCATCCGATTTTGGTAAAATTTAATAGATAAAATATATATCTTAATCATTTCAATAGTTAGGATCATATACATTTTTAGCACTTTAAGAAATACTAAAAAAAAAAACCATGAAATCTCTTGTGAGTTCCTGGAATTAGTAACACCCAACAACTTGAAATGAAAAAAGGCAGCTTGTCCAATAATCAAAGCAATTAGAAAGTTCCAAATTCAGTGGTAAATGGTGACTCAGATAATAGCACGAGGGTAGAATGATATTGATTTTCAATAATAGTACTGTAGTAGACTAGTAGCAGATAAATAACATGTCACTGCAAATATAGGCTTCGAACTGGTGAACGGCTGTAGATACCAAAAAAAAGAAGCAGCTGCTTGAGCTATAAAATAAAATTAAATCATGCAATGGCCAATGATAAATATAGCATGCACGGTTATAATACCTGCGGTATCTGCCATAATCAGGACTTCTGTGCCTGCCATAATCTGGGCTCCTCTGCCTGCCGTAATCAGGACTCCTACGCCTGTCTGGTCCATTATATCTATCATACACAGGGCTGCGTGGATGACCGTAGTCAGGACTTGGCCGCCTGCGATAGGCCGGACTCGGTGATCTGTCATAACCACCTCGTCTCGGACTGTCATAATTGTCACCCCTATCACCATCATCCCTCAGTGCATACTCCACAGACACCACCCTGTCCAGTATCTTACTGCAAACAAAATGAGACCAGAAATTCATTATTTATACATAGCATTAGCACAAGAAACCAGCAAATTCTTACCACTAGATATCGCAGTATCACAATTCACAACACTGACCTCATATTCGTACACTCAAGAGCTTTCGTAGCATCTTCTTGTGTTTCAAACTGCACAAATGCAAAGTTCCTACGAATTCGACATGAAGAACCTTCCCATAAGGTTCAAGTGCTTTTCTATATCCCGAACTCTAGTACGAATTGGGTCAAAGTTGATCACAAAGGGTTTTTGTCGGCTTCTGGTTTGCCCTTGAGCCATCACGATGACGCCCCGTTCACCCTGTAATGGTAAAACAGACAACACAGATTACATAGGACATTGTTTTAGTCTGACAAAATGACAATCATCAAGTAATACAACCGAATGCTAAAAAAATAGTACCATACCCTAGCCCATTCAACAGAGAGCCTTCGCTTTTCATAGCCAAATGGAAAATTGTCAAGTGCACGAATTGCTTCTTCAGCATCACGCTCATCCTCATAATAGACAAAAGCAAAACCTGCAACGGAACTAGTATTAGAGACATAAATAATGATGAAGTGCTTCAAGCATGTTATCCCTCACCAGAAGTACATCAGCCAAATCAGGAAATCATTTTTCCCTGTCAGGAACAAAGGAATACAACACCTGAAAATATGAGTGGGGGTCTGATGGACAAGAAGCTGTAGAGAGGCGTGGAATGATGGATAAAATCATGATTGCAATTATAAGGTTTAAATCCAAAATTCAGATCTGATATTGTGAGTGCCAAGCATGCTTCTCCATTCAGACAGCACAAGTGAATTCAGAAATAGTACATTGATGCCCTATATGCATTGAAGCTAGGCATGGCTTAATAAATTCATTGATTGATTGATTGATGGTCCCCTATGTACATTCTGATGGATGTCAAGTGTTGGGTGATGAGGTAAGTGAGTGTTGAATAATCAGGTATGAAAATGCAGAGAGCAAGCAAGCAAGAAGGTTCGCTTCCAAAAAGGAAAATTGCAGAGGTTGGCGAGCCAAAAGATAGAACCTCAACGTATTTTTCCTTAGAGAAAGTTCCTGCGTCAAAACAAACACTTAAAAATCCAGAGGATTTCCCTAAAGACATTGCACAATTTTGGTGTTTTTTTCATATATTTTCCAACAGGTTATCCGAACTAGGCAATTCAAGCCACAAAAACTACTCACATGTCCGCGCCACATCCAAAATATCGCCGTCGCAATATCTTAGGTTTCAGTGGCCTGTTTAGATCAAACATCAATCATATTTTTACAAAATGTGGTTTCTTGTGAGTGACAATCCCACTTCACAGCTCACTAATGAAAGTTACTATTAAAAAATTTTCATCATTCATTCCCTAGTCGACACAAGCAATTACCACCGATGAAATTGATCATTCAGAATGCCGCATTAAAAGATATACAAATAAATGAAAAATTGCATTTCAGCTAAACAAAATTGCAATTTGAAAGACACTAGAGCTAATACATTCAAAAAATTAAAACCTGCACTTGAGCCATTCATAACCAATCAGCAAAACTTTTTACCACATTACAGAATTAATAAAAAAAATTACCAGATTTCATGTCAACGCGGTCAATTCTTCCATACTTTGAGAACAATCGCTCCAGCTCCGATTGTCGTGTATCATACTCCAAATTCCCAGCAAAAACAGGCCTCATCTTCTTCTTTTAACCTTTATCAAACAGAAGAACTCAAAATCAGCCCAACAATTAACTAACAAAAAAAAAAAACCTAGAAACAGATAAACCAAAGAACAGAGAAATATCCAAATATCTTGAAACTTAAGAACCCTCATCGCATAGATTTTCACCTCTGCAATATTCACAAACCCTAAAATGTGAAGGGAGGAGGAAGAGGTTGGAGGAGAAAAAACACAAAAAGGCGTACTCGAAAATGGGGAAAAGCGTGGAATTTTTGGTGTGCGCCATTTTCAGCGTAGTTTGGAATAATCCAATAATCCCCAACGGGCAAGACTGCGATGGGCCTAGGATGACCCGATGAAGAGCGGGTTTTGATTGGGGGCGGGGCGGGATCGGGTTTAGGGTAATCCGCCCCGGTATTTTTCTTTTAGAAATTAGGGTTTATTTCATTCGGTGCGTCACTCTTTCTTCTTCGGTGCCTCACTCTTTCGTAAATCTCAAATTCTCAATCCTCACTCTTTCTTCCTTATGGATATCGATAACCTTTTACTGCTCGCCAATGTCGTACAGCAAGTGCAAATGTAACAGGCTGCTGGCGTAGCTGCTGACGTAGCCGACCCCGGAGAAGTCATCGATCCTGCCGGTGACAATGAGAACGCTGAAGCTGCCGCTGCCCATGGTGCCGCTGTCGGCATTCAAGCCATTGGTGTCGTCCCCGCTTCCGACGCCGTTGCCGGCCCCGGCCCCGTCGTCCCCGCCCCCGCTGGGGCCGTCGACGAAGGTGGCGACGGAGAGGACGAAGTCGCCGACGATAACGGGGAGGACGAAGGCGCCGACGGGGACGATGAGGGCGGCGAAGACGGAGACGATGAAGGAGACATGGATGACAATGATGGAGACGGCGACGGCGCAGGTGGAGGCGGCGCCGCAGGCGGAGGCGGTGCCCCGGGAGGTGGCGCCGGTGGTGATGGGGGTGACCAGAGTGAAGTCATTCAAGCAAGCTCGCCGTCTTCCTCCTCCTCCTCCGTTAATCAACTTTTCGATGGTCTGGCGAGGTTGGATTCATGTATCTCAAGTGTTGGCCAGACAGCTGTGATGACTAGGGATCATCTCCAGGTAAATGGTTTGTCTTTTATTTGTGTTTGATAAATGGTTTTGAACTGAGATTTACACATACAATATAATGCTCGTTTATTCAGTTAATAAACATTTTGTTAGTTAATCAAAAATTTAGTTTAGGTTAATCAACCGAATTGTTTTACATGACAAAACCGGTATTAACAGGAGAGTAAGAAGCCAAAACCCCAAAAGCCTTTTTAATGAACAGGTAGAGTAGAAAACTTTGCAATTCCAATTATCATGATATAAATATAACAAGATCCAATAAAGGACAAACTATGAATCCACATACTAATAGTCTAATATACAGAAGAAGATTTGATTATGGATACTAATATATAAGTTGTTACTTCCAGAAGGGCACTAGACCCCTGATAAAGCAAAGAAGCATCTAAGATTCTGAAATTAACCCTTTTCCAAAAGGACAGAATTAAAAACCAGAACAGTCCTAATAAAAAGTTGCACTAAATTCACAAATTTCAGTTAAATGATTGCAAAATTTTGTAGATGAATCAACAGTACCAAATGAATACAAGTTAGGAAGATTGGAAGCTATAATTACTTAACATCACATCAACATGATTCTAACAAAGCTACTATGAAGTATGAACAGAGAATCTGGTATTTTGTTTCAATTAGCTTTGGAGAGCACCTAGCAGTTCTTGAATTTCCTCCACATAGCTCAATCTACGTAACTAGTATAGTGCAAGTTAAACAATATACTAAAGTAATCATAAAATACAAATGCTAAATGTTTTGGGTAAAACACTTTCCTATCACAATTTCAGAGACACCAACCATTCTACATGCTTACAACCTAGTTTAACCATTCTAAATTAAAATGAACCAATATTTTTACACATTATAAACCAGTCAACCCCTAGCTGAACCAGTTCAACTATGAACCCATTTTGTATATGTTTCATACATTCTCTGATCAACCACACAAATTAACCAATTAAACCAATGAAGCAGTTCTATAGCTGCTCTGCTCAGTTTTGGTTCATTGCTTGTTTTACTGAAATCTTCCTTTACTAAGTCCAGGATTAGGCTGCATGAGTTGGAAGTCCTGCCTGTATTTTTTGCCATCACTTGAAGCAGAACTGGTATGTACTGTTTTCTTTACCATTTTTTTTTGTCTATGTCTTGTCTCGTCTCTCTAAATATCACATTGTTTCTTTTTTTTTTGCTGTTTGTTGCAGGACTATTTCTTCTTTTTGAACTACGTTGTTCCCTTTTTTTTTTTCTGTTTGTTGCAGTAGTATGTTCGGAAGGTATGAACTTCGTTTATGGTTACAATCCTAAATTAGGTTACTGTTTCTACATAGAGATCGCCTTTTCTAATCTAGAGACACTGATGAAACATTCTTTGAATGTTCTTTTTCTGGTACCAATTAGGATTGGAATGATGTTTACTACATTTTGTTACTTGAGTTTTGATTTTTATGGTTGATGTTGTCATAGAATACAATTTCTCAATTACATATCAACTAACTGATACTAAGAATGTAAGGGTGTGATAGGTTTAGATCATTTTTATTTCTATTATCAATGAAAATGAAAATAATTAATGAAAATATGATTTAAGAATTTTCAAAATATTTTCAATGAAAATATTTTTAAAAAATGACACATGAAAACGATATTTCCTTTTCAATTTTTTCTTTGAGGCAGAACGTGGTCCGAATCTCTCCAACCTTTTTCATAATTTTATTTTTTATTTTATTTAAACTCATATCCTACTTGCTTGAAAAGATCCTCTCTATTTCTAATTTTTTTTGGTCGGGGATCCTATATTTTAACTCGTATCCTACTTGCTTGAAAAGACCCTTTATTTTATTTTAACTCAACTCCTCATTCTTTTTCTATGCGGATAATTTTATTGCCTTTTTCTCTTGTGACTAAACCAAAAACTTTAATAAAAACACCCTTTTTTAATATCTGTTTTAAGTAAGTCATTAATTGAATATGATATTGCACTTATTATTGTTTATTTGGTTAAATTGTATCTCTTTACTAGAAATGCAATTAATTAATTTGGGATAATAATTTATTTTGTGTTTGATACTTTAAAAAAATAATTGTAAACTTAATAAAATATTAATTAACTAAAATTATACTTTTAATATAATTATAATTTTATATTTTAAAATTAGTTGTAAAAATATATTTTGAAAATAAACCAACCAAACATATTTTCATTGAGTTTAGCATTCGGGAATGAATTCTACATTTAAAAACCAATTGCGTTTTTTAAAATATAAAAATTTGAAAATGAATATCATTTTCAAGAAATGAAAATAGAAAATGAAAGTAGAAAATATATTAATGAAGAGATCGTTAGAGCTTCTTTTCAGCTCAATAAAATCAAATTGCACCCATAATAAGTGAGCTGAGTATTTCATTGAGTTTAGCATTCGGGAATGAATTCTACATTTAAAAACCAATTGCGTTTTTTAAATATAAAATTTGAAAATGAATATCATTTTCAAGAAATGAAAATAGAAAATGAAAGTAGAAAATATATTAATGAAGAGATCGTTAGAGCTTCTTTTCAGCTCAATAAAATCAAATTGCACCCATAATAAGTGAGCTGAGTAAGAATCTAGAAGATATCAGACTTAGTTTTTTCATAGTTTGCTATTCCTGTTCTCCAATCTCCACCTTCATAAGTCTAGTGCAAAAGTATCCCACATCATTCATTGACTGCATAAGCTAAAGTGATTTGTCAATAATCTTATTCAGTGATTTTATCTGCAATTTTTCATTTGGCTCTCCAACTGTATTTTAGTTTCAATATTCCTTCCGTTGGTGAGAAATTTGAGTTTTATTGCTTTTAAGTGCAAAGTTATGCTACTATTTTCATTTTTTTGCCCACATTTTTCCAACCAATTTCTGAACATTTGCTGCAGAATGGCCAATGTCTTTCTTGTTGTTCAAGAGGCTTGCAAATTTGTTTGAGGGTACACTTAGCATTCGCAAAGGTGGACTTTGTTGGTAAGGTATATCTTATTGCTTGCAAACTGAATTCCCCGTGGAATTAACAAAAGTGGTCTTGTGTATTATATTTATTATTGTTATTTTTTATAATATGAATTATTAATCATGTTAGACAGACCAAATTAAATAAAAAAATTAACTATAAGTCATATTAGAGTGGTAACTAGTGAAATATTATAGTAAAAAAGTGCTAAAATATATATATATATATATATTTTATGTACTTTATGGGTGTTTTATCATTTAATTTAATAACTCATTTACATTAATATGTTAAACTATTGGTTTATTCATATATTTTTTTCTTTTTATCAATACTATCTTTTATTCTCATCTTATAAGAAGCGGGAACAATCATGTTTCAATCTGTTTTTTTCTCCTTTGCTTCTAATAGTTTTTCCATCAAGAACTTTTAAATTGGGTTTCAGATAGCCTCAAGGTACATATTTTCTTTTAAATAGTTTTTAGTGTCCTATTCTAAGTTTTATCTCTACTTATCTTTTATTGTATTTTTCTTGGTCATATGATGGATGTTCTTGCTTTTTTTTCTTCAGCGTTCTCTCATGTATATTTTGATGATTTTTTTTATGAAATTCTGTGTTTGTTGTTCGTGTGAATCTTATTTTTTTTTTTTATTATTCACGCTCATGTTACTTGTTTTTTTTTTTTTATAGAGTTTGATTTGTTTGTTTGACTTTGTAGAATTTTGTTGTTGGTTCTTGTGTATGATGTTTATTAATATTTTTTATACAACGAGTTATTGATCACCATTAGAAAGACTAAATTAATAAAAAAAAAACTGTAAGGACTTGTTTGTGTGAATTTTTAAGAAAAGATATTTTTACGAGTTATCTTTTTTTAAAGATTTTTTGAAAAAGTAAAAATAATTTTATGTTTGGATATTTCATGTAACAAATATTTTTTTGTTCATTTATTATGTGAAAAACATTTTTTTAAAGAAAAAAGATCTTTTTAAAAAAAGATGTAAATTGTAGCTTCTAAAAAAAGATTTTTTTTTTATATTTTTATAGTGTTTTTATTTTTACTACTAGAATTTTGCCAAACACGCTAAAAAATAAAAAAGATATTTTTTCATTAAATTTTTTTCATCAACTTAACGGCATCCAAAGAAGCGCTAAAAGTCATGTTACAGTCATAAGTAGTCAAAGAAGACTAAAAAAGAAAAAGTACTTTATGGGCGTTTTATTATTTAATTTAATAACTCATTTACATTAATATGTTAAACTATTGGTTTATTCATATATTCTTTTCTTTTTACCAACACTATCTTTTATTCTCATCTTATAAAAAGCACAAGGAACAATCATGTTTTAATCTGTTCTTTTCTCATGTGCTTCTAATATTTTTTCAATCAAGAACTTTTAAATTGGGTTTCAGACAGTTTCAATGTACATATTTTCTTTTAAATAATTTTTAGTGTCCTATTCTAAGTTTTATCTCTACTTATCTTTTATTGTATTTTTCTTGGTCATATGATGAATGTTCTTGCTTTTTTTTTCTTCAGCGTTCTCTCATGTATATTTTGATGATTTTTTTATGAAATTCTGTGTTTGTTGTTCGTGTGAATCTTATTTTTTTTTATTATTCACGCTCATGTTACTTTTTTTTTCTAGAGTTTGATTTGTTTGTTTGACTTTGTAGAATTTTGTTGTTGGTTCTTGTGTATGAAGTTTTAATATTATTTTTTATACGAGTTATTGATCACCATTAGAAAGCCTAAATTAATTAAAAAAAACTGTAAGGACTTGTGTGGGTGAATTTTTAAGAAAAGATATTTTTACGAGTTATCTTTTTCGGCTATGGATTCCTTGCTCCTACATTTCTGTAGGTTTATCATTAACCATCATAAAAATAATTATAAAATGTACCCCTTTTTTTTTTGGAAAATTGACTAATTAGATTTTGACCCCTCAAATTATTAGTTTTTAACTTTTCTTCCTTTCTCTTTCATTTTCAGATTCAAAGACATTTAGAGAAAAGAGGTCTGCTAGGGTTTCCTCTCTTTATCAATTTCTGCTAGAATTTTCAATCTCTGTCTCTCTCTCTCTTCTTCTTCCCCTACCGGAAATCTCAATATCTTCCTCTTCCCCTTGCTGCCGCAACCTGCGCCCGCCGCTGCGCAAGACGCCGCCGCCGTCGCCGCGCAAGACGAAAAACTGAGAGATTACAGTTCTTGGAGAGCATCAACGAGACTGATTAAATCTCCTTCCGAAATAGAGTTCTGAGTTTTCTCCCTAAACCTCTCTACCAGGTTTCTTTCCTTTAAATTCATTCATTTCCTTCTTTGTCATCCTTCTTATGCAAAGTTTCATTAGATTGAACTTGTTCGAATTGGATTAGTCATTAGATTGAAGATCATGCCAAACCCCTTTAAGCTAGCCAAGAAAAGTTTCTTAATTGAATATCTTATTCTTGTTTAAATGAACTATGATTTAAATTGTTTCAATGGAACCAAATTTAGGTGCTCAACTGCTCAGAAACTATATGCATATAATCAATGAGGAAAATGCTATTTCAGATAGAATTTTTAGTTATTAGCAGAGCTAATCTTAACAATTATTTGTTATTTGTAAATTACCAGTCTATAATTAGGAGTTTTAATTTATCTTTTTATTAAATATCAAGAAAAAAATGATCTTTATAGTGATTTTTAATTCAAACAAGTACAAATATCAAATTTCCCATTGACTTGTATATAAGAAAAAATCTTTATTCAAATATATGGGTTTAACATTGTTTGATATGAATTAGCAATCTGGTATATCCAAGAAAAAATATGGCCAACAGATTATTATTTTACCAAAACAAACGAAGGAATCAAGATCTGGAATATCTCTTGGAATCATAAAATCAACGAGGCATTCTATTATTTGCTTGTTCTTAGTACTGTAATGATGCCTTGATCTATCCAATTATATTTATTTGATTATTGTCTTAGTGATAAGTTGGAATTTCTGATGAGAAACAAACAATTTGCAAACCCAGCAGCTTAGTCAGATCATGGCTTCTCCTCTCAAACTCACCTCAATGTTGCAATGCGGGTCCTTCTCAAACATCTAAAGGTCGATTGTCATTTTGTTTGACAAAAAGTTCAAGCGGGTGTGATGAAATTACTGTCAGTTCCTTCTTCTCGACAATTGACCGACATCCTTATCAAATCTTCCTCCACTCAATCGTTTGATGCTAATAAATCTTCCTAGAGAGGTCTGCTAGGGAGCACAAAATTGGGGCAATTGGTAAATTTTAAATTGCTTTTGTTACTATATTACCCTATTTGGTTGCATGTCATTGTTTTCATGTGTGTTTTATGTAGATATTAGATGTGCTTCTCTTGTAGGTTTAACTCTAATGTTATGTTTTGTGAAGCTGTTTTAGTTTCAATATTTGGAGATTGATTTCCCCATCATCAGGTAGCTTTTTCTTGCCTTGTAATGATTCAACTCTTAACCTGCAGAGAGCTTTTTTAAATTATCCTCGTTTTAGCTTTTTATTGTTATATTTCAATTTCTCTTGTCCATCCTCTCATTTCTGGATTCTTTTTCTTCTAATGTTTCATGTATTCAGTCTTCATTAGAGCTTGATCATTATTTGTATCCCGGATAAAGGTGATGAATCAGGGCCAATCATACTTTATCTGGATTTTTATATGCGGTAAGTTTATTTGTACTTTCCCTCCATTTTTCCAAATAGGTTATTAGTATTATTTTTTTTTCTTTGTTATTTTGAAGTGAAATATGTAGTTTGTGTTTTCTTTCTCTTGTTAACCTATATTCATAGGATGTGATTTGGTGGGGATGTATATGGATAGAGCAAAATCGTTGCATATTTGATAGGATAAATTATAGTTCTTTTTACTACTGAAACTATTTAGTCTTTAAGTTCAGTTGTCTGTCTGTGTGTGTAGCCAAATATAATACCCAGAAATTTGATATTGCTCCACTAGTTTTTCCTACCAGAGTTGTCTGCCTGTCATTACTATTGCTTTGATTCCTAAACCAATGTGCTGTTTTTTGACCTTTTGTGTGTGTGTGTGTGTGTGTGTGGCTATGCTTAGCCAAATATAACACCAAGAAATTTGATATTGCTCCACTAGTTTTTCCTACTGGAGTTTTCTACCTGTCATTACTATGGCTTTGATTCGTAAACCAATGTGCTGTCTTTGACCTTTTGGATGACTCTAGCTGAAAACTTGAACCACACTGCAGTATGATGTTAGCTTTTAATATCTCTACTTATGACATTTTCACTTTGCTAGATATTTGAAGCAGCAAGCATCTTTGGCAAATAGATCGTTATCCAAGTATAATTTTTTTAATACATATTTCTACAAGAAGCTTCAGGATTCTGTTTCGGTTAAGATAATATATTATCTTTATGCACATGCATAGCTGTATATTTAATTCAATCTTTGGAAAGAGCTCAAGAAGGGCAAACGAAGCATAGAAGTGCACATCATATGTGCACCATATGATATATTCAACACCTTCCAAGTACAGAAACCTTCCAACATCATCTCTGTCATATTGCTGGTCCATCATTGCCAGAGTAATACTAGCATCACTCTCTTGGGAGAGATCACCACGATGTTTTTCATCCACGCCATCTACCATGCAATCAACGTCACTGGCACTATCTGTTGTATACTCAACATCATAGGTGCTATCTGTTGTACGCCCAGCATCTGCACCTTGTCTACGACTCACTTTGGCTTCAGTCACTTTGACTTCTGTATTTTCCAATTCTTTTACCTGATCCCGGTTTTTTTCCTCATATTTGAAGATGGCAAATGCGAGTCTGGAAGACAGATCAAAGAGTCTTCATTTATTAGACTAATCTGACAATAGCAAGATCCACCAAAAAGCTAGATTTTATGCAGGTTACTCGATCACAAAACAATATACTTAAATGAATACATACCAATCCAAATTGTTCCTCCAGTAACAAGAAAGTAGGGTTCATTAAACAATGTGAACTTGTACCTGTAAATGAAAATTTAGTTATATTATCTAAACCAACAGAAGCTTCAAAAGTATGAGTTGATCAAATGGAGAACAGTCTGATAAATATGGGGAGAGGATGATCTAGGAAAGATTGAGAGAAACCTTTCTTAGTTAAAATAAATAACAAAAATTTATAGACAGAAGAGCTAGTCATGAACTAGCAAAGAAAAAAAAAAAGAAAAGTTCTGTTTTATGTTTTTTGCACATACTGCAGAGGCTCTAAGCTAATATATACCTGGCAATTATCCATAACAAACAAATACACAAGTTGATGTTTAAAAATTAAAATGTCTTCATGCTTAAACAGAGAATTACCATTCTGGTAGTGACTCATCCTGAAGAATAGGATTTTGCCATTTCTCAATGTCTTTTTCCCACCGTTTGTATTCTGTTTGGAATTTAAAACATAACAAGGTTTATAAATATTACTGACAGAATCTAAAACCACGTAGAAACATTACTTTAGAAGCATTCATATCTTTTATCCCTTTTACGGTGTGTGTAGATCATAACATATAATACTAATGCAGATAAACCATAGAAAGGAAGAATATCAACTTCAATCCAATCAGACAACATACGAGTTAATGCATCATGGGCCAAGTCCTTTGCAGCTCTCTCAGAGAGTAAAAGAATTGAAATTATTCAAACAAAAGCGCACCACAAAAAAAAAAGGTCGGCATACTACGTCTTGCTAGACATTTACTGAAAGTAATTTCATCACACCCACTTGAACTTTT
This sequence comes from Arachis stenosperma, assembly GCF_014773155.1. Taxonomy (NCBI): domain Eukaryota; kingdom Viridiplantae; phylum Streptophyta; class Magnoliopsida; order Fabales; family Fabaceae; genus Arachis; species Arachis stenosperma. Next base: position 51,904,095 of record NC_080384.1, read on the forward strand.
TGTCAAACAAAATGACAATCGACCTTTGGATGTTTGAGAAGGACCCGCATCTGACTAAGCTGCTGGGTTTGCAAATTGTTTGTTTCTCATCAGAAATTCCAACTTATCACTAAGACAATAATCAAATAAATATAATTGGATAATGAGATCAAGACATCATTACAGTACTAAGAACAAGCAAATAACAGAATGCCTCGTTGATTTTATGATTTCAAGAGATATTCCAGATCTTGATTCCTTCGTTTGTTTTGGTAAAAATAATAATCTGTTGGCCATATTTTTTCTTGGATATACCAGATTGCTAATTCATATCAAAAGACAATGTTAAACCCATATATTTGAATAAAGATTTTTTCTTATATACAAGTCAATGGGAAATTTGATATTTGTACTTGTTTGAATTAAAAATCACTATAAAGATCATTTTTTTTCTTGATATTTAATAAAAAGATAAATTAAAACTCCTAATTATAGACTGATAATTTACAAATAACAAAATAATTTGTTAAGATTAGCTCTGTTAATAACTAAAAATTCTATCTGAAATAGCATTTTCCTCATTGATTATATATGCATAGTTCATAGTTCATTTAAACAAGAATAAGATATTCAATTAAGAAACTTTGCTTGGCTAGCTTAGAGGGGTTTGGCATGATCTTCAATCTAATGACTAATCCAATTCGAACAAGTTCAATCTAATGAAACTTTGCATAAGAAGGATGACAAAGAAGGAAATGAATGAATCTAAAGGAAAGAAACTTGGTAGTGAGGTTTAGGGAGAACACTCAGAACTCTATTTCGGAAGGAGATTTAATCAGTCTCGTTGATGCTCTCCAAGAACTGTAATCTTTCTCAGTTTTTCGTCTTGCGCGGCGGCGGGCGCAGGTTGCGGCAGCAAGGGGAAGAGGAAGATATTGAGATTTCCGGTATGGGAAGAGGAAGAGAGAGAGACAGAGATTGAAAATTCTAGCAGAAACTGATAAAGAGAGAAAACTTTAGCAGACCTCTTTTTTCTAAATGTCTTTGAATCTGAAAATGAAAGAGAAAGGAAAAAAAGTTAAGAACTAATAATTTGAAGGGTCAAAATCTAATTAGTCAATTTTTCAAAAAAAAAAAGGTACATTTTATAATTATTTTTATGATGGTTAATAATAAACCTACAAAAATGTAGGAGCAAAGAATCCATGACCTTAATTAACCACATAAGCTAAAACATGTTTTTTTTAAACTTTATCGGATCGAAAAAAAAAAGAAAGAAAGAAAATTATATAGACCAAAACATTAAAACAAATATTTTATAGATATTGAAAATTTATTTAAATAATTTTTTTCTACTATCTTTATTTTTAAATAATTGTTGTCTTACCTTTTTTTCATTAAAAAATAATCTATTTAGACTTATTTTGTATAAAAAATTTAATCGACAAAAAAAATGTTAGTTGCCTAGCAGAATTAAAATTTTTATATAAAAAAAGACTTACATATAATTCATAAAAAACGCAAAATGCCAACGCGCTAAACTTCAAATAACATATAGTCTTTCCATTTTCGGCTAGAGATTTTAAATTGGAGTTTCATTTTTACCTTTAGAAAAAAAAAAAAAAAACACAGAATATTTGTTAAAGCATTATGGGGTGAATCTTGAACCTCATCTTTTATACTTCTTATCTAGTTTTGTTTTGTAAGCATCAATGGGGGCACCCATGTCTTCTTTGTTCTTTCTCCTCCTCCTTCTACTTCTACTCCCCCTTTCTTTATCAATGGCATCAAAGCCACCACCACCAACCCCATCAGAGTGGCCACTCCAATTCCACTCCCTCATATGGTACAACAGAACCGGTGTCCTCCAGAAGGTGGACCTATGGTACGACTTCATAAATGGCAGAAACTTGAACATCATCGAAGAACAACTCACTAATCATGTGTTGTACGATGTTGAGTGGGACAATGGCACCTCCTTCTACTACACTCTTGATCCTTATCAGAGAGAGTGTGATGTGAAGCATTTCCCTGTTGGGATTCTGAGGCCAAATTGGCTTCATGGTGCTACTTATTTGGGTCAGAGGATGGTTGATAACTTTCTTTGCAATGTTTGGGAGAAGGTTCATTTCATTCGCTATTATGAGCATGTTGCAACTAAAAGGCCTGTTAAATGGGTCTTCTTTGAAGGTACATTGCTATTACCACAATTCATGTTTCCATTGGATTTTAATCATTCTCAGATATTGATTTCATGGGTATAATCTAAAATGTTAAACTATGATTTCAAAGGGTGTATCTAACAAAATCCCTAGTATTTTGTTGGCTAGATTTTCAGTAAAATAGCTTAGATTTTTATTAGTAAAGATGGAAACATTTTTTTCTATAGTATCTTTCAATATAGTAGGTTACAAATTAATTTATTATAAATTTGAGTTTTATTTAAAAGTTGATGTTAATTAATAAATTACTACATATACAATAAGCTAAATTTATCCGAGTAGTAAGTGAATTGAATTCATTTAAGTAGACCTAATATATGCATTTATTTTTGTTGAGAGACTCACCCGCCATAATTAGATGTGCGGTTCTTATAGAATCCGCATATTAGTTGGGTGAAACTTTAAGACGATATTAAGTCGGTGAGTGAATTGATTACTCCACCCATCAAAATACTTAAAGCCTTGCAATAACAAATTGCAGTTATGTGAAATTATGAAAGTAGTGTATTTGCTAGGGGTGTTTAAAAAATAACAAAATGTGGTTAATCGGTTAAAAAATCATAACCACATTTTGGTTAATTAGTTTAATAAAACAATTTAAAAATTATATTCATATTTTTTAGAATTAGTTAATCAAAACTAAATTTTAAAAAATCGGTTTTTAATCGGTTAACAAAACCAAAACCAAATTAAAACTAAAACCTAAATCAAAACCTAATTTTAAATTCACTCTTCGTCTTCGATACTTCGACAAAAGAAAATGAAAGCAAACTACAGGATTTTGTCGAACTATCGAAGACGAAGAGTGAATTTAAAATTAGGTTTTGATTTAGGTTTTAGTTTTAATTTGGTTTTGGTTTTGGTTAATCGGTTAAAAATCATTTTTTTTTAATTTGATTTTGGTTAACCAATTCTAAAAAATATGGATATGATTTTTGTTCATACCCAGGCCCAATGATAAAGGCCCAGGATCAAGCAAAGGACCTAACCCAAAAGATTGGGTCTTACCAGTACCAATCTTCGTATATGAAGTCGGTACTCACCACGACCTGTTCTAAAGAAGTCGGGCACGAGATTAGCTGGCGGATAAACACTCATTTAAATGAGTAACTACCCCTAGAATCTCTCTAACCACTTCCACGAGCCATATCTTAACCTCCCTAAGATAATTGGACGGTTAACACCCTAAAAATATGGCACTACTCCAACGGTGGTTATTGGTTCACCACTATAAATACACTGACACCCCTCATGTATCTCTAAGCCCAATACTCTCTAGACCTGCTCATACTCTTGCTAACTTAGGCATCGGAGTGTCTTTGCAGGTACCACCCCCATCTCCTCGTACAAACAAGTCGGACGGAGCCTCCCGAATTGCAGATCCATTCGGAGTTCTCCTCCTTCACACATTTGGGCCATCCAACGCCATCCAGTCCATTAATCTCCGGTTACCCACCGTAACAATTTTTAAATTATTTTATTAAATTGGTTAACCAATATGTGGTTATGATTTTTTAATCGGTTAATCACATTTTGGTTTTTTTTGAACACCCCTAGAAGAGATTAGACTTACTAAGTTAATTGTTGATGGGGGTAGCTTTCCCTAAATGAGAATTTCGGGTTCTTTTCTTTGATGCTCATTCTTTGCTGTTTCTTTTAGTCTTGCAATGTATGATAAATTTGTCAAAAATTTATGCCCACTAATTTATGATATTATACACCTTGTCTTGTCCATATTTCCAGCTGTAATTCCTGAATTTAGGAATTGTTCGCATTTTTCTTTGTGTATGCACTTTGTGCAAGTTGACCCAGAAATGATTCTCATTATTAATCATGATAGATTAAACAGGGAATGCTCTTAGGACCATTTTTTTTCTTTTATCACCCTATTAGTTTGTTTTACTAACTATTTTTCTACCCAATATTTAATGTTTTACTTCCATTATCTTTAATAGGTGTATGTGATAAGTATTGCTACCAAAAATTTAGAAAAGTAATTATAATTTATAATGGAAGGAATTTTATTATTTACAAATGTTACTTGTATTATTTAGAAAGAAAAAAATTAATTTTTAGATTAAAAAAAAAATTAAAATAAAAAAGGTAAAAAATTTGAATTTTTATACGTAAAAAAATTAATTTTTATATAAAAATTGATTTTTGAGTATAAAGACCAATTTTTTAGTATAAAAACTAATTTTTTAATGTAAAAATTGATTTTTTAATATAAAAACTGATTTTCAGTATTAAAATCAGTTTTTTGATATAAACCGATTTTTTTATATAAAAATCGATTAATTTTTTAAAATTGGTTTTTATTTTAATAACCGATTAAAAACTGATTTTGAATTTTATTAATCGGTTAATAACTGATTTTATCATATAAAATCAATTTAATTAATTCATCAATACTATATTTTTAGTTAATCAAAAAATTGGTTTGATTTTTAAATTAATCAAACCATAAACACCTAGTATTTGCTCGGAACCACTGATTGTTAAATATGATGCTAAAGTATGGTTGGTGACACTACTACAGGTCCACCGGGGTACACTGCACATGTGATGACATTTGAGGTTGGTGCAGTTCTTGATGATCCAAATTGGCAAGCTCCAGTTTACTGTTTCACTGACGAGGCTAAGAAGGAAAATCCCAATCCCAAGATTGCTTCTCTCCAGAGTTTGATCATGACATGGATACCCTTTTGGAAAACGGCAACTATGTAATAGTTAGTAAAATGCTTAATTACATTGTGTTTTAGGATTTGTTTCCTTTGTGTTGTTTTTTTTTAATTGATGTTTTCGGCAAAAATATGAAATATAAAATGCACCGCATGTACGTGAATGCAATCTATTTTTTAGGAGTAAACACTAAATTAAAAAAGATTCTGACATCAATAAAATAGTACTTAAATTTTATTATTAATAAAATAGTTTTAGAATAATCTTAAAATTTGACAAGCTAGTCATATCCCATAAAAATACTGCTAAACTCACTATAATATATATCTACGTAAAATTTTTAATTAATTAACTAAATCTCACTTGAAAGATCTAACTCCATAACCTAATTTCTTTTTTTGATGTACTGTTTGCTTTTTCATTCCGAAACGAGCCAAAACAGCACCTCAACCTTCCCACTCTCATAGAATCGTTGTCGCCAATATTGCGTAGTCGTCGTCTCACCGCCAGATCCTCTGTATCCGTTAGTTCCTGTGTCATCTGTTATCAATTTGTGCTTCATAGTGGCTCACTTCTCTCCGTGCAGTCAACCATAAGAAACACACATAACAGTAGCATCTCATCGTTGAAAAACTTTCTATGTTAGTGAATGTGAATTTTCTGTTGTTGAAACAGAAACAGCAACAACGATCTCCTCAATAGCCTAAAGGGCTTTGGCACCATCATCATCAATAGATGAAACAACCACTACCTTTTTTTAACTTCAACCACTACGATTTCGTTCACTTCTTCTCCCCCAATATCATCTTTGTCTGTTTTCCGGGCAGGTTTAAGTTCGAATTCAATTTTTTTTTTCTTTCTTTTCACTTTCTTTCTTAGCAGTTTCATCTTCTTCAAGCTTGTGTTGTTACTTGGATTGGTTAGAAACAGAGAAATGGTGGTTATTAAAAGAGCTTTTTGAACGAGGCTCTTGAGTTATTGTATATAAATCTATTTGCTTTTTCTTTTAAATGAACTTTATTGTTATTAATCTTCTTTAATTGTAAATTAATCTAAAATTGGCAATTTTTAGTAATTTGAATTTTTGAACTGATGGGTTTTTTTAACCTATAAATTTGGAGTAATTAGAATCTATGAAAAATTTTTAATCTATAATCTACTGATTAGAAGTTTAGAAAAATTTTTTAAATTTAGAATAATTTTAGAGGATTTCAAAGAGCGAGAGAATGCGATGGAGAGGATAGAGTACATTAGGAAGGGGGGTTTGGAAAAATTAGGGTAAATTTGGTGTGATTTGGAGAATTTTTATTTATTGTTGTCTTAATTTAATTATTAATTACACCTAAGTAATTAGTTTAGGGATATTGTCATTTCAGCAAAATATAGTGGTCAATTTAGCAGTATTTTTGTTGGAAATGTGTTACAGCGAGTTTGGGGATACGTTTGTCAAATTTTAAAATTATTTAAAGATTATTTTATCAATAACAAAAGTCAAATACCATTTTATTAACGTCAAAATCTTTTAAATACTAATATATATATATATATATATATATATATATGATTGAGTTTAATCATTGATGATGTGTAAGTAGTTTGTTTTAATAATAAAAGAAAATAGGTCTTCATCATAACAGTTTTAAACATATTAGTTAAGAAGTTTAACATAAAGAATTTTTATAACAACTTTAACGACACTTGTCATTAAAAAAATCAGCAAATATTTGCTTTTTTGATATTTGTTAAAGATACATAAAAAGTTAAAATAGAAACTTTGATACTTTTATGTATTAAATCTTAAAAGTATATTAAAAATGCTAAAAATTTCATCTTCTAATATTTTCTTTTTTAATATGTATCGTAAAAATACATGTTAATCAAATTCTTTTAAAAAATTACAGGAGATATTATCCTCGCAATCCTAGGAAATGGGACATTTAGTGGGTATTTGTTTAAAGATTAAAAAAAATATTCTAAGGGATTATATTTTCAAGAATATGTTGATTGGGAATAGTATACCCGAATATTATAAGAAAAATGTATTTGTTTGATGCTATAAATGTTTTTTTTTTTTGTGACTAGTGCTATAAATGGATGAACATTCGTTTTAATATTTTCTAAAATAAATTAGGTTTGTTTTATTATTTTTTAATGATAGATTTTTAAAGACGTAAAATATGAAAGTGTAAAATTGTTCGACTTAGTAAATTTTTTTTTAGAATTGATTGGCTCATTAAAAATTATGATATAAAAAAATTTTAAGAGTTAAATCGAGATTCTAATGATTATAATATTAGAAGTTAATATTTTTAGTAAAAAACAGAAAATTTGCTAGTGTTAACTCAAATATAAAATAAATATAAAGAAATAATATCAGCCATTTAATATTTATCTTTTTTTTAGTAGTATTTTTCAATCCAATAAAATAAAGACTAATCTACCACATATTTAAATTTTATTTAAAAATTTATTGTTGACCATTAAATTACCACTTGCTACATATATAAGGCGGATTTCGAAATTATTTATCGTAATAAAATAATGAATTTTTGTTTATTGTTCATGGTATTTTTTACTGGCAGACTAAAGACTAATTTACCACATATTTAAATTTTATTTAAAAATTTGTCATTGGCCAACGAATAAACGAAAAACTCTTTGACAAAAAAGAATAACAATTATACATATAATAGTAATTCACATATTAATTTTTATTTCCTTAATATAAGAATAAGAAAACTTTGTATTTTAAATAAAATGTTATTTTTAGAAATTAAATTTTAAACTTTAAAAATGAACAACTTAACAAGTGTGCCTCTCAATTTTTAAAGTGTAATCCTTTCATTTCATAATTAAATGTCCAAAACATAACAAAATGGATATAAATAACTAATATTAATTTATTAAAAATATTAAATGACTAATATTTTTTATGTTTATTTATATTTGAATTTGGGCCCATTTAAAATGAAAAGAGTAATTAGCTAAGTGTCCATAATTCATCACAAACAAAAAAACAGAGTCATTAATTTCACCTAAGAACTTCGTTTTGTTTGTCGATCCTGGGAAAAAAAAAACTGGAAACTCAGTTTTTCTTTTCTTTAATGATTTTTGGTGAATTTGTGAGTTGAAGGCAAAGAAAGTGGGAGTGACAAGTGGTGGCAAGTGGGGGTTGAAGAGAAATTGGAACCTCTTTTCTTTTCAGCTCTCTCTAACGAAACCCTCTCTTACTCCAATTCCGAATTTCCGATGTTCATCATCTTCTAGAAACACTTGCTGTTTTCTAGTTACTGTGCCGATATGGTGTTTGTGTTAATGCCTCTACTAAAACCACCCACGACCTGAAACCAATCCAATCCAATTCAATTCAATTCCATGATTTGATTCCTAAAATCCAAACAGCACCTTCATTTCTTCACCAAAAGATAGATAGATAGATGGGTAATAATGGGTCGGATTCGAACAACACGAATGTGTGGAACCGCGCAAGAGGGTTGGCTGTAAAGACCCTTTTGCTTATTGGCGGTGCTCTTCTCGTTAAACGCCTCAGCAAGTCCACCACTCGTTGGGACCATGCCCGTTTCGTTGCTAATTCCCTCACTGGCGAAAAGGTTTCTCCTTTTCCCCTTTTTTCAAAATGGGGTTTGTGTGTTTTGTTTCTTTGTTATTCTTATTGTGTGAAGTATTGTTTCTTTTTGGTGTGTAGTATTCAAAGGAGCAAGCTGCAAGAGACCCTGATAACTATTTCAACATTAGGTCCGTTCATATTGCAATTTGTGTAACACTTAGAATGCATTTATATTGTGGTGTTTTTGTTGGTTACTATTGTTCTATGTTGTTTCTTGTGTTAGTAGTAAGTTGGTTAAGAGAAATTCTTATGTGCTTCTAGACCACATTTAATGCATGCTCTCGGAACATTCATTGGGAGTATGTGAGAATTTTTAAGTTGGTTGAGAGGAAAAACATTTACAAAACTTTGAATTTGGTCTTTGTAGAGCGCTTACATGCCCGGCAGCCGAGCTAGTGGATGGTTCGAAAGTCCTGTATTTTGAGCAGGTGAGCACTATGGTTCAAGTCTCTAAGTTTCCCATAGTGAATTGAGAAAGAAAATGAGAAGGTATTTATTTGTTATATCAATAGATTGCATTCCGTTTGAATCTTCCCAAGTTATCTGAAGGTGAATAACCTCCTACTTTCTCCTTTTACAAGGAATGCCACTTTATACATCCAAATCATTGTTTTCTCTTTCCTTATTTTTGTTTATGTTTTTATAATTAGCCCAGTTAAGTTTTTTCTTTGTGCTTCTAGGCCTTTTGGAGAAGTCCGCAAAAACCCTTTCGGCAGGTATGATATTATGGGAGTTGAAACATTTATTGCATTTACTCTTTGTTCAAACTTGAATTCTTAATAGGAAACTTAGGCTTCCATAAACCAGGAGCTTGTGTGAATGTTGTCATGAGTCAAGATTTTTGTGGTGTTGTTTATGATTGTCCCTATAATACAAATTCTCATCTTTCATCGTTTTGCAGAGGTTCTTAATGGTGAAGCCATGTCCAAAAGAGCTGAAATGTGATGTTGAGGTATGCATTTTGTCACTTCAATAATAGTGGTTAAGTTATCCAAACTACTCTTGTCTTCAGTACCATGATTTACATTGTAGTATTAATGGTGCTGATGTTGCTTAATTTTCACACTTCTAGCTATTTTCATAAAACAATACTGAGGTCCTCTTTAAAGTGTTGAAGCATTTCTGTTCAATAGAAAGGAATTGAATAGATAACTTTACATCATGCCCTCCTTACCAAAATGGAACAAAGAAAAACTCGTTTTGAACTTCATTAAACTTCTTTTTAAGTGTTTCTGGTATTATGTATGCACTGTGAAGCAGGTCAAATGGGGATAATTGTAATGAAATGTTAGTTGCTATTTGGACTTTGTATATGAGTAATAATGCTAATCTATCGTGAACTATACTTTTACCAAGACCTAGATACCACTCAATGACTACATTTAACCATAATTTATCCAATTATTTCCCTATATTACATTGATGCATACTTTATATGTTTGTTCTGGTTTTCAGACACATGATTCCATTTTTTTTTCTTCGGAGGAATAGTATACCCTTTTCTTGCTACAAGTGAATGTTGTTTTTTGTAGAGAACGAAATCGGATACTAACTTCTGTTCAATGGCAGTTAAGTACATATGCAATTAGAGACATGGAGGAGTATAAGAATTTTTGTGATCGATCAAAGGATCAGCGTCCACAGCCGGAAGAAGTCATTGGGGTGAGCTGTCCTTCATGTTTGTAATTGTATTGTGATCTTAGCTTAGGGGTGTCTTTCTTCTGTATGCATTTGTCAACTTCTTGTTAGGGAAAGAGAAGTAGACAGGAACGAGTTTAGACTAAAAGAAACAAAAACACTTCGATGTTAGAAATTCAGAGTTAAGGGTGGTGCTGAAATCACAAAAATAAAGAAAAGCAAGAGAGAAAGAGACTATTAAATGGTACAAGATTGTCTTTTGGATGTTCGAGTGCTATGTAGATGTATACAATCATAAAAAGAAAGGCAAGTATAAGTTGTTATTGGGGAAAATTGGAAAATCTTAGTGTTAGGTTGTTTAGGAATTAGTATATGACATTGTAACTATTGTATTATCATTCTCCTTATGTTAATGATTTTTTTCCTTAGTTATTAATATTATTATCAAAATAAAACATTGTAGTTACGGAATGAAAGCAAGAAGACCCTTTTGGTATTGGGAAAAATCTTGTGTAAACCTCCTAGGATCATCACTTTTATAGAAAGGAGCTCCCCTATCTATTTTAGGTGATTAGAGACTAGACTTGCAAAATCAATCATTGATCTGTGAGAATTTTAGATTAAAAAAAAAAAATCATATGGTTGCTGTTTTTATCAGCAGCAATGGCTTGTGTGCCCTATAGTTGCTTGAGTGGTGGTTGTTTCTTCCCATATTGTGTATTGTATCGGTTTTGCAGTAAATCATGAAAAGAATTAATCACAAATGTTCACTCTTCGACTGAATTTAAAATCAAAGGATGCATTAACTCAGAAATCAAAGAAGAAATTTCTGTTTGTACTAAGGTTACTTCATATTCATGACTAAATTGTTAAGTATTGCACAAAAATCTGTTTCATCAACAATTTGTTAAGTATCTACTAAGTGGGAATTCTTGATAAATTTATGTCTGTTTGATACTTTGTTGTCTTTAACTGGAGTGAATCACACAAATTTCTTTATTTAAAGGTATCTAGCTTTTTAGTTAAGTAAACATATACTATAATACTTCATTGTTTGGATTGCAGGACCTTGCCGAACACTTGACAACAATACATCTTAAACGTTGTCCGCGAGGGAAACGTTGCTTATATGAAGGTTCAACCCCTCCTGGCGGGTTTCCAAATTCATGGGTATTTCAATGAAACTATTATCTTTATATCCTATTTACCATGTTCTTTCTCCATTACCACTGTATTTTGATCAAACTATTATCTTTATATCTTTATATAGCAGAATGGAGCAACCTACTGTACTTCAGAAGTTGCTGTTATGAAGAACAATGAGATACATACGTGGGATAGAGGTTTCGATGATGATGGGAAGCAAGTTAGTTTACTTTTAACTCCTTTGTCTTATTTAAATGTTTAATTTGATTTCTTTACCTCTATAGTTCTAGTTAATATTGGCTGTGTTTATTTAAACCTATTTTTGAGAAGAAAATTCACTAACTGAAAAAATAATTTCACATTTTTGTATATATTTTATAAAACAATCATAATTAAAAAAAAAAACTTTTAACTTTCCTTGGGAAAACTATGTAGAATAATTTTTAGCAAAAATAAGATTTTTTTTTTAACTATATAAAAGAAAACAAGTTGTGAATTTACTCTCTCTTATAAAAGATCAGATGTGCCCAGAAGATGGAGAAAACCCTAAAAATGTATTGTTTGTTATGTGATTGCAGGTTTGGGGACCAAAGGAAGGCCCTTATGAGTTTAAGCCCGCACCAACCTCAAGCTTTAGTGATATGTTTTCTCCATTAAATTTCCCTCCTCCACCTTCCATGGATAGAAGAATAGAGGGTTCATTTGTTTTGCAAGATTGAAAATTCACAATGTGTATGCTACTACACCTGTGTCAATATTAGTGTCCTTTTCTTTTATCATTACTATCTTCCTGTTAATATTTTTGGTAGCAGTCATTCAGTCTTAATTTAATAGCCATAGCCTATACAGAGCAGGCGTTTTTCTTCTTTTTCTTAGGCAAAGTTTGATGGATATTCATAGCATATTTATGAGAAGATAAGAGAGGTTAGTTACGATGAAACCAATAAGTTCTCTATTGACAAAGTGATGAGGAGAATGGATCTTCTAATGTTGATTTTTCACATGATCTTTACCATGTGTTTTTCACCACTTATTTTCTATTTCATGAATAGTGAGACATCATACATGATAAGACCATTTAAAAAATCATAGAAGATCCATTCTCAAACCATGACATCAACATTGCGTTTGAAATTACCAGAATTGAGGTATTAGAATAAAGGGTTTTGTTAAGAGTATTGGTTAAAGTTATCATTTTTAGTATGTCTTTGTTGTGTTTCTTTCATCATTTTATCTATAAGCCTAATATCTCTTGACCATTG